>NC_046336.1:20375000-21575000 GCF_000738735.6 Corvus cornix cornix | reverse complement strand
CCTGCAGCCTAGCAGGCTTACTATCATGCCTGCTATTGTCATGAACATTAGAATAAGTCATTTTTGCAGTCTAAGGAAACTGTCTCCAGAGATCAACATGTCCTGTGATCCTTTGCTCTTCACAGCAAACCTCTTGGAGGACACCACTTAGCAGTTCTTTAAACAAGATAAAATTCTGGACCTTAGCCTCATAGTTGTCCTCCTAATTTCTCTCAGGATCTGAAACCCTACTATCTCCCAGCCACTACAGCCTGGGCTGCCAAATGCAAAGCATTTGCCCTAGCAGGTCCTTCCAAAATCTGTCTCTAAATACTGTCCCAAGTATCCTGCTGTCCTTGCAGAGCAGTTTCAAATAGTCCTTGGGAAAAAAGCCCTTTCACTAGCACATATCACCTAGCTGCTTGGAAGGTTCATCCTCTTCCCTTTTCTTGATCAGGCTGTGTATAACAAATGCCCACTACAGTATTAATGGCTGCTTCCCTGTCCTCTGATTCTGCAACATACAGGCTTGACAGGCCTATGACCCATTCCACAGCAGAGAACCATGCTCCCAAGTAATTCCTCTAGGTAGAGCACAACCTCCTCTCCTTGGCTTCCCTGCCTGTCCCTGAAGAGACTGGGATACATCTATTGCAGCAGTCCAGTCTTATGAGCTACCCCCTGCATGTCTGTAACCCCCATGAGGTTATAGCTCAAGAACAAAGTACAGTCTTCTAATTCCTCCTTTTTATCTACAGGACATGAGAAATTGGAATAATGGGATCTCAAATGCAACACAAGAGGGCCCCCTTCCCCTGCCCACTCCAATCACATTATCTCTTAAAAATCCCATTCTCCAAGCCCAAGACCAGGATGGCTATTTATTCCCCTAGAAGAGCTGTCTAAATTAATTTCTGATGTGCCAGTGTGGTCATTCCAACTGATGCCTGTGACACAGCACCCTTTTACTTGTGTCAACTCCTAACAGCTCTCTGACCCTCAGGACAACTGAGTCTGGGCCAACTGTTCCATTAATTGTGAGGTTTTTGCATGTGTCTGTCATTGGTGCTATCCACCTGTTTGTTACAAAGTTCAATCACTTTCTGAACTCAGGATCCATCAATATGCTCCCTCCTTCTATGCTACACTCCAAAAAGCTCAAAATTAATTAGGAAACAAATCTGTTGTATTTCTCCTTAACCACTATCACATGCTTTAATTGCAGTATCTTGTTCCACTTTTTGCTATTTAGTCTAAATATTGCTCACTACAAGAAACTAATACCAATATTCTATTGTATTTTACAGTGTACTGAGTTTACAGCAAGGGTCATTACATTTGCATCTTTTTCTATTCTTACAAAAAGTGAAAGAACACTTAAACCAAGTATGGATCTCTCTGTGAAGTGTTAAGATAGACAATTATAAGAAACTTCACCAAGAAGTCAGCATATACTCCTATTAGGAAGGATTCATCTTGGGGAGCACTTCTACAAATTTGTATCCAGACAAAGGTTGGGAAGTGTTCAAGATGTCTGTGCTTTTATATTAATATTCTAGATGCATTTCAGCACATTTTAAACACTGTTTTTCTATCAGATAGTATTATATCTTGCACAAATATGTCCTCTGAACAAATTAGAGCAACAATACCTGTAATCAAGAATTTGGATCACATTGGTTATTAATATCATCATGTTGTTAAGCAGTCAGCAATCAAGTCCACTGATCTAGTCTATCTGCCAGTGAAGTCAGACCAAAAACATCACCACTTGCAAGAGCTGCTGGAGGGCAACAAAGGGGTAGGAACAGTGTACTAATGTCATGCAAATGGAGTCAAATAGAAGCAGGTTTGTTCAGATCAGAGAAAGAAATTTTAGTCTACTGATATTTCCACAATTTTAGACTAATGTAGACTTCACCACAGAAGTCTTTTAAGAACTACATCTACACTAATCTGCAAAATGAGAAAGTAACACCATATAACTAAGTAACACTAACATTCTGGACTTCAGTCTGATTTATAAGGATAACAGCTTTTTACTATGCACTGTGTAACTTAAACCTGTCAATCTCAGGTTCATATGTAAGTACGCACATCACAATCACACATACCAACATTTACATACAATTCCACACATAGCACCACTGAAGTAACTCTTCCACAGAAAACATAATCAAGGTACTTGTGAAAGACTTCCAGATACACACTTGAACGATGCCAAAACAGATGAAAACCATGAGCAGACAGGAGAGTCACAGCAAAATTCAACTACTGCTGGGAGCTGGAAACAGCTTAAAAATCTACTTCTCAGAGACCCCTACTCCCAAATCAGAGTTTTGTGGAAGGTCCTGTGCAATAGCTTCTGCTCAGAATAGAACCGTTACATAATTAGCACTATTCAACTCCTATTTAATATATATATATATAAAATATATATATTTATATTATATATTATATATATAATATTATATTATAATATTGTTAATATTTGTGTCAGAAGAAAACACATTCATGAGAATCTATCCAGAACAAAAGAAACAACCAGTGAGCCATTACCCTCATTATGTTCTGAGTTCTCCATCTCCTTAAAGGCCATTCCTCACAAATTAATTACCAGACTCAGGCAGATGGAATCAAGCACTTTTCCATTAAAGTTTGTTTTGTTTGAAACAAAACCAAGTAAAATAAATTCTTTAATATGGAAGGGAAAAACTCGTGAGTTTTCATGCAATGTTCTGTATCAAGCCAAAGATCTGAAAGAACAGCAAGTACTAGCAACTGTTTTAATAATACACCAGTATCTAAACTGAAGATTACTTCAAACCTTCCTTCCATTTCAAGCTATCCTAAGAGACATTTGTTTTGTTTTGTACAAAACATCACATCCTTTGTTTTGATATTATATGAACAAGTTGTGAAGACACAGGTCCAAAAGGGTAGTCAGAAATATCAAACCAGCTGAGTTTTCAGACAGGACAGCTCAATACAGATAAGGTCAGCTCAACATTGCAAGTTGAGAGGTATGACCATGAGTGGAAGGCAGAAATACATAGGGTGAAAAGTGTGAGCTTATTAAGACTTAAAATTCCTAAAACTGTAATTCACGTTACCATTTTTTTCCATAACTATTCTGGGTGCCTCTGAACTATTCTTATCTATGTCAATGGGAAGAAGGTCAAAGATAGAGGACCTTAAATAGGTGTTGGTACCCTCTTTGAAAGCACTTTTGAAATAGCTTCAAAGGACCCCAATCCCAAGATGCACACAAACACTATTAAAAAAAAAAAAAAAAGGACTAGCTGTAACTTGAGATGCTCAGATCAGTGAACAACCTGCTACATTCTCTTTTCTTTGTCAGAGTAAAGAAAAGCTTTCTTCATGATGAACAGAGTAAGCCAAAGATTCTCTCATTATTGTTACAAGAAATAATGCCAGCTCTCATTCCTCTCCACATCCTCAAGTAAACCTAACACAGGAGGCCCAAAACCTTTAGTTCCTCTACAGAAAGCTTCACAGAAGAGGTTAGGGCTAAACAAATGCCCTTCATGAAGGAAAGGAAAGGTAAAGATGACTGCATTACAGTTGGACCTACAAAAGGCACCCTTTGAGTGAATTAATTTGCTAACACTTATTTTACCTGTGCCAGTTGCCAGCAAACCCCTTGAGTGGAGGTTCTGTGTATGAAGTGGACTACTTATAAGCAGAGTGAAAGCATAAGCAAGAGAAAGAGAACTGAAGTACCCTTAAAAGCAAGACTTGTATGTGCAAAGGGCACCAATCTTGAATACCAATTGGATGAATAAATTTGTCAGTAGGTTAAGTAGTTTAGAAGATCATTAACAACACTATATTGTTCTTGATTTTATGAGCAATAATTTAAGTTATTTAAATTTACGTTTTAAAAACTATTCAATAAATGACACTGAGCAGTAAATTGTTTATACAATTGTAACTATTGAATGAATTCCCTTTAGGAACTGCCTTTACCTTCCCATGTTTAATGCTGACAGCACATGAATACTGGGTTGAAAATGTATCTCATGTGCTCATTAGACAATATTACCTGCTCGCCTTCTTACAGGATCTATGTACCTCTACAGCAACCAACTGACAAGACAGGAAGGTGGACCTAGGAGTCTATGCCTAATATAACAAGTACACTGAATATGCTGAGAATCTTTACATGGCACTGGGGCCAACCAGCACAGACAGATGGCGTCCATAGCATTAAGCTCTGACACTCAGCTGGAGTGTTAACCTGGCTGTTAACATAATTCTCCCAGACTCATGGCTCAGGAAGATTGTTATCACACTTGGAAAGTGACAGATGCCCTAGACCAAAACTGTATCAGGGATGGTTTTAACAGTTTTAGAGTAGATAAAGTTCCAGAGCCCAAGAGCTTTTCCTATCATTATTTTATTCATACCTACAAACGATAGCCTAGTAGTACTAAACAACATGAACAAAAGTGAAACAGGGAGTTAAATACTGAGAAGCCAAAAGACACATCTAAGAAATCACTGCAAGTACTGTGTTTGCTCAGGTCAGTGGTCATGACACACATACTTCGTAAGATACAACAAAAGACACAAGCTGCATTTGTCTGAAGGGAGCAGCAAAATGTCACTGCTGTTCATTTGCTCTGCTAAAACATTCTGTATAACAGGGAATTAACCAAGTAAGATTTAGAAGAAAAAAGAAAACACAACAGATGATGAAGGTTATTATTAAATTTGATGGTAATACCTGGTCAGTCAACATATACAGAAATTGCATAAGAAAGTGTGTGCATCAAACACAAATGTATCTATTACAGCACACTTCAAAAAGCTGAGTCCAAGACACAGCAATCTGCTAAATATCTACTGTGACTCAAACCAGCAGTAAACAAAGCAAAAATAAAATTCTTTAAAAGAAGGTAGAACTGACTGATAAAATACTGGCACTGGAAACAAGACATCTGTTAAGAAGGCCTCAAGGTTCTCTCTGTGCCTTAACAACAGGGTGACAGGCCTTTGCCTTCTCCTGCCTTGTGGTTGGAGCTCTCATTGCTGAAGACCAAAGCAAAAAAGTCATGGAGTACACCTCAGTCTTCTTCATATCCCGTGTAACCAGGTCCTCCATTTCCTTCCAGACAGGGCTCACATTTTCCCTGTTCTTCCTCTTATCACGAATGTACCTATAGATTTTCCTGTTGCACTTAATGACCCCAGCCAGATTTAACTTTATCATGGCTTTGGCTTTCCTAACCTGAGCCCTGCCAACTCAGACAATTTCTGGTTTCCTCCCTTACCTTATCCTCTATAAAAATTTTAATCATTAAAAATGCGTTACTTAATTAAAATCTGTTTTCAGCTACCAGTCTTCAACAGATGGCTTTCCACGTTCACTAACGCCCCATAAATACAGCTTTGTCCAACAAATACTTGCTGTCATTCTTACCATGTTTAGCCTTGCCTTTTCACTGTTTTCAATGATATCTGGAATACAGATGCTCTTCAGTTAAAATAGCCTTAGCTTCTGTATCTGAAGTGACATGTCTGCTTTTTTTTGCAATTCTGATAAATGTACAGTGTCTTTAAGCTATATAAAAGTGATGCCAATAAATCCCAAGAGGCTGATTTTCTTGGAATAATCTTAAGTCAACTAAGCTTAATTCAAAATCCATCTTCATTCCCCCCTCATCTAAATCTCAGCTTGACAGAATGCTTCTTATTAGTTATTTAGGAGAGGCCAAACTCAAGCCTTGGGGTCAGCAACATAATCAATCATCACGAAAAGAACAGAAAATAAGCAGCAGCAGTCAGGCTCCCTCACAAATTCACAGCCACCACAGACACTTTAAATTCATTCCTAAAGGGAAAAAAAAGAAAAAGAAAAGATAAAGCAGGTAATTCGACCTTTCATTTGGACACAGTGCATCTGTAAACACCACCACAAAACAATGAGAAGACCGACACAGTATTCTGTACTGGGGTACACAAGTCAGTCAGTCAAGAGTAAAACACCCCACAACACAGAACGATTCAACATGGGCCACCACATTTAATAAATGAAACAGGCCTGCTTTACACAGATCCTTAACTCTTTGTAAGTGTAGTTTGAGAATACACCTTTCCAATAAAGCCTATTAAAAAAACCAAACTGCTCCTCTTCACCCTTGGTCTCGCATTTTCACTCTCCGCTGTTTGCCAAACCCCCAGCAGTAACAAAGCTGTACTTTCAGGATTGGAATGTGAGAATGCTGAAATGCTCTTAGTTGAAATAAATTTTATCTTAAAAAATAACCCCATGGTCCCACTTCATCCCCACCTCAATTCTGTTCACAGACCACAGCAACGCATGACTGTGAACAACTCTCTTAAAAAGTGTGTCTATTCCTAGATTATATTTCTGGTATATTTCAGTATTTGTTAGAGCAAACTGTAAAACATCTTAACACCAGATTTCAGAGAAGAACCATGTAAGAGGCATTTACAAAATGTGCTCATGATTCTGCAGACACCCTAATTTTTTCAAATGCTATTTCTACTTCATTTTTGATTAAAAAAAAATCCTTTTGATTTTCTTAAAGTAGGTTTTCCAAAATATTACATTTTGGCCAACAAATTATTTCTCATAAAGAGATTAAGACTAGCAATGTTATATGAACACATACCACACAAGTAGATCCAACCACTTAAAGCCTCCTGCACCTTAGGCCTGGCTCTAAACTGCAGGCAGGTATCAGACAGTGGGTTCCCAGTACTTCCATAAGAGTACCAGAACTTACAGGCAACACGTGAGCACACTTCCTCTGATCTCTCCTAATACATTTGTTTCATTACATCATCCACCTTTACATTTTTTTGAATTTGTTTTGTTTTCCAGAAGTCAATTCATGAATTATTAAAAGAACACAAGTTTCCTCAGTTCAAGATCTATGTCTTGTTTCCATCTGAATAGTTTTTAATCAGTTACCCCCTCTTTAACATGATACTTTAGGAGAAGTCTGCACAGGTACTTACCACCAAGTAAGGCTACACAAAGCTAATAAACTGCATGAATTCACCATAATGAAGAAGAAAAACACATTTTCATTACTTCTGCTCTCTTTTGCCCTCACAGCACTTTTCTGTTATTAGTTTGCCATTGTTTCCATTTTCAAGTATGCTTTAAGGAAGAAATAACACCATTTCCGTACTGTAATAGTTTTTGCTCATTTTCCTCATTCCAGCTTCCTACCAAAAAATGAATGCACTTCAATCAAGAAAGTCTGTCACCTTTTCAGAGGCTCTTCCTTTACTGATATACTACTTTTTCAGAGGCCCTGTAAAAGCTGAGGCAGCATTTTAACTCTATTCCACCGCTTATTTCCAACACAGTTTTTTGTATTTTAAAAGTCATTCATCTTCCAAACAGGTTGACATTTTCCCAAATGCTAGTATCTTACCAGCAATATGTTGCCCTAAATGAGAGGCTACATGTTAGTCCATTACTAGTTTTAAGTTTTGCTCATTTAGATTTTTTTGGATGGCTGCACAAACACAGTACTTCACAAAAAAAAATCACTGCTTTTCAGGTTTCCACAAAGGAGTAGCCTAATTTGCTGTTAAAGCAGAAAGCCTAGAAACACTACAGTAAGAACCACAGATAAGTGAGTTATAAAATAGATCGTTTGGCACAGCAACATTTTCAAACCTTCTTGATGCATTAAAGCACCACAAAGCCACTTTGGAAGATGAAACTAGAAGAAGAGATCACTGTCCAAACTTCAACTAGCCATGGAATGCTCAACCATGACTCCTTCTGAAGATACTGCAAAAAACCAAGACACAGTAATGCACACAAGTGAGAAAACTAAGCCCAAAATTGTCTAAGAGGAACTGTTACTTTCAATCAAAAATAACCTTTTGTCTGTACCAGAAGACAGAGCTTTTCAAGTACAGGAGCCACAAGGAAGTTGGAAATAACTAGCTGATCCTAGAAGAGTAAATGCTACTTGAACTGAACATATCAAAAAATAAGACTTTTATTTTTGAGCTGCATGCTCATCTTCAAGCTAACCAGAAACCAAAACTCTTTCCTTCGACAGAATCATTGATTTTGCAGGCTAGACCAGCTCTTTAACAAATTGATGGAAGAACAAAATTGTCCCAAACACCAGAAGAAAATCTCATCCTTTTCGGTCTCCTTAAACCGTGCCTGAAGACTAAACTAGGTTTCATGCAGTGCAGTTTTTTTGGCTTGTTTCAAAAGTATCTCAAAACTGCTGGCCATAAGAAATAAACACACTGTCTCCATTCTCATCAGTACAGGGTTATGCTACCTGTAGACACTTGTGGGACAGAAAACTTCTCTGCCTAAAGCAGTTCTCTGGACTCAATACACAATGCTTACCACTTCTGCATGACTGGGCACTAAGCAGTGAACATCTTCCACATTTCCATAGAGAGATGCAGATCTTCTGTAACAAGCGCAAACTGGAAGGAATTCAAGAATGCACTTTACAAAGCTATGCATCCTCTTTTTGCCTATTCAGTGCCCCATCACCACCCCTCACTCCTCAAGGAAAGCGCATACAGGATCATGTATAACAAATACTTTTGAGGACATCTGTACTTACTCCCCACACACTTTCAGCCCAGCATATTTCACTGATTCAGCTTTTGTGCTCAAAAGCCCCTAACTGGTTACATGTGAACAAGTGATTGTAGGTATTCGAAGTCAAGACGACAGGATTAGAACTGAGAGCAAAGAAACAGGCTTTAGTTCCAGATCTTCAGACAAGTTCTTCAAAGCTGTAAACAGCAAGCAAACACTATTGAGAAGCAATGTAGGCTAATGAATGTTGCCACTAACTGAGCAAAAGAGTGGATCTCTCTTTCTCGGTTACCAATTCAAAAATATCAGTAATGGTACCGACCTCCTTTATCAGTGGCTCTGATAGTTGCTCATGGAAAAGCATTTAGAAGGAAAGAAATAATTTTTCATTAACAGCTTTCCCTTACTTGTACAGCAAATTTTTTTTGTTCCTCTCATCCTTTGGAAACTTGCCTTCCCTGGTGCTATACCTTAGCTGTTGCACAAGTGCTGTTACTGCTGTTACTCTGCTGCTTCTGCAAATCAGGACTTGGAAGATTTACTCACCTGTTTGGATGGAACAAGAAACAAAAACAACCACTTGACCAAGAAACAGACACCAGATCTGGGGAAATGAGGACATTTAACAGAGCCGATTTTCCTACATCAGAATAAAAGTCCTCAGGTAATATAAATTCTATTTGTTTCTTCCACTACCAGACTTGAATTGCCTTTCTCTGTTATGGTTTTCTCACAAAAAATCTGAGCTACACATCCTAAAGGAGAATCAGGAGTTAAGTCAAGCTATGGGAAAAAAAAATCCAGCCTTTTCAAACTGCATGCAGTAAGTGATAGGAAAGTTTAAAAAGTCAGCATTGACTTTCCCACACATTCAGACAAATGAACCAAAAAAACTCAAAACCCCACAAAACAAAGAATGTATTTAGCCCAAACAGAATCCCAGCATCCTTAAGATATGTTTCATCTCTTGAGCAAGAATAATAATTTCACAATGAACAGATAACCAAATAAAAACAAGGAATTCTGAAGGGGAGGAAGAAACTGCTACAATCAGTTGGACCAGAAACATCCTCAAGATAAATAACAAAAGGCTATCAAGGACTTTGCTCCTCAGCATTAAGCCCAGTTATTACTGTAATGCAAATGAACTGTCAACATCCTAGCCAGCACAGTTGGAAAGGTTTATCCTAACAGTCACATGCATTTCTTTTCTTCCAACTGCTGGCTAGGCCTCCAGCATGGAATTTGCAATCCAGTACACAGAAATATGGGACTGTGACAAGATGAGCTTTGTGAAAAAGTATGAATCAAAAGACGACTTTAAACTTACAGAAAGCAAATATTAAATACTGCTGTACTTCATTCTAGTAATACTGAACTCCGTGTTAGATATGCCAAATAAAGAAATACTAGTATGTTCTGGCACTGCAATCTAATGAACACAAATAGAAAGCATATGAAGATTCCAGGCTTTGCAAGAGCTCAAATCAGGAAAGCAAAGAAAAATGTCTTGTATAGAGAAGCTGCTAAAGTTTATAAAAGGAAAGTGTCTGCACAGAGAGAAGCTACAACACCATAGCTTCAGTGCTTGTACTGTCCAAACCACAGCAGCAGTACAGGCTGAACTGACAGAGGACATACAAAGGCTCACCCAAAGGCAAGTACATGTAATCTTTGAGACAGAAATGATAGCTGTGTATCACTGCAAAAGGACTCAAAATGAAACAAACCCAGAATGGGCTCTTACACAAAGCCTGCTCTCTGGTTTATTTCTGGATCAACTTCAGCTGGACTCTACTTGCCCAAAAACTTTATTTACAGCAAATACAAAAGATGGATGCAGAATTCAATTACTCTCCCTCAGGTAAAAACCCTGTAATCACAATTCAGTAAACCCCACGGAATACAAGAACAACAAGGAAGTGAAACAAAACAAACAGCCCAAACCCAAAAAGTTTGGCAGGAACTTTCAGTCCTGTAAAAGGCAGGAAGGTATAAATATAATAAGCAAATTAAAACTCCTATTCATTTTCAGGAAATGCTTTTTATGTTAGCACACTCCAAGTAAAAATCAGGTTCCCTATCCCTATGTGAAAAATCAACCATTATAAAATAGTATTTAATAAAGCATACTTAGTGTAAACAAAGTGCAGACTTCATGCAAACCATTTTATCTTCAGTATGACATGCTTCAAGAAAATAAAACAGGTTAAACTGATTGTCATAGAGTGAACTCAGCAAAATGACTCAGTATCAAGTCTTCAATTTTAAAAATCAACAGCTTAACCATTCAATAAAATATTTGTATCTAAACTTTTTTCAATTTCTAAACAGCCCAACAAAGTTCTATCACAGTCAAAATCTCCAACTTTCCTACAAGTAAAAAAAAAAAGGTCTTACCAGGCTTTAAAAACAGATTCAGAGCATGTATTTTTGGTTTTAACAACATCATTTCTATTTAAATGATGAATGACATACAGAAAACTAGAAATGAAATTATTGCTGAAGACAATCAGACTAGCAAACTCAGGCATTTTACACCACACCAGCTTCTCACAAGAGTTAATTTCCTCTTTTAAAAAATCTTCTTTCCCATAGGTGAGATTATAGATTCCTGAAGAGACAGACCATATACTGCTGTCTACAGAGTAAGAAATACTGCTATTACCAGTTTGAATAAGAAATACAGGTAAATTTAAATGTAGTTAGGAAAATGTTAAGTTGAAAAAAACAAAAATCAGTGGTCAGAAGACAAACACCTATTTTTCCTTTAGCAAAATTAAAGAATTTATTTTCGCTGGGTAGTTATAGCATGACCATATAAAACTCATCTGTGAAGATTAAATTAGTTCAGGACAAAAGAATGCATCATAATCTGAACAAACAAATGCATTTCAGCATTTGAGCAGCATTACCAAAAGAAGAATCAAATTTTTACCACAAACTAAATTTTCAGCAGACTGCTGACAAAGCAGAAGTCATGTAGTGGCTTAAAGGCTGTGTTCCTTCCAGCCTATCAAGTGCCTAGATATATACAAAATAATGTGAGCAGTCAACTGCTTGCACACAGTTCTTAAAACCTTCCCTTTTGTGGTTTGTAACTATCATTTTCTGAAAATTACTTGCTCAGTTACGTTTTTATTATTATAGTCTAAAAACTGTTCTGGTTACTGTTATAAAAAAAGACAAGTACCAGTGACTGCTTCACAGATTTCAAAATAGGGCAGTTTACAAGCATTATCCACATAACAAATGAAGACTTAACATTCAGAGCATAAAATTTATCTTGCTATGACTTTATGAGAACATGACAGCCTAGATAATGTCACTGGCAAAGAATGCTTTAAACTATGATAAACTTGGTCTGTTCAAGTTTAGAATAATAACTGGGGGGGGGGGAGGAGAAGTGGTGTTTATATCATACCTTCTCAGACCAGCTAGAACAATTTATACTCTGGAGACCACAAGTGAACAGAAGGAGTAAAGCACAAAGAAGATGGCAGTTAGTCACAATATAGAAGGCAGAAACACATAAAATTCCAAGAAAAAGAGTAAATAATTAATTTTGAAGGGTTTTCCTGTACAAAGACAGATTTTGGGGTCACTAATTCAGATGAAGCTATGCCCCATTTAATGGCATTCAGCCTCTCTCTTGAAAAAAGATACAAATACAACATAGGAAAACTAGCCTTGAACGTTTTCCCTTCCTTTCTACATCAAGGGTAAAACAGCCACAAGCAGTTCCCTCACTACCTTTCAGGTAGTTTGCACCTTACTCACAGTACAGAGCCAGACTTTCTCAGTCATCTCTTGGTTCTTCGCCCTGTTGGCAAATGAAACAGTCTGATTCCCAGTTGGTTAAGGGAACCTCTGTCCAGAAAACAAAGGGAAAGCACTGTGGAAAAGTACTAAAGGACTCCCTGGGTGCTCATGAAGTGGGCAGTCTGTTAGCCACAGCAGAAGCTAAAGGTGGTCTCTGGTTTATGCCCAGTTTATACAGCTGCAGCCCATACCTGTGATCTGAACACGTCTGCAAAGAGGGAAGGCCTAAGAAGAGCAGCAGGTAAGCTCCAAGCAAGTTATCACATAAAACCTAGTGATTCAAACAACCCCATGTGCTTCCAGATTTTTCCAGAAGGACAAGAAGGCCAGAACACCCTATCAATTTTCCCAGATAAAGCAACACAAGACACAGTAATAGAGCACATATCCAGAGAGACACAGCATACTCATACCCCGACCTTCTGTGGAATCCTTGGGTTTCATGGCTCTGCCATCAGTTTTGTATTTATAACTATTGCAAACTCAACCAGAATAACATTTGTTGAGAGTGCTTTTTTTTTTTGAGAGAGACACACACCACAGAGTAGCAAACAAAGGAAAAGCCTGGAAGCACTTACCAGTGCCCACTTAAGAGTTCCTCATCTCCTTTTGCAAAAAAAGGATTCTAATCGTAAAACAGGGCCAATTTCTACCTAAATAAGCTTAAAGTTCTCTCCACAGATCCAGAAATATGGGGTACATCTCACAGCCTTGCTAAAAGGTTGCAGAAGGCACACAATGGAACAGCTGCTGTGTTCCACTCCAGTGACAGCTACATTTCAGTGGTGGATTAAGTGGTCCAGAACCATTTTTACCTAACTCACAAGGGTATAGTGAAGGCTGTTTATAAAGCCATACAATGATGGGACATACTAAGTATCTTTATACACTCTCGCACAGTCATGCTGGGTAAAACACCACAAGACACAGAACTTGAAAACTCTACAGTTACAAATTATTGTCTTTGTCCTGCTGTTATACTGCAATGTATTATTATTTGCATTTTAATGTTCTTGCATACACCTTCAGGGCAGGAATCCTATTATCTGAACCATCTCTACTGTCATGTAATTCTACAGTGCTTTATAAAACATAATAGTGAAAAGCAACCACATACAATATACACTAACTCCTTATCATTCTCCCTCTAAATTACAGTAGAAAGCTGGATTCAGTAGTAATGAGGACACTCAACTGAGAAGTTTCCTTAGATGATTTTGTTTGGAGTTCCACTGCACCTTAAAGATTTGGGGAATAACAAATCTATATTTAAACAAGTGTGCCTGAAGCTTTCTAACAGGTCAGACAGCTCAGCAAAATGAAAAAGCAAGTACATGTAAAGCCATGAACACCTACACTCTTTCTGGTAACAATTCTCACTAAGAAAGTGATGAACACAAAAACCAAAATACGTTTCTTCCATGGGGCAATTCTTCAATTAAAGCTTTTTTTTTTTTTTAGCTAAAAGAAGATACAAGCTAGAAATATTAGAATGGAGAGAATGCCTTGGACTAACACCTTCTTAGTTATAATCACAAATAATTGCCTCCTCTTATACTAATGAGCAAAGCAAAATGGAAAGCAATTTAGACAATTCATTCAGGGTAATAGCTTTGTAAGCTAGTATTACTGCCGAGAGATCCATTCTCAATTTCCTCGAGTACAATAACAGAGCAGCACTAAGTTTTTCACTTCAGGGAGCTTTTCTATTCTATGTAAATATAAACAGAAATCCCATTATCTATTGATAAAAACAACAAAGTGAGTTAAATAAAGTTTCATATGTTACATTTTCATATAACAGTCATCAGCTCCTTGGATCACAAGTGTAAATAAAACATTTCACTTACTGAAATCAATGAGAAACCTTCCAAATCCTTGCCTTTGGTATTGGGGCATGATCATTATGCAGGAGACATTGTACTTCTGCTGGCAAAGCTTTTCCTGTGGGAAGGAGAAACAGATCAAGTATGTCAAAGCACTGCTGAAGTGGGCAACTGCCTGCACCTGCTACTGTCCTTGTAAAATATCCCAATAAGGTGAACAGATGTATGGGTTCAGTACCAAAGTCAAATAATTCCATGTTAATACCTAATTTTAAGAAAGAAGTATCAAACATACCCTTCAGAATATTTTTAAATTAGTTAACCACTTGGCATCTTAAAAATTAAATACATTGTCTGAACAGCATAATAAAGTTTAAATGCTGTAAAGGAGGAAGACAGTAAGAAGAGGGAAATATTTTCATGCTTCACTGACCATTCTCTCAAGGATATAAACGTGGAATACAATAGCCATACACATGGTGAAGTTTTATTTTCTATAATTGCTACACTAAGTGCCTGCAGGTTTTCATCTTTGTCTTCTCTGACTATGTGGTCAGAGTGAGGGGAACCCCATATGTGCAGAACTAAGAAGTTATACTTGAAGCATACTAACATTTTCAAAGCTAGATGCTTATAACCTGAACCCAAATCAAGGCAGAAAGCTCAGAAACAAAAGCCTTCAGACAGAATGAAGTCATACAAGCAATGGAGGCAAATATTACACTGATTGTTTAAGACAACAGAAGCTAAGATTAGGAACCTGTTCTAAATATAGAAGTTTATAGGATCTTTCCAATTTATTGATAAGAAGGAACAGCTTTGTTACCTTTAAAAGATTACACCCCAAAAATCAGCAATAAGCAGTTTTGAGGGACCAAAGCAACCAGAAATATCAAGGTCAGTATAACTGACAAGGAGTTGTGGTAAACACACATACAGTTTAAGACACCAGCTATCATTTCAGCCTCCACACAAAATGACACTAGACCAGTGATGACATGACAGGATCACATGCCAGTACTTTCATTCCCAAATATTCCATCAGATACCCAAGCCATATTTCACAAGGTTTCTTAGTTTCTACAGTATGGTTAAGTATTTTCTCTGTACAGGCTTCCCACACTCTCAAGATTAATGCTAGTAAGAAGTCCACATCCTGGCAACACATTCATAACCAGGTAAGATAAGCCAGAGCATTTCTGCCAGCATAAGCAAACACACACATTCTTTCAAAAAAAAAAGGAGGGGGAGACATGGAAAGATGACATGCAATAATTTGAGATGAAGATTTTTCCCTAAGTTTTGGTGGTGATAACATTTGTGATCATCAGATCCCATTGTGATCCACACAGACTGGCCAAAAGCAACAGGAGTAAAGTGGAGGAAGAAAACGTATCCATTGTTTGAGGGATGGTGTGCTAGTGAAATCCTTCACTCTGCCACCTCAGTAAAGGTAGGACATGGAGATCCATGTGGCAGCAAGGATACAAGGGTTATTGATGTGTTAGAAACCATGGAAACACCTAGAATGGTCACACAGGAATTAGAGCTGCTCCCCCCAAAAAGGCAGCAGGATTGAATAGCTCAGCTCAGGTGCACCTACACCAATGCACACAGCATGGCCAGCAAACAGGAGTAAATGAAAGCCATCATGCAGCAGGAAAACTATGACACGGTTGCCATCACAGAGCCATGGTGGGATGACTCACATAACTGGAGTGCTGAAATGGATGGCTATAAACCCTTCAGAAGGGATAGGTGAGGAAGAAGAGGCAGTGAGGTAGCTTTGTATGTTAGGTACTGTCTTGACTGTCTGAAACTTAATCACAGTGATGGAGGGGTTGAGTGTTTCTGAGCAAGAATCAGAAGGAAGTGCGACAGGGCAGATATCCTGGTGAGAGCCTGTTATAGACCAACCAACCACGATGAAGAGGCAGATGAATTATTCTACAAGTAGCTGGGGCTAGTCTCATGATCACTAGCCCCTTGTTCTTGAGGGGGACTTCAATTTACCAGATTTCTGCTGGAAATACAGCACAGCAGAGAGGAAGACTACTAGGAAGTTCCTGGAGTGTGTGGAATATAACTTCCTGATACAGCTGGTGAGTGAGCCAAGCAGGGCAGGTACACAACTGGACCTGCTGCTTGTGAACAAAGGACTAGGGGGTGATGTGATGACTGGAGGTTGTCTTGAGCATAGTGATCATGAAATGATAGTTTCTGTTTCTTAAAGAAACAACGAGGGGGGTCAGCAGAACTGCTGTCTTGGACTCCCGGAGGGCAGACTTTGGCCTGTTTAGGATGCTGGTTGAGAAAGTCCCTTAAATGCAGTTCTGCAAGGCAAAGGAGTACACAAAGGCTAGATGTGCTTAAAAAAAGAAATTTTAAAAGATACAGGAGCAGGCCATCCCCATGTGCTTCAAGATGAGCATGCAGGGATGACCAGACTGGTTGAATAGAGAGCTTTGTCTCAAGCTCAGGGAAAATGAGAGTCTATCACCTTTGGAAGAAGACACAGGCAACAGGAGGGCTTCAAGGGTGTCATGAGTTTTTGCAGAGAGAATATTAGAAGAGCCAGAGCACACCTAGAATGCAAACTGGCCACAACAATACAAGACAATAAAAAATTGTTGTTATTCTAAACCACCTACATAATCGCTGGAGGTGGCAGCAAGGAATTCTCCACTTCCAAGAAGGGGGCATGGTTTCAGGTGGAGGTAAAAGAGGGTGTACAGAGGGTCCACAGACATTTTTGTCCTTTTCCAGAGGAGGGGGTGGCAAGCAGTGCAGCAGAGTGGTGCTGGTTCTGACTGGAGGATTGTCCACCACTTTTTTTTCACTGTCTCAGGCTTGGGGAGAAAAAAATATGGGGGGAGCAGTAGGTCACCTCTGATGCAGTGAGCATTTGGCAGGTAATCACCCTCTTTTATACACTGTTATTAGTATTGTTGCTGTTACTGTTCATTTTCTTATCTCATTGCTCTATTACCAGTAAATTGTTATCTCAACCCATAATCTCTGCCTTTTGCCTCTCTCTATCACCAGAGGGGGTGGGGAGAGGCAAGCGGCTGCATGGGGCTTAATTTCCAGCTGGACTTAAACCACAACAATGAGGAAAAGGCTGAGCTACTTCATGGCTTCTTTACCTCAGTCTTTAAGAGCAAGACCAGCTGTACTCAGGGTACTCAGCCCCCTGAACTGGAAGACAGAAACAGGGAGCAGGATGAAGCCCCTGTGATCCACAAGAAAATGCTTAGTGGCTGTCATGCCACTTAAGACATCTACAAGTCCATGGGGCCCAAGGGAAGTGTTGCAAGAGCTCACTGAGCCACTCTATCAATTACCAGCAGTCCTGCTTAACCATAAAGGTCCCAGTTGACTGGAGGTTAGCAACTGTAAAACAAACAAAAAGGGGCAGAGAGAGGATCTGGGAAACTACAGGCCTGTCAGCCTGACCTCTGTGCCAGGGGAAGGTCACAGAGCAGACCATTTTGACTGCCATCACATGGCACATGCAGGACAACCAGGGAATCAGGTCCAGCCAGCTTGGGTTTATGGAAGGCAGGTGCTGCCTGACTAACCTGGCCTCCTTCTATGACAGAGTGACCCACTTAGAGGATGAGAGAAAGGCTATGGATATGTTCTACTTGGGCTTTTCTCTTATGCCCGGTAAGTAGTGACAGGTTGAGAGGAAATGGCCTTGGGTTGCACCAAGAGAGGTTCAGATTGGATGTTAGGAAAAATTTCTTCACTTATGAAGCATTGGGACAAGGCTGCTCATGGAAGTGGTAGAATCACCATCCCTGGAAATGTTAAAAAAACTTGTAAATGTGGCACTTGGGAACACGGCTTAGTGGCAATCATGGCAGTGCTGGGGTAACAGTTGGACTCAACAATCTCAAAGGTATTTTCCAACATGAACAATTCTATGATAAGGAACAAAAATCAAGAGACTCACCTTAAGCTGCCACACCTTAGATAAATGGAGAAAATACTTGCCTAAATAAAAGTTGACGTGTTTGTCACGAGAAGTTCTGACTGACCTTAAAGACAGTGTAAATTGTGCCTACATGTCTCACTTTAATTCCAGCAAGGCCAGCCTCTCGGAAGGATGCGGTCAGACATCCAAGAGATTACTGTATCATATCCAGGTACTCTGACAGGACTTTTGCACTTCTTCTAACTACTATTTTCCCACAAATCACTTATTCAAGAAAGAAATATATAGTCAGTAGGAGGTAGCAATACTAGTTTCAGGAGCTAGCAAATTTCTGAGTAACGGTACCTATCCATCACACCCCTTAGGGACAAATTATAGACAATAATGGAAGCTTTTCCTGTTGCAAGCACATCTAACTATACTTCACCATTTTTCTTGGTCATCTTTGTCAAGACAGTCTACTTAAGTATTATTTTTGTCAATAGCAGCCATCTATTACTTCAAAATCAGCTACAACTGAGAGACATCCACTCTAAACAAGGCAGCCACCATGAAGTCAGGCAATGCATTCTTACATTGGAGCAGCAAGTAACTGCATTAGATCAGACTGCACACAAGAGAGCAACATCACTGCCCATTTACATCTAAATAGCCAGCTGGAACTGCCAGCAGTCAAGCCATGAAAACACATCAACATTCCAAGTACCTGCAACTTTTACAAGTTAGACTTGCCATACTAATGCAAAAATGTTGGGGAAGGAAAAAGAACTAAATATTCAACTGAAACCACAACAAATTCTGGAAACAAAACAAATGAAGAAACAGAAATCCCAAAACAAGAAAAAACCCACCCCAATCCATGTGGCTGAACTCATTCTTAATTTGCATCAGTCAGAGGCAAGAAAGTACAGTGTATTTGAGACAATAAATATAACACTTAAGATTTACAAAGAGGCTTTCATGCTTATGGATTTTTTTCAAAGTTCTGATTTTTCTTTGCTGTTGGTGGAAGTATTAAGGAGAGCAGGAAATTACAAATATTAAATAAACCCACTTTTAAAATTTTTACCTTAGAGAAATATCCAACTAAATGGCAGCCTTTCTCATCATTTTTTGTAAGGACATAGAAGAGGAACGGTTCAACATCATAATACAAGGTTTTGTGGTCCAGAAAGAGCTTAGCTAACAAACAAAGATTCTGACAATAAATTTTGCTCACATTTCCATCAACCTAAAAAAGCAAGACAGATGCAGTTATTTTCAAGACACAACATGTTAGGACAAAACAACCTATTGAATCAATCATATCCTAGAAGGAAACGTGAACAGTATGGTGTGTTATAAGAAACAAACAAACACATCAAGGTTCAGAAGAGAAATACCCCAGTTTCTCCTTAAATAAGAAATCACCAGTTAGTGCTAATTACTTAGCATTTTTAACAACCCCTGAGTATCTAGATTTATTAAACAAAGTAACTTCACTTAATTGTTCAAGATAGACTTACCTCTTTCACTTTATTCCTGAAATGAAAATGAGTATGACTGGCAGATAAGAAAAATGCACTAGTTAAAACTGCATTAAACTCTGCTTTGCTAGAAGGCAGTGGAGTACAACAACTTTTAAAAAATACCCAAACAAAGAACTGTATTATGTTGAATCCTTAAGGTGTAAGGCAAATAAACGAGTAGCAAATTACATATCAATCACATCAAGGTTTTGGATAAATTAGACAAGACAAAATTTCCATGAGAGGCTAAAATGCTATTGAGTGAGAGAGGTAAATTTCCTGGCTAAATACTACAATTAGTCTAGGTATATTATGAGTGTAAAGAGTCAAGCTGTGATTCAGACAGCTACAGAAAAGCCAGACACAAATGCAGATTTCCTATATCAATTAGGTACTTCCTGATAGGCTCAGTCAAAGGCAAAACATTTTTGAAATAATCTTCTTACTAGAAAGGTTTGCTTGTACTGATTTTTTTTATAATGACAGTAGCTGTATTTCATTCAGAGAGAGACAAATGATAGGCACTGTGCAGAAAAAGAAGCCATCTTCTATTCTAATTTGTTTTGAGTAAGAATCCTAGTTACAAATCTCAGCAAAACCCAACCTTTTGGATACATTTAGGAATTTTAAAGAAACATCAGTAGTATAGCTGCATTAAGTGGATTGAAGAAAAAACATTCAATGAATAGCTACTGCTCATAAAGGCATCAGAATAAACTTCCAGACAGCTCTCAAGAGCCTATCAAATACATCAAGCTCTCTTACAATGCACTCCATTGTCCAGATGCTTTTTATTACTTTTCACACTTATTAGCAAGTGTGCAAATTTAATGTGAACATTAAGTAAGCAGAAATCTCCACTGGGTAAGCCATAAGCCTGAAAACGCAAATTATGTGAACTGTCTTTTTCAGTAAGAACATTTGTACAGAAATGCAAAAAAAACTTCTTAAATTTCAGGCAAGCACAGCTTGTTCATCAGTTTTAAATGTGAGAAGGGGAGGGAAAAGAGGGACGGCAAGCTCAAAAGGAAGCATCTGTCAAAAGTTGCTTGGCTACAGCATAGTAGTAAGCTATGTCAAAGTCTGCTCTCAAATCCGTCAAAGTCATGCTCTGGGCAGAGGTACATAAATCACAAAATGCCAAACTTATTTCCATTTCTTTCAAAAACACAAAGCATGAGGGAAACCACAAACTCTTCATTCTGCCTAAAAGAAAATGGTTGCACAGAATTCTTGAAAGGATCTATGAAGAAGGACATCAACTAATGACTAAGTTTCTGTGGTAATCAGTGACAACTGACATTAACCTTTGAAATAAACAGACCCAAATCAACCACATTTATTTCAGAAGGCTTAACGTATGTGTTTACTGAAGCACCTAAAACAGACAAAAGGAATAAAAGCAGTGGAGAAAGAGTTGGGACATTGCTTTCACAGTACTTTGGTTTCCAGGTGTTTTTTGCAGCAATCCCCCTCCCTTCCCCTTTCTCAGTATTTCTCTGTATTTTACTTTATTTTTTTAAGAAGTTTTCATTCACATGTTGGCAGTAATTAATAGAAATAAATGGGAGAGCACAATTTGCCTATTGCATGCTGCACAGTTCTTAATACCTGCTAATAGAGAAAATCAAGTTATTTTAAACAGACTGGGGCAATTTCACTTCTTGATAGAAAAAGAGGTAAGTCTATTTACAACGTAAGTCTTTTGCTGGCAGGTATATGATATTTATAAAAACTGCTCAAGTCAGGAAGGAAGCACCCTTGATGCAAATAGCTATTTTTTTAACAGCACAAACACAACCAAACAAACCAAATACAAAGATCTTGTTCTAACTTATAAAAGGACTTCAAGACTGCATCTGTTGTTTAAATAGATAATGGCAATGACCAAGCACAACAGACATTAATACAGTTTGAGAATAAGTTTGAATAAGAATCTGTTATTTGCAATTAAAGAGAAATTATCAATATATGCATCTAAATACCACTGTTGAGAAAAGAAGTCCTGGTAACCCCAGCAGTCTTTTCTGTTATTACTACCTGTAAGAACGCTTGAGAAACTGCAATGTGAAAGTCAAGGCATAGTTTTAATAACTGCAGGTATGCTGTTTGAAACACAGAACTCTCTTGTCCAGGACTTAAAACCTCACACTTAAAAGAAGTCATCTCCCAGAAGAACAACATAGATTAATAAATCCAAAGTTGAGGTTGTGGGATTTTTTGTATTTCAGGACAAGTTTCTCAAACATCCAAATGGAAGGCAAAAGCACTTAGGAGCTACATGCATGATTCTAGAACACACAAGAAGCTGCATTACTTGGTTTTTTACTTTGGGAGCACCTACATTATGATTAGCCTTCTCCCTTTACCCAGGACACTCAAACAGCCAGCAATGAATGGGTGGCAAGAGGTACTCTTGCTGAGAAGGGAAAGGCAAACCAATCAAAGATGAGAACTACAAAGGAAGGCCTAGGATTCATGCTAGTGAAGTATCTTAAAGAGGTTGGCTAATGCATGAAGTACAAGTACAAATCATGAAAGAATACGGCAGGGTAGAACTGAATAGGTAAGATGGATCTGTTTTTGCAGTATAAGCAGAATCTCAACTTGGTTTTGCAGTGTAAGAAGAACCTCCAAGGAAATATTTAATCATTTTAAAGTTTTCACTAGTTCTACAGCTGGTCTGTGACATCTACAAACTGGTTACTTTCAAAAAGCTTATACTTTTGTTATACCCACCTCAAATACTGAAAGGTCATTTCTTCTGTAGATTTCATTGGCTGGAGGATGAAACCAGCCACATTTCTCTGAGTGCCTTAATAAAATGTTTTTACTTTTCATGTATTTAAGACAGAATTCACACAGGTAAAGCTTTGGTAATCTGTAGGAAAATCAAGAAGATATTTTATACAAAAACTTTGTTACATTCTGTAAACAAAGTTACCACAAATGAAAAGCCCTTCCCATTCAAATGTAAGGCACCATACATAAATGCTACTAAAGCATAACTAAATAAATAAATACAACAATAGAGTGAATGATCAAACATTCTCACACACTAGTCATCAGAAAAGGAAAATAAGAAAAGATCAGATTCGATCAATCAATCACAGCGAACCTAATTCAGTAGAGTTGTGCTGTTGTCAGTTAGTTTGTTATCCAGCCTCTGATAGATCTCAGTTACTTCCCCCTTCCCACACTCCACCTAAGCTTTTGCTGTGGACTCCATCCAAGTAAGCACACTGGAATAATACTTCAAATTTCACCTTTCTTGTTCCAAGTAAAGATAAAGGAAGCACAAAGCAGAATACAAGGGATCTCCTTCCCTTTAATTTTCCTTATTTTGCATCTGGGGAAGGCTAGGAGATGGCTTTCCTTCCCACTGTCATTTGAAATACTTGGGCAAGATAGCAAACCGTAGTAGGATTGTACCCCCTCAGCTCCACCTAAACGATCACTTTACTACAGAAGGCAACCCAAAGAGTTCACCTATAGGCACAACATCTCCCTTCCACACATCTCCACAACACAGGCAACGCAGACGAGTGCACTTCTCTGGGGAGGATCCAGTTCACACTACATACAAGTAACCCACATGCCCCATGTCCTACATACCATCATAAACTGCTCCCTTTGGTAATTTTTATGGCTACTTACCTTCATTTTTGAATTACTGAAGCAGTGGAAGACTGCTCTAGAAACTAATTAGTCTGCAAAGTTTTAGAGCAGAGGACAATCTTTATCTGCTCTGAAGTTACTAGCACATCCTGGGATTATAGCCATGGTTTGCACTACTCCAGTATCCTAAAGAAGTTCATCAACAACATAAAAAGTAGTTTGAACTATTTGTTCAATGATGTAATCCCACCACACTCAGCTGAGAGCCACAGTACCTCCTACAGTGTCATCCCACTCTAGCCTCATACTAACAATTATCCATCATTATGCTTCTATCTGGGATTAATTTACTTGATGGAATAGGTAACTCACTCTTTTACAATATGATATAAATTGAGGGAATAAAAAGTAAAACTGAAATAAAAAATTAACACTATAAAAACAGTGGTAATAATAGGAAGTGGAAATGCTCTCCACACTTTTTTAGCCCTTGATTTATATATTATCGATACATGACATTTTCCTCATTCCCACCACGCAAAAAAAAGCAGTTTAGAGTAACACTGTGCAACAGCATTTTGCAACAGATCACATTGCTTGCTATACTAGTAGAGCTTGACAAACATACAGTTCTGAATATCTTCCAATGTGCCATACAGCCAATGGATTAATGAAACATTTATTTTCAGCACACACAAAACTCTGCAGAGATCTGCTCTGCCTGACTCCAAGGTGCACCCTTGCAAAGATGGCCAGAAATGAGATGCTGTTGCCACAACTTGCCCACTTTGACTTTATTTATTTAACATGACATCTCCCCTGGTCCTTAGAAAAAAGGAGATTAATAAATGCTGGATCACAAACAAGAATAATTTGTCTAAAGGGCCAGAAGGTGGACATACCTCATTGCAACAGTCTAAGGAAAAGACCCCCAAAAAACAACAAACCAAAAAAAATCCCCAGACAAAACCAAACAAATAAATGAAAACAAAAGCAACAAAACAAAAAAAAAAAAAAACAAAAAACCTTGAACAAAACCACACCCATTTATACAGGACTAGGAAAAAATTAGTCGTTTTATTGCAGCTTTGATTTAGAACTAGCTAGAATGAAAGACAAATCCTTGTTCTCACAGTTATAATTACAAAAGCATATTTGCTTTTAAAGGCTTTAAATTATAAACAGTTACAAAAGAGTAAAAAATAAGTTGTAATTTTCACATCAGAAAAAATTCCAACCATGTATGGCAATCTTGACAACTTGCTACCTTGCATATTCCTGTGGGTAAGGTGAAGAGTACCAGGTCTGGATCTCGTATTTTCCAAACTCAATCACTGAAGGGTATCGCCCACTTGTTTCACCAGTGTTTTTACACCCAATTTTCTGTCAGGTGCAATAAAAAAAAAGTATTAGTTATAGAAAAGTAAAAGAAACTTTAGCTTTATATAACCAATTCCACCCACTGAAACCATGAGAAACCTGAAGTATCCAAATCAGATGCTTAAGCTCTTTAAACCTTGACAGAGGACAGAGTTTGCAAACAGCAAATACAAACAGCAAAAGCCCAGCCAAATAAGAGGCACAACAGCCTCAAGTTCTCTTCTCCCACAGCATCTAATGACGTCTCTATAGTGCTGGTGCAAACTCAAAGCTGTCTTTTTATCAAAACAGTGACAGAAAAGGTATCAGCACAACCCTTCTAGAGTAACTGGAATTTACCTCAAAGAGTCAAGAATATACTAACACACTAATTTCAACTATAATACTGCATTTCAGCTGATCAGAAAATGACTGTAAGACTCTAAAGGGCTGGCAAAATATAAAAGAGTAAGAAAGGTGAGGAAAAACAAGCAATTTCAATGTCAAATTTTAGAAACCTTACCACCTAACATTTTTGGGGACTGCATATGAAAGATAAAGAAAGCAAGAGGTGGGAACTCTTTCCATGAGCAAATAGAAGTATGAGCTAATAATGAAACTGAATCTTTAAACTCAATTTGAGTCTGCTGCTTAACACACTAGGAATGAAATCTGAAAAAAATCACTGTGTTGACCCACGCAGCAGGTAATGTCAGTTCTTGTACACTAAACCTGAAAAAAAATTAAGTGACTTCCATTACTGAGAAGACAACACTCAGCCATTTATCATGCCACTTTAAGAAAGCAGCAATTGAAACATTACATTCATCTACCTTCTGAGCCAGGTTCTCAAAGACACTGGTTGTTCATTTCATGGACATAGAAAAGTGGAAGTCTGGTTCACTAGTCTGATTCAGCTCAAATATTATCACTGCTAGAAAAAATCTACAGTATTTAAACTCAAAGTGTGGTAAGTAATTGGGTAAAACAAATTTATGAACTCACTAAGCCCAGTTTTCTACCAAGCAGTATTTTCTGGGACAGACTTAGCTTTTCAGAGCATCTGCTTTATTTGCAGCGGAAAATCATTAGGCACATCCTTACTGACCAATATCCTCTCAGTGCTGACCAGGATGTCAGCTACTTTTAAACTCTCTGTTTAATCCTGTAGTCCTATATACAAAATGCTCAAGTATATCTTTCAAAATCTATCTTAAGTGTCACTTATCATCTGACCCATTCCAGCATGATGCCTTGTCTCCTGTCTGTATATACAGTGTCTCCCAAATAAAATTCACAGCAAGCATGAAGCATTAGATAAAAAGGAATATATTAGAAATGAAGATGAATAGACTGAAAATTAACTGAGTTTTTATTTACAGAAATACCTACACTTTATGCAACATGATTCTTACCTCCAGGGAAAGTTCTCGGGCCTGCTTAAATACTTCCAAATCCTCCTGTGTAACAGTGTCCTTGCTTCCCAACAGAAATACATCCGTATTTTCTTGTTTGATGCTTAGTTTGATTTCAGTATCTGTTATTTAAAACCAGCAAAAAGTTTATTCACAGACATGAAGGTTACATGTGCCTTACCAAAGTGATACTACTAAATAGGATTGCAACTATGGCTGATATGGCTTGGCTCCCCATTTTAACCAAATTTGGGATTACTAAGCAACAGAAGTGAAACCTTCACCCCCCCTTCTTGTTTTGTAGTTTTCTGCTGCATGAGCTATTTTTTGGTACTTGTCTGTCTGTATAAGCCTTTGTAGTCCAGTTCTACTAAATTAGTTTTGAACCTCATGAAATGGAATATATTCTATTGCTAGAACTATGCCACTCGATAAATTCCAGTACACTCTAGAAGGTAAAAATAAACACAAGAGAAAAAAAGTAGCCCTTAAAACTTGAAGATTAATGCTAAGCTAAGTCTGCATTCAAACGTTTCTTAAATAAGAGTAATTATAAAAAAGGTAGCTCACAGCAGTACAGATCAAGTGTTGTGGAGACTGTAGTACGATGGAACTGTTCATGAAAAAGCAATGGAGCAGAGGCAAATGAATTGAAATGCCCACCGTTATAAGCACTGATAGCACACAATCATGATGACAGCACTACTGCCACAGAAACGGCAGGGGAAGAACAAGGAAGTAGCATGACAAGTGGCTACTCATGCGGTACTACACAGCCATAAGCAACATTATGAAGGCATTTGGGGCTCCTAGTGTCACTACAGATGCAAAAAATAATAAAAAAGTGGTGTGGTATTAGTCAGAAAAAAAAAAACCAACCAAAAATGTTTTGGAGATTTAGTCAGCATTAGATAAAAGCTCAAGGTTTTGTTGTTTTTGTATGAAAGTGAAGTAAGAACGAGAGAAATAGCTAAGACCTATGTGATAAGAATTTTGGTTTTGGACGGGATGCAGGTTTGGTTGGCACTTTGACCTTTGCTTACCATCATCCTGATCAGGTTTAATCCTTCCGTCTGTCAAGCTCCCCTTCCCTGGTGAGGGGGTCCCCATCTGAGGGGTCATTTTATACTTTAATCTGCCTAGAGTCCTGTGCTTTTTAAAGAAAGCTGTTCTGTTGAGGTGAGCAATTGCTTTAAAAGCATGTTCTCTAGACACACCCCATCCAGAGGCACAAGCATGAGAAATAAACCTACTCCTAACCTCTTTCTTCCCATAGAAACAGCTATTAGATGTTGGTGTGGAAGACAACTCTGGTTTACTACACAAATGCTTGTGGGGTGCATAGCTTGGGTGACCCTTTTTTCGAGACTGTTCCTGAGTGGTATAGATATGAGAGAGTCCATCAAAGAGTCCCTTTAGCTGACTGCTGCTAGGAAGGCTACTAAAGGAGGGTATGCTTGACTGACTGAAAGAACTTTGGGGAGAGTTAGAAGAAGTCAAAGTGCTGGATTTTTGAGAACTGGGGCTCTGACCAGAGATGGGGATTGAGGGTAGAAGTGAAGAAGGTGGAGGTTTTAGCTTTTGTGTGGTACCTGTAGCCAACACAAGAGAAGTGCATGACTGTTTCTGAGAGACCTTTTTCCTTGGACGATAGTGCTTTGAAAAGTCTATTATTTCACCTCGTGATCTGCGACCATCAGGTGATGGTGTAAAGAACTTAGTAAGGCCATCAATGAGCCCTTTGGTTTTCTTGTTAACTTTAAGTGTAGAGGCAGATATGTAGGTGGAGGTGGTGGTGATTTTGGTGGTGGCACCAGGCCGAGTGGGGTCTGTAACAGGCAATCTGCTGCTTGAATCCTTCACAGATGCAGCATGACCAGATGAAGGTGTGGTACAGACTTTAGTCTTTTGACCCCTACCAGGTGACCCCCTTCCTGTGAATGCATTCACGGATCCTTCATCACTGGTTACAGACCTACGCAAAAATCAGAAAAATAAAAATCAGCATTCAAAATCTTAACTGCCAAATAGTACTGCCGTTTATACAAGTTACCTTGGCCACTGTACTTAAAAAAATCTTTAAAGAAATTTAAAGACATACACACTTTGGAAATACATTTCACACTATGACATAATATCCAGCTATTTTTTTCCCCTTTTCCTTTTTGTTCCCCCTCCCCTCTTATCTTTAAAAGACAGTCCACAGTATATATAAATGGAAGCAGCTGGCAAGCAAGATCTCCCAAGTATACAGCCTTCTCACACACTTCTAGGCACAGCCAAAGTGTGCTTCTTTGGAAAAAAATATCATTACACCATGTTTGTACAACAACCGCTCCATCACCATAGAGTTTATTGTACACACAGAGGAGATGAATGCTTTCAGTGTTAATATGATATCAAACCAGTTAACTTCAGACTGTGTTTGCTTAAACTGTAGAGAAAGTCTATTAATCCTTTAAAGCAATACAGTCAATCTTCAGGAAACTGCTATTTTTTTCCCCACACTCTTGTTGGATCATGCAAAATGTGGCAGTAAAAATTACCACCAAAGATCTAAAAGCCAAATGAGGTAGGTGGTTTATTAAGAGCATTACAACAAAACCAAAGAAATAGACTGTTTAGAAATCCTAAAAATAGCAAAAAACAAAAATAGCAAAGGAAGGAGCAAAACTACAACCAAGTGCTTTTGCAGAAAAGCCATGAACTTATCAGGCCTAACATGGAAGGTGTTTGGAAAAAACAGAGTGGTGAATCTTATTTAAATGCTAGGAAGAAAAAGGGCATACCGAAAATCAGCATTTGTGACAGCAGAATTATGGGTTTAACTAGTTGCTAATAACTGAAGAGAGGAACTACACTGAAGAGCAGTATATTCTAGCACACAGAAACTGAACTTTTTAAAGTATCTGCAGTAAAAGAAATAGTTATCAGGACACACGATCAAATTACAAAACCAAAGAAAGACACATTTGTATCACATGCTTTCTTTCATTCCCTTTTCCATCCTGCTCTTTGAAGTTAGCTTATTTACTTCACAGCAGAAAGTTTTCTTCCACAGATTTTCACCTTCTTAATTGAGATACTGAAGTAAATTGCAACAGGTTATTTCTAATTAGAGATTCAACAGCCTAGGGCTACCATCTGGTTTACTACCTCCAAGGGCTCACCAGTTAAAGAATTAGCCCCTTTTCCACCCACACAGCCTTAAATTTGGTTAGTTCCTAAGGGGCAACAAAACCAAAAACTCCCTAGTCTTTTGAATCCTTTGGCATCATAATCCTAAGTCTATCACAAGACCTATTCTCAGTACCAGATGTAGTAATCACCAGCAGTGCCAGAGGCCAGCACACACCTGGTTTAAGTTAATCTTGCACAGTAATTTGCCTGTGAAGGGCTTCCTACAGATGGTCAACAGGCAAAAATTATGCCAGTGCCACTGGACAGATTTTCTTTGTACTATATACAGGGACTACGCAGCATTGGCTAACCTTCCTGTATTTCATGTGACCACACACTTTTTATGCTTGACACTATTGTCTTCCATACTCCACAATCACTTTTAAATAGGATTTCATGTGGAAGAGTCTCTTCTCTTATTCTATCTCTAACCACTGTTTTTCCAAACCAAGAGTACTTTCTTTTTATATATATGAGACATTGAAGTAACGGAAATGCGCTGGCAGTATTGTAAATATTTATTTTATAAAGAGCTTCCCAAGTAGTCCTGTAACATGCTCATGCAGCTCACTTGCTACAAAGAAAACCTTTATGAAAATATTAATGCTAAAAGAACTTCTACATCCCTTAGAATGATGTTCACCTTAGAAGTTGCAGCTCAGAATCTCAATAGCAAAACATAACAGTAATACCCTCACAACATTTCCAACCTTTCTATTACATGTATGAGGAAGGACGAGAAGCAGAATTAGTGTCAGGAGGGACATTGCTGCTAAATCCACTGTGGGAACCCAAATCAAAGACATGTCTGTAGAGAAGTAAGATGGCAGTACTGTATTAGAACTGGTCCTGGTTCTGGTCAGGGCAGGGTTAATTTCCGCAGTAGCCGGGGGGAGCATGGCCAGGATTTAGGGATTATTCTGTACAACCCCGCGGACAGGGGAAGGGACTCTTTCCCAGGGAGAAGCCGTTCTTTCCAGTCAGGTAAGCAGGGAGCAGCGGGGTAACACCATTCCAAATAATCACATGTGAATTCTTTTGCCTATCTTGTACACTTGGTTATTGGTATTGTAGCTGTTACTGCTTGCTTTCTTATCTCACTGCTGTTTCCAGTAAATTGTTCTTATCTCAGCCTGGGATCTTGACTTTTTGTGCCTTCAAGTTTCCTCTCCAGCCACAGGCAAGGGGAGGGGGCAAGTGAGCAGCACGTGGTCTGGGGAGTCCCAGCAGCAGCTGAGGAGTACCACTCCTGAACCACAAGAGAGCCCTAACCTCCTGTTGGAAGGTTTATGTGTTTTCAAAGGGCAAAGCCAGAGGTACAGGAAAGCCCAAGGTATAGCTAGAGATACAGGGAATATTTTTATTATGCACACACAATGATATATAGAAATTTCAATGACCTTCAGATTCCTAGACTATTTATTCAGGAGGAGAATGGAGAAGTACAATGTTTCACCCAGTCTAAAAGCATGGTCTCATGAGCCAGTACAACTACATCCTTTACTTTCATATGGTGTCACACTTTATTCTTGTCCTGAATGACTTTCCTACAGCAACATACACTGAATTTTAGGACAAGAACCAAAAGATGAAAGATGCTGCCAGAGAGAAAGGGAAAAGAGAACACAGCAAGATGCACAGCCTCAAGTACATCAGCTTGACTAGTGGGCTATACTGTAAGTACTTTTTCTTCTATTTTCACATGTGGGCTCCACTGGCTTCAAAAATCCTTGTTTTGCAAAATGCAAAGTGTTACAGCAGCTCCCATGCAACTCTGAATAATATGAGACAGGTTTTCAGACTGTAGAGAAGAATGTCACAATGTACAGAATGAGTCAGCTGCTGATTTGACATAGCCAAACATTTAAATAATATTTAAATAGGGGGAAAAAAGGTATGGGTGGATAGGAACATGTGATGGAGGGCACCATGCTACTGTAGCTGACACAGAACCTGTTCCTGTTTAACACTCAATGTAATGTCCACTCAGTATCTGAACACTACTTAATCCTTTAACCAAGACTTACAATGTCCAACTACAGTGTTTCCTGGGAAGACAGATGCTAAAAAAAATTACAGCACACTCTTGTCTTAGATAAACACGGTACTGAGGAGCAAGAGGAATTGCAATCTCTTTTTCCAGTAACCAGTGGCACCTTAAGAACAGAATTCAAGTAATAATCTTTTCCAGAGTACCACTGAAACCAGAACTTCTCTATTACTTGTATAGGTTGCTTCTTGGAATGGGTTTTGTGAGCTGATTTTAACTAATTAAGTAATTTTTATACAGATTTCAAACAGCTCTTTGAGCAGAACAGTCTCCTGAAGTTGTAGGTAAGTAGCTTGATACTACCTACTGTGTATTCTGTAGGTACTTCAATTACTTGAAGCTACACTTCAAAGACAGCTGCAGCATATATTATTATACAGAAGTTTATTTGCATCCGCTATAAGTACAATTTTTGATAAAAACTTAGGTGATCTGAAAAATTAAGTTACAGGAATTTTTTATCACCTTTTGACATGACACCAAAAGCACCTGCTATAATTTAGAAGTTATTGGACATTGGGCTGGAAGGCACATACTAAATCACTCATTATCTATTTTCCCCAATTTGAAATAGAGTTCAAAACTGTCCTTAAACCTGTATCAAACTCTTATCTGACTTCATTCTCAGAAACTTTTAAAGAAATAAAAACCAAGAGAAACCTACAACATTCGTTGCTTTAATTTATTTTTCGGTCGTCCAATAGGTTTTGCATATCGTCTCCTTATTTGCGCAGCTTTCTCATGAAGCAGCTTTCTCCCTTTCTTCTTTGGTCTACAGACCTGGCAAATCCACATCCCTATATAAAGGAAAAACAGTTTAGTTGTACACAATTTATCTAATCTGTACTGCAGGTGTGTACCAAGATACATACCAAGTAGATACAAGGTCAGCAAATTATCTCTTGAACAGGACATAGGGAAGGGAAAGTGGACCAAAAAAAGTGATCCACCTCTACCCATACTCTGAAATTTTTAAAAGCAAAGTGCTCATGGAAAGGGGAAAACAAGAGGCAACTAGGATCACACAAAAGATTACGAGCAATTAGGTTCCTAGAAGAATTTCCGTTCTAGCTTGTCCCTCCTTATACCACCTAGATCTTTCTTCAGACACAATTAAGATGGGGTAAAAAATTTATACGTGTGTTACAAAGCCACTAGGGTAGGGCACGCTAAAGAATATTTCAGATCACACCTAGGTACATTTGTTTTAATGCACAACTTGAATTTAGCATCCTTTTAGCATCAGATAGCCACGTCTAAACATTTATTGTAGATAAGGCTGCGGACTGGGAGGGGAAGAACTGAAGAAAGTCTTTAATGTAACTTTAAGATTAAATAGGGAAAGGCATAAAGATGTAAGAGCAAAGGTGAGAGGTGCCATAAATCAGAAATCTAGAGGTTAGAGAACCTGAAGACACATGCATTTTGTTTTGTTTGCCTGTTTTTCTGATTACTCTTACAAAAGGCCTGAAGAAGAGTCTCTCCTACATGTTCCAAGGACTTCTTTGTTGGTATATATACTCCAAGCATTTTAACAGCCCTTCTAAAATTTCACCTTCAATAAACTGGTCAACAACTCATTACACAGTGAATTCATCTGGTCAACTATATGCTGACCTTTATTATTTTCCTGAGAATAAAACTCCTCACATAATGACAAATAAAATTGGCTTTGATAGGAATGAAATCATACTGTTTATTGTTGGAAAGAAAAACCAAATTAGCATGCTCAAGAGGTTTTGGTCACTTCATACAAGACTGCAAATGAAAGTATTTTCATGGAAAGGGTTTTTAAGATCACCTTTTGGCATTCGGGATAGTGGCGGGTCACAGCACTCCATGTGGAACCCTCTATCACAGGAGTCGCAAAAAAGCATGTTATCCTGAGGGCGGCAGGGATGAGGGGGTGGAGAAAAGGAAGGAAAGAAGAAAGACTTAATATAGCATTGCTTGAAGTTGTACATCAATTATTTGCATTTGTGCATGTGCTAATTATAAAGCTACTATAAACAAAGACAAGTCAGGAACACTCAACAAGTCCAACTTACTGCATTTTTGCCTTGGATCCTACACGCACTGCAAGTCTTGCATTCAATACACTGCCACCTCAAGGCCTTCACATTTGTTGTTAACTCAGGACAGAATTTCAAACATGATGGATGTCCTAAAAAACACCAAAACGTTATTGAGAGCTTGAGATTTAAGACTGGTTAGATTAAGTTCAGCATGATGTAACCACCACCACCAGAACCCTGCAGACACCAGCTGCTTTCGGAATTTTGCAACACATTATTTAACTCATCTCCTGCATACAAATACACAGAATAACTGTTGTGAAACCCATTCATGAAGACAGGTAGAAAACTGACTTCTACTGTAACTGACATCTCTGAGTGGTCTACATAAGGACCTAAAACTGAACTTCTATTTTCACCAGGTTATTTCCATAGCATATTAAACTGTTATTGGTTCTGAAAAAAGTGTATTTATAAACTTGTCCACATTCCCCATTTTGGCAGTGCAAAATAAACTGAGGAAATCTTTAGATAAAACCATATTAGCTATTTTTCTTACTATACTAAGTATCTACCAGAGAAACTGAACAGACAAACTATATGCATTTTTCATTCCAACTTATTACTTAATTAGACACAAAGAACAATTTCAGAGTAATAAAAAGGGAAAAAAAGCATCTGGCAATTGGCATAAGAAAGACATACTGCAATAGGTTTAAAATTGAAGGGGTGGGTGAGGAGGGGGGCCTGGGAGTAGTTGAACTACCATCTCCCACAAAACACAAAATTTCCTTAGCAGGACCATCCTCTTTTCACAGTAGCCTTGAAGGCCTACATGACTTTTCCAATTAACAGAAGATACCAGACAACTGAACACATCCAACACCTTAGGCAATACTGGCAGTGATTTTTTCACGTCTTCAACAACCTCAGAGTGTCCCCTTAATCCAGAAAAGATAAAAGCACTGCTAAATAGGAAGGGATAAACCTTCCCAGGGAAACACTTTTTTACAGTATTATACTTAGAGATTATCTATTAAGAACATCACAGAAGTTGTCAGAGAGATAAGAATCCCTGATGCCATGCTGCTGCACTTAGAGATGGCTGCAGTGACGTGGTCTGCATGAAAGGCGCTTTCTTCTCACTGTCAAGAGTTGGGATGAGTGCTTTCTTCTAGGTAAGGCTGTAGTCACAGTGATTCAGACTTTCTCTATCGACTGTTTCTCAGTCCAGGACTGAGCTAAAACACCACAAACAAAAATACAGTCTAATCCATGAACATTCGCTATGTTTGTCTTCTAGTGGACTGAGGCATGAATGGCAAAGACAACTGATAGAATGCAAAAGCCAATTGAATAAATGACAATTTCAGATTTTACTTCATTTTATTCTGTGTATTAAACCACTTCATTGTTAACCTTTGAAAGACAACTTGAATTGTGCATATTCTCAAAATAAAATGCAGAGATATAATCTATTAGTAAGGAGAAATCAATAATAAATTCAAAGAGTAGTTTCCGAAAGATATTGAAAAAAGCATAACTCATTTGATTCTTAGCATACAGTTTAAGATATCCCAACATCCTTTGTGGTTAAAACTGAGTACGCACTTTCAAGAAAGTGACAAATATACTATAACTGCAGAGATTAGTTCAATGAGATACTGTTGCCCTCAATGAAACCCCCTAGAGATGCTGATATTAGTTATCAATATCTACATAAAGACTTATTTTATCAACTATGACTTAATAACTGTATTAACACGTTGAAGTGTAGTCATAAACCAATCACCTCCATGTAAATATATTTAATTCCAGTTACCTACCCTGCACAGAAGAGATTTATTTCAAGGACCAAGCTGCAGTTAAAATTGTTGATTTTAATTTTAAGTAAGTAACTGTGAAGTATAAACATAAGAAACATCCATTCTCACTGGCTGGTAAACACTGATTGAACAAATTAAGTGTAACTGTGCTACTTTATATCTCTTATCTACCAATGGAACATTTCTCATTCAAGCAATTACACAGCTTAATACATTTCTTTAGGCGCCAGATTTTATTATCAGACAAAAACCTCAATAAAAAAAATTCCACTGGTATTAAACACAAAGATTCTGCCTGCAATTCCAAATCCTTGAGCCACGAGTAACTAGAAGCTGGAAGGGTGCAAATGGGAACCATCACTATGTATTTGCCATGTTCCTTCACTGTCTTTTCTAGGTATGCACTAGCAGAGACAGCCCAGAAATCTTTAGATTTCAAAATCCCATATAGTATTGTTCTTTAATAGCTGATAATACTTAAACTACTCATTTTAGACAAATTGACATAGTGCAAATGTAACAATAACATGTATAGGGTAATGCCTACCGGACATTAAGTGGTAACCAACAAGTTTCAATTTTAAAAGGAACTCTGTTTAACTACAGTCATAGCAGTTACACAGATTTTGTAGTTTAACAGATTTCTGTAGTCAGTTGAAGTTACTGTGTCCTTCACTGATTTTACAGCTATTTTCGTTTAATTTGAGAGCTGAAGGAAAGCATGTTTTGGGCTTCCAAATTTGCAGTATTTCAGCTCTAACTAATCTAAACTGAAATTAAAAACATACTATCTTCTCCATATCCAGGAGCTGATAAATCTCCAAGTGGTTTTCAGCACTAGTTTGAAGTATTTAAACTGGTAATTTCTCCTGGTTTCACCACATGACTTTCTTTTAAAAGTCAGCAACATCAACATTTTAATGTATCAAACAAGTTTACCAGATTACTGGAAATTTAGACCTTTGAAAGCTGGAAAATTTCACCAGGAATATATATATAGGCCTACTTTAAAATGAAACACCTTAAAATTCATTCAACAGTTAAGATTTGTTATACACTGACATGGCAGAAATAGGTGAGATCAACAAGTCAAAAGTGAAAGTCTCATTCCTTTGTGACTGAAGGCAATTTCTGTAACCCACCCACTTTTGTGTATTCCTCACAAAGTTGAGCCTTGTTTATTCATTAAGGATTTGATGAAACAACTAGTCTTTTAAAAGAACAAGCATTAGGTCAGTGACTACAATTAAACACAGTGCTAAATAAGTTATGCCAAGATCTCCCGTTATTTTTAACCTTAACACAAATGCTGGGAACTACTGTACAAGGTAATACAGAAAAAAAACCCCTCTCAACTTGTGTTTGATAATCTTTTAGGTAGAAAGCATTATTATTATTTTGGGAGACTTCAACTATGAGCAGAGATGGTCAGTGCACCTATCTTGGGGATGTACCAGTTTTTTCTACCTGCAATTTCTTAGCAGTTCATTTTATTCAACTAGCCCAATATCCTTACACAGACAGCACTAATTAAGACAATTTCTATAGTCCATTATTACTAAAGCATACCCTAAATCTCACTTAGAAAGCTATCTCTGCCCAGTTGTTTCCAAACATTTTCTGTTCTTCTTTCTCTTGACCTGAGTCCAATGTCTCTGTTGCTCTGCTCTCCAGCCTCCTCTACCCATCTTTGATCAGTAAGCCCTCTTGCCTCCTCAGGATAATACACAATTTGAGAGTACCCACAAGTGTTCTCCTTTTAGCTATTTTTCCCCCTTTAAAAAAGTATTTATTATAATTCTCCAGTCACTCAACTTTTTCCCTCCTCATTCTACAACTTCAAACCCTTATAAAAATCTGTCAGCAGCAGCCTTTAATTGCTTCTACACATCTTGTTTGTTTGGAAAAGTAGAAGTAGAGTTTGATTCCAGTTCTCAAGTGTATTGATTTTTTGAAATCAAGAGATAGGGAAAAAGCAGGAAAGAAAAAAAAAAAACAAACCAACACAAAATCCAACCAAAACAAAGAGGAACTATGTCTGCTTCTGTAATGGGATTTGTTTTCTCACATCTGACATCCCTCATCTTACTTCTTGAGAAAATCCTCTGTGCCAACTGACATAGCAGCGCATTTCATTTCTACTACCCCAATACTTTATCCTCCCAAATACCACAAAAATGTGCAGTTGTCCAGCTCGTTTCTGCTTCAGAATGCAGAAACACTACCTGAAAAGACAAAAGCAACTTGACACAAAAAGTGAAAACAGACATGCCAGTAGTGGGCACTGCAATTTAATCTCTGATCAACTGAACAATTTGCTTGCTGTGCACAACATGCAATTTCTTTTCTATTTGTTAGACAGCAAGACCAGCTTTGAGATACACTGCAATGTGCAAAATTACAAATCCAATTACAATAAAACTCCACTTGAGTGAAGTTTTGTTATTTATAAATTGCACTGAAATTGGTTTTTATTTTAGTCAGGCATCAGTAGCTAAAGTTTAGCCATCCAGCAAACTGATTGGCAGTCTCAACATTTCATTCCTTATATCTAATACATCTGAGGAACTAATTAAAGATAATTTAGTCTTAATGAGGCAGAGAGAATATATCGGTGTTAATTCAAATAGAAGCTGATCCATGAAAGTCAAGACTTCCCGTTCTAAAGTGTCTTAAAACCCACCAGGGGATTATTACACAACAGAAGAGTAGCTGATATCTAAGCTCACCTGATTAATGTAAATTCTGTGCACCAGAGTCTAACCAAGCATAAACCCTATTAATTTTCCAAATATCAGAAAACAGATTTGAAAATAGAGGAAACCTATAAACCACTAAAGGAAGACAATTTAAAATTTATGGGGTTTGCTGTTGCATACCAGGTTAAAAAAGTAATTTTCTTGTTTCAGAGTGTAATAATTAGCTAAAATATACTAAAAAATACAATGGCTAAAATACAAAGTAACTATCAGGGTGACAGATTGAGAAGCAGACAATCAAAAACATATCCTGATTAACTGAAAACATGTTTTTATCCATACTGCTTTGTCTTTATTCAAGTACTTATGTATTCGTCCTGGGTACTGTCACAGCTACCTTCAGCATACCTACAAAATTATGATACTCATGGACTCCAGATTCACAGAATATCCGGAGCTGGAATGGACCCACGAGGACCATCGAGTCCAACTCCTGGGCCTGCACAGGGCATCCCCAAGAGTCACACCATGTGTCTGAGAGCATTGTCCAAATGCTTCTTGAGCTCTGTCAGGCTGGTGCTGTGACCACTCCCCTGGGGAGCTGTTCCAGTGCCCAACCACCCTCTGGGTGAAGAACCTTTTTCTAAACCTCTCCTGACACAAGTTCAGGCTGTTCCTTTGGGCTCCATCACCGGTCACCACAGAGAAGAGAAGCACCTGCATTAGGCACAGCCACAGAGTCTGCAAGAGCTGCTGCAACACATAGGAGCAAGGGACATGCAATCAGTAGCGTCATCATCTTGTGCCTGACAAGTAACAGGTTGCACAAATAATGTAGTATCTCACCTGAAACAGTATTCAAATTCCCTCTTGAGTAACAGAATAATTTTATTTAAAAATGAACTGGATACACAAGATATGCAGCAGCAAAGACTGCTACACAGTCTTTATTACTATGATTATTCCTCAGCTTCCGAAATGTTGCAAATCTGTGCAAGCAAAACTCTTGATCATCATTTGATGTCACAATGCAAAACTGGGTTTTCAGAGCCAACAGAGATCCCAAACAATAACTGAATTCTTGTATTGTACAAGTGTGGTTTCACCCTCTCAATTTACTCAGCAGATCTATACTTTGACATGAAGACGAATTCATGTCGAAGTATTCATGAATACCTCTCATTGGTAATTATCCTAATTATACAGATGACAAAATTCTAGTTTAAAAAAAACCAAACCAACAAACAAAACTAAGAAAAACAACAACAAACTCTTCCACCCCCCTGATTTCAATTCTCGATCTACCTTTATTTAAAAAGAGGGTAAGGTTCACAAGTTCAAAATATTTTTTAAAAGACATATTAAAATATAAATATTTCTGGTATTTGTAAATTCAGCCAACTTACCACTGCTGCCACAATCTGCACAAGACAAGAGCTCTTCTGGTTTTTTTTCACGATTCGATTCTTTTGTTCCCAAGCAAAAGCTACATATTGGGATGGGATCAGCTCGTGGCTAGATTTAAAAACAAACAGACAGTTAGCTAACCAAAAAAAAAAACCAAAACTCATCAGCCTCCATGGCTTTTACCTGACATTTTGTTGTACTACATATTAATCGCCAAGGCAAACATCCACTTTGCTAGCTTTGTTACAAAGTTTTTATCTTAACATATTTCACAAACTTTAAATTGGCCCATAATGAGCACCCTACGTATTAATCCATGCAAACATCTCCAATACAAGACTAGTGTTAACAAAACAAGGAAAAATTAGAACCTGGGACACTACTGCACACACAGTTGCAACTCCAGAACACAATCACTTGTTCTTCAAATGTAATAGTGCTCAAAGATCAAGATGTAAACTAGTCTTTATTACAGATTACTATAGTTCCTTTACACAAGAAAACAAACTTACCAAAAACTCTCAAATTCATGACATATTTTATTACTTGGAAATCTAATGCAACTCATACCTCCCTCTGAAACTACCATGTTAGGGTAAAAGCACTAGATTTAACAGATCAAGAGTTATCCATTCCAGTCTGATGAGTCCCAACAGCTTTGATACCCAACCATAATAAAAACCATGCAAATCTTCCAATGTCAGAGATTTAATATCTATTATATAGTTTCTGCATTACATTTTAGATCTTTAATGAAAATACTAACCTGCAACATCCAAAATATTAATGCATTAATGACTACATGGAAGTGTCTGTAAATGGGTCTGTAATAAATAAAATGATATGCAGCTGTTTCTCCCAAATGGGATACTCAAATAATGGAGTACCTCTCAGACTGGCTTCTAGCAGAGAGTATCACAATAACTGAGATGAAAATGGTATCTTTCGCAAATTCATAGTTTCCAGATTCAGGTAGGCAATGCTGTTAGCTTAATATATCACAGTAATCATTTATTGGCTTTACCTTCATTTTACATTTCCTCTTTATGCTACAATACTTTGAAAGCTGGCAGGCTATCTTCACTTGACCTATAAATCTGTATTCCATTACAGACCTGGGAAGTGGGGAATGCTTGTTTTTAAGGGTATTCTCGTGAAGGAATCAGTTCCATGGTGACGTGCCCTTATATCTCAGCACAATACAACACAGACATATCGAAACTACTTTTACGTTATTAAGCTTTATGATCATTTTAAGTCAAGCAGCATAAAGAATACTGACAGCAGGAAGGTAAGTTTGTCCTAGCCATAGAAGAGGAGCACACATATAAACATACTTTTATCTAAACATACCCTGAGGCACCATACTTTTTCTGAAAACTTAGTCCTCAGAAGGTCTGCTCACTGTTCAACTCTTCACAATCCAATTACTGAAATACTGACATATTTTTATACCCCAAAGAATATACATAAAAGATAAACAGAGCTGAAGACTGTTCATAAGGAGATGTGTGTTCTCTTCCATGATCTACAAAAGGGAACTGCTATTACTTTCTTGTAACTAATAGGAACAAGTCTTCTTGTAACTAACAGGAACAAGTCATCTGCAGTCTTTTGTCTCACTAAGGTCTCCATTATGGATTATATGGTTAGCTGAAATATGAAATTGCTACTTGGACATAAAGCTTGGACAGACAGCTTTCAGTAATGGCCATGGCTCAAAAAAAAAGCACTATTGGTATTGTCAGTTTTAGCAGGATGACACAATGAGATCAGTAATTCTAAAGGTGGGAAGGGATATACAAATTACTTGCAGAATTTTTCACTTGTTAAAAACATTGTATATATAAATAAAATAAAAGTATTTAGTTACTATTCTTGCCAGTCAGATACCATAATTCAACAGATCTTTCCCATCATTTTCCTTTTATCAGCTAAGCCACTGGAGTAAAATGGTATTTACAAAAAAACCAAAATACATAAACTATGCCAATAATCATCAGCAGAAAAAGGGTCCAGAGCTATTCAAACAGAATTTGCAGCATTGTCTGGACATTTCTTAACTGCTACTTAAAGTTTAATACAGATAATTTTAAAAGAAAGATTATTCTTTCAGTGGAATCCAGTAAAAATCTCCTCTTGGCAACCATACCATTCTCCTTCTCTTCGATATAACAGTGCTTTAGCCATTTCAAAAAGGCTTGCTCTGATAAATAATTTACAAAGCTTCACACATCATTCAAATCCAGGTCCACAATCTCATCTATCTTTCCAAGATATTTTTTTTTTGCTCTAGGAAAAGACATGGCCATTAGCCAACATTCATTTACTTCCCTATTTCAAACATGCCCCCCCCCCCTTTTTTTTTACTGAAGGTAAAATAAAGGACAAAGGTTGTTGGCAGTTCAGGGCTACAAAGATTGATGTTCCCATACCAAAACTAATCACGAAGAGCTCGCAAACCCTATCACTTCATATACAAGTTTCCAGGAAACTTACAAGCTCCAGCATATACTTTGAAGACATTTACATTAATAACTGTATTACAAGGTCTGATCTCTCAACTACTGAAACTTAAGAATACACACACACTCTTGTCAGCACAGTAAACAAGACATTGTTTCAATTTGCTTTAGCTTGCACAGGGGAAGCAAACCTGAATTCATACTGGCAGCATCGGTTCTGGCTCACAACTGTCTCAATTAGCAGAAACTGAGGGGGTTTGGGGTTAATTGGGGGTGGGTAGGGGGGGCGCTGGTGGGTATTTTTAGCTGGTTCTTTTTTACAGTAGCAGAATGTAGTCCAAACAGCAATGCACTTCCTACCTTAATCAAAGAGAACTGTAAGAAAAATTAATCTCTTTTTCTAATCAGTAGTTTAATCTTCTAAAATATAGCCATCACATATCATTATCTTTTGAAAAACAATGATTAGTCTTCAGGAAGGTTAATTCCATTCCATCTCTTACAGGAAGGAGTACAGGCAGTTATTCAACACTACAGATGAACCAGTAATATTTTTGTGTTAATATTTAATATTAACATTTGCATTACAAAAACTTTAGGAGTATGGTGTCTGCTCTCACACAAGGGAGGCCTGAATAACACTTACCCAGTAACATACTATTGCTTCAACACAACTAATAGGCTGAGAAGAATTGTTCATCCCTTTAATTTTGCGAACAAGGTAAATGACAACTTGCAAAACAGTTTAGTCTGCTAGGTTACTAGAAATTGAACATTCAAATTTAAAAGACTGCCTTGTGTAATAACTGTATTCCCAATTGCAGTAAGAGCAAATTTACAGAAAACTCATCCCTTATGCCAACATGCATTCAGAAATTGAAGCTTCACAAAGAGCAGTCAGGCAATTGGATTTAAAAAAAAAAACATATATACACACACCATGGAACAATAACAGACCATCAACTCAGCACCTGTAAACAGGTTGGGTTTTTATTTTACTTTCCAAGCAGAAATTGAACCGTAGTTATTTAAGCATCACACATCCAACTGCCATAGTCAATCAATCCCTTAAAACATCATACATACAACCACTGCAGTCCATCAATCCTCTAAAGAGTGTCAAAACCACATACTGTATGACAATATGGTACCACCAAAACACACCACCAAAATCTAATTTCACAACATTTATCATTTTAAAATTACTCTAAACAATAATGGATTGTGATTATTCTAACACTTGAAACAGTTTTCACTAAAAATTATATGAATGTGTGTACCCTAGATTTTGTTTATAGCTTCATTATTTCAGTCACTAAAGAACACAAGAAAAAAACCCACATTTAATAAAAGTTTGTGCTATGGATAAAGACTAAAAATAAAAAATATTGGTTTAGTGCCTTCAGTAAGTGTTTTGTAATTGATCCATCTGAAAAAAAACACCCCAAAGCCACCAAAAAATCCCAAAGCATTTTTACTATTTGACATAGTTCACATGTTGTGAAACATTAAGGACCCACTATCCTATATGCTCACAGTCTTTACATATTCTGCATTCTGACCGGTCCATGAAAAATAAAGACTCATAGAATGGTTTGGGTTAGAAAGGACAAAAATCTAATTCCAACTGCCCTGCCATAGGCAAAACCACCTTTCATATCATCACTACTTTAGAAATAACATAGTGCTAGCATTAGTTAAACTAGTGCAGTTTCAATGTTTAAGCAAAGACTTAGAAGTCATTTATGCAACTGGTAAATTATTTTGTTTACTTTCATGACTCACAGCTATCTATTCTGAGAAACTAACAAGCTTTGCCAAAATTTTGCACAAAATCAATCCTTGGTAAAAATTCAGCTGGACTTCTGTTACCTTATGCCAGAATTTGTCTCAGAACTACGGCCCAAAATAACAATTTTTTTCCTATGTGTTTTCTGTGCTTGTAGAATTTATATGCTTATTTGATTGTATTTATAGTTACCATGAAATTCTTAAGGCATTTAGCATGTTTTAACATCCCACCACCAAAGTAGTCACATTAGGTCCTAAAAAGTTTTATTTTACTTTATTTTTGAGCATGCAAAGTTACCCAAAACTACAAATCCCACTCAGAGCAAAAGGATTCCTATTTGCATTGCTATAGCACTCTGAGGTTTTAAACAGATTGTCTGAAAACTGTTAGGCATTAGCTGTGTACACACAATTATGGTCTTAAGTGCTATCTCATTAAGTGTTATACAGACATTAAAAGAAATTAAAAGTTTTGCACACAGTCCCAAGAAACTTGACTAGTAAACCAAAAGCCTCAACTGTTCACATTTGCAACTGCCTGTCCATGCCTTTTCAGAACCACCTCAACATCATCTGACAACCTGCTGGAAAACACATCCTTATGAATGATACTTGAACATTAGATCTCTGTTATCCTACCAACAGAAACAGCACACATAAGTAATTACGGGGTTAACAGGATAGAGAGGCAAATTTTACTGAAAATGAAGCTGCCATAACCTTCAATACAGATCCACTCTCCTGGTCTCAGCCTATTTACAGCCTTAGGAAGGACAGAAGCAGCAAGCTGGCTTTCTCAGAATACCTACATTTTCACAAAGTACCTTCAAGGACTATCTGCACTCCTTTTTTTCCTTTTTTTCTTTTTTTTTTCTTTTTACCATGGTTTGAAAAAAAGAAGTCTTTGAACAAGAAATACTGCCAATAGCATCTCTAAATACTGGTTTTAAAAATATTAATATTGAAAAGTAAAAGCTTTGTCAGCAACAGGTACTGATTTCTGTCTCAGCTACTGAAGCAGCTGCTCTTGGTCACAGGCAAGACAGTTCTGTGAGTACTTTCAGCCGCAATCCCGTTCCTGCATCCATTCTGTGTGTGTAAAAAACAGTTTACTTTCCACATCTGGGAAAAAAAATCATCATGTTTCAGGAACTAGTTACCATAAGTTAAACTAAACTCTGAATTTTTAAAACAACTTGGTAACTATCCAGTAGCTCCCATGTTAGACCTACAGGCCCACAAAGCATGGTAAACAGTACACACTAACTCAAATGATGGCAAACACATCCTGACAGGCAGAAGTGTGGAAACATTACACCTGCTACAAACCTTAATGTAGCAGCTACGTGCTCAAAGACCACAAAGCAAAAACCAGCACAAGGACAATTCCAAAAAGAGAGGACTGACCAGGGTATGAACTTCCTTTATTGCATCTTTAAATCAATTAACTGCATAAATGGTGTGTATTGAAGAAAAGCTACACTGAAACTTCTCCTCTTCCCCCCAAAGATTACCATCACTGCTAGAATGCAGGTTTGTGTGCCTTTTTTTTGGTATAAAACTCACTTCCTTACTACACAGTGGCTTTGTGGCTTTCTCTGCTCACATCTCCCTCCTGTACTTTGAAAGGTATGTCTCTATAGGCATTGTGATATACAAGGTAACCATCAGAGATACCCAGAATTATGCAAAAAGAGTAAATTAAAAACCCTTCATGTCCTCCTGGATTCACACACCCCAAAGCCATCTAACTGCAACAGTAATACTAGATTAGACTTAATTAGCTGCACATAAGCCAACCTGCATTCATGTTTTGTTTGTAGTTTATATCCACTGAAAATTTTAAAATTCCCTTTTCCATTGAAAAACCACCACCCAAAGCAAGCACAGAAGACATCTAGAGAAAGGTGCAAAGCAGCAGTTCAAAAATACAGCTAAGTCTCCCAGTCCTCTGGAGGCTCAGCTTTCATTTTCAACAGAATGAATATAAAGCCTCTTCACTTACAGAAGGGAGGCTTTCCAACTATAGTCCAAATTCAATAGACACACAGGACTACCGAAGTCAATCTAAAAACAAGGCTTGCATAAGCATAGGCCCTGCTACTGTTTCTGTCAAGAAGCTCTGATACTTACTTATTTAAATTGTATCCCTTCTGTGATCCTGTGTTAACTTTTATGTGCCAGGTATAACCCCAGCTGGCAACTAAGCTCCATACAGCTCATTACCCCCACATAGGGACGGGGAAGAGAACCAGAAGAGTAAAAACCCATGGGCTGAGATAAACACAGTTTAACAGCCAAAGCAAAAGCCACATACACAAGCAAAGCATACCAAGGAATTCATGCACCACTGCCCATGGGCAGGCAGGTGTTCAGCCATCGCCAGGAGAGCAGGGACCCTTCACATGGAATGGTTACTTGGGAAGACAAACACCATCGCCCAGTGTTGGTGTACCCCACTGCCTTCTTCTCACTTCCACTTTATACACTGAGCATAATGGTATGGAACATCCCTTTGGTCAGCTGGGATCAGCTGTCCTGCCTAGATAACCTCCAAGATTCTTGCACACCTCCAACCTCCTCACTGGTGGGGATGTGAGAGAAGCAGAAGATGCCTTGACTCCGTGTAAGCACTGCTCAGTAATAACCAACACTACCACTACATTTCCAACACCATTTCTAGCACAAACCCAAAATATTATCCTACAATAGCTACTATAAGGAAAATAAACTCCACCCTAGTCAATAGCAGCACACTGTGGTAGCACTACAGAAGAAAGCAAGCTTTTCCCTCGTGAATGGGAAGGAATTTGTTCTTTAATTTGTAGGTTTCCTGCTTTGGTCCTGCAACTGGGACCAAACAATTTAAAAATGTATTCACCTTTCCATTGTAATAGTAAGAGTGTTTTTAAATAATAAAAACTTCTGTAGCCAAGGCTATTAATATAACTGGGCTATAAAGAAGGAAATCCTCAAGTTCCCTCTTAGGCATTCTCCACTGGGAGATTAGAGCCCAGCTACAGAACCTGCCACTATCAGGTACTTTTGCTTATCAGGTTATCAATGGCTCAAGCTGAAAATACATCCAATATATACTGCAGTTTTCTATTTACATCTTCCTGTAATTCTGATGAGCATCACCTACATTTGCAAACATAACCTTGGGCCAAGCAGTCTTCAGACTTCCTGAAATTCTATCTTCAATGGTTTTGAAGTGAAAAGACCAAGGGAAAAAAGTTATTTTAACACTTTTCAGCTATGTTATTAATACCTGTTGGCAGTATAGTTCCTTCAGGAATACACATCTAAGTTGTCTCTATCAAATAGATGAAACTGAACAGGCCATGCAACACCAGTACTGCATGTAGGCAATTCCACATTTAACTACAATTGGGTTTGACCCCTTCTTTCACCTTCTGCAAGGTACCCTCAGGAAATAATTCAAAACACATTTCTAAGTTAGACTTTATATAAAGATAACTCAGTTCCATTTTCTTGACACCTAAGACATAGAAAACTTTTGTCTTCAGACTCATCTGAAATGGTATTCAATAACATTTAAATTTTAAGGGGCTCCACAATTTTTTAATTCCAAACTTCATCCTTTCCGCTCCCTTACTTGCCTACTTTGAGACCACCAACTGGCTAAAAATCTAAACATCTTAATATCCAGTTTCTGGCTAAAAGACTTCTTTTGTTTGTATGCTTGTGTTTGTTAAATTACACTCTTCAAAACAAAACAACCTCAAGCGCACCAACAACAGGCTTGCTTTTCTTCATTCCCTCTCCAAGTAGTCCATTGACTCTCACAGACCAAAGTGAAATCACTACTGCAAATCCAATCAAGCAGATTATCCATAAATTGTGTTACTCCTTACATACCTATCACTAGTCAAAGAATGCCACAACTTCCAAGTAACACTTTTTCATTTCATGTAGGTTAAATTTTTCTTTTCTAAAGTAATGAGTTTTTGCTCTTCCCAATTCCCTCAAAACTCAATTCTTTAAATCCATCTAGATGTCTTAAGAGCATCACACATTTGTTATTTGTCATGCACTCTTTACAATAAAAATGATGTCCTACAAGTCTCATCTTCAAGTACACTACTAGGTATTCATTCAGAGGTAAAGTGCCTTACGTATCTAGCTTTCTACAATCCTTCTCATCCCTTGCTAATTTCCATAATGTCCTCTTTATCTCAGTTTGTTCATATGCTTAGGAGACTTCCAAACATAGCGTCCACTGGTTTTTGTCACATGTATATACAGTTGTTCAAATGGGATTGCATTTTCCAACTCCAAATTTGATCTTTTACTGCACTGCAACTAGAATGAAGCAGGTGACACATGTAACCACAAGGTAAGCAGTGGTGCAATTCACAGCCCATGATCCCATGAGCATGTCAACTTTTACATTCTTTGGGAAAAGTTTTTTTTTTTTTAAGCAGATTAAATAAACTTCAGTATGAAAAGCACATGCTTCATTGCTATGATATTATGTTTACTCAGATGTTTGTATATATGCATATTTTTATCCATAACTTATTACCAAAGTCATCCTACATAAATGCGTATAATGTTTGCAGCATGGCACAGGATAATTATTAGTTGTCTTGATGCTAATTGCTCAGGGAAAATGTTTAATTGCATATTAAATTGATCATATGCATATTTTATCTAGTTTACTCTTTGGGGCAAATTTACTGTCAGCACAATCTAGATTTGAATAGCAGTATACTAAATACAGAAGCAGGGCTTTTTGAAACTGGGCTAGTGTTTGAAATGCAATTCTAAATAAAACAAGCAGGGCCCTGTTCTACTCCAAGATGAAGTAGGTGAATTTCCGCACAAAGTCAAGCCACATCCTGCCTAGTTGCCTCATGTAGGGTAAAATATAAAGCAAGGGAAAAATATTAGGACCAAAGCAAAATTATTATGGCCACAAATTCCAGAACCTGATATGGGATTACAAGACAACTATTTCTTTGGATTTCTTCCACTGATATGATTAGGAAATAGAAGCTTTAAATAGAGAGCACTTACATTTTGTTTTTGTTGTGTACATTCTGGGTTTTGTTTAAAAAAGTATTTAGTGTTAACTCATGCATATAACTTGACATCCTTTCTGCTCAATTATTTCAAGAGCAAATTCAGTATAAATTATATCACTGTAAATAACACAGCCACTTCTCTTACCAAGGCCCAAGTAGTAGAAAAATGACTTGGCTAAGCTCAAATTCCTACAGGCAACAAGTGGCAGCAGCTTGGCCATTGACCTTTTGTTTTTAGTCACTGGTAGTAAAAAACACCAGCACTAAGATACTTCTCTGTCAGGTGAGCTACAGAGTAATACAAGTAATGAAAATCTACTTATTTATCTATCTATTAATTTAAAAATGAAGTAATTCCTGGTCTCCTTCCTGAAGCAAGAGAATGCTGGACAAACAGCTGATTAAATGCTAACAGCTCCATTTTTTTTTCCCCTGACAGGAACTGAACTTTATTCTTGAGAAGAAAAGCAGTTTATTCAACAGCCAAGATACTGAAATCACTCGCAGGCATTTACCTTTACAAGCCATTGCTCAAGACACAAAGCCACTGAAAATCTGCCAGCTCAGTAAAGTACATACAGTGCATTTTATACAAGACTTGGGAGAGTAGCAGTTTTTTGCTTGATCGTGTTCTGAAATCCATGGCAGAGAATAATAAAGGTGAATAGGCACAGTAGCCCTATACCCCAAGGAGTTACCCCAGAGGCTGGCACTTCCAACAAATGAAACAGATTGCTTTGTCAGTCTCTGCTTCTTTGTATGTATACATCATGTTCAATAGTGACATACTGTCAAGAAATTATAATGCCCCAAATCAAAAAGCAATTTCATAATTAAAAACCCAGATCACTGTAGGTCATTTTACAAATAAAGTAAAATAATCTCCCTTAGAATATAATAAAGCACTGCCAGCTAGCCATGTGATGTAAACCAGAGCTCGAACAGCTCAGAACAAAGCCAGTAAACATTTCACAGAAGACCAGTTTTTCTTAGAAAGGCTTTCAAGTAGGCCTATTATATAAAATTAAATGAAAGTCTCTTGAAGGAAAGAGGCTTAAAATTTGCCTTAAGTATTACATTTAAGCTGGGGGACCAGGGGAAAAAAGGGGAATAAAAAAAAAAAAATTATTGCAGCAACTTCTATTGCGTGGCTTTTAGAAACAAATCCAGTGAGGCTCTCAAGCATTGGTCTCAATTTATTTTCCACACTATTTCCAAGTATTAAAGTCTATGAAGCTCATGAGGCCATTCTCTGTCCTACCAATGATATTAAATTGCCATGCTACTCAAGGAAAACATATGAATTCTAGCATCAGCATTTGTGCAAAAGGACACAAAAAAGGACAGGAGAAGGGTCATAACAAAGTTCATTAAGTCAATAGCTTGTTGACTGTAATTTTGTGAGGGATTTTTCAACAGTGCTTCAAAGGTAGTTATGCTCTGCTTCAAAAGCAGCAACTGTACTGCTGATAGCCAACAGAAGGTGATAAGCAACTGCAACAAAAAGGTAAAACCAAAGGAAAGAGTGAATTAAGAAATCATCACTTAGCAAATCCATCTAACAGCACTCTTGGACCATACCCAAGTCTGAAATTGAAGTCTTCTAGAATCAACTCCTTTCAGCTCTGACAGGAAGCAGTCCCTGTTTGCTTCCATCCAGTAAAAGAGGTAACCAGTGAAATAACCTGTACCTACAGCATCACCCACAGTTAAGGGCCCTGGCCATTAAAATAAAACTCTCACTAGTAATACTCAAACTACATTTTTTTGTGCAGTGGAACTGCAAAAACACTTTTTGATCTAATTCCATATGACTGCGGAACATGGTTGGCACAAGACACAGTGATAAACTCATTAAAACATACAGCAGGAATCCATGACAAAATTTTCGGTGCAAAGATTTCCCCCTTGCCTCTTCCTTTGCATACAGGAGAAAATACTGTATCTCAATGGAAATGGCAAAGCAGCATGACCAGAGCTACCCTGTATACATCACTGAAAAGTCTTTAGGACTGGATTAGCCTGTAAGACCAAGACAAGTAAACAACTCACTTTCATGTTTCACTTTTTCACTTCGTGCATGCGCTATTCAGCTGTTTTAGCAACAACAGATAAATACAACAAAAATCTGATCCTTGCAATGAAGCCTGCAATTCCAATCCCTACAGACTACATATTTCAGGCTCCCATATAGGCTAGTATGAGAAAAGTACCTCCCCCTAACCAGTCTGAAGTACCAAGTAGATAGTGGATCCTGAGACACAACCAGAAGATTGACTATACCACTGTTTCTTAACAGTTTGAATGAAATTATTATTTACAAATCTTGTCTGTTGGTGCCTTAACTTTCCAGTATCTAAAAGACTTACAACTAAGCATTTACACCATAAGAATGCCATCAACATAGTGAAAACAAAAAATTATATATGGTGTTTTTTAACTGCAAAACTAGCTTAAATGAGTATTTACATTTAGGATGGGCACAGTGTCTCCTTGAAATTTGTAAAAAGCAAGGATTTGTGAAAAAGCACTTCAGTGATGCAAATCAGAAGTTTCAAAGAGGGCAGAAAAAGTTTTGAAAACTACTTGTCTAAAACATGACCACTTCAGTAACAGGCTATTAAGACCTCTCTATAGCCCAACCCACAGAAGAGGCCTTTTCTCTCTCTACTTAGATGCTTACAATAAAATGTGGAGGTCTTCATTACTAGCAAGAAGTCTTAATAAACAAGTCAACATCTGAAAGGTTCAACATCCATACCTTTGAATTTTCAGATTATAACCTAACTCCACTGGGATACCTTTTTTGTTGTTGTTTTTTTGGGGGGTTTTTGGTTGGTTTGGTGGGGTTTTTTATTTTTGTGGAGGGGAAGCAAAGAAAAAGCCCTGCAGCATAAATAATAGAGAAAGTTCCCTCCAGACTTCAAATTCTGTTTGAGATCCTGACTCCACAGACATGAGAGCTCTGCCATTCACATCCATACAGTTCAGAAATAACATAGCACTACCCCGTTTTTTAACTCCTGGCAAATTTTTGTTTGAGTATTCCATTTAAAGGGGGCTCAGCTTTAAGCAAACAACTATAAATTATACAATTTGGGAAAAAAGGAATACCTGCAGCCCAAGCTCGTTTCCTTAAAAAAAACTGAGGTTCACATTAAGTGACCAATAAAAAAGACATGCTTTTCATGTTCCAAATGTAAACAGGTAATGTATAGAATAGTTAATACAAAGCACTCCGAAGTTACTTGATCTGACCAGAGTGCCTTCTATCCCTGCCAAATAAATAAAAAATATGATCTACTTATTCCACATACACCAAAATAGTTTCATGATAGGCTAATTAATCATGAACATAACTTTTCAGACATTACATAATTTCACAGACTTGCTTGTAGCTCCTGCCAAAGAAAACAACAGTTTGAATGAGAAATAAATCTACACTTGAAGAGAGATGACAGTGACAAAACATGACGATAGTAGGAAAAAGAGGGGGGAAAAGAAGGGGAAAGTATTAATATCACACAACCCCCCCTTACAACTTTACTACTCAAAACATAGCAAAGCTTAAAAGCCAAAATACATGAATCAAGCAACTGAAACTAACTTCTCACTCTAATCTTTCTTACCTCTTTAAAATTGCAGGCTATTTCTGGAAATTTGTTTGATAGAACTTGAGAAACAAACCTAAATCACACAACTTATTCTGTGGCACTTATCTGGGACCAGGAATGTCCTTGTAATTGCTGTGGGTTTATTTCTTGTTTGGGACACATCTAGTAGCACCCAGACCAAGCATGGATCACTATTATATTTCAAAACAGTCTCAGATCTACTTTTTCAACCTGCCAATAAACTAATATTCAATTAATTCAAATTATACATTAAAGTCAGATATAAAGAAAGGCAAAAATCAATTTTTCTTGGTAATGTACTTTTAATCCCCCTTGTACGCCCCTCTGATAACAAATTCAAACCCCAAATGGCCAAGACACTTTAACTGATACAGTAAGACTATGCAGGCAGACAGAAGTGTTGATTTAGGAAGCCAGGGATTTCTACTGCTATGAAAAAAGGCTCTCAAAAAGTCCCTGAAAATCCTGTATCACTAACAGCCCACACAATCTGCAGATTTATATTCCTTTTAATTGTATCATTGCAATTCAATGATTTAGTATTCATATGAGAACAATTATAAGTTTGACAGTTATTCACTGAAGTAAAGTTTATTGTTCAAAGAGTGCTGGAAAAGACTGATGAGAACTAATAACTTGGTTACATATCATGCCCCTTGCCAGCTAAAAATAAGGTGAAGAACATCTCTATATCAGAAAGTCACCAGGAGAGAAAACAGCAGCTGTAAGCAAAAGCTGCTGTTACTATTGTGATTCTGTGAGTGTTTCCTAACATCATCTCTCCCCCAGAAGCTCAGGAGAAAGAATTTGCACTGTAACATCCCCAAAACATCAACTTTAATTATGAGATCTTTCACGTACTGACACCATTCTCCTTCACAATAACTACAGATAATATCCACAGGTACAGAATGAAGTAAAGTATTTCTTACTTTTTTCGCATCTTACCTTCTTCAGGAGGAAGGACATTACAAGAGTATTTTTCTACATTTTAAGACTTCTGTTTCCTGGGAGAAACTGATGTTCCTCTGCCCATAATCATAGTTAATCATGCAGTACAGTCACTACTCCAGCACTGCTTTCTAGGAAAAAATCAACACTTTCACTGACATCTTCCCTACTCATAAGAATTTGCAGAATCATAGAATGTTTTGGGTTGGAAGAGACCTTAAAGATCATCTAGTTCCAAGCCCCTGCCACCAGGGCATGGTGGTGGAGGGTGTGTGTGTGTTTCACTAGACCACCGTGCTCAAAGCCCCATCCAACCTGGTCTTGAAAACTCACAGGGATGGGATATCCCCAACTCTGGGCAATCCGTTACAATTCTTCACCACCTTTACTGTAAAGAATTTATTACTAATATCTAATCTAAACCTTACTTTAACCATTTCAATTGAACCTGCTCTTAAACCTTTTCACTCAAAGTCATTACCCCTTGTCCTATCACTACACACCTTTGTAAAAAGGCCCTCACCAGCCTTCCTACAGGCCCTTTCAGATACTGGAAGGTGCTATACATTCTCCCCGGAACCTTCTCTTCTGCAAATGCAACAAGCCCAACTCTCTCATCCTGTCTTCATAGGACAGATGCTCCAGCCTGCTCAGCATCTTCATGGTCTGCTGACCAGCATCCTCTAGGGGATCTGCACTGTTTGGAGGAGAAAGGTGGAATGAAAGTATAATGGAATACTGAAGTCATCAGCTGAGAGAAAAGGTATTCCCCATATAAACCTACACACACTCCTGGAAACCAATATCACTTAAGATGAATGACTTTTCCCCAGAACACCTATGGTGAATCTTCTCTAGGCACACCATAAAAGGAGATAAATTCCGTGTAAAAACATAAATTGATGTCAAGTCAGACAACAGAGAAACACAGCAAATCAATATCAGAGTCCTGAACACTGCCAAGGGTGGAGGTTCAATAATCTCTGGGCAGCCTCTTGATTTTCTCAAGAATAAATCCTTCTATCAACCATCACAAGCACATTCTCTAAAAGCTTAAAATCTCTGAAGCCAAACGGAAGCAAAAGTCACAACCTACCAGCAGACAAATCACAATGATACCACCTGATAGAGTTGTATAAGATGTCAGAGCCATGTTGCAACTTCAGTGTATATAGGGGCATAAATTTATTACTGCACTAGTTAATCCCACATTCTCTCACTTGAAATTTATTTCCACTGCAATTCTGAACAATGTACTGGGGCATTTTTACAGCTTTTGTAAGTCACGTTTAATTGAAAACATCTACATTAAGCTACAAACAGCTCCTAGAATAATAATTCAACGAAGAGCTTCAGTTTGTGTTTTGGATCTGTAATTTGCCTCCTTTCCCACTGTCTTTGGATAGCTGATTAAAGCATCGCTGTTTAGAAAAAAACTCAAAAGTTAAGGACCGTTCTTTGCTCTTCCCACAATACTTAAACACCCCAGAAGAGAGCCCAGCACTTAGGAGCTCTGACCTTATCCCTTGGAACTGAAGCTGAATATGTAGCTGGCCTTCAGCTCTGCACAGAGTGTTATTGTGTCATGATCAGCATAGACATGTACCCCCAAATGATATGAGGAAAAAAAGGAGAGAAGCCTACAGCACACTCTTCATCAAACGGTGTCAGCTCAGGGAAGGTAACATAACAAATTAATATTAATTAATTCTCTAGCAGTGGTTACACCAAGAACTTTTCACCCTAAAGACTAAGTTTACAGAGACATGGAACCTTCTTCCTGCCCCAAACTTCCAAGTACACTGGAGACAAAAGTGAGAGGACTGTGCAGTAACTGTTGAAAAGAAGAGTTTCTGGGACACTTGGAATATAAAGCAATTTGTAAGTGATTCCACGCTCTAATTTAGCAGAGTTAATCAACATGCACTCATCTATACTTGATCTGCTCAGGGATTAAAGCAAGCATAATTTCTCTGAAAGAACTTCACTATTTGCCCTAGACATCATGTTAGGATTCTAAAGTAATTCTAAAGCAATTCTACTCTTAAGACAACACACCCACCAACTGACACACTATTCACAGTTTTAGACTATACCATCTTGTTTTACCTCAAAAAAATGTAACAACTTTTTAAACTGACCCTTCCACTCATTCAGCTTTATCAGGAAGAATTTAGGGAGATGCCTTCATATTACTTCAGTTTGAAAAGTGATCATCTAGCAACCAAACCCATTAACTGCCTCATAATGCCTATCAGGTATGCATGAAAACTGTACAGACTGTGTAGCACAAAGAAAAACTGGTAAAAATATTTGGTCATATGATTGAGGGTCAGAGAGGACACCAGAAATACCAAATTTCTATTCTGACCACAAGAGAAAAAAAGAGAATTTTCCAGTGTCCTGAAAATACGGTCCCAGGCCCGAAAACCATCCAGCGTTTGTCTCCTACATGACAAATCTCTGCATAACTCGTTTATGTGGACGAAAGGACTCAAGTTGAGCTTCTGCTACTTGAACAAGTGAAGTAACTAATGCTAGAAAGAGCATTTCTGCATACCAATAAATGTGTGCAATAGTCTTAAGACCAATAAACATGTTTTTGGAAACACATTTGTCCTTGAAGCTATCTTTTTAAAATAGCATGCAGCTCTAATGTACACCTCCCCGCTGCATGAAAGGACCTTCTCAAAAATCTGGATTATAAAAAAGGGTTTGTCTATACACTCACATTATGATGTATGTGTAATTTATGTTGAAAGTTTAAGTGCATCTCTATTTCGTCCTAAATACTCCACCCATCTCCCCTCTTGGAAGGAAAACCATAAGAAAGAGTTTAAAGAACTGAAGCATTTTGCATAGTTTTTTGCCTTCTGAACAGTTTTTAACATTAATTCCCAGCTCTTCAGCTGCAGCTCTGCAAAAGGAGCAGCATAGCAGAGCTGCAAACACTCACTACTGCCATCTAAGCACAATCTAACCACAAATCAAAAGTTACAATACTTAATGATGCTAGAAATAAAGCAAATAAACCAAATCAACTGTGGATGTCCAGGCTTAACTTATACAATTGAGCTAATGTAATGGTCCCCTAAATTCCCCAACTACATACAACAAATTGTGTTAAAGCAACAAAATATACAACATGGGCAAGAGAACAGATTTATATCCAGATTAGCATGGAGGTAGGAGAAAGGGAAAATGTGTATTTCACACAGGTGCATACACTTGAAATCTGCATGTAAGGCAAAGGAGGTAACTGATGCAACCAGGCTCTTTTGCAATATCATCATGATTTCGATACTGAGGACAACTGCAGCCAAGCACTTAAATTGATTTGCCACCTCTAGTTTCTCAATTAAGTACATAATCATCTGATCACAAGAAGTATATAAAGCAAGACTGAAGGGTAAACATAAGACATGATTATTCATGTTTTAGTAGTAAATTCAAGGGTAGTGGTGGGGGGGGCAGGGGGAGTTGCCCTGTCAACACCTCCTGAAAGACTACTAGATCTCATAGTTAAGATAAAAGAGCAGTGGAGAAACACACCAAGAGGAAACAACGAAATAATGTTTTGTAGAATAGGAATAACACTGAAACCACTTTTGCCTCCATAAGCTTAGTATCATCTCTAATTAATGTGACCTGCCCAAAGTAAGTTATAACGCTGAAAATCCAAGACTGCAATGTTCTTGTAGGGCAGAGTTTGGACGTGTCATATCCTGAAGCAATCCCTATTCCCAAATCAACAACAACAGTCTACAGAGAAGGAGAATGAATTCTGGCATTTCTTCAAGTCTGACATGCAGACTGCTCTGCCCATATGATTTCTTAAACTAAGTTATAGTTGCTGCATGTATCTGAAGAAGGCTCTGTGAACCACACCGAACAAAGAAACGGAGATCTCCACACAGGATCTTTGCATGACATCTTCCTCAAAGTATGTGCCATCGTATCTTTACAGAGTAAAAAATAAGTACACAGTGCAAGAATAACAGGGCACCCCTTAACTCTGCTCCCTAGTACCCCAACCCTAAAAGCTGGTGAAACGTAGTAGTAACAAGGATTCAAGAGCACACTGTTGCAAACACAACCTTCTGAGATGCTGTCACCCCTCAAATCTAAGCCATGTTGGATCCCAGGTTGAGCAGGCACCAGAACTCTCATAGCCAGGAACACAGAGGTGCTGCCATTCTCCACTACTGATGCCGAAACATTGGCTAAGCAATACACAATAGCATTTATAATAATGACTGGGGAAGAGGACCCTCCCATCCTATATTCAAGACGCCTTTCTCATTCTTAAGGGAGCTGTATAAGAAGAACCCACATCAAAGTAAAACATTTGAGTGCAAAAGTCAAAGCAGACTCAAATTCCAGGAAACATTAATGCCTGCAGTGCCATCTCATTCATCCACGATAGCCTGATAATCTGAGAATTAGGAGACCAAGTGTTAGGAGATCTAGCTCAAAGCTAATATTCCACCCCACAATCACCGAAGAATCTTCATTTCAGGAAGAAAAAAGGAAGAAATAAGTTAGCTTTCCAAAGAAAAACCAACACAACACAGATAGCTTTGGATGTAATAGGAGGATAAGATGAACTGACTTTGGCTCCAAAACATAAGCATGTTATTTCAGAGCAGCTCAGTGCCAAACATAACCACTAATCAGACACCAAAACACTGCAAGAGCAATGCCCCAACCCTCCACGAGTGAAAACATCAGCATTACTTCCAGTGCCCAGACTAGAGAGCAGTAGCAAACAGGGATTTGGGAAATTAGAGAGAGGAGACATATGTCATTTTACAGCTGTTTACATCTGTTGTGCAGAAAGATCTGGTTCATATTTATTAGCTGCATTTAATTTAGTTTCGATCTAAATAATAAAACATCTATTTTTTTCAAGTGTCATTAGCCTATTATTAGTTACACAAGAAAACCAGTATTGGATTCCCCCCATGCCACCTCCCCCCAGCAATATTCCACTTGATACTCATTCATCTCCAGGATTATCATATAACTACCAGTTTAAAGCTGGATCAATGTTTTTTCACTTCACTGAACAATCTAATCAATAGCAACAAGGACATTCTGCTGTCAAAAGCAAGCTGCTGCTCGTGCTGCTAGTCCCCCCTGGGCTTGGTGTTAGAGAACTATGTTAGATAGATCCTAGCATGCAGCATTCAATGTGACACTGATCACTCTGTAGGCACAGAGCAAGGTATTGATACCAAGTTTACAGCTAAATCAACACAGCTAATTGCTGGCACCTTCAGAAAAAGCTGTAGTCATGACAAACAGGTTGTAAAACTATTTGCACCCCCTACTGAGGAAACTAACCTAGTCTGATTTCTGGTTTAATTACCTATGTATGCATTGATTTTTTAGGAAGGCAAATTAAATGGAGAAGCTTGCAACAAAATAATTCAAAGGCAGTTCTCCAATCCGTACTACATATGTAAATTTAAAAAATTTTCATCCCAACCACAGGAAAGCATACCACTCTTATTACAAGTCTACAGCTTCTAGAGAGCCTGCAAATCAAAAATATCACCGCACACTTTCCAGGCAAGAATAATGTGTTGTACTTATATTACATGAGATCTAAGAGGATGGGGGGCAGTTATATATACAAGAGATTCCAGCTTAATCTCTTACAAATACATGCCCAAAAGTGCATCCAAAGCAAAACCCACTCACTGGGCTATTTTGTTCAGTCTGTCTGTAGCAACAACAACCACCACCAAAGAAAACCCCACACAAAAATAAAAGGGCTTAAATTTGACTCCATGATCATCTTATTAAATAAAATCAAGCAATTCCTAGCTGCATTGCATCTTTCATTAATGTAAACAAACAGAAAAAATGTGGGGTTTGAAACCAGTGTTCTGTAATGGGAACAAGACGGGAGAGAAGAGGTCAGAAAGGCCAGAAACATCACACTAAAGAAATGAAAACATTGTTCCTCATTACGTCTGCCTATCTTAGCAGGCTAATTGCACAGAACATGTAGATCCTGCATTGAAACAAGACGGTGAAATCCACTTCTATTGCTATAAAAGCAGAAAAACAACACAGATTTCTCTCTTTATTCTAGCTATGAAATATCCCTTAAAACCATCAGATTTTGAAAGTATTTAGTTTCACACTAAGAAACATTAGCTTAACCTAGAATCTTGGACATTTATGAATAGTTCATTTCTCAGAACAACACATCTAGTAATATCGGCTTCTGACTGGATTATCTATCTTCACTACCTCCTCAGCTTCAAATTCTCAAAATATATCCATCATGCTCACACTTAGAACCTCAATATTCTTCCTCCTTGCTATTTACCCTGGATCTCCATCTTACCAAGAAGGAACATATAATCCAGTATACATATATTAACTCTTTATCTGACTGCTACCTGTACCATTATGTAAAGTATCAAACACAAAGATGAAGATAGAGCTGTCCCCACTCCTCTTTCAGCAGTAATGCTTCCAAAGACATCAACTTGCCACTCTCCACTTCCATAAAACCTACCTGTCATTTTTGCTTGAGTAGAAGTTAACTGTGTGATCCAGCCATTAAGTTCAACATTACCAAGGGAAGATGGGCAAAGTACATCTGACTGATGCTGACTGCAGTTGCAATCTAACTGCAACCGCTTTCTATTTTTTTTTAATGTAGGAAAACAGAAAGTAAATCAGCAAGCAAATATCCTTAACAAATGTACTATTTTCCCCCTCTGTGGAATTGTAGCTCCAATACCAGTACTACTTCCATATATTGGACCAGACTCAGCTTAAGCATCTCTACCCAGCAGTGTGTATCTACGATGGATGTATTTCAGAATAAACTAGCACCGCTGAAAGAAGCAGAGAAAGTAGATACTTTCTATCCATACAAAACCTGTCAATCTGCCACAACACTGAAACTACTTTTTTTTTTCCTCCTGCTTATGGGAAAGATGGGGTAGTGGTTCAATCACATCCAAATCAAATAAGCCTGAGTTGAAGTCTCTGTCCTAATAGCAAAATTAGTTGCTACCTCTTGGGTCTAAGCAGCAGCCACATCTGTCTTCATGACTCCAGTACCAATTAACAGGCAGTTACCTGCAAAGTCCCAGGTCCTACCAAGAAAATGAGGCAACAGAAGAAACCTGTCAGCTTGCTGTGGTATCACTGCAATAGGCCTGGGAAATGTATTTTTAGCACATAGAGCAAGTGCAGCACATGGAGCTTCCTCAAGTGTGTTCATCAGATGGCTTCAGATACGTTCTAAGAAATCAAAATAGGAATGACTATATTAAAGGGCAATACCTTCACATATGTTCTTTGCTACAGGGAATCAACAGGCCAGGCTGTTGAAATTTCCAAGACCATGAAATTACTGTGATTAAGCCTAGAATGGACACCTGTTCTTAAAGGACTGGACTGAGACTCCCTTTCATTTACATAAGCATGCAAGCAGCCAAGATAACCTCCCACACCAAAGGGCCTGAACCATATTTCCAATAGTCCTCTGGAGGTGAAAAGCCTCACGTCATCAGCCTTCCAAGGTAAAACCATGCAACAATAAAGTGCCAAAATTCTGCTAGCTAACATTTCAACAGCCAAAGCAGAATCTGAAGAAGATCCACAAAAACACAGAATGAAACTGAAGCTGACATCTTGCCAGAGGTTCCTAATACTAATGCACTGCTGACAGCCACTTTCTGCCACCAGTGTCCTCATACTTGAGCTACAGTTTTAGTAGAAACACAAGCTTCAGAAGAAACAGGCTACTGCACAAAACAGTGATGACAAATCAGAGAAGCAAACTCAACACTTCTTGAGCTTGACAAACCATGATCAAGCTTTCAAACTACAGAAACAATTAAAATCCCTAAAGATAAGGTGTCAATAAAATAAGTAACTATGAGGTGAAAGAACAGTTATTTTAGAATTTGTTTTCCTTTCTTCACCCACATAAGCCAAAGACCACCCACAACTACCTTCAGCAAGGTTTAGGAGGACTATGAACAGCTATTTCCTTTTAATGCCTTTGCAAAAAAATTATGACTGAAGAAATGACCGTGTGTTGGATCTACTCTGGGTCATCAGTCAGTATTACTGTAATTCTTTATAATGCATGGTCAAGCTTACCCTGATCCGTTGCTTGATTCTAGAACAGAAGTGTTGAATGCATGCATCCATACGTATCATGTTTATCAACTGCATCCTAGGAATATGAAGAAAGCTGTAATATAATAACCTACACAATATAAATTCTACTACATTAAAACTATAATTACCTTACTAAATTTCAGAATAAAAGTTCTATTTTGATAGAGTGAGAAAAAGTGATTTTAATGAATTATTGTTTTGTTTGGCATAGTGAGGCATGTTTGTTACAGCATGTGGAAGCGTTCTTGTAAGTAGATACAGTCCTTGCCAATATGTACTTTCAAGCTATACTAATACTCTTTAGCAACAAACATACAATATTTTACAACACTGTAGCTGTAAGTGTTGCTGTATTTCAGAGTGAAAATTGTTTCAAACTAATTCTGATTTTAGTATTGTTATTTAAATTATGCAGTTTATAGGATTTCTAAAACACAACCTTAACCCTGGTAAACACGACAGTCAAATAAACTGTCAAATCTGATGGCAAATTTTAACAGCAGTGCAGTTCTGTCCAGTCAGTCTTCAGGAAGTCTAACGATTTCATTAAGTCTTTGAATATACACATGGAATTAGGGAGATATGGATCCTGATGTTTTTCTCTCATTTCATTCCCAGCTTTGTGATTACATTTAATGAACAAGAACTGCTCAGGACCCCTCTCTCTCTCAGTACTACCTAGCCTACTTCATTTAGACCCCAGACACCATGCTGAAATCTACTTTGATGCTCACAGCTTATCTTTCTTCTACTCCACTGCCACCTCTTTTCACAAAAGTTTAGCTAATAGAGTGACGCTTGTTCACAACCATTGGAGCCTTTCCCTCCCACCTCTTCCTGGCGCATTCTTTTGAGAAACATGCCGAAGAAATACTGCAGGCACAAGAAGGGAAGCAGGCAAAACAAAAAACCCCACACAAACAACAACAACCAAATAAAAACTTTAAAAAGCATTCCATTTGCCTTAAACTGATGCAAGCTCTGACTTTACTGAGTCCAAAACAATATATACCACTACAGAAACAGAGCTTCCTAACCCTAAGAAAAGTTCTGGCAAGAGATGAGCTACAGTACAGTAATTGCCAGAAACCTGTAACAAACGAATGCTGAAGACACTCAAAGCAGGTATCTTCTAGAATTCCTTTTTAAACTATAATCTAGGACTAGCAACTCGCATACAAACTTCTTTTTTCTATTTATTTCATTTTTATTACTTCAGCTGATTAAGATCTTTTTAACAGCAGATACCAAGTTTTTCCACTGCAATAAAAAGCAATCCTGGCCAAGAAAAGATTTGCCCATTAGCCGCACTATCTCCACAAAGACAGCAGCCTTATTAAATTACAACTATTTGAACAAGGTCAAGCACTCAGGGTTTAATTCAAAGTGTTTCCAGGTACAATGCTGTCAGGTCAACTTAAACAAGCCAACAGAGGCTTTGAGCTTGATTAAATATTAAAACAGAATCTTTCACATCTGTTTTTACCCAAGGATGAAATTACTGTACATCACTACAACCAGCTCATTAATACACTAAACACATATCTTGCCTCAAAAGGTTACAGGAATATCAATGCTTTCAGTGTGCCTGCAGTGAAACCTACACAACTCAGCTAGAAGCGAGGTCACTGCATACTTTAGCAGGATGTCAATATTTTTTTATAAATGTAAGAGGTAATCAGTTAGTCATAGATACATTTTAAATTAAAAGATGGGAGCCTCCAGTGTAGCTAAATCAGTTGCCTTTGATCTGAACCTTTTAAATGTTCATCTTATTTTCTTTGATAGATAACTTGATAACAGGCACAAAACAGAAAGCTTGATCCAACAGTAATTATTTTTCAAACTGGAGGGCTGTCATGCCCAACTAGAAATTTGCTTTTTAAAAAAAAAAAATTGCACAGCACAATTTTTAATTGAAATATAAAAAGGTCTATCAGGATCATCTATTTCAACACCTATCATTTCTAATGATACTTTGATGGCATGTTTGGGTACAGGAGAAGAGAATGCATTTGAGGATACAAGTTCTTTGACAATGATAAATACACTGTATTAACTACTCCACATGGCATCTGCAGCCCTTTAAAACACAACCAAAAAAATAGATACTCCTCTAGCATTATCTTTGTATTAGACAGGAGACATTAGTCAAATCATGTTTCCTGACTGCAATCCATAAAAAGCAGAGACAAATGAAAGTCATCTATTCAGAGAAACAGATGTACAAGACAGGACTTGGAAGGGAAGCTATTGGAAGTGTTTTGCATCTAGACCATGCTTATCCCAGACAGAAAATGGTCTGTGTATTTGTGTATGCTGAAACTGAACCTAAACATCACTTGTAAAATAAAATTTAAACAAACCTAGCAAATTTGCCACAAAACATTCAAATCTACTAGAGAGTCTTGACAGCACTCAGGGTTGGGCAGGAGGAAAACTGCTTGAATATGTAAGTTCTTACATAATGAATAGGAGAAACCCTAACACCTCTGAAAGCCCCAGCATCTCTTTCAGGAGTCAGAACTATATATTTTAAGCACTTCTAATAAGGCATGAGATAATTTGCTTAAGACAAAATAAAATTCCAATACAACACAGTCTTCTACCACCCACTAATTTACACTTGAACAATATAATCAACTAGACCAAACTATGCTTAATGTAAAGTCAATAAATTCCTTTTTGGCTGTTGACACAAAAATCTACTGGGAATTAAACACTTGAGGAAATTAATCATTATAACACTCTGGTTCAATGCACATCTGTATTGAAATAATTTGGTCTTTAATTCACTTTATTTGTAGTTGGGTTTAAGGCAGTAAATTTGATAGAAGCAGGCCTCATTAAACAGATCTAGTTCAAACTGCTTTTCATTAAGCTTGGTGTATCCGAACAAAGTCAAAAAAGATTCATTTCTTTTCAAACAATTCTGCATTAGAAAGTAACCCAAACAAACGAAGACCATTAATACATAATATAAGAAAGGCATTTACATTTGATCTGAGCAAAAGCCAACATTAATGATCTGTTTGCTTGCAATACATTTTCTTGAGGCACAGACATACTCCTTTCTTACTGCCCACAGAAACTCACATGGACAAATAGCTGGAAGACCACCAAAATAAAGTGTCTAGAAGCTCAGGCTACTATGACAACCTCACAGCTTCCTGTTTTAAGAGTTATGTTTAATACTTTCAACACAGATGTAGTTTAGCATGGTGGCTTCCCAGATTTAGTTAGCTTGGAAATCAGCAGCAGCAACAGGTGGCTGGTGCAAAGACACCTTGGGAGGCACGACATCCATGTGCTGGGAAAACCTGTGCCGAGTTACCTGACAGAAAAAGAAGTGACAGATCCAGCTAAGAGAATGATACCAACACTCCTTTCTACAGGAATTCAAAACCAGCAGCTACTCTGCAAAAGGTGGCAGCAATCACAGCTCCATATGTAGCTGCTAGGACACACTGAGCAGTTCAGCAGCCTGAGCATGTCTCCAGCTTGAAGTCTTTACCCCAGTCTCTTTCAGGACAGGGCATGGTGTCACTGCATATTACTACAGGAGCCCTAAAGTCAGCATAACACACTATGGAAACATCTGGCAAAACAGAGACAGTCACACTAAAAATGTGCTTAAAGACATGTGCAGTAACTCAAGAGCACAATGTTAATCGCTTCCACACATATTTACCTTTCCATGCTGTTCAAGTGACAAGACAGGCAGCACATTCTATGCAAAGGAACTGCCTACTCTCAAGTAGGCACATAAGAAAAATCCTGAATAGTATGAATAAACTGATATCTCTAGAGAAGATTTTTATTTTCTTGAAGTACACACACATATTCTAGATAAAATAGAATATTTTTGTGATTTGAAGAGGTAAAGAACTTTACAAGTTAAGTTTTGAGCGTCCCAAGACAACACTGGGCCCTGTCCCATCCACTGCTTTCACTACACGTAGCTCATGCCTCCATGTCCACTCCTTCAGAAACAGAAACATGCACACGTGTAATTTCAGCCTTACTATGACACACAGTACAATACCTATGCCACAACTGAGTCATAAGTAGCAAACATGTTAAACTGGGGAGGGAATGAAGAGGGAGATAACCTAGCAAGAAATAAAAAGTATTCCTAGCAATTAAACAAAATAAAGGCACAAAAAACCCCACTCAACCTGAGCCCTTATGAAAATGTTTTCCCATTCTTCAGAACAAAAAAAAAAATACCCTCCAAAGCTATTTAGTTACACTACTTCCTAATCAAGCCCAGTTATTACTAGAGTATTGGACCAAAAGAAAGAGAGAACATAAATAGCTTGCACTCCTCATAACATTTAACCTTCCATAAGGCTTAGTCTGATATACTTTTGTGGTTCCAGGATCTGAATTGGGATTTAAGTACCTAAAAATCTTTGCCCACCTCCAAAAACAAACATCACAGGGTTATTCAGGTGATGTTCAGGTGATTACCACTTATTCCATAAACAAGCACTGAACAAGCATAGTAGTGCAAAAATCATTCCTTAAGTCCCTACAACTAAAAGAAGAACCCATAATGACCAGAATGGCTCTTCTACTGTGTTTCTCCCACTCCTCATATAGCCCGGTCATAATTACCTCACAGGTGAGGAACACACTAACACTACATTTTGCTAGTGATTTCAGAAGGCATCTAACTCATCAGTAACAAAGGTCTGGTTTACTGCAGTTGGACATGGTGCCATGACATTTGTTACAGCAACCCCACATCTTTTGGCCCAAGTACCTGCAGCTATTACCAAGTTATTCAATTAACTTGAAAAGACAAAACCTCAACACTGCTAAGTGGTTGACGGTACCTGCAGAAAGGAAGCTGCTGAGTAACAAACATTACCATTTAAAGTTTACAGCAAACAGGGTATTTTCTTCTTTCACCTTTCTTTCATTCCCTGTAGTCTTCTGGTTTTCTCTTCTATCCTCACTCAGTACTGCACCTCATTCTTCTACTTTTAAAATCAAAATCTTTAAGTCTTCACAAAACAATGAGTTTGGTACATCATTATATAAATGATGGTGGTGCAAATAAAACATTCTATATATACATTTGTGCATGAATATGTTTAAAAATAGAGTACCTCAAGGCATATAAAAATCACTTCTGAGAAAAAAAGAAAATTCTCTTCCCTGGAAGCTGTTTAAAACCGTTATTTGCATCAATTCCTGAATCGCTACTGCTAAGTGGCATTAGAATGTACAATCACACTCTACAGTTTTCTCCTCTTGAGATTTACAGTTAAACGATAAGAAAAATACTTCCTGGTTAAATTGGACAGATAATGCAATACGGCTTTTATCAAACCAATAAATATGTTATAATACACAAGCCTCTGCCCCTAGGAGACTTCCTTCTTCAGGTGCTGGCAGTCTATAAATTAGCTCATTTGTAGCACAGAAAAGCTCCATAATTAGTACCTAGTTTATCATTAAAAGCTTGCATTCACTGTATGATGTCACACACTACTGAGTCTGCCTCTCATTTACACACACAATTATCTTCTGGCATCCCAGTACAGTTGATCCCATTATTTCCTATATAATTGACCAACTTCAACAGCTGCAATTCTTCTCTTGTAAATACAGAACATATTGTAGATGGCAAGATCATAGTTATCACTCTTAAAAAAATTCTACATAACATACAAATTTGACAAAGCTTAAGATGCTTTGCCCTGCAGCCAGCAAAAGTTTGATTTAAAAAGCACTGTACAGTAATTAGATTTAAACCACAGAATTACTTAATGTACCTCACTCATTGACTGGTAGAGCTTTTATTGCAATAGATTAGACTCATTACTTAAAGAGTCTGAAAAGAAGTTGAAGATCATTTACCTCTGGTACTAGAAATTAATACACTTACTACTTACTTTTGATTACAGCTGCAAATGAGACATACAGACAGAAGTTCTGGGGATCCAGGCATGCCAGATACACTCCTGGACCAATGCAGGGCAGGAAGGGTCCTAGCTGACTCAAATATCACCTAGTGACCAACATGCTAGATCCTCCTAAATCCTTCTGGGAAAACCTGGAATGCCTGCTCTTAGAATTTCTTCTACCCAAACAGCTTGAAATGGTAAGCCCCTATAGTGTAGACATGTAAGACAATAGACAATTCAGTAGAGTACCTTATTTCACATAGCCATGAGAAACCCTGAGATGTTTTCATCTATTTCTGCAAAATCTTTATATCCAAGAACAAGAAGATTTGAGAAAATACCTGTATCTTATTTAGCATAAAAACATCTCCAAGTCGGAAAGCCAAGAAGTCCTTTCTTACTGGCCCTCAACACATATGAAGAATGGTCTTAATGACCATTAATAAATCTAATGATTCATTAATCAAAGGAGAATACAGTAGTAGAAAAGACAGGACTCAACAACCTACAACTGTACTGTGCAGCAGTGTTTGCCCCTGCAAAGCAAAAGCAAAGAAAGAAAGCAAAGTTTTGGAAATCTAACATGTTGTACTGCTGTGCATATACATGGAAGACAACTTTTACAGGAAGATAGTATTTTTTTGCCCCCTTCACTTCTATCCTTTATTCTATACCACAAAAATAAATAAAACTCCTTTTATTTTTTTTTTCCACACCTTCCTTGGAATTTAATGGACAATACCTGTTAACTGCATTATACAGCTTTTTATTGTGGATTTAGGGTTTTTTTAATACCATTTGCACATCAGGTATATTCACAATGGCTTGGAATTTCAGACAATTTCAAGGATTTTTCTTCATATTACTAGGAACAATAAAAAACCCAACCCCAAAACACAAGAAAAAGCAACAAAGCAGCTTCCTGTTAGGAGGCAACAGATTCTGCCTTTTATTGTTGCACTTTAACATGTGTCACTTGTAAACCCTGACAGCCAGGACAGAAAAATCTGCTAGCACTCAGGAGATTTTCCTCCAGAGGGAATGTATTTTATCAAGGATAACACACTAGCCAAACGTCTCCAAAAGCCCTCACAGGTAGGTGCCCACCAGTACTGATGACAGTTGAAAAGCCATCTTGGGCATCTGCTGGTGTGGTTGAACTGTCTGAAGCATCTTTCCAATGAAGCCATACGATCCATGGGGAAATGGAAAAAGAGAGTAGGGAAGATTCCACCTCCAAACCTGTATACCGCATTTAAGTTTTGATTTGACATTCCTGTTTTACACCATTAAAGATACTTCAAGTTTTCAACCCACAAAAGAACGCAAATAATTTAGGTCACTATTGAGCTTGCACATGAAAATCCATACTGACCAAATTCAGGAAAACAAGATCAAGGCAAACACCTCACCCCTTTCTACAGGATGGCTGCAAGATGCGACACCATAGCAATACAACTGAGCTGCACAGCACATAATCTTCTCCTTCCAGCCCAAAATTTTATCTATTTAAACTATTATATCATTTATCACTGTAGCAATTATGATATACGTGCATCAACCTGCAGCAAAGTCTTACAGCAAAAGAACAATACTTTAATCATAAGGAATTACAATTTCAATAAGGTCTAACTGATGAGGAAGAAACTGACCTTTGTGGTAGAAAGTTAGGCAAAAAATAGGAAGTCTGTAGCACTCCATTAAAAATATTTGAATATTTGTGTTCAAGACAAAAATTCAAACGAAATAACCTCGAGAAAAATGTATTCTTTAGACACAGATCAGGCAGCTAGTGAAGCTAGTCTTCAGAGTCCTGTAATCAGTGACTACAAAATGAACTCCAAGGTAGTTATGAACATACATTAGCTAAGTCCACATGCTGATAAAGCTAAGGATAACAGTATGGTCCTCTATATAGAAAGGTTACTTTTCAACTTGTTATATCACGGAGGAGAGTCAGGATCGTCTTAAATCAGGTATATTTCAGGCATTAAAGAGAAGAAAACAACAGTACTACAGAAGTGCTTCTGCAGCACAAATAAGGCTACTCAATTCCAAATAATGTGCTATTAACAAAATTCCATCATTCTTTATTTGTTTGCAGAACAGCTCTTTCCTGTAATCTAGGTAAGAACCTTTCCATCTTCAAACAGAGCATCTGCATGATACCTCTCAAGACAGATTCTCCAAAGTCAGAATAATTAAGCATCAAATTAAGCCCTAAAAAACTGTCTTCACTGCATTCACTTGGTCTTTTCATTCTACTCTAATGGATTATCTATTTAATTTAGTCAGAATTTAATCCGATGTTACAAGTCACGATCAAAGAAAGATTATTTTAATCCAGCTATAAAAGCTTGAGCTCTTGAGCTAACACACTAGATAGACCTATTCTCAAGCTTCACCTGTGCTACTACACTAGCACTGCAGATCCTGAAGCACAAAATACCATAGGAAGAGACTGATGCGTCCTGATTTAAGACTTTGGAAACTTAAACAGCACATTAAGCCTGCGTTTTCTACTCAGTTTTACATCAGTCAATAAATAGACACACATGGTCAGGGTCTCCAGCCAGCTGGATTTTTTAAGATGTGAACTGATGGTGGAAGGGTAAGCAGGTGGGAAAAGGTAGGGCCAGTGAAACAGATGAAAGCATTTTTTTCGTCCTTCAGCAGATGAACAGTCTAACACTTCCCATGTATGTTTCTCATTTTCCCAAATTACTGTAGGCCCCAAATATTAAAATATTAAACTCTGCAAAAGAACCTAATAGAGATTACATGACAGGAAACAGCATGAACTATACTCTGTCCTATACCACAACGGCAAACTCAAACCATAGTTGGCTTTTTCCTTCCCCTAATTATGAGCAGCCAAACCACAAAACCTATGTTAAGATCTTATCAGTTAAGGTTCCCTCATGGGAAAAGTTCAGAAACAGCTGTACAATGAACCACTGCTCAGCTTCAAGTTTCTGAAATAGTCACAAATTAAAAAGAATTAAATCTGTCAATTTTGACACAATATTTGGGCCTCTTCCATCACTTGAGATATTTGTATTAGTGACTTCCTAATTAACACTTTCAAGAAGCATTCAAAGCAAAACAAAACTAACAAAAAAACTCCACAGTACACTGGTTTTACTGATACCGGTATCACCTCAAAAGTACAGAGTCTGAATATAAACTGGTAATTTGGGCAAAACAACCCAGAGAATGTAGCTGAATTGTATGTCATGTGAACAGGTTTTCTATAGATTATACATTACTGCCTCTTACTTTTATAACAGGACGCTTGTTAATATCCTCTATTGAAGCTGCTAATGAAGTATTGACTACAGCTTTTCACTCAAACTGTACACTGATGAGGCTAAACAACCAACATCATTCACAAAAAATACCTTAAATGTACTTCTCCTAAATTGGCATAAAATATATTTAAAAAAACATTTTTTTGAATCAATATGAAACCCCTCTGTGTTTTGCTATTGTTTTCACTAAGTGGGTTATCCATTCTAGATTATGCTGCTCTTAGACAAGCCTGAAAGAGCACATCTAAGAAACAAAAAAACAAGCATAGAGCATAAATAACCCACCTCTCTTCTGTGGTACTAACCACAGCAGGAAAAAGTGCTGATGGCATAGGCTGTATCAAATGGAGCTGTGATGGGATTTAATAGATCTACTAATAAAAAAAAAATTTGTAGACTAATTATTTACTGGTTTGTGAATATAAATGAGTTAAAACTGCAAATGAAATATAAACATTACTTTCTTGTAGCGCTACTTTAAAAATTCTTAGGAAAACTGGTATTTTTACCTGTACATAAAAGTCAGCATATCAACAGAGTATAGGAGAACAAATGCACCTTCACAGAGCTCTTAACAAGCAAGAGCTGTCGTCTTAGTTTGAAAGGCAGTTCTAAGTCATGCTTCCCTGTTGCTGTTTTGTTTGTATTAAAACACTTGTCATTGTACCTCTGCTAATATCAGCCCCAATTAAGAATTTAATTACTCCCTTACTGGCTTTATAGTCTAACAGCTCATTTTCAATGAAGAGTAATATATAATAATATGCAATATTCCCTGCAGTACCTCCACCCAGTAAACTCCTTCCGAGAAAACTGTTTAAATTTAATATTACAAACTCAAGGGTCTTTTCTCCAACTATAGCACTTAGCAATATTTAACTGAAAAGCTGTCCAAAAGCAAGCACCCTTTATCACAGGACTTCAAAAGATCAGAGGTGTAGCTAGATCACATAACTGAGTAACTTTCCGAGTTGTTACAAGTATGTACCAGGCTTACCTGTGCCATTTTGGGCTAGCTTGTAACAGCAGCAACAAACAGCAGTGCTGTAACCCAGGCTGTCATTTTCAACTCTGACACTGGAAGCTGTACTTTTGAAGTCATCATGCAACCTGCCTTATCTTCATCCTTATCTCCAGTGAGGCCACAGTCCCCTCACAAGTGAAAGATACCACTGCAGGAGCTATTATATTTTGGTCTGCTTTGCCTGAAGAAAGAATTAATATCAGTTTACCTTAGTCATGCAATATATTCTAGGGAAAGTTGCTAAGAGATTAAAGACTTAATTTTCATATATAATATTATGTAATAGTTTTAACACTGAGGCAATCTTACAGATGTTAAGCAGACCATTCTTTAAAGCTATTTCTCTATGACAATATCTCAGATTTTTATATCATTAACTTTCAAAACACAAACCAGGTCACAAAAGCAATCTGTTTGATACTAAAGAGAAGTAGAGAGGAATTATTGGAAATGTACTAGAGTTAGATGTCAGCATTTCAGTAAACTAAAAGGCAAGGGGGAAAAAAAATCCATAAAAATTTCCACTAGGTACAAGAGCAGAGCAATTTCTTCAGTCTGAGAAGCTATTTCAAACATCTATGGCTGGATGTACTTCACTAAGTGTGTTAGCACTGTCTTCAGAAATGGAAACCAATTTGCTTATTAGGGCAAAAATATATTGGGGGTAATGAAACAAATATGAAGTTACTTCCTTTTTACATAATTTCAAAGATGTATCATTTGCCTGTGGAATCATTTGACTTTTTCTACAGCAGAAAAAACACTTCAGCTCCTGGGCTTGAGAATATCATATCCCATTAGCTTTATGTAACAAAATTCATTCAACGTAGATTAATTTCTAAATTCTACACCCCAAATACTGATTCTTAATCAGCTTTTTCATTATAATCCTAGCATTAAGATAGAATTTCTAGGTTTTGAACAATATAGTTTCAGCACAAACAGCCAAACACTTCCTGGAACTGCATGGAAAATGGTCAACTGTTTATTGGTAGAAGTCTAATCAGTGTATGATGTGGGTTGAAAGGAAATTAAGAACCCTTTAAGACATTATATACTTGATAAAAAAATGAATCCCCCAAAACTTTCAGGAATGAAGTCAAAGTTACACTTAAATAGGGCAGGGAAGATGAACCTAAACTGCCCCTGAAAAACATTTTCCTACAACATGCATTAGACACCAATCCTTAAACACAGGGTATATATGAAGAAGCGTCTATTACCCCCTCCTATATAGCAAGGTATGAAAATATATCTCTTTATATAGAGCTGATAGAACACGATTATCAAGTTCATAAATACATTTATTTTGGATTACACTTATTAGTGGGCACCTGATCTATGGGAGTATATTTAAGTCATAGTTTGATTCATATTTTACCCACTGTATTTCTGAAGCAACTGAAATATTCTCAGAACAACTCACTTTCAGATCCTCACAAAACAGAATTTTCTTGGACAAAGCTACACTGATCTGAAGACTGTAACTGTTTTTTTAAAAAGTCTGTAAACACTAAATCCAGAAATGTTTTCCGCAATCCAAGAACTTTAAGCTTCATCTGGGGAATGCTCCGATTCCTTCCCCAATCCCTTTCCAAAATAATTCTAAAAACTAAATACTTCAAATCTTGAAAACAGTCTTTAATAAAATTCTGCATACTAATTTGTTTTCTAAAGGATGGGGAAACAATTTTACATGGACGCTTTAATGTGACAGTGAACTATGACTTTTAGATATACTCCCATAGATTAGGTGCACACTCATAAGTGTAATCCAAAATAAATGTATTTAGGAACTTGATAACCATCAGATTGCTTAAACTATATTTGAGGCAAGTCTAATCAGGCAGAAACAAGACTTACTCCCCTTGGCAACACTTCAACAACTTGAAGAAAGGCAGAGTTTTCAAAATTTGAAAAGATAAATAAGCATGTGGGGACAACAAAGTTGAAAAACTCAGTGTAGTTAAAATGTCGAAGACAGTTCTCACCCTAGTAAGACACCAACGCTTTAAAGATAGTATTAAATAAGAAATTCTTACAGTAGTCCAACGCGCAGTACCTGGAACGGGACTAAACACCCTTTAGCATAATCTTTGTATTCACTAAATCCAGAATTCAACAGTAGAGCAGCTGCTCAGTGCCTGGTCTGCAGAATTCAATGAATGACAAAAGTTACCTTAATTCAATGAGATAATCAGCACACATTTACCCTCTACCAAGAGTTTTCCAACCATCTGCAAGGCGGCAGAGCTGACTGCCTATAAAACAACTGGTAGCATGCTGACATGTCCTCACATCACTCATGTCAATGAAAATTTATCTCTTAGCAACAGCTAAAAGGAGTTGAACTTCCAGAAATATTTTAGATGCATCACAAGCCAACAATTTCTTCATAAGTGATTTTGATTGCTGCTGATCTCCAAACAGATGTCTACTCTAATTGGTAAAATTTATTAAATACATACCTGAAATAAGAAAAAGTCAAGCTGTCATGCCCTAAGAAAGCAGTAACAATGGGAGCCGTTCTAGCTGTGCACATAAAAGACAAAAGCTAACCTTATTTGAAGCTGCTGGTCTCACAATATCAGTAACAGTGAAGTAAAAATGCATGTGTTGTGGGGAAAGGAATTTGCTATTAAGGTTGCTGTCAGAAACTGAAAGCTAAGACAAGTCACTACGATAAATATTTTTGACAGGAAAAGCAAAATAAGAGATTCAATGCTAATACCACTTAGCTACTAAAACTATTTTATGATTCTCTTCCCTGCTACATGGGAGCAAATAAAAAAATTTAAGGCATTAATCTTTACAAGTAAATTCCATATAAAACCTCTGATAAAATTAGAAATACACTTGTTTTAGCAAAACTCATCAGCATTAGCAAAATATCAAGCAAATTAAAATTTTACCACCAGACGGAGATCAGGAAATGGAAAAAGTTTGTTCTCAGCTATATTACAAAGTCTTCTCTAGAAAACAAGTCATGCAGAGGTCTCTTCAAAATACATCCAAAGACAATATTGAGAAAGAAACAATATAAATCATTCAGATTCTGATTCACATTAGCAGATAATGCACAGTTTTGCTTTCTTCCATCACTAGTGTTTTCCAGGAGACATAAACCAAAATCTGTCAATCCTAAGATGAATAGAAGCCACATCTATTTATTTCAAATCACAGGCAGAACTGAGGTGTCATCTTGAATTCAGAGCAGTATAGGAAGTTGGGAACACAGAGGATGATTCCTCCAGTAGTTTATTAATCCAAATAAAAGACTCCTACCATCCATCTCATGTTCAGATCAGAAAAGACTCCTGCAACTCTCCACTGAAAGACTGAAAACATGCCTGCAAGAAGAGCAGCTAGTCACTGGTTTTTAAACACAGTGCACAAATCCATAAACCAAAAACAACTGCCCATCATCACAAACTCCAAATGGCAAAGCCCAGAACTTATTGAACACAAGTACCAATAAGTGTATGGCAGACAAGCATGTCAAGTGACCCAACAAGTGAAATTCTTTGAACAGAAAGCCACAGAGCAAGTCACTGGCTTCTCAGAGAGGACAAGCTCCAGTACTTTTGCATGTAGCTAAAACATACATGTACAAGCATGGGAGCAGATCATCCCTACGGACACTCAGCATGTGCTGCTACCCTGAGAACCCACCCTGCATGTGGTTTGAGTAATTTCTCGACTGATTTATCTATAAATTTCAGACCTTCAGAAAACATCTGTAACATCCAAAAGCCTGCTTTCCTAGATCAGCAGAATGCATGCCAAACATATCAAAATAAATGCACTGAGTTTACTCTACAACTTTTCAATATTAAAGCAGATTCATATTCGCAAAACAGCATTAACAAGTTTTTTGTGACTGTCCTGGGGTTTTGAATGTAAAAACATTCAGTTTTTACAACTGGATAACGGGGAAAGGGAAGAAAACTAGACAGTTCGAGGCAGAGCAAAAATATTCAGACCAGAAAATACCATGTTTATGTATAACCCCATTGTTTATTACATTAACCTCTGTGTTTATATTTATAAACTGACTGATAACCAAATACTTACTTGCAGGAGTCAATGCACTGTCCTCTTCCTCTACCATTAATAGATTCTTGTTAAACTGACTCCTACAGCAGGCATACTAGCATTCAGAGGTCAAAAGAAAAAAATCAAAGTAGGAAATGAAAGCTGAGTATCTTTAAATTTGGAACAGAAGGGAGGGATACAGCAGCCTTCATAAGCATAGAACTTGTTAACTAGATACTATTAAGTTCAGTGATCATAACAGAACTTTCTTTGGTCTTAAGAATCTTTTCAGGCTCAAACACTAACTTTTTCATCACCCATTTAACTGTATTTTTGTATAATGTCTTTGCTAACTACTGCTCATTATCCACTAAATGCTAAGCATTTTAAAGAATTCCACGCTACTTGCAAGTTAGGTATTACTCACATTTTTTTACCAGTTAGGTTGCTCAGGACCTTGCCTGTTACAGCTCTGATCACCTCTGAGGATGGAGATTCCATTGCCACTCCGAGTCCCTGTTCCATGTCTCTCCATCCTCATTTTAAAGGATTTTGTCCTTCATCTATCTTCAATTTCTCTTGATGCAGCTTGTGCCAGTTACCTCTCATTAGCTTGCCATCTGAAAAATAGCAGCCTCCATCTTCACTATAATCACCCAATGTGTAGTGCTGAAAGAGATGCTCTAACACAACAGTCCCACACATCTATGGCAATTTTATCTTGACTGTACTCCTTTCAACTGTTACATGTAAATACTTCCTGCTGCCTAGGGAAGTATTGGAATCACTATCCCTGGAAGCGTTCACAAAACATACAGATGCAGCCCTTGGGAACATGGTTTAATGGTGAACATAGCAGTGCTATGTTAACAGTTGGACTCACTGATCTTTGAGGTCTTTTCCACCCTAAATAATTCTATGATTCTCCTTATTCATTAGTTAAGAACTGCCTGTACTCTATGTCTGAAACACGGGTGCCACTGACATTTGTCTTTTATTGAGCCAAATGCAAACATTGCTAGTTAGTGTTGCCACGGATACATGGACATTACACAAAAATTACTTCTTAAAACTACAGTCACTCATCTGCACCATTTTGGAAAAACAGATGTGAAATTGCAGCCAACTTCAAAATACCACCAGTGATGAAATTAACTCCTGAAGAGCATGTGGAAAACATGCGGCAAACTCACCATAGCTTAAAGCTAGCTCTACTTCTATTCCTAGATGAGAAAACATCAACCATGCCTACCAGACACCTCTGCTGAGGTCATACAGAGCTTTTTTCCTGTGCCAGAGCTCTGCTTGTAATTAAAACCAGAAGTCTCAAGCCTGCGCCACCTAGGACTGCATTAATTGGTAACTTCTGGACTGTACCACCACAACCACGAGGGGAGAAAAATGGGACTCTGTCCCTCTAGACCCCAAAAACTTGACAAAGCAGAAATTTGTGCACACTAGCTAGTACTGTAGTGACAAGGCACAAGAGTAGACAATTTACAAGTCTGCAGTTTCCCTCACCACATGGGATTTTTCCTTATGCAACATCTTCTCTACAGCACAACCTGAAGTCACAATAATCCATACAAACCTAGAACTAAGTGCAGCAGCCCTGGAGCTGCCTACGCAGGCATCCCTGTAACAGGTCACACCCACTCATTTCAAGAAGGCTGGCTGTGCCTGCAAATTCAAAACTTCAAGCTCTTCACAAAGAACCTGGAGAGGAAAAAAAAAAAACCACGGAAAAATCTATGTGACACCAGTAATAATTTTCCTCAATGAGGGATATAAGAAGATTGGGAAAAACAACAATAAATACAAGTAATATTGCAACTGAAGGAAATCACACCGGTTTAGAAGTTGATGTGTTCCTTACCAGGTAACCACAAAGGACAGCAGTAGACCAGTCAGCTAAGGGATGCCTGATCTGACGTGCCATCATGTTCAAAATTCTACAGCCACCATTTGAGCCCTAAAACTGTTGTTCCAGTACACAACAGCACTCCATCCACTTGGTTCCATAAAGTCCTAGTGTCCTGACTTGAAACAGGCCCTCAAATCATGGATCTGTCCTTATATCCAGGCAAACATAGTCCTGAATACAGAGAGCCAAGATCCATAAATGGATTCAAAGTTCTAAAAACCTTTAATACCTGTTGATCTTTTCTTAATGCTAGCTTGAAATTCTTTCAAAAGTGAGTCTTTTGCCATTTCCAACTACCAAATTGGAAAACTGTGGTTAATTAGCAGTTAATCTATATCTGAGATCTTTCTTGACAAAAAAAAATAACATGTCAAATATAGCAGACAACTTCAACTGCAAGTAATCAGGGTTTTTCATCACATGTTTTACAATAAAGTTCCTGCAACAACAGGAAACAATATGGAATTGCTATCCTGTTCCAACTGACATGGAAAAAATACCCAAGAGTCAAGACCATCACTATTATTGAACATGGAAAAGCAAAGACACTTTCAACAGGTAAGAAAACAGCACTGAGAAAATACACTAGGTAGTTCTCCTTATATCTAAGGCAGCCTTCTGGTATTTCTATGTTTTAGAAGGAATCTTGACAAAGGAGATATCCATGCATTGACTAGTTGAAGAAAAATTAATCTGGGAGGAAAAATGCAGAATAAAACCTCTAACCATAGTTTAGGAGTCAAATGTCACTCCCGGTTAAGCCAGAGGAGTTCACAGAAAACAGCATAGATGAATAAACACCAACAGAATTGCTGGAACTACATAGGATTTCTTTAACTCACTGCTGTCAGTTTCACTACAAGACTCACCACAGAACACCACACCAATTAATTTTGAAGGGAAACAACCAAAAGAATCAAAGTTTAGCAAGCCTTAGGATTAAACAGCCTGCAGTATAAGGTTTGGAATCACTCCTTGCAGTAAACAAGAACCACAGGCATATCATGCAGAACTATGTTCAGAATATCCAACTTGGGGGAAAAAAAAGATGAGTAGGGTCTTCCCTCATGGTTCTATAGGCTACTGCAAATATGACCCTGTTTGCAGAAACTAATTCACATCAGAAATTAAAAACTAACCTCTACCCTGCCTTAGGAAGGAACAGACCAATCTAACTCAGGAAACAGTAGTATTTCACTTACTTCCCACCATACAATTCAAGAAAACTCTTACAAGCATGCTTCTTGGGTTGGTTCAAATGTGCTAAATTGTAAAACACACAAAAAAAAAAAAAAAAGCCCCCCAAAGCCACATATATCTATCTATACAGCAGTATGAGTTGCTTCTTCACAATATGGGATGATGAGACACTTCCACTTCAATTTCTGGTAAGGTCCAGTATCTCAGGTGTTAATAGGACCTATTTCTAAGAATTCCCTTGGCTTATGCACAGGGTTGGTACTTTTATCATTTCAGAAGCTACAGGGACAGAAAAAACCAAAACAAAACCAAAAACTACCACCCACACACAAAACCCCCCAAAATAAAGCAAACAACAACAACAAAACCCACCAAAAAAAAAAAAATCAAGACCCCAAACCAAAACACCCCAAAACACAAGAGCAGCAGTACCTAGCAATCATCCCAGAACTTCCAGGACTAGATATACACACAGTTAAGGTGCAGGCCACCCTTCCAAGAAATAAAGGTAACTTGTGAATTGAAATAATGAGAAGCACAAACATGAGACGTAGTGTTTGCCAAGTAATGCCAACATTCCTCAGTATTTTGTCACCATGAAGATGTTATGAGGAGAGAAACAAAGGTTGCATCTGAAGACAACAGTATTTTATGGACTGACAAAGTTCAAACCTTTTTCAAAGTTCAAATAAGATTTCTTTTCCATTTCCCCGTATACAGTCTCTTCAATTGTACCACTGCAGACACTCTAGAAACTTCTCCACCACTGTATTTTGGTGCTCAAACTCACCCTCATAAGCACAGACACCACATAAAGCCAGCTCCCAAAGTTTGGCATTACAAATAACCCCTCACGTGTAAATCTGCAAGATACATTGTGCATTCCTTTCTGCCTCCCTTTTCTGTTTCTGCACAGTGGAAAGTCTAGAGGACTGAGGCAACAAGAAATCTAAACCAGCGCTGTCTTGCTGCCTACCCACAGGAAGAGAAACTGAGCAAGGAGGAGCCTGGATGCCAAAAAAGCAATTCGCTATAGATTGGCCCTTTGCCTGAAAGACAGAAGGAGGAACACCCAGTGTCTGCACTGGCACAAGCTACATACCAGAAAACTGAAATTCAACCCATGCCAAGTTACACTTTGAAAAGCTAAATGTACGTAGGCCAGTGAAAACAAAATTAGATAGGAGTGCAGGGTAAGAAAAATTAATAAAACAAGTTTGGTTTTGCATGAAAGCTTAGAAAGACAAAATGAAAGTGAAAGAGGGATTAATAAAATTTTTCATGCCAAAAATCAGATGAAAATCACAGTTGCTGAGCTGTTCAAGAGAGCATGGAAGAGAACCAACACCAAGCCATCTCCATTTGAACTGCATCTTTGAAGTTTAAGTACTAATTATTCTGAACACAGCAAAGATGTAACTATTGAGATACACTTTGCATTCCCACAGCCCTCTGAAAATGTTACAATGGCCACTTCCTCTTCACCTTTAAAAGCTGGATCTATCCTTTTAAATTATGTCTAAAAATAAGCAAATAAAAAGCTGCCTACAGCCTACAAATATCTGTTTCTTTGAGTTTATAGTCACATAGCATTTGTGCTCAGGAAATGGCTAACTCCCAAGACTTCTTAGGTTTCATGCAGCTCCCAAACTGCAGAACCTTCCTACTGCTTGTCCCAGAGACAAGGAAAACACTCAGAGAAAACATCAGCAATGTTGCCATTCTAAACTGACACCATTAAAGATAAATTAAACACTCTTCTTAAAACTAACCGTAAGTTTTAAATACCACTTTGCTGCATTTCCAGAAGTGCATTTTAATGCTTCAAAGACTTATTGAAAAGCTAAGTATCACTCAATTTTCCTCTCTCTTCACACCCTTCCCTACTATGTAACCAGTTTTTACACTGCATTTTCTGGCTAACATATTCATACAGCCCTTTTCAGAAAATACTTGGTGAGAAAAGGTGTGAAGCAAAAGGGAGGGTATCTATGCAAGATACTCTTGAGCATAAGGAAGTGCACATAAGACCAGTTAAACTGTTTAAATATGCACTGCAACATAGCAAAGTGCACGAGATCAAACTGCTGCACAACAAAATTATTTTTCTGCTTTCCTGTGTGTGTGTATGTTTTGGCTTTTTTGTTTCTTTATTTGAGGAAGATTTTTTCTGGATTTTTTTTCAGGACATAAAAAAGACACTGCAAATCTTCCTCCTGAAGGATACCACTGTTTTCAGTTTTCCTTCATTCTTAAGGCAGCTCCACCTCTAGCTGGATGCTGTCCTTCACACACCCAGTTAACACTAAAACAGGCATCTTTTGAAGTGCATTGATTCAAGTTACCTGTCCAGACACATCAGTGAGCATTTACCTCAATGTAACCATCAGAGTACTTCAAGTAACTGAAAAGTCCTTTATATAATATACACTACTCATGACACGCTATACCACCTAGACACCATATAGCTGCCAAAAGCTACCAACCTTCCAACAAAATCTGTCTTTACACGAACGTTGTACTTCTATCTCTTCATTCAGAGATGAAAAAGCAACCCTCCACACACACAAGGAAATGGAAAGGGATGGAGTAAGCGAAGATTTAAACAGTTGCACTGCATGCTTTCTCTTGCTCTAACTCAAGAGTTGATACAACTTTGCCCAAATCCAGAAGAGTCAGAGTAACACTTGAGACACCATTTTTATACAAATCCTTTCTTCCAGGTCAATGGATAACAGGAGGAAACATGTCAGCTACATCACTGTAACTAATTGCAGCTATTTCTAAATCTAATGAAACAAGAGAACTATATCTAGTAGGATTGGATCACCCAGTTAATACAGACGAGAAAAGCAGCTCCATATCATCACCACTAAGACAAATGTTTAGCACTTCCAGCTCCCTGTTCCAACTATTTCATAGAATGCAAACCACTCAACACTCCTGTCACATAGTCAAGGCTCCAGGTCTGCAAAACTAAATTCAGTGACACTGCATTTCCATAGTATTTATCTTCTCAGTGTATTACATACTCAGATGCTTTGGGTGGGTGACTGAAGCAAGCAAACAAAACCAGAAATCCCAAACCAAAACAACCAATAAGACCCCAAACAAACCAACAACAACCCACGCACAACACAATCACACACACAGGCCATACTGTATCTCTTCTGATCACCTTTCACTCCCTCAGGAAGAAAAGTTCAGAGTCTGCATTTGAGTGTGAATGTTCAGAATGACTGAGAGCTCTAACGCACTTCTAATGCACCAAATCTGTCTCATCCTGATGAGATGTTAATTATGCATTAATTAAAGAAAAATAATCAAAATTACTCAAACTTCCACAGATATCAAAACAGACTTCTGTGTATCCCTCCATTTGTTCTTCTCCTCCAGAAAGGTCAACAAAAGACATACTAGAAGTTCACCTCTAGTATTTGAAAACAAAAAAACCAAACCAAACATACAAAATTAGCCACCCCAACAAAAATCATCTCTTACTTGTGCTAGCTATAGAAAGAGCCAAAGAAACTTTAAAATACACCAATCTCATCAAACATCAGCCATTCCTAAGAGATGCCAGTTGGATAAATTTATTGTATCAATTTCAATAAATAATCTTAACATGCCCCATACTGTCACTTAAATGTTTCCAATAAAAATAGCCTAACAGTTTTCTTGCAATGTCATTCTTCTTATACACAAATTAACATCAATTTCAAATGAAGATGCAGTCACATCCCAATAACAGGGACAACTTATGTACACTTAACTTTCAGAACTGTCCCTGAAGTATATAAAGCCGCACATAGTGAAGAACAGTAAAAATCCCATATTTAAAACAAGTCTCTGTATTTGCTCAGTAACCCTGATCACAGCTAGCACAGCTAAGTGGACACTACACTAACACGGAACTACTGATTCACCAACCTCACATCAAAACTATTTTTGTCAGGAAAAACCGTATGCCAGTTTTTAAACACGCAAGTCACACTGCTAATTTTGAGGCACCCAAATGAAAGCTTATTTCTTGCCAAAGCACTTGCTAAAGAACAGATTTGTTTGGCTAACTTCTAGAAGACAGATTTATCCTTATACCAGTATTTTAGTATGGCAGTAATGGCTTTTTTAGCACCATGACCCAAGTAACATTCCATGCAATGGGTGCCAGTCCCAGTAGGTAGCCTAACAAGGGAGATTTTTGTTTCTACAGAATTCACGTTACTTGGGTTGCTCAGTACTCCAGCCCTCAAATTTTTCATGTCATTACAGTATCAGAATTACAGTAGAAACTCAAAGTACTTAAACAGACAGCTTTATCACTACAACTAATTAAATGTTTATAGTGTATGGCTACAGCAGTAATTGCACAGTATGCAGCACTTCTGAATTTCCATTCAGATTATAGAATGTGAAGCTCCATGCATCCCTCAAATACCCAAGAGGTCCAATTTGACAGAAATAGATATCCATATACAAATGCAATCATATTTAACATACCTTTAGAGAAGCTCACAAAAATAAAGCTACAACTACTCACCTCTGACAGTTCTCTAAGCAACTGTTCCTGAAGACCTCACTAAATAATTCTAACGCAAGCATTTTCTATTCTGCATCCTCCATCATCTCACAATCAAAGGAAAAAGATGAATGAAAACCATCATTGAGCTTCTAGGAGACACTGGTGGCACCTCTACAATAGCAAAACTCTCTGAACTATTGCACGTCTAAAACAACTGACATCAAACTTGACCAGCCAGAAGAGGAAAACAAAAACAAAAAAAGAAAACAACCTCAAACCATCAACTTACAAATAATTGTAAGTCAATTCAACTACAACAAGTAACTTTCTTTCCCCCAAGTACACTGAAAATTCCAAACACACTTCACCATACGAAATGGGAAATGATCAAAGAATGCCTGCAGACATGTCTTTGACACTATCATTTCATAAACAAAAAACTAATTGATAACTCTTTCTCCCTCAAGGCTGAAACCCTGTGAACAATTAACTTCAAAACAAGACTCAAGTAATAGCAAAAATAAACCCATGTAGGGAGTGCAACAAAAGTGAAACAGGAGGAGGATCCTGCAGTTTAGCTCAAATTGACACTCTAACACCGTCACTTCTGTTCCTAGAATATTTACATTAATTCCAGTTTCTATTAATTGTCATTTTAAAGCTAACTATGTACATACAAATATAATTAAAAAATAATAATTCTAATGGTCTTAAACATCACTAAGTCCCACCAGTGGTACTTCAGGTGGTGGTCAAACCACAAGAAAAACAGTATATCCAGGCAGAAAATGAAGGTAAAAGGCCACAATCAAATCATACTGCAGATTTCAGCTACACCAGTCTGTCAGGCAAGACAGAACAATCTCATACCTACAACAGAGCATACAGCTGTACTCTTCCCTGCTGCTCTGTTCATCTACTGAAAATACACAAAGCAAACTATCCAATGCAGAACAGCAGGACATAGGGAGCCAAGTAAAATTCATTTACCAGCACTGGTCCTGCACGCATCTTGGATATACATCCCCACTCATATATATTTAAATGGGTAAATAAAGCACAAGAAGAATCATTACTTTTGTATTAGTTTAATAAACAAAGGATATCAAGAAGAGTTTTTCATTACTACATTAGCTCTCATTTTTCAGACTTACCTGGTCTTTTTCATGGGGTAATAGGCTGACAGGTGGAAGGGAAGCTGGGAAGGTGCTGGAGTATTTCGGAGCTGCTTTGCTTTCCAAACTGCCATAATTCACTCTATACTGAGGACCATCCTTCAGTAACCTCCCATTGTTCACAGCACGTTTGGCCCCTAGCCGCAACCTCTGCTGAAAGGCAGGATTGTTGAAAATACTTGCTAGGTCATTTTGACTTCTCAAATATTTCTCTATGTTTTTCAGGGAGGAGCCATTAGGTTCTTGAAGCCCTTCAATTGCTCTTCTCAAGAGTTTATTCCAATCCACATTACGAAGCTCATTACAAGCTCCTCTAGATCCCTTAACAGATTTGGGAATAGTGCCAGGTTTAACACATGAAAACCGTCCAGGATTATCTGGGTCCTTGTAGGATGCAAGACCTTTGTTAGTAACTTTAAGAATAGAACCATCTTGAACACTAAGTTCCAACTGTTCTGAAACAGTCTTCTTATCTAATCCATGGGAAGCACAAACAGCATGACATATTCTCTCTTCAGAAGGCCTTTGCTTTTGCTTTTTAACTTTTTGTATAGCTTCCAGAATCCACTCCGTATAAAGAGGGTTGGCAAGTTTTACCATGGTTGACCAGTAATTGTTTCCAGCCAAGAGTTACCCATAGAGGTTCCTCCTTATCCTTTTAGCAGATCTTTCCGAGGTTGTTCACACCTCAAACACAAATGAAAGGATTCCACACACTGCTTGGACACATGTCAAAAATATCCACCCTGAGGAGTCAGAAAAGGCAGAGAAATACCTGCTGACTGAAACTTTCCAACTACATTACTGTTAGCGAAACATAGAAGGGATTCATCTGTGATGACACCGGCAGGTCCTTAAAAGAAAGTTTGTTGCAACCTTTGAAAAGAAAAAACAAGAGGCAGGGAGAGAATATAGTTAATGCTAAAGTACTAAAAAGAAAAATCATATTCAGACATGCATTCATACTATAGATGCTACAGCGTAGAAAAATCTTCGTGATGTTATATGAAACATTTGTCAGTTCCCACCCCACACCAAACAAGTCATCATAAAGTCCTTCTGCTTCTCATAACAGTCAGGGGATTTAGTTTTCCTAAATTCCATCACCCCAACACTTAACCTACTACTGACCTATTGGACAATTTCCATTCAGTCAGGGATCTGAAAACACTCCCTAAAACAAACTGCCTACAAATAATTTCTGCATGGATTATACATGCACTAGAAAACCCAAACAAACAGAAAACCAAACCCCAGCCAATGAAAGTCAAATTATTAACCACTGCCAATTCTTACAATATCCTGTGTCTAAGAGTTCTGCCATGTTGATTACACAACTCAGGAAAATCAAAACCAAAAGTATCAGAATCAAGTTACAAGTATTACACCCTTCATTAATATTTAGGTACCCTACAAAACCAAAATACATCACAAATGCACTTCTCATTTTAAGGCATTCAGCACAGGGGCATTTTTGATACAAATCCTTAGGAACAGAAATTAAAACTAAGTAACAGGAGGCATTTTCACATAAATAGGTTGTCAGCACACAGATGTATTAAAAGAGGTCACAATGAAAAATGTTTTATTGACTCACAGTTTAACAAAAAATTTTGTTTACTTATTATGGAATACATAACTCTAACAGAAAATTCAGTGTCTACAAAAACTCATTTAAGAAACCTGAAAGAACATGTTGATGAGGAGTTTATTCATTCTGGGAAAATATATGAAAAATATAAAACAACAGTCTCACAAATTAAACTTAGACAGGAGTTGCATAATGAATAAATATTTTTGAAGTATTCTTTTTTTCTGCCATGAAGTGTGAGTGAGAACTTCTGAAGGCATTAACAGAACTGTATAATTACTTTGAATCAAAGGAAAACAAATAAAAAACAGAAGAGAAAAATTTTCTTTCTCAATATATGGGTTATCTTGTAAAGTAGAAGATTCACCAGTTTCACAGCAAAAATTTAAAATTAGTTAATATGCAACTACATTTATAAAGCTATGGCAAACAGCCTACAAATAACAAAATCATCTATGATTACACAAGTCCTGGTCCTCATCTTTCTTCATTTACTCCAGTCATCCTGCATTTAAATCATGTTCAAAAACTTGAGCAAATTATCACTAGGAAAAAACCCTGAACTGATACAGTAATCAAAAGTATTTCCAATCTGTTAAAAAGATTCCTCGGCAACTATGAGGACAAAGAATATAACACCACATCCTTTCTGTCCTATACCTTTTTCTTACTCTGTCCTTCAAAAATGTCTTTAAATATAAATTCCAGCTCATGTTTCACACATTATTATACCTACACAACAGGATTAGTAACAAAAGTTCAGCTGGTTACTGGTGAGTATAAAATTTTTCTATACCCAAATAGTCAATATTAATCAATTCATTTTATGAATCTGTCCTTCTTGATTTTGATCAAAGCTTAAACATTTTCAGATTTATAAATATGAAAATTCAAGTGACTGCCAGACTGAAAAAGACACATTCCTGATGCAAATGCAGGGCCTGAATGCTGAACTGGCTCACATACTGAACCCTATTGATCTACACGGATTGAATCCTGTTTCTTGCTTACAGACTGTACTCATGGAAGTTGTATTTGATAACAGGTCTGTGTATTTCAAGTATCTGTAATCCAACAATAACTTGTTCTGTAAACAGACATTTTCACTTACTCCAGCTAGCAAAAGCCATTCTTTCCCTAACAGAACTGTTTATATTCACTGTTTTCAGATAATTCCAAAATAACTTTGTAGCTACAAAATGCAGACAAATATAGGGAAAAAAAGAGTTTCCATGGTGTTATAAACCCTATAAATTCTCTCACAAATCTGACACTGAAAATACAGTAACACAACAAAGCAGAACTCTATATATAGTGAAGGCTCACTCAGATTTAGACTATCTCATACACTCTTCCTATACATTTGGAAGTTCTCTGTAGCTACATATAAAGCCCCAGATTCCTAGAAAGCTACTTTTAAAGTTTAGTTAGGCTGCTCCAGTGTAAGTCTTCATTAAGATAGTCACGACTTAATTAAATGCTGAACACTGCATTTGCTGAGTCAGACATACCTGCCTCAGTTTTACATCTACTGCAGTACTGTTGTATTAAATTTCATGCAAGCAACCACATCACTGCCATTAAACTCCAGAACACACAGTACAGGGTCTGTTCTAAGCTCCTGGACACTGATGAACATTTCAGTATAAATGCTATAACATGGGGTTTACAGGAATTTTTATTGGCCAGTGACTGTGGCAAAAGGTTAACATAAACCTATATCTTCATATAAAGTCTACTGCTTGGTACAGGAATTTCACAGCCATATACATTCAGAACTACATTTTTACTTATTTACTTAAAACTCCCTACATGCAATACAACCTTCTGCATGCTAGCACCTACTAAATCAACACCAGTAGAGTGTATCAGCAGGAACAGAGTTTCCAACACACAGGACAGGATATGTCAGGAGGAAAAATCAAGACATCTTAAATACACACCTTCCAACAGCATCTAAGTTCATTCTGCCTTAGAGAGCCATGCAAAGTGCATCCAATCCAAGTTTTTAATTGTTTTGCCTCTCTTACTCTGGCACTTGGAGTGCACATGAACTTGAAGCACAGCACCCTGACCTCCATGACTGGTATGCCAAGGTCTACCACACGTTAGATTCAAAAGAACTTATTACTAACAAACATCTTTCCCAGCAAAAAAAATTGGCTGAGTGATCCTGGAGCTATAAATTAAGGAACTCTTTCAGAAATCAAGACAGGTCAATGCAAGATTGGCCATACAGAAATACACACATTTACATGCAAAGTGACCAGATAAAGACAAAACAAATTTTTTTAGAAACAAGCTTTCAAGACTCAACATAAAAGGACACTCAGAAACACAAAGTTACATTCGGGTTACTAAGTTTAGAATGCAATTCTACCAAAAGTACAAAAAGATGGTCACACATCATTTAATATAAAAAGTGTGATGATTACCCAAACAGGTTTTGAGGAAATACCATTTTAAAGAAGAGACTATAAATTAGTATCAGGCACTCATGTCTATTTATTAATCTTTCTCCCCTTGTAATTAACTAACTTTTAATCAAGCCCTCACCACCACTCATTCAATCACAAATTAGATTTTCCATACTGTTAAATGCACAGGACAACTTCCACATTTTATAGCAACAGTCACAAAGTTCTTTCTATGTAATTTGTCATATTTCAGCTTCTTCACTCTATGGTATCTTATTTTGAAAATAAAAGCATTTGAGAAAGTTTGACTGCACTATATTACTGACCAAGTCTGTTAGCAAGTCTACCTCTAAAGAGCTGCAGAACAGAAGCATGAGAGGGTGAAGTACAACACATTACCTCTAAAACATGAAAAACCGTCTCTAGTCAAGGCTTGTCCCTTTACCTAGGTCATAAATTACGAGATAAACACAAAGAAGTTGCAAAATTTCTGCTTGGGATTTAGAATGCATGCAAATATGCCCTTTATAAGGCACATACCTATTGCACAGCTGATTATAATTAAAGAAGGCAGTGACTGAACACTTCAATCTCAGGTGCCATCAGTAATCCTATAATCCTCTAATAAGGTGGTTTTTAGACTGAACTAGGACCTGGAATTGCTTCCAGGTGATCCAGATTGTGAAAACAAGCTGTGTAGTCAAAAGAACAGCAACAAAAAAAGCTAAGCTTCTCTCCAGAAACAAAACTAAAAGTTACTACACAAATATCACAACATACCATCTAAAGGGTTTTTTAAAAAAATTAATGAAAAGTTTGCTTTGGCTTTTGCAAATGTAAACGCAGTTAAACTTTTAAAAACTGAGGTTAACACAGCTATAAAAAACAAAAACAAAAAGAAAAGGGGGAGAAGAGGACGCAGCTGGTGGACATGACAGCAACCTGCCGGTGACCTGTGATGCACAATCTCATTCTGCTCCCTCCTACCTGCTCTGCACACACTCAGGAGAAGCAGCAGCAGGCCAGCTCTCTGCTGCAGCATCAGGGTTAGGTAAGGATTGCAGCAGAGGAGGAGGAGGAAGAGAAGACTGCCATTGCATTCCATTTTTGCCATTTTTCTTTGCTCCAAGCCATTACTTAGAATTCTGCAGCTAATCAACTCTGCATTCCACCCCCCTGTCAATTAATGATGCAAAACAGACAAGATAGTTGTTTTGCTATTGCAAAATATAGGGACCTACAAAGAGACGTGGAGAAAGCAGATCCTGGTAAGGACTTCCATCACGCATATCACTCTTAAAATTACTCAGGTCACGAAGCCAGCTATTGTATTATTCTTTACACAACACACAGTTTCCAGGAATAACATGAAGGGGCAATGACACATATATATGCATTAAAAAGACAGATGTGTAGACACTACAGTAACTTCAAAAGGACACCAAAGACTTGGGGGCATGGAGAAGAGTGGCACATCTGAACCGAACTGATGGAAGTGTTCGTGCTCTGAGATATCCCACAGGCTTTTTTGAGATCATATGCTTAAAATCATTTCACAACATGACAGCAGCAAGCGCCACCAGCAGAAACAGCATCAGCACAACATGACACCAGCAAAATCACCCAAATTCACCTTTCCCACCTTCTCCCACGGAAGTTCTGAGCACTTTAAAATACAGTACTAGAGAACAGCAGGGAATATGGGAAGGTAATATTCACTGTCAAGAGTTCACCTGGAAAAAGTGTTTCACTGAAAATATTTCTTCTTGGGATAGTGGTTTTCAACAACAGAGGTGGGTATCCATCTGCTCTTGCCGGAGAGGGTTATTCTCAATGCTCAGTGACAGAGTGCAAGAGGTGAGGTCCGGGCAAAGAACACACAATGTGAGCATCACTTCCAAAACGTGGCACTGCCAGGCTGAACTATTCCCCTCCCCAACTTACTTAAGGTTTTTACGGTATAGCCCAGCCACGGAGATGTGCAACGCCTAGAGCCTCGGGCCAAGGCATTGTTGCATTTGACAGGGGCCGAGCCGGGGCTGGCTCCGCGCCCTGCACGCCCTGCTCCGGGATTTGCCATTCCCGAGGCAGGAACCCCCAGCCCGCCGGCTCCGCGCCCCGGGGCGCGGCGACCCGCGGGCAGGGCAGCCCAGGGGAACGGGGCCGTGCGCGCACCCGCACCGCGGGCGGGTCCGGCGGCCGCGCGTCCCCCGCGGGAGGCAGGTGAGACCCCCCCGGTACCACTCACCTCCGCGGGGGGAGGAGCCTCCTCCGGGCGCCGCAGCGGCTCCCCCTGCTGCCGGCTCTTCCGCCGCTCCCGCCGCCGGGCCGCGCCGGGCCGCCTGCCCCGCTCCGCTCTGCCCGCGGCCGCCGCGACCGCCCCGCTGCCGCCGCGCGCGGCTTGGCGCACCTACGCCGCCATTTTGTCTCGCCCTGTTGTACTTAACGTGAATCCGACATGACACTGATTACAGCCCAATGGAGGCTCATTAAAACCTTACCTACCCCCCGCCCCGCCCACCGCCGTCCGCCATTGGTCCGCGCCGCGCACGCCGCTGCGCGCTCACGGGCCGCGGGGCGCTGTCCGTCACCCGCCCACACCGGCCCCGGCCCGCCCGGCAACCAGCCCGGCGCTCCCATTGGCGGGCGCCGCCCGTCAATCACGCGCCGCGCCCCTTTCCCTGCACGCTCAGCACCGCCCACCCGCGGGAGGGGGCGGGGCCGGCGGCTGACACTGGCCGCCGCCGCCGCCACACACGCGCGCCCCCCGCCCACCCGCCCGCCCCACCGCTGGGCCTCGGGAGCTCGCGATTGGCCATCCGCCCCGAGCGGGGGCGGGACTTCTCGCAATCCCGCCCTCCCGTTGGCTGCCGCTGCCGCCCGTCCGGCACCCCCCCACTCTCCGGCCTCGGCTCCCCCCCCCCCCCCCCCGCCACCGCCCCAACCGCTCCCTCCCGAAGTTTGTTCGGGAGCGCGAGCGCTGCTGAGACACCGCCGGCGGCCGCCTGAACCAGCTCGGCAGGGCGGGCGGGCGCGCGACACACACTAATGAGCAGCCTTAAATATTGAGCGTCACGCGCGTGCCTCAAAGCCTGGCACTCGCCCGGGCGGGCGAGATGGAACAGCATGCTCCCAGCATAACCCTCCCAAGGTGCCTGGCACTGGCAGCCGCTTATCGCGCACACACACACCCCGCACCGCCGAGGGAGGGGAGGAGGGGGTGGGAACGGGGACGACGACAATGACTCCCAGCTCTGCAGCCACATGCAGGTCCCTGCAAGTTTCGCCATGCGAAGCACAGGGACTTCTCTGTCACCCCGTCTGCGAAGGAACAATTGCCGCCTCAGAAAGACAGGGTGGGAACATGCAACACAAAAACCTCAGCCATCCCCTGCTTCCCTCCGCCACTCCATTCCCCCTCTCCCCACCCCATCCAACCCAGCCATCACCTCCTGCTGCTGCTCCCCCTCCCCTGCAAAACGCAGAGCATTGCAATGCATTTACCCAGCGCAAGTGTCTGCAAACACGTGCATCAGCCTCCAATGCTAAAGGAAAAAAAGTACCCAGCCTAGTGACAAGCCCCCTGCGCTGGGAGAGGGGAGGGAAAGGGGGTTATTATGGCAAATTGCAGCCTGTCACCCAATGCAAAACAAACCCCATCGCATGCTCCCTATTATCCCCCGCATAAACTCCTGGGAATCTAACCTCCGATGCAGGTTCCCCCCTTTGCTTGCAATGACCTCCTTTCTCTGCCCGTGTGTTTCTGCAGCAGCGGTTCCTGCGGAATGTGCTGCCCCTGAAACGCGATCGCGGCTCCTCTCTCTCTCGCTCGCTCTCTCCGCTCTGTCTCTCGCTCGCCCGCTCGCTCTCTCTCCTGGCTGCAACCAGAGCCAGGAACACAACAACAACACAGCCTCCCCCCACCCCCTTCCCCAAACACATACACACTGAAGAGACCCAGCCAGGAGAGCCAGACGAGCCGGGGAGGGGGTGGAGGGAATCCCCAGCCAGCGGATTGATTGCACCAGTTACCTTCCCTAAGCCCCTCCGCGAGAGGGGAAAAAAGAAGATGAATACAGAGAGAATACCTTGTCTCCCCTCCTCCTCCTCCGCGGGGCTCCTCTTCTCACTCCAAAATACTAAAAGGTGGACGGGCAGATCAGACACACGCGTTCAGCTCTCGGCGGGGGAGGGGAGCCACGCGAGCAATTATCATTAATTTAGAAATTAAAACAGAAACCCACCCCAGACCTCCAGCCTCCCCGGTGCGGGCGGACGCAGATTGCGAGGACTGGTGCTAAGACACAGGACCTGATAACAGCTAATTGAAAGGTTAATCTACATAGGCTGTGACAGAAGAGGTCCCTCCCCACTTTTTTATCTGCTGTTGGCAAGTGGGAAATTGAGCTCCCCCCACCTTTTCTCTCTCTCAAAAAAAAAAAAAAAAAAAAAAAAGAGAGAAAGAAAAAAGAAAAAAATAGAAAAGAAAAAAGGAGAGAGAAAGGGGGAAAGGCGATAAAGTTTGGGGGGCGGCGCGTCCCCTGGGCGGGAAGGCGGCTACGGAGAAGTGGCCACCGGCGCCTCCCGGGGGCCCTTAGCCGCCCTCGGGGGGTCGCGCTGGGCTTTCCGTCCTACATGGGGCGATTTGAACTGTCTCGATGGAAGCACCCCCACAGGCAGCCTTTGGGGCTTGAACACTCCCCCGGGCCGGGGGAAGAAGGCTGTGCTTGAGCCGACCATAATTAGTCTGAGGGATGGAAGCAGCGTGAACAAATCACAGATGATGTCCTCCCATTGAGTTTGTACATGTAACAAGATGTTACGAGGGATATATTTTAAAGAACAAGGTGATAACACGTATAGACTTGAAGCTCGGTTTTCTCCATGCCGTCTTGAGCCGTGCTGCCAAAGGCCTCTCACCATGTTAAAGTTTTCAGTAATCACAGAATATGTTGAGTTGGAAGGGACCCATCAGAACCATCGAATCCTACTCCTGGGTTTTACTACTACTCGTGATGGTTTTCTCACCTATGGCCAGCAAACACCACTTTCCACCCAAACATCACTTTTCACGCGAGCATGGCATGACAAAATACCGTGGGATACATCCCATAGAGTACCACACAAGGGAGGGAAAGGCAGTCTACCTACCCGAGCATCTACACAAGCAGGCACAGCTAGATATTCCCCATCTTCCCAAACTTGAAACATGACTGTCCCAGAGGTCTCCTCAACATCCTTTTTTCCACATCTTATGGACGACATGTTGTGATAGATGCCTGTCTGCAAAGTTTTCTAAAAATATCTGGTCCCGAATAAGAAAATATTAAAGTAAAATTCTAAAAAATCTCCTTTTAGAGTGGATGGAAAATGATCTTCTACAATAAATTATGAAGGTCTTCCCTAGATGATGTGCATGTAGACTAGTAAGGAAACAAAGTTTCCATAATAAAAAAATAAGCATTAAGGTTCAGTGCAACTTCTTTTGGAGTCAATTGCTGGAGATACTGTCTAAGGAAACTCTTTGGTGATGTTTCAGAGAACTGTAAAATTGTATGACCTACTTACAGAAAGCTACTGGGTGAAAATAATATTCCAGCATGTATCTATCACACCATAACCATTGACTGAGGTTTTAGTCTTCTAACTGCCAGATGCAGCCTTTTAAACATAAAGAGGGAAATTGAAATATGTAGTGACCTAATGCCTGTTGGAGAATCCGTCAAGGTTCATGTATTATGCAGAACCTGGCTGTGATTTAAAATAGTTTTTAAATTATTGGAAATGTTATAAATCATTTCAGCACAATTTGTAGCAGAGCGTCACATTTGCAACACTATTCTGAATGTTGTGTCAACATTTCCATCAGAAACTTTTTTTTCTTTCCGGGAAATTTACAACTTGGTTAGTGGTAAAAACATAAAAATAATTTCTTGAAACTGAAACTTGGCATGGCCACATCCCATTTCAGGAAACAAAACACTGGAGATAACTTGATAATCTGTTTGGCCACTTTGAAATTGTGAGTGTGTTGTGAAGACATGAGTAATAGCACAGAGAAAAATCATTAAAATATCTGGTTTAAATAATTCCATTCTTTCTTCTCAATTTAATTATTTTCCTAAAAATAGATTTTATAGGATGATATGTCATTGGGTGTTGTGTTCCAGTTTTTAACATATTCAAGAACCTTTTGTTTGCAGAAAGACTCCTATGGATCTTGACATTTACAGGTGTACCCAATATTATGTAAATTGTGAAGTTATGCACATGAACCTCTTTATACATGAATCATTGTCCAGCAAACTCAGATCCACTGTCACTGTAAATTATCCTGTTTTCCAAAATTATAACTTAAAAAGAGCTGCATCATGGCAATGTAGTGCAGTTCAGTTTGAAACAGTGCATGTCACATAGAGAAACCTAAGTACCTGGAACGCTTTGGATCTGAGAATGTCTAATATGTTGTGTGCATTTTGGTTTGTCATCTAGATAAGAAATATTTTTGGTTTATTGTATGAAAACACCCTCAAGCCTATATTAAAAATATCTATGGAAAAGTAATAAGCCCATCAAGGAAGTTAGTGTAAGCAATAAAATTTACACTTCAGTATGTCTTTTATGGGCAGACTTTGGGGGATTTCTCTCCCATAACTCCTACAAACTGATGAAGTACAACTAATTCCCCCAAGCAGTAACAGGTGTCTAAACACTTATACACTGAATACACCTACTCCACCTGCTAAAAACATGTCCTTAATATTAAAAAGGAGTATCTAAATTTTCACATCTTCCTTTAGAAAGAACTACTTTGACCCATTTCACTTTGTTCTATTAGTCTCTTAGCTTTTATTACATTTTAAATAATCTTATTTGAAGGATTTTCACCCCCCACACTCCCCCCATGGAAAAATATGTATGACTGCACATCTATATTGTAGTATATGTAGTAAGCATATGCTTCTCTCTGAAAGTCCTTCGAATTATTCTAAAAATGCACTAACACTGCTATTTTTGGATCACAAGTGAGAGAAAGCAAGAAGTTAAGGGCTATGCATGGTCTGAGTTAAATTCAGTTCTCAAAAATCAAAATCTGAAAATTGCTGTATGTATGGCTGTGATGTAAGACATGCTGGAGACTACTGCTTAAATGAAGCCCAGACATGTGCACAACAAATTCATCAGCGTACAAAGAAGAACACCAAATTAGAGTTTGAACACTTGTTCGAAATCAGTAAGAAAATTCTTGTGCATGAAATTACTGTCATATTAAGAATTTCCCTGTGAGGGCTTTAATACTGTTGCAGTTCCATTAGAACTAGTGGGGCTGTTACATAGTTAGAAACAATTATGTAGCTGTCCATGTTGGTATGGTGACAGATCCCTATTTATCTTTAGGGCTGGTGGAGGGTAAAATCTTGGTCCCCATCAAAGTCTGGCAAAACATCCTCTGACCTCAACCAAGCCAGGATGTTCCTTCTATTACTACCACACATAACCACATATATGACTACAGTCACCTGGAAATCACATCCCCTGGCATATGTTGTTGAAAGAAGTGACCTTGGGGAGAAAAGTCATCCCAAGAGTGCAGCAAGTTTCTTCTCAGCTTCTACAGTCATCCTGAGCATGTCCCTGCCTATGAGCTGAATGCATAAATTCTTTACCTACACCACCTCCTCCGCTTAGCTCACTTGCCAGCAGCTTCCCTGCAACCCTAACCTTCAACCTCATATTCCTTCTGGACTAAAACAGCCTTTTTTTTTTCCTTTTCTTTTCTTTTTCTTTTTTTCCCAATTTGTGATTTTTTTCCCCAGCCTTGTATATTTTAATTTAATCTGAAAGATTAATCCATGAAACTAAGTCTACTCCTCTGAACAAAAGCAGAATGCCTCTTGGTTTGTGTATGAGGGTATGCATTGCTGCACACAACAGAGCATCACTGCCCAACTTAAGCACTATAGATTATATTAATATATACACTCATATATTTACACACAAAGGGAGTGACCTGTGGGCATGTTTTCTGATCATTCACTGTCTCATCTATTACATTTAATAAAATTGAATAATAGTATAAAATAGTCTCCTGCTGCCATTTTACTGATTCGGTGCTTTTTAATTCCTGAAACTAGCAGATTATAAGGTAAATGCTATAGCAGTCTCAACTCAGGAGTTGTAATTGGCATAATACTGTAATTTGGAAATAAGTGTTTGTGGTAGATCAGCTGTCATCCCACAGGGATGGAGACAGTGACTGTTTATAATAAATCCCACATGTTCCTTTCTACTCTGGCAGATATACCACGCTGCTATATCAAAGTACTTTACAATCCTTAATGAATTAGTTCCTGTAAGAGCTTTGTTAGGTGAGTGTGTACTATTTCTCTTGTTCTCCAACCAGAGATATACAAAGCATAAAGCTTTGGTTAGAAGAGGATGCTGGCTTCAGGAAAAATCTGGGCACCTGAGTTCCAAGGCTTCTACTCTGGCCACAAGAGATCTGGTTTCAGAGGTCCTGTGCTAGTCATGGAGCAGAAACTGCTGGCCTGTTAATGCACGTTTGAGACCTTAGCAGGAGCACGTCTTTTTGCTGCATTAACTATGCTGCATGTTAAAGAAGCAATGGGATAAATAGAATTTGGGAGTGCAAAGGAAAAGGCTAAAAGCAAAAAAGGAAAAAAACAGGTGGCTCTTATACATGACAATGTCTATAAGATGGTGTCTTTCACATACACAGTATCTCACAGTACTTGATGTGGAGGTTCTATTTATGCATGATAAAGGATTAGTAAGTGATTAATAGATGTTTTAATAAATGCCAATCAATTATTATGCATCCAGTGGGTCAATAGGGTTTTTTACAACAATAGCTCATCGTCTGAAACACCCTAGCAATGTACTTAACTTTTACATGCTTTACATTGAAACACCTGCTAATCTTGCATTAAACCTCCCAAATGGAATCTTAATATAAAATGTGACTCAAAACAAATTTGCTGGAGAAAAAAGGATTAGCACCTAGGCTCCACAGTAAATTGTTAGTTATAGCTGTACTGGATTTAAGTTTCTCCTTTTGCCATGTAAAAGGCACTGATATGACAGGAAGCATTTTGCTGCTGAGTACAAGAGTGGTGTTTTCAAGGCTGATCCCAAGAGGAGGGCTGGGATATTGCTGGACACTGTAGCAACCAGCATCACTGAACTTGATGCAGCCTTGTGTTTTTATACACATTTACAGTAATACTTTGTGAGGGCAGTTGATGAGATAAAGGATGGAATTGAAAATGAATAAAGATCAGTTCTCTCAGAGGTAGTGAAAGCTGCCGTAATCAGGGGCTGCTCAGGTCCCTCTTGCTACTGTCTTGCTGCGTTTAGTTAGTCTGGTGAAAGGGGAGGATGCTGATGTTTGCAGGGGCCATTTTAACACCTCATCTTGTCTTTGGGAGCTTTAAAGTAATTAATTCTCCAATCATTACCGGTTGACTTTGTCGACAGGTTTAGGTTTCCCTCCTGCTGTTCCCTTTGGGGATATTGGGTTGTCACTTTATGAGAGGGGGGATTCATTTTAAGGTTCACACCAAATACCTTTCACAGCTTTTCAACAGCTCATTGTGTTCTCCATACTGCTGGAATATTCTCTTGGTCTCTGTTTTAATGAACATGACATATATGACTTTTTCCAGATCCAACTGGACAAGAAGGGGGGAGGGAGAAGGGGGTAAGCTTCTCCAAAAAGGCAGATAGCACCCTTGCTAAGCCCTTCAGATGAAAAGAGGGCCATCCTCAGTATGTAGAAGTCAACAAAAGAGACTGCAAAGGCAGTTTTGCTAAATAAAGTTACTTTGAGCTGTGAAGGTATTCTGACAGTCCTTAACGTAACTGAATGAATCCTCACAACTTCCAGCTATGATATGGGTGTACTATATTATAGTTCAGTTTTAGCCAGGGGAAAATTTCCAGATTTGTAGTTGCAATTTTTTATTAATTAAAGATTGCCAAGAAACATGGAGAGACGAAGGTAGGAGAAAGCTTGACCATATTCCTGTTAATCCTATTCTCATCCAGTTTCCACTATATATATATTTTAAATCCTATTAATAAGCTGAAGAAATAGTAATGACTGGAGAGGCTGCTACCAGCCACATAATTTGGAGACTTCTGATGATGCCCAACTCTTGGTGTACAACAGCACCAGAGTTCCAAGAAATCTGACCGATAGGCACAACAGCGACTTTTCAAACTCAATGGACAGTGAAAACCCTCACCTACAGCAAAGCTGGCTGGAGCACTTCCCCTTTGAACTCCTGCTCAGCATCTCCTGGCACACCAACATTCTCACTAGGGGTGGGAGTTTGGGAAATAATCCATGTGGCAAACTAGCTCTGAAATTGCTGAGCCTAGGCTTAGAAAAACCTTAGGTCTGCTCTGTAATGTTTGGAAATTGAGCAACATCCACTCTAGTCTTTTGTTTTTGCAGCTTGAACCAAGAGGAGTTCGACTGTTGTCAAGGACCACACTGTGGTCTATCTCCAGCTGGATTTTCAGTGGTGTCTGTATGATGTTTTCTTTACTTTCTTTGTTGGCAGCATTAGTTGTGAAGTTCCCTTGCTAAATAAAGCTCTGACTGCACAAACAATTTATTTCAGTCACTTCCCATAGCTGCCAGTACTGGAGCAACTCAAGCTCTGTTAGCTAGGCTAGAAGGCCTGTCAGAGTCAGGTGGCAATATACCACATCATTTCAAATACCCTTTCAGGAACCTTTAGATCTGCTCAATGCTCCCTTAAAAATCGCCACTGGCTTGCTTGTATTAGGGCTCCCAACCTGACTAACTCTGGTTGTTAAATTATTGTCATGCACAGAAGGATTTTGTATTAAATATCCTTTGGGAAGGAAAATCTGAGTGAAAATGGATTTGGAGGGCAGGGGAGACTTGTTTTTCTGTGTCAGGTAATATGAAAATGTGAAGTAGTAGCTAGGAAGAACCAAGGTAATAACATAACAGTGCTGGAAACATGAAGTGTCTTCTTCATATGCATAGAACTACACAAACTGTCTCCTCAGGGATACATAGGAGAGGTAGCTGATGATTTATCAAGATGCCAGTTGCATTATCCAGCATAATGAAGCCCTTTGTTTATTTAATTAAAAAATAAAAAAAAAAAAAGGAAGTTCTACTTCTCAGCTGATGGCAGGACCTGGGCAAGCGGTGAGCGTGTTTCCTTAGCACTGGCCAGATCCCCTCTGTTATCCCAATATTATTCCCCTTTGTTATTCGATATCCCACAGTGCCAGCTAAGTCAGGAGTTGTCACACTCCTCACTGGTGCAGCAGGATACAAAATAGCTGGGGGTGGGGAGGAAGACTGGAATGGTTAGGAGGTGGAAAGGAAAAGGCCCTTTTTTTTTGTGAAAACAGTAGCACCAGCTGCATCCTGCAAGTCGCTAAATTAGCCAGTCAGTTGTTTTTCTTTTAATTTTTGTGTGAATTCAAGAATAGGTTGTGGATGTCTTGGCAACTCATGAATGAGGCTCTTTATGAAAGAATTCACCTTGCAGAGGGGCTGCTGTCAGATGCACAAGCCTCTTTCCATTAATTAAGCTGCAGAACATCCCCTCTTTTTTTCTCCCCATCCCTCTCAACGCCTGGATAATCAGACCTTGTGTCTTTCCATAACATCCACCACTGCCTCTCTTGCTCCTCACAGTATTTCACCCACTCTGTTAATTCTGGGCTGCCAGATTTTCTTTTTTTTTTTTTTAACACAGCTTATTGCTGCTAAGTGAGATATCATGCTGCCTGAGCTAATAACTAAGATGAATATTCTGCTCCACTGCAACTAGTAGCATTCTCTATGCATTATCTTCAGCTGAAGGGTGGCCTAAGAGCAAAGTTGGGTATTTTCAAAAGCTCAGCTGGGAGTTAATCAACTCTTATTGTTTTTTGACAGGAGCTGGATGCTTAACTTGCAACCAGTGAGTCATCCCCTGGATTGTCACTCACACACAAACAGCCCCACAGAAAGTGCAAAGAACTTTTCAGACATGCTAGAAATGACCTGCCATTAAAAGTGTATAAGCTAAACTGTACTGGGTTAGGGAGTGATTACAGATGTAATTATGCCTGAGCAGTCTGGGGAGAGAAGGTGGGTACCAGGAACCTCAATCAGTTCTCACTCAGCTTTGCTGTGGTCTGTACAAGATGTGTGACTGCAACTGAATAGTCTTGAAGGTTTTAGTGGGGATACTCACATGTGCATTTACGAATTTACACACCTGCTTCAGGGAATAATCCCAAAATTTTTTAAAAATGAGGAGCTGACTATTGTACCTTAAGTGTTTGCATGTTTGGGCTTAATTCTGTATGCTGGTTTAAAATCCCAGTCATTAGGATTAAAAAAATATGTGTATGGTATAAATGACAGGCTGTTATAAATGATCTGTTCGTTTTCCTTCACTTCCAAGTAATGCTGAACATTAATTTCCTGCAAATGAAGCAATCTGAAGTAGAGAACACAAAATAATTAATCTTTGGAAACTCTGGACTAAATTAAAATAATTTAAAGTTAAATAAAGAGCTCATCTGTGGCCCCAGTGCTCTTTCTGGGAAGCAAGGGATACATAATAGCATCAAAAAGAAAGCAAATACTAAATTACCTAACAGAAAAGGAATCTACAAATATATGTAATAAATTCCCACATTACATCATAAAACTAACTTTCTCACAAATGCTATCATTGCAAATGCCAAGGCACATAGGAGACCTTTCAATTAGTAGTAAAAGTGAATAAGCAAGTGGGAAATTATTTGCATTGGACATATGTATTTTCTATTTTGGGGCTTGCTGGCCTGTTTGAGGGATTTTTTAGATATTATCAAATTATCTATCAGATTACAGGTTTTCCTGACACTGAGAATTGGGTGTGGTAGAATTTGAAATACCATTTAAATGGTAACCCAGAAATTCTCTTTATTAATTCAGGCAGCACATTAAAGAATGAGCACTCAGGATAAACTTCATGCTTCCATTAGCAAAAGTTGACTTTTTAATTCAATGCGGTAATTTGGTTAAAATTAAAATATAAGTATAGTTGAAGAGTTATCTGTAAAATGAGAATATTCAGGAATATAAGAAAAATAATTCCATCTTTATTAGATCCAGCAAAAATGAATGTCTACACTTCAGAAAGGACAATAAATAAACCTACTAGTCCTTTGTTTCTTTCAGAGTTTCACTTGGCTTTTTATTTTTGTTCAGTCTTTCCTTGGCTGCAAATCTACAGCCAGCCCAAACTATCAGAGACACATAGTCTAATGGAAAATAATATGGTGAAGAGATGAAATACAATAGTGGACAGCAGGATCTTTTGAGTTTTAAAGTCATGGCATTGTCTCTAGATATGCCGAAAGCTCCTTGCTACAGTTTTCTTGTTTGTAAAATAGGAAAGATAATAACCTGCCTCCTGGTAAAGCCCAGAAATGCTCCTGTCTGTATAAATGCTGAGGATTATTAGAGAGAAGATGTTCAGCTTGGGAGTGGGGTTCTGAATATAGTGATGAACCCACTCAATTTCAATTGCTGCATATGAGCTTCTTTCTTCTTGTAACAATTAACCTCTTAGAAAAGAATTAACACTGAGTTTACATGTTGACTCTATAGACATTGGATAATTGCTTTTTAAAAAATCATCTATAAGTCCAGGAAATTACATTTCTCCTTTTGCTTCTAAAATTACAAACTTATGACTTCCCAGCTGGTAATGCAAGCAATCAAAATCAGGTCTCTTGAGTGCAGTTGCATGACACACATGAACAACAATCTCATTTCATAAAGAATTAACCCACAGCCAGCTATGTTAACTGGCTCCAATTCATGCCCCAAAGCCCACCTGATCCAAGCACTGTAGTTCCTGCTTTACACAGGCAGAAATGTGCTGGTGAAATTACAGCAAACCTTCTTGGAGTCCTACCCTAACAAAGCTCCCTGGCAGAGGGAAAGAGTTTGGAATGAAGCACCAAACTGAAACCCAGAAGCTTTGGCTTCATTTTCTGTCTTTGTTACAGGCTGCCTATCAGCAAGCCAGTCACTTAACCTCCCTGAGTTTCATCTTCTATCATACAGAGCCAGTAATACCTCCTTTGGCTGTCTTTTTGATCTAGAGTATAAAGAAAGTGACATTATCCCCTCCCCCAATGTCAGCTAAGACATCTAGGCACTATGGTGATTCTAATCAGTAACAGCATTAACTACTGTTTAAACAGAAGGACCTACTTCAGTTTGAAATTTCCTTGATTTTATCTAGTTAAAAATCTCTTCATAATTTCTCTGATGTTTTTTCCTCCTTTTTGAGAGAAGGTAGGAGGAAAGAAGTGACTTGTTTTGGGTTGATGATTTAGTTCTGTAAGTGCTCCAAGTATAGGGTCACAGCGAAGAAGCAGAGAACATTGATCCAAATGAGGAAAGCTTGGTAAATTTCATTTCTTTCGCCAGGACCTCTCCTTAAAATGTGTTTTTCAGAGCTTAAATTTAAAGTTAATGCCAAATGAAAGTCCAGAGCAAATGTGTAACTCAGTTGTGCCCTTTTCTCAGTGAGCTACCTTAATGTGACATGGGTGGAGGTTCCCTCAATACATCCCCAGCATTTCATAGAATACACACCTTGCAGCTTCCTGGTATTTTTTCTTGATGCTCAGTCTAAATCTTTCTCTAATGTGTTTCAAGCCATTGCAACCTTAATTACAGTCCTAAATCAGTTCTTCTTAGTGTGTACTGCAAATAGTTATCTTGGGTAGCAATTGCCACATATCTCACCAGTAACCAATTAAGCAACCTGTAGCCACTTTCCTTTCAGTTTTGAAATACTTTTTAACTGAAAGATTCAAACAAAATACACCATGTTCAGTAGTGCCAAAGACTGCCATTCAGAGGGCTTTGTGCTACACTATCCTGTCTGGAGAAAGGTTATTCATACATTCAGAAGACTGACTTTGCAGGCACATGTTTGTGTTCAAAACTTCTATATTGACAACCCTTCAAATCCAGTTGCCTTCTCTTGGGACAGGAACACGAACTTTTCTCTTTGATTTGAGAACTGACACCACTGTGATCTCCATCATGAGTCTAGCAATATTGAAGTGTGCTGCTCTTTACAGGCAGACTGCTTGAATTGAATGGCTACATGTTGACCTTGGGGGAGTTGCAGGGGTATGTGTTTGTTTGGTTTTTAAATTCATCTTCCCCAGGTTGTGGGGAAAGAAGCTTTTAGACAGTGCACAATACATGTGGATTTGAGCAACAGTAGATTTCAGCAGCATCTTATATTTTTCAAGACTGCTTTATGAAATGATGAGGCTTAGTACAGCATTTTTTTTAGGATCAAAAGACGTGACAGTTCACAAAATACGCAGTGAAGAAATAAAATCATTCTCCACACACCAAGAAGCACCCCTACCTACCAGAATCCCCTGGTAAAGATTTCTTTAGCACAAGTCCAGAAAATTTGCACTCTACACTGTGCACATACTTCAAGACAGACAGGTGTCTGCCAGGGACAAAAGTCTGTCTTCTCCTATGAAGAATTACAACGGAGTGAAGAGTCATTGCTAGTTCAGCAAAAAGGGAGCCTGTGTGTGATGTGCAGCTCAGCTGAGAGGCATCAGAAGGACTCAGTAAGAGCTGGAAGGTTCCTCAGGCCTCCAGCCTGTGCTTCTGCCTGCCCTGATCCCCAGCTGCACTGCTGGGCAGAAGCAGCCTGTCACTGCTCTAGGTACAAGGCTTCTCTCTTATATGGGCAGCCCTATGGCTGTATTTAAGAAGGCAGGATTATTATTTCCTATGGCTGGACTGAGATAACCCTCCTCAGAGACAAATACAAGCACGTGTGACAGAGACAGATGAGTTACATCAATTCAAGGAAAGAAAAACAATTTTATGATCAAGCAACTGAATTGTTTCTAATTAATTAATGATCTATATTTCATACTGCTGAAGCAGAGTCTGAGACACACTAGAAAAAATCCTTCATGGGGCCCATCCTAATAGCGGCAAGGGCATTGAGACACAGATTACATTATTAACAAGCTTTTTGGAGTTTGTAACACATCCCTTAGTTTCATTCTTTTGTTGCTGGGCACACACAATGAGAGGTTGGTACCATCAGGGAGCAGCAAGGGTCAGTTGCTCCCCGCACCCCAAGAGCCAAAGGGTATCCCAGGAGTGGCAGCAAGGGAGCAGGGAAGGGCAGACCCCAATATTTTAACCGAAAGTCAAACTCACCAGGCAAGCCTGGGGTGATGAGGCAGGTGCGAGGTCAGGCCTGGCAAGATCTGTATTGGGCACGGTGATCCTTGGCAGGTCCATGGTGATGAGGCAGGGCCAAAGTCAAGGCCAAGCTGCAGAGTTGGTGTGGACTGAGACCTGGAAAAACAGAGCCCATAGCCAGGAACAGGCCCGGCTGCACCTAAGCTCCTACTACAGAGCCCAGGGTTGAGCTGGAATGGGGCTCTGGGACAGGGGTGGGGTGATGGGGAGGCTCCAGCTGAGACTGGTCAGGGCTGTTAATGCTCTCCCACAGACATGCACTGTATCCCCAAGTTTAATTGGTAACTAAATGACATGAAGAGTGCCATATATTGGCCTGCCAGAGAGAGCAGGGCTTTAACGTTACACAAATAATAATCTGATCCTACAAACCCATGTATATGTCATTGAGATCTTATTACAGCCTGGGTAAGAGGATGCTGGGTGTTTGCACTGATGAAGCTATTTCAGTATGATAAGCTGCACTAAGTGGGCTCAGTTTTGCATCAGTGGAGTGTATTTGCATATTGCACTGCCAGGGAAAAGAAAACCTTACATTTTGCAGGAGTTTGCCACGCACAAAAATGCCACTGCAAATATATGAGTATGTGAGTAGTTCCCATGAAGGCAATACTCCATGGAAGGTGCTAGCAAGGGTGAATTAAAGGGTCTGTAACATTTCCAGGTTTTGGGATGCTCAGTGGAAAATTCATCCATATACTTTCAGGACTTTTTACAATATCCGTTGCCTTTTGATTTATAACATTTCACATGGAAAAAGACTGGCAAGTATTTTCAGCTATAAGAATTCAAATAGGCTTTTGAAAGTATCATTATTAGAACCAGCCTGAAGTCCAGCCAAATATTCCTATTCTCTTTCACTTCAACCCTTGATATATGCTTTCCTGTCAAAAGGACACCTGGAAGAAGTTTTTATTTTTTCCTACCAGCTGCTGATTTCTGAGTTTGGTGCTTGTTCATTTGGTTTTTTGGGGGTTTGTTGGTTTTTTTTTTTTTAATATGTTTCAGATTTTTTTCCCATTTTATAGGTTTTGAAAATGGACAGAAGAAGCCAAAATGTATCCTATATTTTCAATTCTATGTTGTATTTTGCATTTTTGTCTTAAAATTCTCCCGCAAATCTAATGCAATCTTATTCCTAAATTAATACAATTATTTTAAGGCAGGACCTTGAAAAGCTGGCACTACACGTAAAAATCTAAGAAGACAACTTCTATACTAAAAACTAAACGACTTAATATCTCTATAAAATTGTAGAGACATGCTCACGCATGCATATGCACACATATTTTTGGTGCAATGAGATATGGTTTTTATGTAGGCTATTAAAATAATGTAAACAATCTAAACAAAGCAGATTACCAGCAAAACATGCAGCAACAAGTTTAAGATCCCACCTGTATTCTCTAAGTAAGTTGAGAAGAGAGTCATAACATGAAAAATTTCTTTCTGCTCCTACAACGTTTGTGTTCAACACTATCTACAAAAGAGATTTGGGGGACGGGGGAGAGATCCTAAGGCTCCATGGTTGTTTCTCCAGCCAGATTCAGGCTGGGTCTTGTTTGGCTGCAGTGTAAATGCACCTTTCACAATAGGCACCAAGTCTGAACGAGAGACTCCCCACATACCTTCAAACAGCAGTTCTGACAGAGACACCCGTGTGGGAGAGGACTTTAGGCATCTGTTGCGCCCTGGAATTTAAGCAGAACCTCTGATATAAACCAATAGCCCAGTTCAAGTGCTCATCCCTCCCCTAGCCATCCTGGAAATGGAGCAAACAGAAGGGACCCTCTTGTGAGCAGCTCAGCACAGTCCAGCAGGACGGTGCCAGTGCAGAACAAAGTGTTACCTCCGGGCACCTCGGGAGGAAGGTATTAATAAACAACCTTACCCACGAGCTGAGAGTGCAACAGTAACAAAAATGAAAGTGATTGTAAACTGTGTTAATGCATGGATAATTCCTATAGCAAATTGAAGGCACACAAAACATTGCTTTGGTGAATGGCATAGAAAAAGCCTGTCAGCTATAGGTGTCAAATATATCCTTTGCAGTTTCACTGAGGCATTTTGTAGCAAAACAATCAAGACAAATATGGAGATCCAAATTATGGAACAAGAATCTTCTTGTATTGTGGTGCTAGGAGTTCCCTGCCAGTTTGCTTTGCAACATTCAGGTTTTTTACACTGTGCTGGGACTGTCTGAAAGCTCAGATCCCAAGTAAGACCCCAATCCAGCTGCCAGGTGAGGGCACAGGGGCTGCATTGGTGAAGTGGAATCATTTTGTCACTTAAACTGTGCATGTACAGAAAGAGCTTGCTGTTTCGTTTGGGTTTGTTTTCTTTTTTCTTTTTCTTTTTTCAGTTTTTTTGTTTGGCTGTAACAATGTGCTTCATTTCTGGCTGATCAGCTTCTGTGCTTTAATATTGATGGCTCTGCAGTTGGACTCCCCAGGTGGTCATCCATCTCACATTCTGCACAAACACAGGGTCCTCTCCATGCCATATCCACGAGAATGTTCACCAGCAGGTTCTGAGTAGCCTCATGATTTCGTCATACCCCATAGGTTTGGAAAAATCATTTGCTGGACCACCAGGCCACAAGCAGCAGTTATAGCTGGCAAGCTTAAATCCAAAAGGGAAAACTATGGGATTTAAAGCCATCAGGGACTATTCCACACCACATAGCAACTTTCTGACTTACTCCATGCTCCAGCAAGGGCAAACAGAGAGATGAGGGCCCTGTCTGAGGGCCCTGAGAGCATGTCCCCTCCTGGCTGTTCAGCTGTCTGGGCTCAGGGCCAGCCTGGAGCTTGCAGAGCTGAGAGCTGCCCCATTCCTTTGCTGGCCTTGGACACAGCCAGGGTTGACACCACTTCCTGTGGGACCTGCTTTTAAGCTGAGCTCCTTCCATCAGGCCCCCATCTGAGCTAAAGCTCCTGCTGTGTTGCAGTCATGCCTGTCCCTGGCTTTGGACCCATTGCTCCGGACCTAGACCCTGACCTGGAGATGACTTCCAGCCTGGTCCCAGACCTGCCTTATCACCAGGGACCTGCCTGGTGTTCACAGGGCTGTGCCTGATCCTCGCTAACCCCACTGGACCTGCCTTGCTTGGCTCACCTGGGGGCTGTGGGACTGGTGAGACTTCTGCCCTGCTGGCTGTGTTGGTGTGCTCAGCTTCCAGCTCGCCTTTCCTTGCAGAGAGCCAGCTCTTGCTGCTTCCTGACAGGCTGTTCCTCTCAAAATCTCCACAGCTTTTAAAGACTGATGATCTCAGCAAAAATGTTAACCCATTTTCCTTCACAGAAGAGCAGAAATGGTGGATTCATCCAGGAATCAAATCTACCGCTAATAATACTGAACCATGGAAGGAGAAAAATTAATAGTCTTACATTGTTTCCACTCTCTCAGGGATAAGAATGCTGGTCTGGAAACTTTGGGAACTCTTTTTCTTAGACCTCCAGCCTTTCAATACACAAAGTCTAAAGGTGTCCTGGAAATGATGCCATGAATTCACAAGCAGAAGAAAATAACTTGTGTGAGTAGTGGCACGTAGAACTCTTGCAGTCAGTGGATCTTTCCGTTTTGTGCCCTGCAGCCCAACATTGCAACTCGTATCACACAGGCACCATGAAGAGCATCACTGCGCCAGCAAGTGGTATGAGACTAAAAAAAAAGTTTAAAAATTGCTCTCTGAACAGTAAGTAAGACAGACAGGGTCTGGGGAAGCTGTGGTCAACCCATCAGGATCCTCTTTTCTTCTTCTCCTTCTTTCCTCTCATGCCTTCCTCCCTCTGCCCCTGCTGATTTGCTGGAGACTCGGCCCTGTTTCTGGAAGAAATCTATCTGTGCCTACTGCTAAACTCTGCAGCAGCTGCTCAGACCTTTTCCTACCACTGTGTTGTGATGCAGTCATGATTTTACCAGAAAAGTGGTGTTCGCCTGCCATGAACCCGAAAGAGTTCAACACTGATTAGGAAGGAAGGCTGGCTGGCAGGCAGGCAGCATGACTGACTAAGCCTGGTTTCCTTAGGAACCCAGACTGAAAAAGTGAGAAAGTAAGAGCATGTGTGTTCTGGTAGGCAGTGAATAATCCATTAAAACTCTTAATTAAAAATTTAAACATGTGTCTGCTAATTACATCACCCTTCTCCTGCCCTCAAAAAGCAGCAAATGAGCATGGTTGCACACCTGCCTGTGTGTTTATTTCCTTAGGATGCTGCTCACTTGCTCAGCAACACAAATACCAGCTCAGGTAGCAGCTGCCATTGTAAAAACATTCTGGGGAAATGTGATGACAAATATTTTCTTTTTGTTAATGAATGGCCAAACTGTTCACAGAAATCCTGCTCACTGTTGCTGCATGTCCTGAATTTGTGGATGTTTTTCACATAACACTCCTGATGCTATGAGTTCTATCTCAGGCAGGGCTATTTAATGCCAGCAATACACACTTGGCTGACCAGCCACCTGAAGACCTGTGAACAGAGAAAGAGATGGGGTAAATGTTTTAAAAAGCAGGCTGCAAGGATATGGAAATGAACATTGTCTGTAAACTTCAAAACTGCAGAGAATGGTCTGCCAAGGCTCTGGACCCTCTGGAGATTCTCAGTCCTGCAGGGATAGTGTGGGGCTCCACATTTGAAGCACACAGGGGTGAGGAGCCTTAGCATGGTAAAGGGACAGCTCAGATTAACCGTTATCCATGCAAATGGCCACTCCTAGCAAATGAAACCTGCTTCCCCCTCTGTAAGTTACCCTGCAGAGAATCTCCTCTGGTATACGTAGCCTCCTCAGCTGCTCTGAGTGTGCTGGGTTGCAGCCACTTGACATTGGGCCACAGCCTCTGATTTGGGAAGGCTGTTTTATTCACTGCCTAGAGGAGTAGGATCATGTTCAACATTGCTGTTGTTATTTATTACAGTCATGAATTTGGCAGGAATTAGCCAGATTCTGGCAGGTAGCGTATGTCTCTGTATATCAGCATAACTGTGCTGCGCTATAGTGGGTACACTGGGTGAAAAATCGATTCCCTGGTTTTTGGCTCCTGTCAAAACAGGCAGAGGCCAGAGGGCATGTGTGTCCACTGGCACACATATGGACACTCTCACCAGACGCTCACCCAGTATGCTCTCCTCGAGACCTGCCTTTACTCCATGGTCCTGCTGTGGCATAGACTGCTGAACCTCTTATGAAAGCGTCCAGCTGGGATGTGGGTTTGTTTCCTTGGGGGTACTGAGAACCTTACTGGTACTTCTCAAGGCCCTCTTCGACTCAACCTAAGAAGGACTCAACAGACAGTAAGAAACTCTGAGCTCCGACACCCCGACACTGTGCATCACTAACAAAGAACTGCCTCAAGACTGAATGACCTTATGAGGTTATCTTTAAAGTGATATTTTAATGCATTCACTGCCTGTTTTAAAGCTTCACAGATGGTGTCTTGGGATGGCCTACTGGAGAAGGCTTCATTATCCTCAGAGGTACAGACAAGGAGACGGCTGTTCCACTGCTGAGTTTTCCATGTTGAGCTCACATTCATCCTAGATGGCTGGAGTCAGGCAACTCAATTTAGGGGCTGCCAGAATCACTGAATGATTTTTCATTGAAGTGAAGCATCTGTTATTGCAGGGTAAAGAAATTAACTGGTCCCTCCTTTGAAAAAATGGGGGGGGGTGGTTAAAATCCGAGGTATATGTAGAGTTTAGGATGCCACATGGCAAATCTAGGGGCATATGAAATCCCCAAGCAAGGCCACAAGCTTAACTTGCTCTAGTCAGAAATATTGGGGCTGGCAGGATTTGGCTCTCATCACAAGAGAGGGAGCCCAGAGGTGCAATGCAAAATAAAGGCCTGTGTTTACAGGGAGTCAGCTCCCAATCCCAGGACTTGGTCATTCCCTGAAAGCTCATGTCTGCTCCTTTTGCCTTTTCCTAACTTGACAGGAGTGTGATGCGAGTATCTGTGTGGTTCACCTGGTAGAACTGTGCAGCCCTGCACTGCCCTGCTCTGTGGGGGTCAGGGTAAGGGAGCTGTGCTGAGGGAGCAGGTCGCTGAGGCGGGTGTTTGACATGGGCTCATCCGCCCTGCTAAATGCCCTCAGGTCACTCTGCTGACCAGGCTGAGCTTTCTGTGTTGCTCTTGCCCGGCTGGAAGACTGGAGTGGCACAGCCCTTGAGGACAGCCTGAGGCACTTCACTGGTTTGTCCTCTCCAGCCCAGACTGGATGGCACAGAGCGAAGCAGTGTGGGGGGGGAGCCAAGGCACAGGCACAGGGCCCGGGTTCCTGTGGGTCAGTGTCACCACCCTGTGTGGTGCAGTGGTGGAAGAGAAGCACCAAAAGCCTACACCAGAATCTGCTCTAGCTGGGAGTGGGAGGATGTGTCCACAGCTGGGCTCCCCAGACAAAGCTCAATTACTTCCCATTTGTGTAAAGAATGAGTGTGTTTAATCCATGAACAGTAACAACCAAAAAGTCATTTCACTGAGTAGCGAGATCATCCACCACTTGGGAGTACCCAGAACTATTTACAAAATGTTTTCATAGTTCAACAAGGAAGAGGCTGTGTATTTCTGACTGTGGAGCAGAAGGCAATCCTATAATAATGCCTCATCTTTACCAATCATTCCAAATTATTCACATGAAATATCCTGCTTTCTCTTTTGGACTGTAACAAAGCTCCTGTTGAACCAATTATTCACTAGCTATTCATGTATTGTCAAAAAGGAAATCACAGAAGCCTTGCCATTAGGAATAAGATTTGATTGGCAAGGCACATGGCTTTGGGGTGGGTTTGCTTATTCCACCTTTTTGCTCTAAAGCCATAGCTTTTAGCTGGTAATTTCCACTGCTATAATCTGATGGAAAGTGATAAAATGCATCAGACTGCAGTACTCAAATGAGAAAACACTCCAGATTAGTAGGAATATAATTATGTTTTTCATGACATTGATTTTTTATTTTCTAACTGATAAAAGTAAACAACTAAGGGGGGGGGGGGAGTGCCAAAAACCAACATTTAGACTTTAGTGGGATAATTAACTCAGCAATTAAACATATTTTGTATGCAGCATTTGTCCTCCAGAGCACACAGCATATGTGACGTTTGTCCTTCATTCAAATTCTTGCTTATTGCAATCTTTTTATTTCAGCAGGAGTGGCAGCCGGCGGGAGTCCTGCATGAAGGCCCCTTCCATGGTGCTTTACTTTTAAAGATGAGTATTCACAGCTAGGATTTGGAAGGAAAGGGGCAGCCAAAAAGAATCATGAAATGAGCAGAATTGAGAGGCAAGAGGCCTGTGCAACAGGCATTTGTTTCAGTTTTCTTTTTGCCAGTGATGTTTGGAGGGGAAATAAACTGAGCCCCTTGTGATCCTCTCTGCCCTGTGTGCCACCCAACAGCTGCACAGATCCGCTGTGATTGGGGCTGCAATGGCAAATGCCCTGTGCTCTGCTCCCACTCGGTATCACAGCATTGCGAGGGGCAGGTTATATCCACAGAAAATTAAAGAACAAGAATTAAAGCCAATTAAATAAAAGAGGCCAGTCCTAGGGCTCCCAGCTGGTACAACAGAGTTGATTTCTCACTGCTGTGTGAAATATAGGAAGAGACATAAGCAACAAGGGATTGCTAGAAATCTCACTAGCCTTTTTAGCACAGGACAGTTCTTCCATCCACAGTTCATCAAAGAGTGAGTGAGTCTTCAGGGAAGCTGATTTTCTCAGATTTTCTCCCCTGTGATACAGGGGAGATGTCCTCCCCACTGCCCCATCTTTATCTCTTTTAGAAAAATGAGGTCATTAGGAAAAAGTTCCTCATCTAGGATAAATAAAGCATACTCCCTGTGACTTTGTAGGTAGGATGAAGAGGGACAAGCAAACACTGTGTCAGGCAGAGGTGAGCAGATCTGTCATGCTCAGGATGACACAGTACTTCTGCATGTCAACACAAACTGCAAAGCTGTAGCTGATACTGTGCAAGTTAATACCCAAGCACACTACAATTATCTTTTTTCTTTGAGACAACAATACGTGAGGCTTTCTTCAGGGCAGAACTCTGAGCCTCAGGGATACTCAAATAACTTCCTACTCTGTGAGACTCCCATGGCCCAATTTAAGCTGCTGCTGCTGCAGGGTAGAAGGGCTAACTTCTGAGCTGGCATAAATTTCTATAGTAAACACACTATGACAAGTCATTCCAAATTAATTTCTTCCTTTCCCAAGCTGAATTTGCTGGGTTATATGCTAAAATCTTGTTTCTTGCTTTGTCCTGAAACGTTGTGGTGCATAATAAACATGAAGTCTCAAAAGGTTGTTTCACTGCTAATTTCAGGCAATGGAATATAGTACATATGTATTCATGATACATGCAAAACACCCTGTATCTGGAGCACAGCCTTCCCCAAATCCAGAGTGTTCATCTTGTGAAATCTGTCACCATTTACAGAATGCAAAAGTTGCACTGACAAATGCTTTTTACTATCAGACATAAAATGTGTTTGTTATTGTACTGACCTTGGGAGACGAAGAGGGAAGCTTTGTCCTTACCCTGCAAGACAGCCACAGCAGCTGGCTATGCTTTAGGACAGGCCAGACTAAAATAGGTCTGTCCATGTGAGAGGTTGATAGAAGAACTCTAGAAATTCTGCAAGTTATTCAAGTGCCATTAATAGACCCACCAACAAGTAATATCTCTGAAAATGAATCCCAAAGTTAGATCAATGATTTAATTTTTAATTCACTGATCCACAGATATGACAACAATCTAATTTTTGGAAACCACTGTGATTGGTAACTGCCTCACCCCTTAAAAAACCCCAAACCGACTCTTTTTATAAAGCTAACTGGGCCACGAGGTGTGTTTGAGCTCTGCCTTGTCCTCTGGAGGGACACGGTGAAGACAGGGCAGCATGGCCTTCTAATCACTTACATTTGGTAATTACCACCACAGAGGAACAGCCAGCAAATATAGAGGGGAGGAGGGAATGTAACTATTCCCAGGGATCCAAAAAATAGGTATGTTCCAAGTAGAGCAATTTTTAAGTACAGTGAAGTGCTACTTCTAGCATGGATAAGAAAAATAATAGGTAGAAGGAGAGGTGATTTTCAAGCTGAACCTATTTCTTGAAATATTCTCTCATATGCTGTTACTATTCCGCAGTAATGCTTCTTTTAGGGCAATATTTTACACCAATGTTACCATCTCCATGGCACCACAGACAGGGAGGCTTTCTAAGCACACAATTTCTCTCACACTCAGTTTAGGAGCTCTTCCATTTTTCTGTGCATTTACATTGCACCACTGACTTGAGATATTTGATCCAGAATAATGATAATGCTTTGCTTTTCTTCATTCCAGCTCTTACTCAACCTCCTTTACAAATGTCACTCGGAAGTGCCAGGGCCTTGGGAGGCAGAAAGCCCAGCCAAAGCTTGCCTGCGAGTACCTGGCAAAGTGAGGACCTGAAGACAGATGCACTCGATCCTTCTCTCACTTGAGAGGCAGCTCAGGTCGACACGGCTCTAAACTTTGGAGATGATCTGCCTGCTAAGCTACAGCACATTTATGATTTGCGGGTTTTGAGTTTGACTTGGCTTCATTTTTTAACTTTTGCATTTGGCAGCTGACGGCTATTAACTGTCACACTCCAATAACCAGGGGGTAGTTAGAACAGCATTAAATATTTGCACTGTGCAGCAAGGCTATACTTCATCTCAGTACACATGAATCCCATGCTCTTTTCACACTGGAAGAAAACCCACCTTATTGCTATTCAAATCTATCTGTCTCTCTCTCTTCCCATAGTGCCATTACACATGCAAGTCTCGTCAGTGTCACTGACACAAAAAACCCCTCATGTTTTATGCCAACACCAGTGACACCTGAAAAAAACCCCAGGAACAAAAGAATTACTGTTTTTAAGACTTTTGTTTATTTGGTCTTTATTTTCTAGTAAGGTCACTTATTCCATGTCTTCATAAAAGTGTTTCTCCTGCCCTGCAAGACTGCGTGTTTTCTTTCACAGGAGCAACTTATATGCATGAAAAGTGCATTTTGGTAACTGAGGTTTGTCCATTTTGTATGTCCCTGGTTAAATTGTGAAGCTTTGTTTTGAAGACAATTTTTTTCCCTCCTCATCAAAACTGCCATTTTGAGTCTAATCTTTTAGGAAATATCCTACGTAGGCACTCCTTGTGGTCTGCTTTTAAAAAAGCAAAATTTATTTTGGCCTCTGCAGGAAGCATTTAAAGCACATAATGAATAATGTTTGACACAGGAGTCAGTTAGCAGTCATTTTAGATTAATAACACTGCCCAGAAAAAAACCTTGCAGGGGATTAGACCAAGGGAAAGATGCTTAGGCAATAACCTCTGAGCCAGCTGGTTGCTGAACTATTCACAATAGACATAACTATCTCTGAAGGTCTTAAGTGTGAGAATTATCTCTGGGAAGAGAACAATGAGTTAGTGAGATATAAAACAATAGTCTCATGCTCTAACACAAGCAGTTAGCACTGCACATGTTCTCTTCTCATTTAAGCTGCAAGACTTTCAGACAGTAGCAGTTGGTGCCCAAATTAAGACTTCCTCTTTCCCTTTGATCTTATGTAAAAACTAATGAATTGTATAATCTCCAACACCTCTGAAATCCCGCTGGTTAAAGGGAAACCCTCCCTACCTTTCCCATGCCTGTCTCAATTCGCTAAATGGGAGCTATATTTAACAGCAGGCCAATCACATGATCACTGAAAAGGAACAGCACAAGGATCTGTAATCCTAATGCTCTGGAGCTGTGATTGCTATAAATCCTTTGCAGAATTATTTCCTTTAAATCCCAAACATGTCATCACACTTTTAATTAACATTTCTTTATGAAAACTGTGGATAAGACCCTTTAAATTAAAGACTGTTCCCAGACTTGTCATCTTAAAACAGTGTGCATTTCTATTGTCGTTTTCATGTAGCATATTTTACTTCACTTTCATTTAAGTAAAGCCTTTTACTTCCCCTTTTCCCTCCTTTGCCTCTCCTATCTGAACCCTCAGTAGTAACAGCTAGCACTATTTTTCACGAGTAAACAAACAGCTCTACATTAGTTCACATACAAAACGGAGCATTCAAACATTCAGAAAACCAACAATGAGCACAGGCAGAGATGTGGCTGATACTGCCCTACTTGAATTATTCTTACCACCTTCACTTTGCAAGTTTACCATCTAAATGAGCTTATCATCTTTACAGATAGAAAGAGACTGAGAGAGGAAAGTGATTGCCCGAAGGTACACAGTGGATCACCTGCAGAAGCAGAGCACAACCTTTATTTCCTGATTCCCAGCTCATCATTCTTCTTATTTAGCATGTGGCTTTTGGAATACGGGGCCTGTTTCCTTGCCTGTTAATCTGAGCAGCATCGCTATCCACTGGTATTAAAACAAGCCTAAAATGCACAATGCGGGGCTCAGGAGATGCAGTTTTATTTCCAGCAAAAGGAAAGTTTTATACAAGTAAGGGATGCTTTGGCTGTTGGCTAGTGGGAAATGGATCTCCAATATTTGTTTCCCTGATAGTAAACCAGGTAAAAATGCTCTCTTTGAATAATGGCTCAAGTTCAGTGACAGAGTCACTTTTGTCATCCCATCTGGGATTTGAGACATTGGCACACATCACTGGCAGACAACTGTTCCAGTGACGTTTTTCAGAAAGCTCCGTTTTCTAACATGCCTCTGTGTGGAATAAACTGGAAGACAGAGGAAGACCATTTGTGAGAGAGAATATTAAGGGTGACACTATTATCCATTATATAGATAAACCCTACCTCCAGCAGTAAGAAGGAGGAAAGGAATACAGATCCTCCAAAAAATCCAGAATGAAACTGTCAGGCAATCTGATGGCACAAACTGAAATTATTTAGCATGATTTGGCAATATGTTTCTAAGTATCTATCTAGCACCCAACAATATCCACCGACAGATACTGGAGAAATAATGAATGGCTAAATAGAGCAGTCAGACTCTGATGCCCTTCTATGAACTGGACAATAGTTTATTCCTCAGCTGCTCCCGCTGGCTTCAAAATATGCTTTGTGGCTGACACCCAAAGCCAAATGTCAGGAGCCCAAGCTTATTGAACACATCAGTGGAAAAACTCAGAACAGAACCTCTGACTTGACTCTCTTGCATACTGAACTGAAAACAAGGAATAGAAGAAGGAGGGAGGGAGGGAAGGCAGGCAGGGAAGGAGGGAAGGCAGGGAGGCAGGCAGGGAGGGAAGGGAGGGAGGGAGGGAGGGAGGAAGGAAGGAAGGAAGGAAGGAAGCAAGGGAAGGAAGGAAGGAAGGAGGAATTCGGAAGGAAGGAAGGAAGGAAGGAAGGAATTCGGAAGGAAGGAATTCGGAAGGAATTCGGAAGGAATTCGGAAGGAATTCGGAAGGAAGGAAGGAATTCGGAAGGAAGGAATTCGGAAGGAAGGAATTCGGAAGGAAGGAAGGAAGGAAGGAATTCGGAAGGAAGGAAGGAAGGAATTCGGAAGGAAGGAAGGAGAAAGAGTCTCTGCAATGTTATGACTACTTGCCTTTACATATCCTCCTTTTCTTGACAGTAGTTATGCTGTCTTGCAGTTTCATTGGTAAGATAAACAATTTTTACATACTTGTATTCGTTTTAAATGAGCCATAATTATCAGGCCAGGACATTGATAAAGCTGTTTCAAAAGGAATGGAAAGTGTCATGGGTGTGGAGCAATAGGAACAGCAAATTTAACCACCAAACCATTGGGGTTTTCCTTACTGGCAGTAAGAGTGGTGTGGCATATGTGACCATATATTAAAAGCAGGGACCGCAACACATCCATCTTCGGCCTGTCAGTTTTTCTTGATTAAAACGTATCACACGGATACATGAAGTTAAAAAATTAGAAACTAACTATGTGATGCAAAAAAAATCACATTCTTCTGATCAACCCATAAAGCCTGAAGATCATTGCAGACTCCTAGTTTTGTTTGCCATTCTATTTTCACTCCAACATATTAATTCCTCTTCCTCTCACCTATGCCAGAACATGAGAAATGTACAGCCTAAAGCTGTTTTAAGAGTAGCACTATGATGAAACAGACAAGTCTTATTTGCACAAAGCTGTTCATGAGCAGGTTGGAAGACAGACAAGGCCTGTACACAGGACCTTTCTCAGGCAGCACGTGTGAGCCAGAGGCCTTGCAGAGCAGGAGGGACTCACCATGCATGTGCTTGCAGCAGTGCAGTTCCATGGACCCGTGAGGATTTGCAGAAGTCGCTGGTTGATGCACTTGCAGGAATCCCACACCAGGTGATCTCTTAAGATGACAGAGCCTGTTGTCCAATGTGCCAGACTGGATGCTGGGCCAAACAAGGGAATTGGGATCATAGCCTTGATTCCCCCTATGCTCTTTGCAATACACAAACTGCAATAACAGCATTCAATCTCTGTGAGTCCTTTGTTCCATCCTGGGCAGTAAAGTGTGAACCCGGAACTGTTAACATTCTTTGATCAACACTAGCCATTAATTTTTCATCTCTTCTGTAGTACAAACACCAATTTGACGTTCCTTCTCTTCCTTACTGCTGAGATCACCCTTGAACACCCACCTGGACACTGAAAGTCATGCATGAAATGCTGAGATTTTGCACGTACTGTGGGTTAAGCACCCATTTCTTGTTCCCATTTCAGTAGGATACACAGAAGAAAGACAGACACATATGAATACAAAACCAGGAGATACTGTATAACAATTTTTTATTTATCAGTATCAAATTACATAGCAAAGTAATGAATGCAGTGTCAGATCACCTTTTGAATACTGTAAATACAAACAAAATCCACCATATTGCTTAATTATCCAAAGTAAATTAAAAGTTTAAAAATGTGCGTTTCAGAGATTCCATTTGGCATATCCTGTCAATATATCCTGCATAAATATTTCTGTACCTCATTTTCATTATGTGTACCTTAATGTAGCCTCTAGAAAGCTCACATGGAGGAGATAGGACCTATCTGTATGTTTATTTTCACCACCAACTCATGCATCTGCCCTGAAATCACTGAAAGTACCTATCTGCTAGCTGACCTGACAGATAAAAGTGACTGTACCTATAGACCTACAGATGTAAGGACAGATAAAAGTGGCCAGACCCACAGCTACTGCCATCAGTGCAAGATGGCTGAATGCATGATATCAGCTGTGGATCAGGTCTTTAAATTACTGACAAAGCAGTGATGTACTTTCATGGAAGCTGGGCTATCTGATGGCCAGATCTTGTACACTCCAATATGTATGGAAATTCCTGGGATATTTACACCACTCTTTACACAGGTCTGACTCTGCTAAACAGAAAGAACAATTCCCTGTTTATAAGGTTAAGTGACAAATAAAGCCAGGTCTGTTGATTTCATGTAAGTTGAATAGGATTTGGCCACAGCTGGATACAAACTAGATAATTCAACAGAAGTATTTTAATGGTGCTAATCAGCGGTATCATTTAAATGGGACTTCCTTGGAAACTGTGTAAATAGAACACTTTTTCCTGATGGATGCGATAATAAGCTTCACTTAGCACTGTTTCCAGAAGTTAAGACTACTGAGACATGGCAGATGTATGAAATGGAAAACACCATAGAAACATATATTTTGTTTAGAATACCATGAACAGAAGTACAGAAGCGTTGATGCAGGTACTGGCAAGGTAAGGAAAGGGAAGGAGGAAAAATTTTAGGCAGCAATCCCATGGCAACACAGAAGTTACTCTTGATCCCTCCAATTCACCACTATCAGTGGAAGTCAGGCTTCTCTGGGAAGGTGCAACCTGAACGCTTGATAATTACGCTGGCTGCGTAATGTCCAGCCCGGATGCACTCGGTCACCGGCCGGTCATAGACGAGCTGGGACAGAAAGCCTATGGGACATAGTGGGAGAGAAAGAGAAGGGAGAAAATGGTCAGATTAGTTTTTTGAGTGTACCTGTTTGTTACAGGGCAAAGCACTGAAATACTGGCCTGCCTGTATGTACCCCTGCAGCCTGGCCAGCTTAAATTGAGAATCACACTTGAGTGACCTGCAGGGCTGGAGTGGTGCTGCTGCTATTTCTTTCTGAAGTCTTCACTTGGTAGCTTCCAGTAAATTAAAGATTATCAAGACTGATCATTATTAGTGTTCTCAAAATGATTTTACCAGCATTCTTGCCCTCTTCTTTATGGAGACAACCCCTGATTCCTCAAAGAACATTTTAAAAACAAAGAAGCAGTTTTGCCTGCTGAAGAGAGTTCCTTCTGTTCTTACTGGGTACAGCTACAGCCCCACACCACTGTGTCCAAGCTTTTCTCCAAAAAAGAGAAAGGCATGCAATGAGAAACATTCTATTCAGAGTTACAGGTGCTCACAGTGCAAAGAAGGTGAAAAACTTTTACCTGACGAGGAAAGTTAGATGACATCTGCTGCCATTGATTATGGGACATTGAATCTAAGACTTCAGCAACAGAGGGTACCTCTGAGCATGTGCAATACCCCCCTGAACAGCAAACAGCAAACCAGGCGCCTCTCAGAATCGGGGCATGCAGTTCACGGCTGCAGCTGGCACAGCCTGGCATGCACGGCTTGGAAAGCCAGGAATCACTGGGAGCTGAGTGCTCTGAAAACCTGAGCACCTCTTAAATGAATAGAGGCAGGGAATCCTGAAAAGGTACTTGGAGAAGTTAAGTACAAGCAGCACCAGAAATTTTATGAATTGAGTCCCTCATTTCTGAAACATTTTGTCTTGCCTGAAACTATTGTGATCAAAAGCGTGACAGAACTTACGGCAGAGGTGAAATACGTATTTTACATTTGGAAGAGGTCTTCAAGATGTGAGAAGTAAACTTGGTATCTTATAATTTACAACTCTACTCTGTCATTCTAGAGGTAATATTTTATTCACTTTTATCCTGTTTTTAATATGTTTCAGATGTATCTCTCTTCCTTGTCCAATCACAGAAGGAAAGTGAGACTTCCCCAAGAAAATCAGAATTCTAGCAAGCTGAAAGATGTTCTTTTTAAAGATTTCATCCACCATTTCAAGTTTCTGTCATGCTCAGGCTTTGGGCCTTGACAGTACAAATGCAGTCTTGAAACCATGTCTCTGCTACGTACTGTGTAACTCATAGGTACCAACTTCTGACATATTGCAAATTTTGTTTCAAAGCTGGTATGTTTTGCTAGCTTGCTTCCATATTCACTTTCTCTGTCCATCTGGGTTACTGTTGGGACAAAGGCTCTACATTATATTGTGATGTTCTCATTTAACCTGTGCTCCATTTCTAAATATTTCCTTTTGTGGTATGCTACAGCATAATTTTAGAAGATAATAAAAATATTTCATCCTATGCAATGATGTCTGCTCTTTGCAGATTAAATATCATGTAAAACAAGAAAAATAAGGTTAGATTAATGAAGGATAATACTGGTGAGCAAAGGATCTGTTTTCATGAATTACCAATATCTATCTTGGCTTCTTGGTCATGACTGATAGTGAAAAGAAGCCTAATAGATATATAGTTTTCTCTAAACTGCACCAAATTGGAGAAGAGTTTGAAACTACAAAATTGATAAATCAACCACTTTTCATTGGAATATGGAGGCCATAGAGAGTAGGCAGATTAGTTAAAAAAGGAGAAAACTCACAAATTTCTGTCATCAATACTTTTCTAGGAGAACTACATGTTGGCTGGAATTTCACAGATATTGACTGACAATAGCTGGGAAAAAATGACTCCTTCACCAACAAAAGGTAAGTCCATAAGCTCAAGTGAAGAAGACAGGAGTTATCAGTATACAAAGATAAGAATCTGAAACAGGAAGAAATTGTGCTGTGAGTTCTATCACTGATGGCAGTCAGGGATGACAGACAACACAACTGTGGCAGGATGGTCCAGCTGCAATAGTTGGGTAACAGTTGAGAAATTCAAACAGCATGCCTGGCAGAAGTCAGATCGTTTCTGAATAACGAGATGAAAATGGTCTGCTCTCCATTAAATTAACATGCATTCTTAGGAGAAACTTTCTTGGATACGTGGAGGGTGTCAATCATTAAATTTAAACTGCCTGGGAGGCAGGAGCTTGCCAGTGTGCTTCTGGGTGGTTAAAACTTCAGAGCAAGTTGTAACCATATGTAAAATGAGGCTGTTCAGACAGTCCATTTCTGACTCAGTAAGTATGAAGATGCACTGGGCAGGTCTCCAAAGGCAAACATGGGGCTAGGTTTTGTGCAGAGCATGAATTCAGAGAGAGGTTTATACAAGAAAGAACAACTGTCCTCTACATTTATGATCAAGGCATCAAACATACATGAAGATGAGAAAATCCACAGAGCGAAGGACCATAAAACATGAATTACTTTTCAGTACCAACTAGACTGACACTGTCACCACCTCCCAGGCTCACTGTAGTTTCAAGTTAGCATGACTCTTTTGTCTTCAGTGAAGTTACTTCTTATTTATTCTGATCTAAGTGAAAGCAGAGTCAGGTGAAAAAACATCTTGTTTTAATTGGGGATAGAAATGAGAGCTCTGTGATTTCAGAGTGGTGCAGAAATGACATTAAGTACAGCTGTCATATATGAGATATGTAGAAACTGCAGTGGGGAGTTTGCCCTCAAACCATTCTCTTGTCTGCTGAGTTTCTCTTAAAAGGTATGTGTTTCATAGATGAAATGGAAATAGCAGTCTCTGACACAATATCGCATCGAATGACAATACAAACACACATATCACAAACACAGAACTACATCACATAGTAAGACTAGGCAGCTGGCAAAGCAGACCCCGAGGGAACACCAGAAAGCAGTGTTGTTTGAGCAGAGAAGCAAAGAGCTCTATCAGGTTGGATGCCTTAGCTGCAGAATGTTCTTTTCATTCTTTTCTGTTTTTTAATGCAGTAAAAAGCAACATGGTCAGAATATAATTCAGAGTTTGCCTCCCCCAGTGTATAAGGTACTGTGATGCAAACCCCATGAGTCATACTCTCAAGGCATGGATTCAAATCTGAGTTCCAGCTGAAGAAGTTACTCCCCCATCTGTTTTTCACCATGCTTCTTTGCTGCTGGTATAACCTGATACCCTGTCAAAATGAGCCAGAGCAGTTTAAACAGTAGCTGTTTAAACAGGGGATCTTTGCTAACCCAGCTGATTGAAACTGAAGTGGGTTAGTGAGCACTCAAACAGCCCGACCAGTGAGCAGGGTGGTGGAGGGAAGATTAGAAGCAGTTGAAGGCTTTAAGTAATCTCTTTAAGGTGCCATGACTGGAAATGCAAGAAGATAAGTGAACATGGCTTCAGACTTACTTCATACTCCTCCTACAACTTCAGACACCAAAAGGGCAGGATTGAACTCTGATCCTGTATCACAGGCCTGGGATCACAAACCTAGATCATCTCAGCACATACTAAAGTAGCTCAGCATCTACTTCATTTCTGTGTGGTCTGAACTAGTCCCTGGCTATCACTGGGATGAAGTGCAGAAAGCAGTAGTATATTTTGGCTACACAAGACAGCCTCACTTCAAGTATTTTACCAAAACAACTTCAGGCAATATTGTTTACCATGTTCTAACTGCAGCTGTTCTGCAGTAGCATTTCTGCACTGCTGAAGCTGTGGATGCTGTTGGAAGCATTGTGCACCACTCTCGTCACACTAGAACACAAAGGCAAGAGCCAAACTCAAGGCTTTCCCGTCTACCTCCTGCCTTGTTATCCAACATGTTACCTGTTTATGGAGTAAGGCAAAAGGCAGTTGCAGGATGTCTAGCAAGCCACCTTGATGTAATGAGCCATTCTGGTAAGCTTTCAGAGTAGACTGGGATGCCTTTTGTCCTTCACAGGCAAGGATAGCCAACTAACCACCTTGCACCTACTAACAGTGAGAATTTATTTGGAACTGGGTCCAATTCATCCCACTTATCTTCCTAGAAAAAAGACAACTTTGCTTCAAAAGTTGCTTTAAACCTTAGAGTGGTACAAAATGTATTTGCATTCTCAGATGATAGAAGTGATTATAACATACCAATAGCTATTTTTGGCCCTTAATTATTTCTTTTCTGGTCAGTTGAGAAAAGCGACTCTGGAATCACTTTGCTCTGAAAAGCGTGCCTGAAATATTTGAGAGTTAATCTTTATTATCTCCAGCTTCCTTACTACATATTCTCAAAGACAATGTTTGTAATTGTTAGGTCTGCAAACAGAATGAGGGACAGAAAAGTGAAGTTGCTTTCTTCCTTTTTTGTGCTCCACATCAAATGGAAAGTCCTGTAAGCCAGGTGTGGTGCTTGAGCCTCACATCCAGACCCGAACGGAGGCCCTCACTGAGACCAGCTCAAATCTCTTTGGGGACATCAGTATAAGTTTAAGAAGACACAGCAAGACAGTCCACTGACTGACACAAAAGGTGTTGTCTTCACTTTGTTACTCCTAAGAGTTGAGTAGCATTTAAAAATCATTAAAGGAGAACCAAATTGATTTCCTAGCAAACCAGATATTTCAGAGGCCATTTCACTGAAACCAGTGATTTCTTTGAAAGTTTTATTTCCAGATTATTAGTGGCAATTCTGAATGAACACTTAGCCCTAGTGCAGTTGGGCACAAATGTGGGAGTCCAATGGTGGAGATTTAAAACAGTTCTGGTCTGCTTCAGTAATGGTTTAACAACACTTAAAAACAGCTCATATTGAAGCCAAATGTTTCATTTCAAATTGTACACTTGACAATTAATTTTAATGACTGTTAATTACTAATGCTGGCTGAAAATCCATTTATAGCCTCCGACACCCAGCTCCCCCACTACTCGTCTTTCTTCAGTTTCTCTCACACTTCCAACCTTTACAAAATGCCCATGGCAAAATTATTATTTTTTTTTAATGCAAGAGAGAAAAGCTGAAAAAATCCAATTATCAAATGCATCAATTATAAACAACTACAAGCTGACCCTGAGTCAGAGCCCCTCAAAACCTTTTTGCTATGTGATTTTCCCAGACAATTCTGCTTCCATATGAACCCTGAAGCATATAGTCCATGCTAGCCAGGCCATTCACCATCAGAATTGTCCCAGCCACAGAAAGGATCATGACCAGCTGAGCTGCCTCCTCTTTTTTGTATTTAAAATTTCTTCAGCCTAATTTGTGCACTGCACTTTTTAAAATGGTGTTATTCCACCATGGGGACAGTTGCAAACACCTTTCTACACTCTTGTTCATATACAGAATTTATCACAGTTGCTGGAACACTCATCTTTTTTTATGTGATTCCACTAGATTTCCAGGCCAGGAGTGTGGGAAGATGCAGTTTTCAAGAAACATCACCCAGTCAATGTACAGCCTTGTAGCTGATACAATTGGGGCTTTTTTGGATGTCTTTTAGCACTGTTGGAGTGGGTTAATGTTGCCTGGAGCCTGGTCAGTTGTAATCAGGTGGCTGGCAATGCTGCTGCCAAGAGCCAACCAGCCACCCTAGATTTTGTAAAAGATGTTGGCATCAGTTGATTCTGCAATATAGTCACTGAACGACCGTACGTCAACATGCTGAGGTTTCTCCTTTTTTAATTTTGTGGCAGATGGTGGATATTACAGCCAAGAACTGTGGTAAGCCAGAGGCCCTGCCCATTGCTATCAAACCAAATGTTGGCTATTCTAAATGGAAACGTTTTTGATTAAGGGTGGGATTTGGCTTCTTTGGTTTTCATGTCTTTTGGCACTGTGGTCTGACACATCAGACTTACAGTATATAAGACAAATTAAATGTAAGCATCTTCAAACATTCTATATTTCTTTCAACCTTCATGCACTTTAGCACTTTCTCTTCAAAATTTACTGTAAGAATGATTCCATACATGTATATATATGTTATTAACTACAAATGTATATGCATAGAAACGTGTCTTTTTCTCTCCTTGAAAATGAAATGGCTCTGTGCTTACACAGAACTGTAGTGACAGGCTAATTACAATTGAGAGAAAAAAGGTTACCAACCCTTCCGTAAAAATGGTCATTTAAGATGTATATCTAACAAGTGGCAACCTTGAAATCTCTCACTGAAAAGAACATTAGAAAATCCTTTCTGACTACACCACTGGAGGAAAGTTTTAATAAAAACTAATTAAACTACAAAAATCTCAAGTGGTTAACTGATTTTAGGGGCTAAATTTCTGGCAATTCTAATTATCCTCTTGTGGCTTCACTTAGTGTTTCACAACCATGACAGATGACAATGAAAAACTGCAGTTAAATTCATCCTCCCTGACACCATGCTAAGCACTAGCTTCTCCCTCTCCAAGTAAAATCAATACCATGTTTGAGTAAACACGTTTACAGCTTTATTAGGATGTCTTGCTTGTTCTGTAACAGCAACTTGAAGCTGTGGTAGCAAATCGACTCAACTCAGTTAAACCTAGAGAGCTGAGTAAGAGGCTCATCGATAAGGTTGTTATATAAATAAACTGCAGGAGACCAGAAAGCTGGAACAAACAGCCTGGTAAATGTCAATATTTTTACTTCCAGAGAATGACAAAACCATGAGATCAGGAATAAAATGTTTCAGAAGTCTATATTTACTTTATTTATAAAATGGTCACGTGCTAAAAGCATTTCACTGCCTGTGTACAAGAAACTTCTTATTTTGTAATCACCAGTGTGAATACTAAACCAAGCATGTTTTAAGAAAAGCAGTGATACTGGTATTGCTATGCCTATCCCTCTTGTTTTCTTCTTATTTACAGACACATTTTGAATGCATTGAATTTCTGTAAGGATCACTCAGATGGGTGTACATCTTCCTCACTCTGAGGTTATACAGTCATTTATGGACACATGCAAAAAATACAACTTTGCATTTACTACACAACTATGAATAAGTGAAAGGAGTGTTTTCAGTTTAGCAGCCTTTTCCTGGAATGGAGAGGAGGTGTTGAATACACAAAGAAAAAAAAAAGAACACGGACTCTAATGCTTTAAACCATTACATGTGGGAAATGTTAATGAAAGATTTCTGCAGAAATGTAACAATAAAAAAAAAAAGAAATAAAACTTCATTACATCCCTGTTATTCCAGTAGGAATCAGTTACTCAAGGCTGAATAATTTCATTGCATTGCACATGATTGCCACTGTTTGGCTCTACTGGGCCAGCTCACTGCAGCTCAGAGAACAAGGTGTAATCATAGTTCCCAGGCACCTGTATAGGTGCCCAGGCCCACCAGAAACTCCCTCTAAGGAAAATCAGCAGTCTTGGTTCTTTGATGCTTTCATTCAAGTAGGAACAATGTATGCAGCTCTGTAATGCTTTACTCCTGAGAGCTGTGCCATGGATGAGAAAACAGACCCTGAGGTGAAGCCTACTTAAATTGATGTGAGTTTTCCTATCACTGCCCTGTGCCTTGACTGCATACTGTCCACCTTCAGAGAGGGAATGGCTCAAAGCTGGAGCTTTGTTATATTTTATTATAAATATAAAAAGTGTTTTATCCTCTGACACCCTTCCACATTAATCATCCTCAGTGGACTCTATTTATAATCTGTTGCAAATAACTTCTATTAAATTCCCCAGCGCATCTTATTGTCCAAGAAAAGAACCATTTCAGTCTATAATATGCTCCAAGAAAGATGTGATAGAGGAAAATGATAGCAAAGTTATAACTTCTCATGGTTTGGTCCTATTTTTCATTTTTAAGTCCACATGATGAGCTTTGGGAAATTTCCTTTAGGATCAGAATCTAGTTGCCTTAGGCTTGTCTCCAGCAGCCTCCAGGGGAAACATTTGATTAAAAAAGCCCCCTCCAAGCTTACAAGGAGTATTCAAGGCACTCCATGTGCCAAACCAGAAACAGGTATTTTCATTGGAAGTATCCTCTCTATTTGAAAAAAAACCAACTTTCCAGAATGATATTTCTCTTTGTTTTTCCTAAAAGCATTTCCTAGAAGTGTACTTCAAAATCTAAAATTCTTCTTAGTAATTTTTGAGACAACAGACTGAAATAAGCTTTCTTTTATTAGCACCTGGGGAAAATTTCTGAGCCTCAAACCAGATCTGTCGTATTGACACTAAATGGTGCAGATTAGTACAATTACTGCTTGGAATAAGAGGAAAAGAACTGTGCCAATTTACTACAGATACAATGAAATTCTAAGGATAATAAAATGGAATAATATGTACTATCCCCTACTCAGTTTTTAACATATATTCAAGTGCAAAAAAGGTTACACAAACGTAACTTCATGGCCAAGATTCACATGCACAAAAGTTAGGAGATCTGAAGTTGCATTTGCAGAACAACCACCTCTCAGGAGAGTTTTATTTGCAGGTGTGCTTTCACACAGCCAAGCCAGCAGTATGCAAAGAGAATCAAAAAGCAACACCCAGTGCAGTGGGAATACAGGAGCTAAGCAGCCTATGAATTTCTTGACTTTTGTGGGCTGAAATAGCCTACTCTAGCATTATATTCATAATGCTCCTATTTTAATACAGTGACACTTAACATCTTTTGCCTCTTTAAATATCGGTTACAGTTCTGGATTGTTAGCAAAAATTTACTGATCACCAGTAACAGTAATGTCCCTTTCCATGGAGTCAGAGATCAGTGTCAAATCAACCTACAAGCACTGCTACTACCACTGCTTTTAACCAGGACCACGTTTTTTCTTTTAATTCCTTTTTACTGCAATCTTGCCATCTTCCCACTTCAAGTATGAGCCCATTGCAGTGTGGGGGAAGTGAACAAATTCTGGGAGACTTTACCATCCTCTTATATAATAGAGCAGCTGTAAGTGAGTGAGGACCCAGCCTGTGAACACCACAGCCTGAGAAGTGTCCTTATGGTCATTGTGTCCATGTCCTTAGCACCCACTGAAGCATGTTAGATGTCAAATAGACAACGTATTTCAGTGTATTTTTATATCTCATTGAGTGGTGTTTTATCTCCTGCGAATATAGCATCAGCTTAATCTGACACATCATTTCTTAGGGGACTATATCCTGTCCTGATTCCCAGGGGAATGTTCTTGATGATCCAATCTGACGAGTGCCTCTGTCTCTACTCAGAATACATTAAAATAACACAAAAATATTGCCAACAGTCTGCAAGCAAGGTAATAGTAACTCATTAAAGTAATTTCTAACCTTCCACATGAACATTTTCTTTATCATTACATGATTTTCTAACACATGACACATTAACATAAAATGAAATGTTATGAGGGTAGGGATAGTAGGCATGACAAAGTATTTTAAACGGTGATGATTTGCTTTGAGGCGTTAAGTCAATTTGTAATTGTCCCATAGCTATTACAGCAAAAATTGGAACTTTATAATTGGTTTTGAAAATCTGTTTTTAACATAGTAGGTCGTTTTTTAAAATGTACACAACCTATTTGATGTTTATTTTTCACAAAACCTGTCCAGAATGTCACTGAATTTATAGTGAGGTAAATTAGGCCTTTTAAAACCCAATTTTGCAAAATATTAATCCTCTTGCTGTGTACTGAGGCTCCCTAACACTGACGGTGTCACTGACAGGAAGCGAGACACAGAGGCTAAAGGAATCAGGTCCTGCTTCAGACTAATTAGAAACTTTGAGGGTTTTTTAATTCCATACACTGATCCTTTTAAGTGGATCTTTCACTTCTACGTGTTATTTAAGAAATGACAGCAAGTATACTAATGTTTTGCCTTACTTTTATTCTACTACGTCTTTTTCTGGATTGCCTTTAAATGGAATAGGTGAAAATGTGAACTACTGTATTTACATTACTATATTATGATAAAAATACATAAGTAACGAAATTGGGAGGAACAGTTACAGACCAAGAGAAGGGTAGCAATTGAAACAAAACAATGAAAACAGAATAATCACAATTATACTTTGACAACACATGCAACCAGGTTTAAGTATAATGTCAGCACAGAAGAGGGTATTCTTTCCAAGGAAATAATTTTGAATGGATATTGGTGAAAAAAGAAGTAGGGAATTAAAAAGGAAACAGATATATTCCATGTTTTTTTCTGAGTGATATCTATTTTTATGGGTTTGTTTAAGTAGCTGCAATTCAAACTGTGGCAAATTTCGCAAATGAACCAATACTAATGTTGGAATTACTAGCAACTGGCTACACTATTGATCAGAATAATGATGTGCCTCTAGCTGAGACTGAGAAACTTCAACCAGGAACATATAATCTGGTCATTTTCTAGTTTGCAGAAGGTCAGTTACAGAGGTAATATGATCATCTAATAGCCCGCGTTTATGTGTGATGTTTATCTGAGAGAGTTCCGAATGCCATCAGAACACAGGGGTGGTAAGTCATGGGCACGTCGACAAGTTATCCCCTAGCAAGTAGAGATTGATGCCCTCTCTGCAGCTCAGCTATTATGCTCATGTATGCTGTTTATAAACCAGAGTAGTAAAGACGGGCAAAATGGGCTGTCAGTCAAAGTGCTGATGACACTAAGTAAGTATTCTTATTTCAAAGCTTCCTATCTCATCCGCCATGATCTCAGTAACAACAGGACTGCTCAGAGGCAATTAGCCACCCATGTCGTACAAATGAAAACTAAGAGAGTGCTGCTTTCTGTTATAACAGTTATCTTCAAAGAAAAGACAGAACAATTCAAAGTAGTATCCCCTCTCTCTTTGCTGGTGAAGATAAATTTTGTAGCAACAATCAGCCATTACAAGTTACATGCACATACATATTTAATTGATATCACCAAAAAAATATCCCTTGCTCCCAGATGGCAAGTAAAACTGCATCTCAGAGCTCTGGTGTTATCAGAAGGGAGTACTTCACAGCAGTGATATTTTATCCACTGTATTTCTCTCTATCAAATGTGATTAAAAAATGATGACAACTTCCCAAGGTATCTTAAACAAGTATAAAAACCTTATAAAAATTAAAGACCGCTATAAGTGGATGAAGTAGCTTCTGATATCACACTCCTGCTGTTCAGTAAAGAACTGTTCCTAGCTCCTTGAACGCCCATTTCAACAAATCTAGAATGTTCTAGGGGTGGTGAATTCTGGAGGAAGAGCACCCCTTACAGCACAGATTTATACAGAGAGAAAAATACAACAAATAAGAGAAATATTTGTTTTTAGTGTAAACAAATTCTTCCTCAATCTTCAAGAGCCCTAGAAATCCATTAAGCAACTTTCTTTTTAATATAGTCACAAGCTTACTCATAATTTAGCGTTCTGAAAAAACATTCAAATCTGCCTCTGCTGAAGGCATTATCAGATCTTTTTGCATGTTCAGCACTCCTGGAATAGTCATATAGGAACTATACATAAAAGCTTATTTCATTTCTCACACGTGCACATGCCTCTATCACCACAATTCTTTCACAATCAATACAGAAGGGACTTATTAGACTAAGTCATGATACAGTCCCTCTTTGCCCTAGAACAGATTTATTGCAAGAAGATGGAATTCCCATTCCATGAGCTTCATTTTTAATTCAGTCAGCTCCTACTCCGGAGCCACCAGCATTGCCCTCAGAAGATGACTGAGTCTGGATTTCTAGAGGAGCAGGAACTGGCACCTGGGAACTTAATACCTATAGGATTAAAACTCATAGGACCATAACACAATTTAGGTGGGAAGAGACCTCTGGAGGTCACCTGCACCTGGCTTAAGGCGGGGTCAACTCAGGTAATGTCAAATCCCATCAAGATGATTTTTTCATTTTAAAAATCACTGGGTTCCTTCCATAAACGATGGATTCTGCAGAGCAACAGCACAAGAATTATTATATTGGTTTCAATTATGTTTCCAATTTAATCAATATTATACTTGTTTCAATCCACCAGCTTCAGCCAAATACGCCAAAGCTATCCTAGTGCATTCAGAAAACAGAACCAGACCTTTTTCCAAAGAGGTTTCTGAATCAATCTTTAAACAGTAGAGGAGTAATAATGATCAGTTATTCTGTGTACTATGTATTCTTTGTAAACCTGTATTTTTATCTCTTGTACTGTGATTTTATAAATATACATACATGTATATGTACATGTATAATATACTCACAGAGTGTTTCACACTAAAGATAATATTTCAATACTTCAATAATGTAGAAGAATATCAAATATCACTTAGTTCTGAAATCAAAGCTGGATGTCACTCTAGAAAATCATTTGCATTTACCTCATGAACAGAGGCTAAAATTTGAACAATGTGAGAACCTTTAGGCAAACTCCTACAAGTCCAAGGTCTTCATCTAATTTGTAGAGACACTTATATAAAGACAGAAAAATAATGTTTGGAATTAACCTCTCTATTAAAGATGAGGAAATGGCTTTACTGAGACAGTTTGGCTCAGAGTCAAAAAGAGGGAAGTATCTTCACTAAGCCCTGTGGTCCCTAAAGAGGAGATAAGGAGGCCATGAGGCCCACTCACACAAGGACACATAAAAGAGGATGACTCCTCTTTTGCTGCTCTCCCTGTGTCTGATAGCTGAGACAGGAGTTGGCCATCTTATAAGGCTCACGCTGGGCTTCACAAGAAAGAGAAAGAGAGAGAACTGCTTATTCTGTAAGTATGTGCACGAAAAAATTGCGACTGTAGCTTTCAAACTCTAGCTAGCAGCTTTATGAGATTCCTCAGCACATGAAAGCTGCCAATGTCGTTTTTAAATTGACAGGTGGTTTGAGCCATTGACCTCCCCTTTGATACTGACAGAGGCAAATTGCTATCAGCTCCTATCTGGCACTGTACAATGCTTAATGAAGAGCTCCTTCTACCTTGGGATTTCTTTTCCTTGAGAATGGTATAACATCTTTATAGCATGGTGATAAGTAATACACACTTGCTGCGATCAGTCTGTCACTGCTTCATCATGCTACTTGAAAATGATTTGTGGCTCCATTTCATACTCTAGTACTTTTCATGTAGTATATGACTAAATCATAGCAGATTATTAAGTCAATATATTTATATTGATGGAACCTGAAGAAACATTGATTATATACCTTCTCCTATTCATTTGTTATGAACTCTTTACCCAGTTCCAGTGACTAGACAGATTCTAGGGGAGAGATTTTGCAGGGAACAATGGCAGCAACTATCAGAACAGATGCTTATTGTTTTCATTTGTTACAGTGGCAATGACAAAGGGGAGTTCAAACAGAAGGCAGACCTACTCTGGCTGAAGAGAGCAGGATAGCATAAAGGAAAGCATATGATGGTAAAACTGTCCATATTTCAATCTATTTATTGCCATTAAGTATGCTTTGATTATCATTATTGCAATGGTTGAAGCTGGGGCTGACTAGTAATAAATAAATGTTAATTTAATGAGCAACAGAATGCTCCCCAAACTCCACAAACTAAGGCTGTAATTCCATTAAGAGGACTCTTGTGACATAAGCCATGTCAGCAAAGCTCCAGTGATTTGTCACTGTCATAATAATCTGGAGGTGGAATTGCAACTTAAATTTATGGGTATTTCAGGGATTCATAACCAAAAATCTGTGGTACTTCTGAAAACCACAAGAGGTGCTGAGATGCTACAAAGTAAACCATTATTGCTTAAACTTGTAAAAGGTAGCAGTGTTGCTGGTAAGCAATAAAAGCTGAACTGTGTCAGTGTTGTTTAGAGAAGTGTTTTTAGCATAAAGATACCTGCAGCGATTTTAAAACCCAGTTTCTTATTCGTGCACTGCACCAGCCTGAGTGGCAGATGACTTGATGCCTGCAGTAAGAGGCAAGAAATTCAGAGATATTCCTGGTGCCAACTTAATAAAACCACATTTCAACTGAAGAATGCAGTTTATTTCTTGCTGCTAGCTGTTGGGGTGAGCTAGTTCTCCTCGGAGGCCAGCGGCTTCATGTTTAGAAATGCTGAACTCATGAATCAACTCATAGTTACAAGCGCCCAGAAACTTAGAGTCTTTAAACTTTTTCTTGACTTTAAGGTCTCAAGAGCTTCAGTAGTTAGACTGGTTCTAGTAAAAAAAACCCCAACAGTTTTCTTTTTTTCAACTTGTACATGGAGAAACATATGAGGGGTGATTTGCCAAGTTGGCATAATTATTGAGAAGGAATTTCCTTACAATCTGTGAGTTATACCTCTGGAAGAGAGTGTCTCTGTGTAAGATCTTTCAAAATGTGATAGAGTCTAACACACACCTGACCTCCTAATGCAAATCAATCTTGTTTGATGGGGTTAGTTCTCATTATACCCCACGTTTCCCTCTCAGCCAAGACACCTGCTCCAGCAAAACCACTGTTCAGTCCAGCGAATATACTGGTTCCAGAGAAGTATGGGAAACTTTGCCATGAGAGTCTTGTTCTCTGCTGTTCGAATAAAGGAACTAAGTTTTCAGGAGAGGATATTATAACACTGAGTGAATTTTTTAGCTAAGGGATTAATTTTGAAAGATTTTACTACAAGGACACTAAAATCAAAACATTACATGTACTGTTGCCTAGGTAGTAACAACTGATAAAAACCTCAATCAAAGAAAGAAGCAGAAAAGCACTGAAGAGAATACAGCCTTCCTGTAGTAAAAATTCTGTCAGGACAGTAACACTGCAGCTGGCTCAGTGCTAGACCCAATGCTAGAGATCCATATGTTGAGCAGTATTACCTACACTACGGCACAGGGCTTGCTGCTAGGGAGACAATAAAGAACTTCTCCTGTTATAAATACACTTTGAAAACACATGAAAAGTGTGATACAGATAAAATACAGACATTTCCCCCAAATGAAACACAGACCAAATCAAAGCCTATCCAGTCCAGTATTCTGTTTCCTACATATGGGAAGGAAAATTAAATGACTCCTTGAAGAAGGAGACCACAGTACACATAAGACTAGAATCGCCTGTGTATCTAGACTGCTATGAGTCCCAATTCTCCCATCTGGACTAACTCAGGAAAATCTATTCTCTGAGGAGAATAAATGATCAATTTATTATTTATGGAGTGACAGAAGAGAACTGAGATATCCCAGAAGCTAATGGAAGAACTATAGATATTCTAAAGCTCATGTTGCTTTGAGTCACAGGAGAGAGAAGCATGGTGCAACAAGAGGCTGAGCTCACACACCGACGCTCAGGTAAGCGTCTAACTGCAAGGACAGCCCAGGCAGATTTGCCATGGCTGAGCTGACTTCCATTACAGAGGGAAAACCAGCTGTGGTCCTTTCCCTGACAGTGAGGGAGAACTGTACAATGCACTGGACTGCATTGCTCTTGTGCCCCAGTGAAAAAGCATCTGATGCCTCAGTGCTATTTGTGGGGCAACTGAGGATAATATACATCCATAAACAGTGATACAGGACTTGTGTTAAGATTATCCCAAATATACAGGAGCTTGCTGTATCTTAACACTTAGAATGATACAGGAGAGTTAATCTTTTAGAATATGTCCCTTCATCCCTCCCTTCCACAGCTGAGCATTGTCCACATCACCTTTCCCCTTTGAGAAAGGAATCTCACAACTGATCCATGACCAGCCTGACAGGATGTGCCTCAATTCCTTACACTGCTGGTGGAAGACAGTAGTTTGGAATAGAGACTGATGTGGTTTATATCAGCCTTTCCATTCAGGACATTCTAAATAAAGTCAATGTTTTAGCCCTTCTACAGAAAACCAGCAGCTATGGCAGTACCAGGGAAAAGGATGTAATCTAAAGAGGGAAGCTTTTGAGAGATCTACTTTTTAATTTGATCTATTGTGTTATAAAACTGTTCTTAAAGCCCTGATTATTTAGTTGCAATAGCCTTCCTTGAGCTAACCTAGGAAAGAACAAAATTAGGATTATTAAAAAAAAGTCCTGATTTCAAGAGGCCTAAAATTGAAGAACTGAAAATAAATACAACCTGAGATAAACATGGTAGACACATGAAAACAAAAAAAGCAAGACCTTTTCTCTCTTTTTTTTCCCTCACAAGAACAGCAGCTTATTGGCACAGCTGATACACACAGCAAATGTATACAAGGACAAGCACTTGAAGATGATCTTATTTATGTTATAGTCACTGTTATCTACTGGTTCAAATTTAGTCTTGTTTGTGATTTAGGAACAATAGAGAGTGACAAGCATGCCCTCAAAGGTGTATGAATAATATGACCTAATGTGTTTCCCTCTATTTCTGTCCTTTTTGATTCCTTAAAGCACTGAAGTAATGAGTAAAAACATTCCTATTCTCAGACAGATTTAAGTATATACTGAACATTTACCATTGGTTTAAATGCTGTATTAAGAAAGGATGGAATTACTCACATGCTTAAGATTAAGCTTATGTTGAATATTTTCTTGAAGTGGGACACAATTTTGAAGCTTTAATTTGGTAACACACTGCTTGTTATCCCCTTCATAGTAACAAGACTGAGTCCTGCAATTCTATTTAAAAAGTCTCTTTTGTAATATTTCCAGTAAATTAGTGACTAATGGAGCTCCTTACAGCTACTACATACTGGATATTAGAGCCTTCAGGATGCAATAGTGCATCACAGAACTACATGGATGAAGGTTACAATGAATGACAGAAATCTTGGATTAGACTGAGTTTTGGCTTACATTGAATAATTTTTTAAAACAGGCATAGACATAACATCCTCTTTTTTCCTTAGAGCTTGCGCCAAAAAAAATAGTAAGTTTGCAAATGGATATTAAGCAATGCCAGATATTTTCGGGGTTTGTTTTAACAATTTAACCCTTTGCATTCTTTTCTGATGTCCAAATAATTGTATTGGAAGCAGATGTTCTACCAAAATTTACATGATCAGAGACATTATGCTCACTTATTAACATACTGTTTAATATTCACTACAACCTGTTTTAAAGAACAACAATGTGTTAACATTTAAGCCAGGAGGGATTTCTGTACACTATATAGTACTTGATGCAGCTTGTTTATGCAACAGTCTGACAGATACAATTAATCTCATGAAAACGACCAGAGTACAGCATAATGGCATATTATTTTTGAAGTAATAGAACACACTTTCCCTTTGGAAATCAGAACTTAATTAAATCATACAACTTCAGGATGAGGAGAAAAGCTGTAAAAGAATGAAGCTTGTTCTGAAGGACAGTTGAATAAAAAACCAGTAGATTTTATATAGAGAGAATAGGAGGATAATCTCCAAAAAACAGAAAGAAGTAAGAAATACCTCCAACAAATGCATCTCCAGCTCCATTGGTATCCACAATTTCACTCTGATCACTCACCAATACAGGGAAAGTAGTCACTTCATTTTCTGTAGAGAAAGGGAAGAATAGAACATGAGTTACTTGGGAATCTGACTTTGAAACGCACAACAAACACTGAAAATCAAAACAATTCAAAACTATGACCTTTAGCATGATAATTTGGGTAAAAATAGGTTTGGTTTATAATTCTGTCTGTATTTACTGCACAGGGATATGGGAACACGTTCAAACAAGCCGTAAGTTGTGGGCATTTTCATTATTTACTTCCAGCCTCATTTATTTTCTCTACCTCCTAATACTAAGGACAAGAGAAAAAGAGTAAGGAAAAGAGTAAAAGAAAAAAAGTACATTAGAAAGAACAACGTAAAACACCTGGGGCATATGGACGAGACAGAAAAATCCATCCTGCCAAAACCAGTTCTTTCCACTAGTTGCAGGAAGGTGACATAGCCTCCAGAATGGCCAGTACAAGCCTCCAAAAGATCAACAGAAACTGCTGCATTGTTAAAACCAAAATACATATGAATTAACTAAAATAAAGCTGTGAAATAAAAAGAAAAAACAAGTGTAAATCAAAGTGCTTTCAAATTATACCTTAAAAAAATTCCATATATGTAAGAAGCCTTGCAACTTGCCATCTGACTAGATTTGGTTTCAAGAGTTCAATGATTGCACCCTCTTCCTTAGTATTTATTTTAAAACCCCCAACTATTTCCTTCAGCTCCCTGCCCTCTACTGGCACTCATTAAATGTATTGCAATAGGTGGATACTCAGCATCTTCACCTCCAATTCACTGCTACACCATAGTTCAGCATAATTACACCACTTAGGTATGATAACTTTAGAGTTCTAGGGTTATAAATTTAATATATGCCACTAATTAATCAGCTATGGCTTTCCAGGTGGTAATGTCATAATGACGTGATAAAAATATAATTACCACCTTGTCACAATACCTTGTTAAAGTGTAAATTACCCCTGTAACAGAGCCAATGGAAGTTCTGCCTCTGGTAGTCAGTATGCATTAAACTGTCTCAGAGCAAACAGATTGTCCTTTGGCAGACAGCAGGAATTACAAAAAGGGGAGGGGGAAGAAAAGCCTGTCAACCAGTGAAAAGAAAAACCATCAGAGCTGTTTTCTTTTAATTTTTGGTAAAAATAGAAATAAAATGGAAAACAGAGCTTCCAGTAGCTGAAATCTGGAGATGAGTAGTTTCTTCACTGTCCAGCAACAGAGCAGATCATAAAAATCACTCTTACATTGACATACACAGTAGCAAACAAGGAAACCTAGTTTGGGAGGCATATAAAGAATTCACAGCCTCAAATCAGGCAAGTCTGTGTATGCTGCAGAGGTACCAGAAGGATCCTGGTTTCTGTGAAATGCAGTGTATCAGCTCTACTGCTCTTCACCATCTGCTACTAAGTGAACCAGGCAGATATAATGATGCTGCCTCCAGAGGGAACTGTTGGCTGGCCCACCAGGAGGGGAGGGGAGCATTAGCAACAACCATCCATGAGAGGCAAAGGAAAAAGGGTAATGAAAAACATAAGATGAATATTCCAATTAAAGAACAGGTTTCAGTCAGTTCTCAGTGCATCCTACTCTCTACCCCGTTAAGAAAGCTATTTGGAAACGTGCTTCAATGCTGTGTTGTGCTCTTAAGATAGTCTTCAAGAGCAATGTTTTTTAGTAATTTTAACAGGATTCATTTGAATTGGAAATCAAGAAAGAGAGGTCTTACATTAAACTCTGCCAGACAAGCAGAGTGTATTCATCCATTTCACAAGAAGGTATACTGATTTGCTCTAGATAATACTAAAACAATGAACAATGTGATAAGTCTGTTGAAGACATACTGTAATAAACTAACCTGCTCCTTCCCAAGTGTGCATGGGCGCACACAGATGTTCTACGTTAAATGCACCGCAGACAATTGCACACGCATACAAATGTCTGTGTTTGGGCACAGAGGGTGAATAATGCACGTTGTATTTCGAAAGCTGTAAGTGGGGTGTGGCATCAAATAAGATTCTATTCAAACAAACTAGCACAAATCAAAGTTCTCACCATCACCTTTCTCCTTTTTTTTCCTCCTCTGTCTTGATTCCCTCCCTCAGCTCCCTCTAGTATATGCAGGTAAGTATTGCACTAGGAGCTCTTATTCTATTCTTTCTGTAGTAAATATAATTGTAAGTAACTGAATTAATCTAAAACCCCAAATACATCAGGAAAGTTTTCTGGTGAACAATTTTTTTGCTTTCTTTTTTTTCTGGTCATGGTTTTCCATGTCTACCTGGGTAACACATTTTCTTTCTGTAATCTTCTGTATATTTTCAAGGGGAGCAATAATCTCATATTTTGAAGCACTGAAGTTTAAGAAGGAGTCAGCATGGCTTTGGAGCACATACTAAACTACAAAACATTACCATCTACACACATCCAATAGGCAAATTATCTTTCTTTAACCTTTGGAGAACTTCTAGCATAGTAGAGTCAACTAAACTATAGCTGACAATAATATATACTGCAAGATCAACAAAAGAATACCAAGGTTTGGGGCTTTTTTCCCTTTCCTTCACAATAAATGAAGTAAGTTAGAATTAAAACTGCCATTAAGTTACATTGCTATGTCTGTGTAATAGCACCAGAAGAGCTAATTTCTCTTATTGATCTGTGTTTTGTAGCAACTAGACACAGCAGGATGAATTATTACGAAGCAGAAGTCTCCATTCTGAGTATCCTTGTTTTTGTGACTTTTGTGTTGCTTTAACTTCATTTTTGATCCATTATGCTATAAAACTCCTAAATACATCATAGCAAACATTGAGACACCTTGGCTAAGTGCACTGGTCGTCAGTGGCCTTGCTTTTCAAAGTCAGTTCTGATTTCATTCATCATTCTGAGAGCTTATGAAATAAAGAATAATTACATAAGTGTTTTGAAGTCCAAGGGCCACTCCTCTGGGCATAAAATCCAGTGTTCCATTTTTACGTAACGAGTATCTCCTATGATACAACATATGGATATCATTTCCTGGAAGCCCAGAATTGTGAGTGCAAATTGTAACAAGGTGACTATAATTAGGAAAATTGTAGAAAATAAGCATTAATGGAATCTAAAATTTTGGGGCTTTGATTCATCTTTCAGTGACTATGTTTGTCAGGAACTCAACTCTTTCAGAATGACACAGAAATAATCAAACCCAGACATTATTGTGGTGATTTCATACGCTGAAGACAAGGTAAATTCACAGGTAAGTCAGAAGGAATCAGCTCATTGGCAAATTTAGTTATTGGTAATCTCTCACATTGCATATATAAAGACAATGAAATGCCTATTTATTTTCCTAGGCAAAAATATATGTTAGCACATCAAGCTTTACATATTATTGTAGGTAAAACAGTCTGGAGAGATAATAACTGGAGAGCAATAATAATTGAAAAAACACAGTGCTCCTTCCAGTCTAATACTCTTTAGCTCCCAAATGAATACAAGCCTATTTCACAATGTTAGCAGAAACAATCCAACTCTGATGATAGGTGCAAATACTACAGATCTGTCTCTAAACCAAATCAGAATCACAGACTACATGTCTACTCTTAGTACAGTAATAAACACCAGCAAGCAATCATTACATCCAATTAGGCTGAGTACTTTCCTTAACTGGGTCATTTACCAGTCTCTCTTGCTCTTAAAAGTAGATTAAATGTGTAAACTTACATTTAATTACCTGTAACAGAACTCTTATGGGCAACATGCTGGAGTGTCCTTAATTTTGTTTTAAAATAAAATGAAAGGAAGAAGGTAGATCTAAAATATATACAAAAAAGGTCTAGCTATTTCCTCAAATAATCTTTTGATCCATGGGCTGGTAGTGGTAGTACAGATGCTTACAAGATGGAGTCCCATTTATGTTTCTTTTGTGAGCTTTAACTTATAAAATAAAGGAACAACTGTGAAACAGAATTCTGTCCCATCTCCTCCCCACCTCCACTCTCTCTAACTTTCTTTAGATCAGGGGCCAAAAAAAAAAAAGAGATAAAAAGAAAAGAAAAAAAATGAGACAGGAAGAACTTAACAGAACATAGAAACCTGAACTCAAAACCTATAAATGTCTCTGGGCAGCTGTAAGGTAAGAAGTAATGAGAAAAATATTTGAAACCAGCCCATGTTGCTTAGGATGATTCTTAGCTGTCACCTGTCTCCAAAAGGTAAACCCCAGAAGGTTACAGGCTCTAAGTCTCTGTATCTTCTTCAGCACATCAATAAATCTTTGCCCTCAGTATAACAACACTTTCTCCTGTTTTGTTCTAGAGTAAAGTAATGCTGTTGCTGTCCTTCACACAACGATACCATACTCGGTAATGTACATCAAAGAGATACCGCAGCTCCCCCACCCTGTCAACACAGCACTGTCCAAAGCTACAAGGCAACGTGGGGCAGGGCACTGAACCCCAGCTAGGAATCCTTCAAACTTGCAGTGATGATGAACTTCAAACCCGGCAGAGCTGATGCAACCTGTCACTTCTAAGCAAACAAATGAGATCCTGCATTTTCAGGCTGGGACTTTCAGATTGCACCTCTGGACAGACACTCTGACCCTCCTGGCACCTTCTGGGTGCGTGTTAAGCTGGCCTTGTTTTGCATGCCAACAACTCCTCCCTCCACCATCAAGGTCTGTGCACTATGGGCCTGGTGCTGTAGCTATGTAGGGCTTGTAGAGAAAGAAGGAATCTATTTGTGCCATTCAATGGAGTTACAGCATAACAAGCAAGATTCAAGTCAGCCACATGCTTTGGGATCTTTCTATCAAGTATTTTAATAGTACACAACAAATGATGCTGTATTCTAATGAATTCAACATGTACCCAAGAAATCGTTGTAACTAGTAATGTAGAAGTTGTTCATCCTTTATTGCTACAGTAAACAAGTGATCCTAAACAAGTTATAGAGCAGTTGTCATTTGTAATGCTTTTATATCTCTATGGTATGATACAAGTAATACAAATATTAATTGATTTTCATAATAAAAACCCCAATTAATGGTTTGATTAGGATGCAAAGTGCTGTCCCTCAGAGACAGCTAGTTCATTTTCAGTAGAAACAGAGAAAGAATATCATGCCATGACTTTGAATCTCCTGTGGCTCTAGTCATAGTTCCATAGATACCCGTAGGGGAAATGACAGTGTGCAGACCCCATTTCCCCTCTATCCTAGGAGGTAAATGAGACTTGTCTTCCCTTTATAGCTCTTCTCAGACATACACATTGTACCATTATCTGGTCAAGAGCATTTCTATTCAGAAGTCATATTAGAAGCCTCTCACTGAAGTGTGATTCACAGGATTAGAGTTGATAGGAGAAAGAAGGTTCATCCGAATCAACTTGTACACTCACACACATCAACTATTAGCAATGATACAAAATTAAACACTATTTTTGCACACAGCATGTATCCTCTGAACCTACACCTAATTCTCTCTGTAATCCTGATAATTCAACACCACTCCTTTGAAATAACTCTTGATTTATACCACCACAAGATTGGACTCAGAACTCTGTATATAGTTATAACAATTGTAAGAAATATAACAGAATCGATTAATGGCTCAAGAACATCTTCTATAGGCCAAATGTGCTTTGTTTACTTTATTGAAGGTGTGGGGCACACTTAAAAGCCATTATTTTCTATATCATCATGGCCAATGCCAAGAGTTGAATCTCTATTTCTCATATTAAAAAGTTTTTAGCACAAGTAAACAGAACACTCTGCTTAAAAGATGGAGAAGCAAGAGGTCAACAAAAAATACTAGTTCTGATTCAGTTTGTTGCTAATATAACATTTTTTTAATATATGTATGTGCATATATATATGGAAAAACTGCCCTAAAGAACAAGCCGCTGAATTTTTCTGGCATGTGTCACAATGTTTAAGGTTTAGAATGGCAATGAACTCTGTTGAAAAAGCCTTACAAGCACACAAGAGTATTGCCATTTGCCCGCCAGGCACTGATTTCAGAGGCAGCTGAAACTGCGCCCACTGAACTGCCAGGAAATGCACTGCTCTAGCTCGGCATGGCTGCTGCAGACATAAGGTAGTGTTCAGAGCTCAAGCCTCTCCTGGGACTTCTGTCCAGGCTCAGACAGGGGTTGAGGACTCAGGAAAGGCAAAGGCTGTGAAGTCACAGGCACCAAAATCAAGGTAAGGTTTTGCAGGTATTTCACTGATACAACAGTGACTGTCTGGAAGTACCATGAAGAGCTCAGATCAAAATCACTCCTGAAGACAGGAGAGATGGGTTACAATAAACAAAGCCCATAAATTGTATGATCCTGGTCTCTATGGAGAGCAAGCTCTACCACAGTGAGCTGAGCCACACCAGTGAGCACAGGGTGACACAAAACCACATCTGGCCTTGGGTATTAACAAATATAAGTATCTCTCCCTGCACTGTAAATCCTACATGTATTGCTTTGGCCACTGTACATCTTATTTGATCCTCACATATAAAAAACCAAGCCACACCCCTCCATCATTATTTTTGAGCTGTATATGGGAACTGGAAATACAAACAAATCTATTTCTATCTGTAAATAGGTAGCCAAGACTTGTAAACACACCCAGAGGCTGAGAACTGGAATGTCAATGTCCCGTGTAAGGAATACATCACAAAAGTGTGTCTGGGTTACACTGACACACGTCCGGCTCACACGCGCTCCTCAGCTGTCTGAAGTGTCGCTATGGGGACTGTGCAAAAATGAAACATCTTTCAGCTCAGAAATCAGACAGTGGGTGCACATCACTTACTGTCTGCACTGACCAACACACCAACAGGAAACCTCTATGCTTGTACTTCACTTCATGGTATTCTACAGACGTATTTTAAACCACCACACAGCTAGGCCATCAAAACACTGTCCTATGGGAGAACCTTCTGACAAGTATCAACCTATAAATCATGTCAAAGCAATTCCTACCCAAAAAGCTTATCAGGGCATGGGCTAAAAACAAAACAAAACTAAAAAAAGAGAGAGAAAAACACACTATAATTTGATTTTGAGTAGGATAAAAACCGTATTCTGCCTCACATTTTTCATACAGTAAGCATATTGCCCTAGTGGGGTAAACACACCTGTCAAAACTTGCAAGCTTTCTTAGCTATACCTCAGTTTCAGAGTGGTGAACATAGAAATCACATCATTTAAATAAATGCCATGTTACATGACAGCTTTTTTTATGCTACATGATAATCTGAGAAGCATGGGTTGTCAGTGGAGGCAGAAATGGGCCCAAGGCACTTCTATTTCACTTGAGCATCAGTAAGGCTGAAAAGAGAAGGAGTGAGCATTAGGTCACTACAGAGCAGCTCTGAAGGAGATTTTTCTTCTGGGAGAATTTATATGTAGTTTCATAAATAAAACCAGTCGATTGGAATGAGAGAGACAGCCTTCCCTAGATATATTACTAAAAATAAGTTAATGTATATATCTATTTCTCATTGAAAGAAAAAAAAAATATTACTAGCTGAACATTGATGAGGTAGCTATAGCATAGAAATTCTACAGCACTGCCTTTAAAAATTCAAATTACATGTAGAAATTTCAATTCTTCATCCTTTTACCTCAGAGCTCAGCTCTAGAACTTTAACAATTATTTTTTTCTTCTCATTCTGTATTTTTAAGCTCCATGTTTTGTTTAATTAAGATCTCCCTAGACTACTTATTTAGTTTTGAATAACAAAACATGCTTACTAAATGAATTTTATCACACTTTTAAATCTATTTAGAAGATAACACTGTAGTGGAGGCCAAAATTTGTTCTAATGTCAATGAGAAAATATCCTACTCTTAAAATGCCAGTGGAAACAGAGAAACTCTTCTGTTTTTAATGCAATTCTTTAAGGGTTATACCACTCTAAGAGAAAAATCTGGCCCAAAATGAAGGAGCTTATTTTTCCGCTGCATTAGTTGCAGATAATTTCTTAGATAATTAAATACCCCAAACTGATCTCTGTAGTATCATGCTATCAGTTTAAAAGTATTACCTAACCATTGACATAAGCAGGATGGTAAATCTACCACCTTTTAAAAATAACGTCACGCACATTTTGATGTAAATTATGCAACCTTGAATATTTACAATTATTGACTACACAGTGGATTAAATTCACTTCTACACAGTTACTGTAACAGCAGTTGTGACAAAGAGTTTCTGGCAAGAGCTCTTGGATCATATGTTTGTGTATGAAGCCCTTTAAAGCATGGCAGTCCCATATGTGCACCCATAAAGGTAACCCAACAGGGCTTCACAGGGCATGCACTGCCATTTAATGTAAACCCCAACGCTATAAAGTCAGGCTGCTTGACAATACCAAAATAAGTAACCTAGCAGAAAAAAATTTCCAGCCTCTCTCTGCAGAATGTTGTCAAACTCCTATCACCACCTGTCAATCTTGGTTACTTTTCCTTAAAGTATTATTTCTGTAGTATTAATTTGCTGAATAATTCAAATTTAAGTGATTCCAAAATAATACCCAAAATGACACACTTATCTTTTGAGAAGCAATAAAACATTTTAAAATTAATCAAACTTCAGTTGGAGCATACAGGTGAGTTCAACTCACGATCATTGTAATGTGTATTCATGTATTATCAAGATGACCACCAAGATAGGTATTAGAAGAAAAAAAAATCCTGCTCTGAAGAGTTTCCAATCTGAAAAGCAAGGCTGGTGAGCAAGTAAATAGATGTGTATAAGTAAAATACAGACACTCTGCTGATATAATTAAGCTATGAAAAGTTATGAAGACAGGCAAGAAGCAGATACTGCTTTAAAAACCACAGAGATATGCAGGAAAAATCTCTGGTTAGCCTACAGAGTGAGATCATTTGAACTGCAACTCAAAAATGGGGGAAAAATGGAAAATGCTTGTTATTTGTTCATTTTAGAACCATTTCAGTGGAAAACATATACTTAATGGCTATTTAGACAGTTTCACCGCTTCTTTTGCCATCTTTTCCTAGAGGAAATAAAACCAGATTTAAAAAGAAAAGACTTTCAATTCAACATTTTTTAAGAAAAACTTTCCTTTTTCCTTCAGAAACAAAATTAATACCTGTAACTCTCAGCTTGCCAAATTCATCCTTTTACCAAGCTTCTACTCTTCTTTGTCTAATCACTCTTCCTCTTTCCCCACATCCTTTGCCATCACCTGTTGATTCTTGCTGATTAAAGCAATGACTGAGGTGTCTACTGGTGACCAGGAGACTGATTCTAGCACAGTGATCCTAGCACAATTTGGATTTTTATGCTAGCAGAAACTTAGAAGACTTCATTCTTTTTCCACATAAATACAAATCTGATCTGGTCGCTGCTACTCAGTGGCAACAGTTGGGAGCAGACGGTGCCAGGAAGGAACAAAGCTGCTTGGGAGCAGACTAATGTTTGGAGCAGGATTTCTGCTGAATGCACTTGTCAAACTCAACCTTTGAGCCTGTACTGATTTATAGATCCAATCTCTTATTTCTTTTCTGTTTTAATTCTTAAATACCTGTACATTTGCATATTCAGGATAAAACAGGAAGAGTGGTGCTCTCCTTCTGTAGCTCTAAGCTTTCACGAGCAGGCCTCTGGCTCCCGGTTAACCCAGGGAGTCCACGAGTGCCCCCACCTGCAGAGAGAGGAGGGCTGTCACTGCCCACCAATGTATCTGATCCCAGAAAAGGGTGGGCTTCAAGCCTAGCCTATAGAGTTTGGCTTGGCCTTGAAGAGCCAAACCTCCTTTCTCTTTGGTATCAACCTCTAACGTATTTTTATTTTGTTATACATTTCCCTCAGCTATTTGAGATCACAGCTTCACATACTCTCATCTTCTAAACCAGTGCAGTGTCTCCTCCAGAAGCCAACACACAACACATATCCAGTACAGACATCTAATATGCTTTATACTTTGTCCCTTCAAACATATGTTTTGACTGCACACACACAAGATCATTTTATGTTTTCTATATGTTACTTTTCACAACAAAACAACTGTGCCTTGATTTTTGAAATGTTCAAGCTATCTAGTCAAGCAGGAAATCAAAAACAGTTCTTAGGTTTTTTTATATTTGGTTTTAGCCAAGTATAAAAACGTCAGTGCAAAAAGCAGATACTTGTATTTCATGATGTGTCAGAAATTAAAAGAAAATCGCATTTTTAACATTCTACTAACTAAAGTGTTTTACTGCTCACAAATGGATTTTCGTATTTTTGTAGCAAGTTACAGCAGACAATAAGTATTGTAATCTAATCCACTGCAATTGCATAGTTTTGGACCAAATAGCTGTTGATAAATAATGCAAGTATTAGGTTATTAAATTTTTTACAATTAGGTGACTAAGAAAGCAGTTTATTGCCTTCCGTTATACCCTCTGTTAATAAGATCGTTGTTGCAGATGTTCATGTATGCTGCATTGATGTTTAATGGTGCATGATGCTCTAGGTGGTTCCCATAACCTTGCTTTGTCTACTATGAGCTGACTCAATTGATATGATAATAGAGAAAAGAGGTCTGAAACAAGCTGGGCTGTACTGGCACAATTTGCATAACCTTTAAATTTGCCATCACTTGATAGCCAACTGCTCCTAAAAATTCTTATTCAGTTGTCAGTGACGACAATGTACTGTACAAACAGCATTCTGCAGTTGGACAGGTGCGGAGGGAAGAGAGGGCATGCACAGTTTACTGCACTGTTATATTCTACCAGGAAATGTACTTATTATCAAATTTATAAAGCCAACAATTTGGAGTGGAGTTCTGCAGTTCCATTTTTGATCAATTGCTATTAGACACAACGCATGGTCTGGCATCTTTTCAGGTTCACAGTACAATATCACAGGGTCACATTACAAGGGACATAAATATTTGGTTCCATAGACTCCTCTCTGATTTAGTTTTGACTGCTAATCACTGGGGCAGGCAGAAGAATCAGGACGAATTAGGACGGCAGTGGGGGGCACAGGGGTAGCAGACTACAGCAAACAAAATCAGTGTACACAGCCTCCCAAACTTTAAATCTGGTGTCACAATACTCTGTGCATTCTTTTTGAGCAAACGTTAGTATTATATCATTCAGTAGGTATAGCCAAAACATAACAATATAAAAACGGTCCATGTTTACCCTGTTCACTAAACCTGCTGTCTGCATATACTCTATGACAGATCTGCTTACTTTACTGTCTTCATTATTCATAACAAAGAAAACAGTTATGGTGAAAATAAGACTGAGCCTACATTCATTCAAATGGGATCAACTACATAAACATTATTTCTGTGGCATCCAGAGGTTTATATCTTAACTGCCACTTCACAGTCTATAATATGCTCAGGTGTGTCAAGGCCAGGTCATTGGTATCAGACTGACATGCACAGCCTACTCTTCAGAGGTGGCATCTAAATAATTTCCACTTTGCATTATCTCTAAAACCTACTGTGGAAATCACTCAGCCAAACTGATCATAAGATCTCACAATTCCACTTTTAGACAATTAACCATTTCCAAGCACTCCAATTAACCTCCCACATGCCCTCAATGTTCATTCTAGATGTTTTGTCATCTTACACAAAATAAATTCCAAGTCCCTAAAGTCAGGCAAAGCAAGACCCATTCAAATCTCCCCTTTGTCTGCTTTTTCCACCAGCCAGGATCTCTGCTCTGTCCCTCCTGGAGCTAAGGATTTGTCTTCCATTCAGCCATCTATTTCCCACAACTTTCATTGTCTGCAATTGGACACTACAGCAGAGAAACTTCTAATCAAAGGGCCAGTTCCTCCAGTTAATTTTCATCCAGGGACACCACACATGCCCACATTTTACTCTCCTTCCATTCTGTGCGATTATTCTATGGAGACTATTTGAACAGGTGAAGATTAGAGGCTTGAAAACATAAGTTCCATCATTTATGGCAAAAGCATGACATGGATAGCTACAATTTAAACGTTTCTACAATGTTCATTCAACTGTAATCACAAGATGGGAAATAAAATCTCTAAATTAAAGATGATAGGCTACCAGAGTCTGTGGGGCACCTTCTGAGTACAGATTCTGCTGTTCAAACTCCTCTGTGATGATCTGTTATGAAGTGAACTGCTGCCTAGAAAAAAACACGCTAACATTGCCAAAATAATGGAAAAAAATATCTCCTGCAGAAGATAATCTGTCTAGGTGCCAGTGGTCAAAGGGTGCAGTTCTTTGTGCCCCTCACTTCTACCACACAACAAAGAAGACACCTCCAGGTAAAATGTGTTATCAAATCTTTCAGATTACATAAAGTTCGCTTTTTCTCTAACCTCCAGGTAGACTAAAAAAATTGAATCGCAGATTCCAGACAAGGTACAACACACAAAAAGACACACAGATCAGTATAATACATTAATATTCATGAATGTTTTAAGTTCTCCATGACCATAATCAATATCCAATGAAGTTAATGAGATCTTTCCATTGATTTCAAAAGACACAGGGTTGAGCCTCAGAGACAACAACATCGCATTCTCTCAAGCACTCCAGCTGATAACACACACTTTGATAATTTGCTTCCTCCCGTCCAGAATTTCAGGAATAAACAAAAGAGATGTTATTTTATTTCAAACTGGTTTTGTGGAATGACCAATATACCATTATAAAGGTCCATATGGAGCTTTTAGTATCTTTAACTGAAGAGCAGTCAAGGCCACAATAGTTGCCCACGTTGTTAACCTCAGTATGAGATCCATAAATGAGACAACTGTTATTTATTTAAAGAAACACAAGAAAGGCCTGAATGTGTCATCCTCCCAAAAGGCTGAGATTTTGTTTTGTTTTAACTTTGGGCCCTAGAAAGCAGTGATTCAAACTCTTATGTCTTCTAACATATGTAAGCCCATCCAATAGATTTAAACATTGGTAAGCAGAGTTTTCAGTTTAAACTGGCCTTGACCTTGGGCAGTGTGACATTATCTGAAAACCATTAATGGTCTGAAACTAAAGTAAAAGCTCATTAATAAAAGCAAAACCATACAAAGGTACAAAGGCAAAACAAAAAAACCAACAACCCCAAAACAACAAAAAAAGGAAGTTTTATTAAAACTATTGATCCTGACCTAGGGCACTACAGACATTGATCTTCCCACATCTTCACAGGAAAAAAAGAAGTTAACCCAACAAATGATTGATCTATTATGAAACCTGCTGAACAAGCCATACATTTAATTTCTTACAATGAAAAAAAATAATCACACCAAATTAGGATAGAGAGAAAATCTATTTCTCAAAAATTACTGGTAAAAAAATACTATTGGATTAATTTAATAAATCAGACATCCTGTTAGTATGATTCAACCCTAAATGTTGGGAGGTGAGAAGTGTATACACTGTAAACCCTTAAAGCACAGGTTTCAGATTTTGACTCACTAAAGCATATGTTTTTAAGGAGAAATGGCTAGTGTTCAATACTGAGTATTTCAGGAACATTAAATGAAAGCACATAAAAGGACAATGATGAACTTTAAACTTAAAGCATAAATTTAAGTAGAAGTGTCTAGGTATTTCCTATGAAATAGATTTGGATTTTCTTCAGTTTTTTCAAAAACTCAGAAACATGTATTTAGACTGACATAACACTGCAGATGTAGAAACAGCTGCTGAAAGATTGAAAAGTCACCAGAATTCCCTGTTTGGTGTACATGGAGATGGGTGGGTAGGTAGGTAGGTGTCATTTTCGGAAAACAGGGATAACCTTGATAAAGTTGCATCAATTACATGGATATGTGAAAAGCACAATTTAAATTTGGAAGTCTGATACACTTCCAGTGCTTCTCAATTACTGATTCTGCTGTTTCACCATTCTTTTAGCTGAGTTCTACAATAGTTTTCAGCATATGAGACCATAAAGAGTTTGTTTCCCTTCTGACGGTATATCTGTGGCTCTGTCCCCTAGTTCTCTGCTCTTTGCTTTTCAGACATCATTCTACAGTACAATCAGCCAATGTTGAAGCTACTTCTATTCCCACTTTGGAACTAGAGTTGTTGTTGCTAGATGGAAGCTCAAAACAAAACACCATGTTTTATGCCTCAAAGGGAGGCTCCAGAGCAGCTTCAGCCAGTTTGCAGATATGGAGCCTCACCCTTGCCTCCCTCTGCGGCAAATGCTGCGCGCTCTCCTCCCATGCTGGCACCAGCACTCGCCTGGGCACTGCGAGGGGCTGGCCCAGAGTGCTCAACACCTCACCAGGCAGATTTCTGTCAGTGTGTGCAGACTGACAAACTGCCCCATGTGGGTGGAGAAGTGCTGACAGGGTGGGAGGAGAAGTAGGGAATGGAAATGTGTGTCCTAGGAGGAGCCATCGACTTCTGATTTTATTCTCAGTTTAAAACTGCCATGGACCCAAGTCTCAGAATCTTGTGCTCTGAGGACCACATAACCACAGAATGTGGTAAGGTGAGCCCTCGTTCCTTCCATGACTGCTCAGCAGAGTAGGGGCCTGCTTTGGCAACCACAAGGCTTAACTACTACCATTCTCTCTTCTCGGGATTTGTGGTAGGCAGTTCTGTTGCTTCATGGTTTGAGCCAACAGAATAATAATGTACTGATGTAACATTTTCTGAACAAATACCTCACAACTCACTCAGGTTGCAAGTAAAATGATACCAGTTTTTAAGTATTACAGCCATTACAGGAGACACCAGAAATTTATGATTAATTAATTCTGTGTGGGTGCTCTAACTGAGGAATAATATCAAAGGGAAGGCCTCATTTCTTAAAAAAAAAAAAAAAAAATAAAAAAGCAGCACAGCAGGGTAGAGGTACTTTCTTTTCAGAACAAGAATGTCTATTTGGGATTTAATTCATTCAGTTTTGCCCTCCAGAGTCAAGCAAGACAGGTCTCCAGTAGTTAAAGAGCTGGCCCTAACAAAATCCCCCTGCCTAAGTCCAGCTTCAGTGTTAGCTCTGTGTACCTGCTCTGGGGTAGCATCTCCTGGCTTACACCACTTCTGAGGGAGCTCTCCAGTGCAGCAGGCACCATTTTCTTGTGAGATATTTAAATTCATTTGGGATAGTAAAAACAAAAGTTGAGTGTGAAGAATGGCAAAAGTTTCCAAGACTAATGGGTTATAAAATTCTTTGTCAATCAATGTAAAAAAGGTGCCCATTTAAAAAACAATCTAGCTTTAATACACAATGATGGGCTCTAAACCACAAATTACCACACCATAAAGAAAATTTGAAGTTACAACAGATAATTCCATGAAAATGTCAGATCAATCATAAGTGGCAGCCATAAAAGCAAGTAAACAGTTAGGAATTATTAAGAGAGGAATACAGAACAAAGGAAACAACAAAATTAAACCACTTTATAAATTCCTCAGGAACCTAAAAGTTGAACATTTTGGCCCCCCATTCACAAAGACTAAGCAGACCTGAAAAAAGATGCAGTGAAGGGTGGCTCAGAGTGTCAGAATTATGGATCAAACACAGAACAAGTAAACAGAATACAAAAAGAGTCTGGAAAAAAGAATTGTACAGGGGAGGTTAAGCGGGAGTTCTTCAAAATCAAAAGTAAAAAAACATTGTACATGAAATGATTATGGACTGGCCACAAGCAGTTGGAGACAGCCAGCAACACTCTAAAGTGACTGAATCCAAACAAGTAAGGGGATGTATTTCTTTAAATAACACAGACTCCGTGACACTCATTATCACGAGACATTATGTATAACAAAATCCCATTTTGGCCTATTAAGCACAAAGACAACATCTCTAGTTCACAAATCTCTAAGCTACATTTTGCTGGAGTGTAACATGGAACTATTACTCTAGATTTGCTCTGGTTTCATCCTCTTTTACAAGTACCCACTGCTGTACACTGTTGCAAACATCACATTAGAGACAGACCTTTGGTCTGCCTCAGTCCTGCTTCTACTCTTTCACTCTCTATTGCCACTCCAATATCATATAATTTCTACTACCTAAGCAGTGGATTTGTCTACTAATAGTTACGTCTCCAAGAATCCTTTTTAGAATTACAGTATAAAAACTGAATTCCTAAATCTATGTATCTGTGTCTGAGAAACAAAATACAGAAATTCTTCTGTGAAAGAATAAATACAGCCTAGTTCCAAAGAATGGAGTAGGGGTCCATATTTATTGTCCTTTAACAAACATGCCTTTTTTTCCACACCTTAAAGGAGTAATTTTTCCTCAGGATGCCAGAATATAATTTGATTGTAGCACCTGAAATTTGAGTTAGGTTTGATATTCCTTACTTCTAGTGATTGTACATGAAAAAGGGATTTCCCATCTTCACTCTCAATTTCTGGGCTAAATTGGTGTATTGACACAATAGACTAGAGAAGACATCCTTTTCTTAAATCAATATGAAATTACTGAAACACAAAGATGTGCCTATATACATATGTGGATACACATTCTTTGAGATGCAACAGTTGATACACTTTTAAGTCCAGTCCTGGATACAGGTACCTGTATCCAGGAATTTAGGTTTTAATAATGTGTTTCACCTGTCTAATAAAACTCTCAGTCTTCCACTCCCACACAACATAAAAGCATGAATGGTCTCAGTTACAAAAAGGTATTACCAGCTTTGCTTTTCATTAATCCCTATCAACAAATGTTAATTATTAATTTAGATTTTATGATTTCCTAAGACACAAATAAACTGATTCTTTTGGGCTTTCTGGCTCACTTGTTAAGCCACTAGGAGATTGAAATTTCCTTTTTTTTTAAATCCACTTTTGTTTTTGAAACATTTCTTTCTATTTTGAATATAAAGGGATAGGGAAGAGTAAAAGTGGGTAATGGTGTGAAAAAGAGAGCACATGGTAATAAAACTCAGCTACTGTTTCCCTGTGTCCAAGGTACTTCTCTGGTTTGTATAAATGCACAGGAAGCCTAGCTGATAAAAAAAAGCACTAGTCAAGGTTTTCCTGTCTGGAAGGCCAAGTGTGAAAGCTGTAAGCAAGGAAAAAATAACACCTTTTCTTGCTTCTTAGAGAAGAACACATTATACTCAGTAACTTACAGAAGAGGAGCTGCAAATAGACCCACCATAAAATGTCAGCAGTGTCAATAGTATTAAATACTTCTATGTTTTACAGATAGGCTTACAAGGTAACACATTGGTCTGTGATTGCAGCACAACCTGACAAAGAAAACCTACTGACCTCTGTTTAGAGTGAGCTATATGCTTGAACATCAGCCCTCTCTATTCCCTTCAAAAAGCATACACCCTCATGCTATTATCATTTAAGAATGGCTCTTCAAATCTCTCACTTCCACAATTGTGATAACCCTTCTTAAACAAATGGTTTAAAAAAATCTCCTAAAATACTTCAGATCTAACATAGCCTTACAAAGTAAAAGGAGTTTCATAATTCAGAAAACATACTATTATTTGTCATTATTTTAATTTAGATTAGGTTATAGTTCCATTCAAACATAGAAACTTTTGATTTATGAACATATCTGCATCTATTACCATAACAATGGTTGTACTGGGTGACACCAACAGCCATTTATCTCAGTTTTCTGTTTCAGATAACATGTAGCGGCAAACGCCTAGAATTTCTTCAACATCAAAAGCTTAGAAGGCAGACTCTAAAATTTGGTGACATTGCAATTTTATTGTGACATATTAACTTGGCTACACTGCACAGGCTGTTTAATTTATGGACTGGATAAAACAACAACAACACAGAAATCTACAAAACTATTTCTGTATGCACTATGTGGTAGGTGCACTAAAAAAATTTTAAGATGAACCTCTCTCCTTTTACCACATTTGCCAGCACTGCTAATAGATTCCCTGAAATATCTCAAGTAATATGTCCCAAAAAATGAAGATTTAAGTGGTTAGTAAGCCTGACCTGAGCTGGCTTTAATGCTTGAATCCTTAGAAAAATCCATTTTTACTGCCATATTCTGGCAAATGAGGTTATTACAAACATGCCCTTAAATAGAGGTGGTCCTGCAAACATCAGGGGGAAAAACGAATGGAAAATTCTATGTTCACCCCTGAACATGCCAGATTTCATCATTCATAACTTGAAAAATGCTGAACCGATTTTCTTTGAATTTGGATTGTTTTTCTTTCCTCTATTAAAGCTATAAAACAAGCCAAGTTAAAAGTTTGTAGCTTCAGCTGTTCTTGAATTATGCAAATATTTCAATATAAAAGCATTTTCCATTGCTGAACTGATTTTGCAAAGACTTTCTAAAGATTTCCCTTTGGGCCAAGACCAGTCATAAAATGTATCTGACTAGAAGTAATTTGTTTAAAACTGTTATGAGCAACTCTGTAAAAGGGATGGCTTTCACAGCATTTGATCCTGACAAACATTAGAGCACATGTATAGATATCACATACATGTTCCTGCCACAGCTTATGATTTTTGGTGCATTTCTTAAAAGCTCCAGCTGCTGAAATCAGGAGACTGCATGTGTTCATTAACTTCCCCTGCTCTCTCTGCTTATGTACTTGTAGTTACAGCAAAAATCTTGAAATGTATCTTATAAGCTTAGTCAAACCTCAAAACTCAGAATCTCAGGCCTGGTAAGAGGGATACCATGGACAAAGCTGTGGTAGTGGGAACAGAGTCTTGACAGCCAAGTAATTCCCAGGATGGATGAGGAGCATCCACACAAGAAATTAACTGTTCCTCAAATAAACAAGTCCATAGATCCCATTTTTTTTGAGCAAGTCCACAGATCCCATTTTCAGTTACCAGTCCCTTTCCAAAGCATAATCCTCTGTGCTGCAAGGTTTTGTCACAGGTGCCTCTCACAGGCTGTTTTTTCCAAGAGAGTTTTATCAAAATTCAGTCATGTTGGGGACCAATGCTAGAGAACATTACAGTGGTTTTGTCTGTACTCTTCTTAAGTCACTGAGAAGGTCCAACACCTTCAAGTTTTTCAGTAAAAAGATAAAATTTGACATCACCAAAAAATGCACCTCTGGTTGCCCAGAGAGGCTGCAGGTAATTCCCATCCCTAGAAATGTTCAAGGTCAGGCTGGACAGGGCTTTGAGCAACTTGTTCTAGTTGAAGATGTCCTTTCTCATTGTGGGGGGTAGGACTAGATGACCTTTAAAGGTTCTTTCCAACCTAAACCATTCTATGATTCTAGGACATGGAGAGGAAAACCTCACACCACAAGAATTTGCCTGTGCTCAGTAGAGTCTTATTAGAAAGTGACAGTTCATTTAGTCAACACTTCATCTGCCACAGCTCCTATATGCCAATCCTAAACACTCCTTTCCTTCCCTCTAAAACACACTGATCACACTCAGCTTGAATTTGAGCTTGCCTCTTCCTTGCAATTATTCCTACTGACAGAGAACAGGAAGGGAGGAGAGAGAAAAGGGGCCTTGGGGCTGGAGTACTGTGATGGAGCAGATACAAACAGACAGCAGAAAGACCCAATGCGCTTCATGATAAAGACAGAGAAATTTTTCCTCTGAAAACACAAATAATTCCGACAGCCAAAGAAAGTGGACTGACAAATGGGAGTGGCTTAGATTGAGCCTGCTGATGCAGTTTTTGCTTCTCACTGTTTCCATTATCTGCTCCAGCTGTATGGACCTCTAAGCTGCCTGTCAATCCATACCTGACTGCCTACAGCTTGTGGTCTGCTTGAGGTGAGCCACCAGTGTTTTAGGCTGCCATTAAAACAATGTTGTATAAATTGCGGCAATTCATGAGAGGACTAAAATCTTTGCAGTATGGCTAGGCCAGATTTTTGGAGGAAGATTTTTTTTCAGCTGTCTCAGTCTAAGTTCTCTCTATTTCATCTGCAAGAACTATATTCTCCAATCTGTTTGGTCAATCTTTTCTTTCGGTAATAAGCTGTGCCTTTCTGCCCTATGCTCTGCTCCTCAAATACCTGTTGATACTTCCATTCTCTGGAATGTCCAGTTGCCACAGTCCTCTCCACATGTGATGACCAGCTGTATCTGGCCTTCTTCATATCACACACACCTCTACCCTGCCCTAGAAAGTCCATGTCAAATTTTCAGCATGTATCATTCTGTGCCCCTTCATGAATAGCCTGGCAATCTGCAACAACCCTTTTTATCCATCTTATTTCCTCTCCTTCCAGCCAGAATGGTATCCAAGTGTATCCCCTCATTATTTCCATAACCTGATCCTCATTCAACCTACACATAACTCTTCAAAGAGGTGCACTCTCCTCTTGCAACCCAGCCCCATGGCTGCCTTGTCTTGGAACATCCGTAACAGAGCCTTTGACAGAGCAAACAGAGCTCTCTTAAGGATGTCCTCACAGCCTCTGTGCTGCCTGTCTCATTTTGCCATGCATGGGACCAGGGAGAAAGGAAAGAAGGATGGGGGTGGCCATCCGGCTGCGTCTCTTCACAGGGTGCAGCCTCATCCAAGCCAGACACGCCTGGCCCTCCTGGTTGCCAGGGCACTCCTGACTCATATCTACCTTGCCACTGGCCAGGACCCCCAGAGCCCTTTCCACAGCGCTTCTCTTCAGTCTCTCCTTCCCCAGTCTGTACACACAGCCAGGGTTGCCCCATCCCAGGTTCAGAATCCAGCACTTGCCCTTGTTAAACTTCGTATGGTTGGTGATTGCCCATTTCTCTAATTTGTCAAGGTCTTTCTACAATCTGTTGAGGTCTCTCTGCATAAATACGTTAACATAAAAACACATCGTTGTTCTTATTATTAACGTGGACAAAATATAAAGCAGAAGGTAAGAACAAGCATACCCAAATCCATAGCTGACTTTGCAAATACTATTTTTATCTAGGCACAAGCTCTTTGAGACTTTACCGTTCCCTCAGAAAGGCAAGATAAACAAATACACACACCCTTTTTCAAAAGTCATACTCCTGTGCATTAGAAAAAAGAAAATAATTTTATACTGGTAACTCCTAAATGCAGTAATTATTTTAAAGATCATTTAGAAACTTTTATACTTTCCACTGTGGGTTTGAAACCTAGACCTAGTTAGTTCTGAAAGAAGTGTGTTAGCAGCACTCTATGCCATTCTCTGGTATCATCATACGTTAAATTAAGGGACACATTTTCCTTCTTCCATTATTACTTTAATGTGAGGAGGTGGGAAAAAGATGGTCCATACCAAAGGAAGGGAAAAGGGGGAAAACAATAACAAATTGGTATCTCTTTTGAGAATTGCCCCACAGGCCAAACATTTTTATGTTCTTAATCATTATTAAATGACTTAACATGACACACAGAGCCTGGCGAATGATTGCATCCTGACATGAGAACGAATTACAAATGAAATGAAAGATCAAGCTGTATTAGAAGACTGCCTCTGGGAAATGAAAATCTTTAATTCTCTTTTATTATTGACATTTATTTGGCTGCCATGAATAACAACATAGCAAAGAGATTCAGCTATGCTTGTGCACTGAATAGCTTATCCCACGGCTCAAAACTGCCTTAACATTTATCATGTTTGCTTTTGTAGCTGACACCATTGCATACAGTCTCCATCCATCTCACATTTATCACGCATATAAAGTGCATTCTCTAATTTAAGTTCATTTCATAGCGAACAAACAGCTAAGATTAGCAAGTGTCAGTCCCCAAATAAGCTCTCAGTTGTAAAAATATCAAAGGAGGGATTAATGGATTTGTTAACAACTCCAGTTTGAAGAATAAAAAAAGTACTCAGTGAAAATTAAATAAGAGCACAGGAGGGTTACATATAAGGTTTAGGTTTACTACATTATTACTTGCTCATGGATAAAAACATTTTTATACTGCTATTTTTCAGTCAACTGTAAAATACTCAAGTGGAGTGCCTCCACACGGGCCATTCACATTACACTGTAACTTTCTGGAAGGAGCACTTCCATCATCATTCAGTGAGATACACATACCCAACTCTCAGTGACTGGTTTCTATTTCGTTTAAAACCATTTGTAGCTAACAAAATAGGGGAAGCAGCAAAGTATTGGAGAAATAATTCAAACTGCTGCTAGGAATGATCTATATAGCAGTGACATACCTGCTTAGTGCCTAGCCCTGAAGCCACAGTCTGAAGCCAATTCTGATTTTGAGGCAAATATCGTATGAGTTAGCAGCAGTCCCTCAGGTGCAAAGCTTCCTCTACTTCACTTGATTTCCAAAGGAGGAATTCAGCCCAGACTAATAACTTACCTTGTGAAGGAATGAACTACTAAAATGGCTCGCCACAGCACATGTTTTTAATAACTTTATTTAGTCTAGAAGCATAGGTGGACAGAATTAAAAAGACTGTCAAAAGGTAGGCAGTCATGTTTATAATGCTTAAATCTGTGCGTCGTACATCATCAACTTAGACAGCAGAAACTGCTTGTATCCCTGCTAGAACACCTTTTTCCCCACATATTCCTTTGAGAATTGAAGAGCAGACGGCTGAGAAAAGCTAAAGTGAGACTTTCTGCTCAAAGCAAAAAAAGCCTGGAAATTCACTTAGTACTGGATTTCACTTCCTCCTCTTTGCAAATGTTTAAATATACTACACTGTTGCACAGCTGTTCTCAGCAGGCACAGTGTATTCTTGTTTGCAGCAAAGATGGCTACACAGATAAAATCTCAAGTCATAAAAATCTGAGTAAAACCAACTGGATCAATATTTTAAATCCATGTTATAAAAATGTTCATAACTAAATTCTCAGGCACTCTGGTGAAATAATAACTTCTTAAATTCAGACTCTTGAAACAATTAAAAGCATAAAAGACGAGAAAGGTGGAGTAACATCAGAAGGCAAACATTCTAACTACCATTTAAAATTTGTATAACCACAACTTGTAATTGATTAGCCAGAATATTTACTGTGGAGATTTGAAAAATATACCTGTAGCCAATATAGTGTCCTCTTTGCCCTGGGTAAAGACTACGATTCGCTGCCTTTTAGCGTTCACCTTTGGCAGGGCTTGTGTCTTCCGGGCTATCTCTTTAATGTCTTCAGTCTATTAAGAGAGAGAAAGAAAATTCTTGTTACAGCATTCTGGAGTGGTGAGAACTTTATTAGCAGATCAAAGACTTATTTTCTTACAGCTAGGTATAAAATAGACTTTACTGTCAGTAGAGGAAGATTTTTAAAAGGAGGAATACTTCATTCTCCAAAGGGTTTATGTAGTACTCAGAGACCATTGTTTTTAATCTTGATAATGATAGTTCAGCTATTCCAACCACTGCAAGACTGCAAAGCTAACAAAGGAATTACAGAGCATTTCCTAATGAGCAATTAGTGGGTTTCTTTGCTGCTGACTGGATTCTAACCATACCTATCATAAAATTAAAAATAAAATTGGTAAGAGAATACTTTGGATAAACTCTAAGCCTGATTTTCATCCAATTTAGCCAGGTTTTATATTATTATAATACCTTTGACTTCAGCAGGCTTACAAATACTTTCTCTAACTTCCCTACAGTAACTGGTCCCATCAAGCAAACTGTCCACTGTAGCACTGAGAGGGTGTGCAGCCCAGCTCTCACTAGCTGGTTGCATAATTGAGATGCAGGGAAGCAAAGGGCAAAAGGTATATTCAGTGGGGCACAAAACATGACCAATTTTCTGAAGGAAGGCTCAGCTGCAAAAGTTTCAGAAATCTTTGCTTTAACAGGATGTTGTACTCCACTGTGCATGCAGCTGCAAACAGAGAACCTGGCAGACTGAACCAAACCTCTCATTCATCCAGTGTCTTAGACACCAACAAGTTGGGAATGTTTAAATTAATGCAGCAAACTCTTAACAACACCACTTGTCATTGGAATATTAGAATTTCTATTCTCACACTTGCCCTATGATCTGAAACACAAGGGTTTCAATTTCTAATTGACTTAGTTTTCAATCTGATCTATAATAGGTATTTCTGTTATTTGTATTAGCATCAAAACCCTTTATAACGCTATATGGGAAGCTTCCATTCTCAGATTTATCTCAAGTCAGTCAGTTCTACAAATTAACTTTGGTATATGTAATCTATTTCTTGCCGTAATTTATATATTTCTTCTCTTTTTTTTCTTTTATTTTTCTAACATTAGGAAAGGAGTATGTATGACTAATTATTCTCTGTGCTATTTACTGTGTCCCACTTTGTTCATATCTGTGTTAAATAACACTGTATTTTTCCCCAGTCTCCTCTTTGTAGAAGGAACTGTAGTGAAACTTGGTGAGGGCCTAGCCTTGAATATAGGAAAACATAATAATACTTTCTGCATTGCTTTGTGTACTGTTCGTTATGCATCCAAACTCATTTTTTAACACTATTGCTATTACAGACAGAGAATATGCCTAGGTTATCTATTTACCAGCACCCCTTTATGTGAAAATTATCTACCTCTTCTGCAACACTTTTAGTCTCCCTCTAATTTCTTCCCTAACCTGGATAGTCAGTGAACCCATTGATTTATACACATTTGGTAAACATGAAAATAGTTTCCCTTTACTTACTGGTCTCTTCACCTCTTTTTAAAATTCTCTCATGCTTTTCATTTCTATCTATGATACTCTCACTTGTGTTATTTCTTCCTTCCTCCTGCTTAGATAGTTAGTATAACTTTTAGAAGGCAATGTCTGCTACCAGAGAAGAGAAGAACGGGGGACAGTAACAGTGGCCATCTTACCACTAATTCTTAGAAGGCAATGAGTCTCTTGAAGATGCCAGAGAAAAAAATTGAAATTGCTGCTCTTCTGTTTTTTAAGAGGTTTATGAACAGCAGATATCAGCTGGTGGCACAAGCTGTTGAATATGGAACGGATGAAGAATATAGCCCTCCAGTTTGGTAATACATGGGCTTACCAAAGGATTACCATACGAAGGCTAACCTCAATTCTGAACTACTTCAGGCCTTGGTAATTAAGAGATCTACAAACTAGAAACTGCAAAAAAGCATCATAAAGATCAAAGGAAACTGGGAAGAGATGTTTAGGTTTTTTTAGTAGGAAGTGGCTACTAGTGACTTTATTAGGCACATTTTCAGTGGAGTAAAGCAGGCACAGAAATCAAAGAGCTTGAAGATATTTATAAAATGTATTTACATGCACGATGAATTTTTAAAGGAAAACTATGAAGTTATAATAGGAGAAAATGGCATGACCAAGAGATGGTTTCTTCAGCTTAAGGAAGAATAAAGATTAACTTAGATGAAGAAAAGAGGACCCCGAGGAAAGAGATTAGTGAAGAATGATGGTAAAGATGAAATAGACAGGGAAAGAAAGTAAAAAGCATATATGTTTTCAGGAAGAATTAAATATATATAATAAGCATGTAACAGTAGAAGGAGAGTATTTAGGGCAAAAATGTAATTTTTTTTAAAAAAGCAGAAATTTTAAGACAGTGGTTCGGAGACTTCTATCCAATTGTGCAGACTTTAGAAGTAACTGAATAGTGTCTTCTGTGAAAATTAACTTTTAACCACATTTTAGCCAAAATTACTTCCTATACTAGTTTTTTTTCAAAGTAAGAGAATAAAATAGAGCTGCAATATCAGTGTTGAGGAGGCTTTAACTTTTGCACAGTTCTTTTTTTGAAGGTACAACTGTGACATTTTACAATATGTGAATATTTACAGCTTAAGACTGCAGAGGTACTATGCCCCTTATTTCCCTGTCAGGCAAACATCATGAAATGTCGTCATCTCCTATTTCTGTTCAGAATAAATAGCTGAAATCTATAATATTTATTTAGCAGTGACTTGTACCTGCCCAGTTACTGAGTCTTTCTTACATGTCCTGTCCCTACAGACATGGCATAGTGGTCCTTAAGCCTCTATACATGCCCTGAATTCACAGGATACTCCCACACACCCAGTTATATACTTGAATCTGATTTAACAAAGCTGACACACAAATCTCACTAAAGCATGATTTGCCTGTTGATGCTGCACCTGAAAAACCTCACATGTGGCACTCATTCCAGCAAGTAAGTGGGATATATGTATGTGAAGAAAGCATATCAGCTATCCCAGGATCAGACAAAGGCATGTGGAAAACTGCATCCACTTAGAACTGCTATCAAACTGTGTCTTCTGATTCCTGCCTCTGAATAGATACCCAATAGCAGGGACTGCCATAGCCCTGACCTAAACAGGCATAAATCCATGGAAAACAGTGGACTTGTGCAGTGTACCTCGTTAACTTGAAGACCTAAATCTGGTCCAGGGTAACAAAACTCTCTCTAATATGGTTCCCCAAAGAATATGTACTTGCAGGAGACCTCTAACAAGAAAAGTTATTTTACATGGCAGCTGCTACTAACCTCTTAGATATTGACTGTCCCATTCATTTCAGTTTACTTGGGTTGACGGACAGAACTGAACCCTAAATTTTATGTTTAAAGTAGTATTTTGTTTTCCTAATTTCTACATAGGTAAACAGGAAGCTATCTTTTTGTAAAAGCAAAACCTCATAAACCTTTGTAATTTGAAATTTATTAGAAATGTTGCTATACTGTATATATATAGTCTTAAAATGTCACAGAACATGAAATTAACAAAAAAACCCCAACCCCACAGTGATGCTCTCTAGGAAGAGACAATATCAGAAGTAATGTTCTAGTTTTGATAATTACAGGTAAGTGTTAGTCAGGGTATAAAGTGAAGGAAATAATGGTCTTCAAATACCGTGATTGATTTTACAGAAATATCTTGTATTTCAGCAAAATACAATGGAAAACTAACTGTGGGAATGATGAAGCATAAAAATTACAATTCCTTTGAATGGAATTTCTCTTACAAAGAAAAAAACAGATTTGTGTCATGAAGGTGTTTTCTCCTACCTATAACAAGATTTCATTTCTTCAGAAAAGGTGTATATTTTCCTGAAGTTCTCTTAATAGTTACTTCTCTTTTTTTCAAAAACTATTTCAGATACATTTAACTCATTCCATGTGTAAAAGATGAATTTAGCACACAAAACTGTTGAAATTACTGTGAGGTAGAACAAAAAAACCCACAAAAAAAAAACCAACCGACCAACCAAAAGAAGCTAGTCACCAACTGATTCTCTATGCTAAAAGATTTCTGATTAAAAAATAAAAGTCTTTCCAGATGGCAATTCAAATGAAGCCACCAGCAACTTTTAATCACTTCTATGATAAACATCCTCTTGATTTTTGTCCTGGTCAATCAAGTCCTTTCCCTTAATTTGCCATGCTTTACCAGTTTTCTATTCCCAATATAAAAATCAAGCTTCTGAGAGTTGCTGAAAATTTTTCTTGGTTTTAATTGAAAGGCTAATTGAAGCTCTTTGGGTTTTTCATAAGATACTTTATTATCAGCGTGATTTTTTTTTTTTTTTGCCTCCACAGCACAATAAGAAAACAAAACTGTGGACACTTATCAAGTTTTACTCATCTCTGTCAGTAAACTTGACATGTGAGTCGTTGCCAAGCAAGGGAGTAATAAGAGATAAGATCATAATCATTGTGCACTTTACTGATATGCTGTAATCAAATGTGGCAGATTTAGGATGTTCAGGAGGAACTGTGCTAAAATCTCTAAGCAAGCACTAATGGAAAGGTTAATATGATGGTAGTTAGCAGACACCAGCAAAAGCAGTTTGTCACTAGAGCTGAATTTAAACCAGGCACATTCAAAGTCTTTAGCTCAAGGGGGCAATAAAAATATAGAATGGGTAGACTTAATACACTACTTCCTTTCCTTTTATTGTCTAGCTACCAGAGGGTACCAATAATTTCTTATGCTTCATATTTTGGAGGCATCTGTGAAATTCATTCGTTAGCATAAACTCAAAGTGTATTTTTATGCTTAACAATACAGATTATACAAATGAAAATTGACAGTGATAAAAAGTCTTGATTTCTACAAAGCAGCCATGTGAATTTGGGAAACATAAAATGAAATGGGACAGCCCACAGTTTTAATAGGTAAAACAGTGATGGCATTGATGTACCTGCTGGTGTATGGTTCTAAAGAAATCTAAATTGTAGAACAAAAGCTGTCAGTCTTTCCCTCTTTTTTTATATGCAACCAACCACACGCAGAAGTGGCACACTCTTAAAGTGATGTGGTTTGAATTGCGCGGCTTCTATTATTTATGCAAAATGGGTGTTGAACAGTCAAACTCCTCTCTATTCTTTTACACTGCAAACAAATCACTTACAGTGGGTCTTGTTCCAGTGAAAAAAACAACATGTAAAAGGATTTATGTGTGTGCAGTTCTGCAATTTAGATTTCAGTAAGATCACTTACTATCTGCAAAATTAGCACAAGCCTTGTCACATTAATTATAGTATTTAAAACCTGCCTGTTTGAATTCAGTGTTAGAGACCAATAGCTGATGGCTCCCCAGATTAAGCTATCTGAATGTAGCCAATGGGAGGTACCAGTCAAATAAATACCTCGGGAAGATGAAATCAAAAGCTCTGAAAATCACTGTAAAATCAATAGTATTTACTCCGAGAAAGTAGAGGATCAGACATTTTTAGAGTTCAGATGGAAAACACCAACTTGAATATGTTTTGAAACACAATTTCCACAGTACCTTTTCTAAAAAGCAGCTGTTTGTAGAAGCATGGTTTACATTAACCAGTACCTAACAATTTTATATACAACCTTTCTAAAATCCATTTGCATAATGATAATCCGCATATGGCAGGGTTTAAGTTATTTAAGCGGTGTTATATTTCACTATTTAGTCTTGCTTCACCACTGCTTTAGCAGTGAATCCTTCTGGAGTGTAATGCAGCTAATGAGGTAGCTTTTTAACTGAACAAACTGACAGGTCCCATATCTGCAGAGGCAGCTTGAAACCGTGCCCAACCTCTCGGCTTCCCAAGAGGCTTTTCAAAATTCAATAAATAACATCTGTAGGCGATGTTGGGTGCAGACCTAGCAGAGTGCGTCATAACACTGAGCTGGCAGAACAAAGAAACCATGACGACTGCCAAGTTTCCATGGCAACCGCTGCGAGGCTTGGAGAGTATAATAGCACATCAATCATTGTCCAAAAGAACTTCATTATCAGCAAGAAAAAAACCTTTAGGATCTGTTTAGTGTGCAATTGTGGGTTAACTCACCTCAAAGCCTTGCTCTCTAGCAAAAGTGGCAGCTTCCTGAAATAATAAAAAAAGAACAGTTAATTATAAAGTGCTAGATAATGAAGAAATAACACATTTTGAAACTCATTCAGGCAGTTTTCCTTTTACACGATTATCTCAATATAGCCATATACAGTTGTTCAATTCTGATAGTAGCACCAAAAGCTTCCCCCTCTTCCCTCAAGCCCAACAACAGCACAATGTCAACACATTTCACAAGTTCAAATAAAGAAGGTACAGTATGTTTTTTCCAAGCGAGGAAAAGTTACTTCTGGAGATAGGACTTGAACTAGGAAACATCCTTCAGACATATTTTTAATTGAAATTGTATCATCTCTCCATTTACATATGGCACTTCACGGGATACATGTTACCAAGCCTTTTTAAAAAAATCATTTGTCATCCACAGTGCATTAAAAAAAGAGGATCGCTAAATGTGTTCAGACCCTTGTGGTCTATAGAATCAGATGAACATTTAAAAATATTCTGATGTCTTAATCACTGCTTTAAGCAATTTAACTGTGTTCTTTTCCTGAAAGAACAGAGGAAACATCATGGTCTCAGAATGTCCTCATGTCTTATTTATATTAATTGATGCAATTAAAATTTGTTTTGAAATAAAAGCAAGGGGATGGAAGACAATAGCAATGTTTTTCCCTTACTTACGTTCTATCTTAACATTGGAAATATTGCAGAAAACCCTCAAAGTCTTTATGTTTTAACTTGCATTCTTCCAGATTATCTTTGCCAAGTGATATTAATAGAGGGATAATCTTGAGCCAAAATGGTGAGTCGATCTAACTAAACAGAAATAACTACTGTACCAAACCAGTCCAGTGCTGTGGAGAGGTTTTAGTGCTTCAGAAAATACACGGCTGTGGACCTACATGATCTGTCAATTTGGGGGCAATAGAAGAATTTGAAGTGGGTACAATTCATTATAACAACAGTAAGTTGAGGTTAATAAAATGTGATAAGCTGAAAAGCACAACTCCTCAGGCTGCTTTACTGCAGAAACATAAGGCTGACCGGGTTACCCTTAGCTGATGTTGACAGAAAAACTGAATCATGGTCCTGACAATTGGGTGCGGGCAAGGTTAGCCACTTTGACAATTTACTTACAATTGAATCCCTTCTTGTACATCACACAGTCAATGACATTTGCTAGCCTGGCTGTCAAGAAGGAGTGTAGGGTTCAAAGATATCATGCAGTGTTTTCCTAAACCAGCATGTGATTAACAAAGCCTATGCTCGTATGAAAAAAGGAGCCGGCAAGCTTCCACTCTGAAGTGATGCACTCACAATGAACTGCAACACAATCAAGAAAGCCTCAAATGGGACCGTGACACAGAAAAAAAAAAATAAAGTACGAGAAATAAGGGAGTAATAAGTAAGGGGGAAAGAGAATAAGAAAATGGACTCAAAATTACTTCTTGTAGCCAAATACCTTCTTTAACCTCAGGTTTTCGGTCGTGCAATTGAAATTGGAAGTTATACTGATCTGTCCTAAGGGATTTCTTTAAAATCCCAATACAGCAGGACATTAACATCTGTGTTGAACTATTGTGCGGCCAGGAAACTGGACACCAGTACATGAAATAAAAACTGTTCCAGTGAAGTGGTGCTTTCTTGTGTGGGAGATGGAGAGAATTCATCTTAATTTTCTGTACTGGGGTACCCATGCATAGCACATGTGTTTTGGAAGACTTGGCCCTTCCACAGGAAAGGATAAATGATTGCACATTTGTTAAAAAGTATCTTGTCTTCAGATTCTCCTGTAAGAGCGTCATCTTTTAGCCTGGTCTGCTGCCCAGCTACATGAATAATGGCAGCCAGCATACAATCACAGATTTTCCTGCAGTTGACCTCTAATCTAAGGGTGTCTGAACACGCCAAAGAACAACAGCAATCTTAATTTTCTTCTATCAACTGAACCTCAGAATGACTCTTGAGCAGCTTATTTCAGTAAGGATTGTGCTTACAGTCTCCTAAAATCCAGCTTCTCTCAGAATTAGATCCCTTTAAAAATTAAGGCCCTTCCAGTAAAAAAAAACTAATGAAGCTCAAAACACACATTTGGATTGTGCAGTTTGGTGTTCGCAAAATGCTGAGAAATGTGAGGCAGGCTCTGATTGCCAGGGACAGTTCAAAGTAAATTAACCAGATAAAAGCGATGAGAACCTTTTAGTATCTATTCACAATAACAGTGAGAACAGGAAACAAGCAGAACCCATCTGTGCAGCCCTAGGGCACCTCATACTGAGCTTCACGTCTCTAATAAAGTAGTCAGGTTAAAATCTAAGTGGCTGTAACATGTGGAGACTGCTTGGGTTACAGCGGCCAGCCGGGGCGTTCCCTGATGCAGGTGATAATCAGTATGATAATCACTATATTTACAGGCTTTCCATTTTATATCTGACATTGAAAATCACGAAGAAGGAGGGATTAAGGAAATAAACAACCTACACAGAAGCTTTACTGCTCCCCAGAGAATGCAGCATTTTCATTCATGCGTGACATGCGACAACAGCAGAGCAAAACAGCGACAGAACAGAATTTTCTTAGGAGGCTTCATTTCACATCAGGAGTTCTTTCAGTTTTGATAAACTTTACACATTATTCATTCATTACTCCAACTCAGCATTTTCAGAGCTGTTTTCTGTTACTGTCTACAGAACATTTCATAAAACCCTCTCCCCACCTTATCACTGTTTCATACTAAATATATTAAAAACTCACACTCCTTTTTCTATATAATCTAACTGTGACAGCAAATTTTTTGTTGCGCCACCTAAAATAGAAACGAGATTTGTTTTTAGTTGCGAAATGTCATTTGGCTCATGCCTTTTGGGGGAGAAAAGTCCAAAGTACAGTCATGCTGAAAAAACCTGTATGCAATGTTACTTAATGGGAGTAACACAGTGTCACCAAAGTTAACACACACCCTCTCTTTGCACAATAGTGAGCAGTTTACACAGGAAAGCGACATTAATTAAGGAGATAACAATAAAAAAGACAACTTCCGTCAGTGCTGGCCTTTGTGTTATGTTAGAATTTGCTTGCTAGCTGAAAACTATTTCCATTCTTGCATGTATTTTACTGCTGTTGGAGTCCCAGCTGAAAACTATTTCCATTCTTGAATGTGTTTTATTGCTGTCTGAGCCCCAGCATTCAGTAAAAAGAACTGTTTATAATCTACACATGGGCTAATTTTAACAGGACTTGTTAAAATCCTGAGCCCTTTTATCAGCAGCAGTACAAACTATTTGTTTATAAGTAAACAGAAACATACCCTCTAAACACAGAATCCGTCAGCATCTGCAATCCTAGGAGTAACACATAATCCTATGTTAGCCCCCTGTGTTAGAATACTTTTATGATTATAGTGTTAGGATGGCTCAACTTCAATAATTGCATGTTCAGTTTGCCATGAGACACAGAAGGCATGCCATATATTGAATATTCTTGACACATCTGAATGTTTTTTGTTGGTACAAGGTTTTATGATTACTTGATCAAATTACAGCCAAAATGGTAACAACATGCATAGTGGGTTAAAATTAATTCGTGTAGGCCAACATAAAACTCATGCAGTTGCACTGAACAGCATCTGAAACCATGTATTGCCAAAATTAGCTGACAAAGGCTGCTTCAAAAACACCAGCAACATTATTATCTACAATACACATTTTAACCTTTGTATCGAAAAAAAAGGAGCACTGAAAACTAAATTTGCATTTCATTGCTGAAATCAACATTATCTCATAAAGAAATGATAAAACAGCAGGACAGCAATGATACCCTTGCACACTGAATGCATTTCCCATAATTACACAAAAAAGCAAATGCAGGGGACACTGAAGACAATCCCTCCCCTGCCATCCCTCTTGGTAGGGAAAACATCTCATAGAATAACCTCAACTCACATATTGCAGTACCACCCCCTGGATTTGATTTACTGTTTTTAATTGGGAGATTACTGACAGGTTTTGAGGGAGTTCCTACTTCATTAACTGTAAACTTCCTGACTTCCCAGAACACACCCTTTTCACATTTTCAGGAATACCATCCTCTTTTCTCTGCACAGCAAGTCTGTGATGCAGAGAGTTCAGCCTGGCCCACGAATCAATGCAATCTCAAGCCCACACACAGATCATGTGGAACTGCAGAGGAAGATCCTTACAGCCCAGTGCAGAGCAGAGTGCATAACAAAAAAAAAGAAATAAAAAACCAAACTTGTGTGGACTCACTCAATGAGAAACAGTAAATGAGCATGAGGACCATATACTTTGTGTTTGCATTTGATGGGACAATTCCTACTGGTAACAACCATGTTTGATTATAACTTGAATAGTGCTTCCAACGCTGTACCTTACAAGCCTTTCTAGACTGCTAAAATCTTCTAAAAATGACTCTTAAACATTTCCTTCCTATCCTACATTTCAGAAGTATGGATTGTTAGTTTTCTTCTATGTACACTGTTTCCCTGAACACACTGAATGGTATCATTATCTTGCCCTTTTTCTTCAGTATAATAGTTTATTACTATTCATCCCACTCCTGAGTTCATCTCCAATTCTGCTGTAACTTTGTGTTCTTTGTATCTTCCCTTGCTTTTCTACAGGTTGTACTGCTTGTGGCAACAAAGTTTCTTTCACAAATCTCTAACATTAAACCCCTGTTGTCTAAATGAAATGGGTGACAACCGAAATAAACAAATGAGTATATCGGCAAGACTTTTGTACGAGTGATGCCCACTGATATCTACAACTTCATTCTGTAGAAGACTGACTCAAATAATCAAAGTTGGTTTAGATTGATAATCTCCTTTCTTAGACGTAATGCTGAAGATTTGTATTTCTGAAAAAGGCATTTTTATTCATGACTTCCTAAAGGGCAGTAGAATTGTAAAACAAAAATCAACACCAAACAAAACCCCCAAAAAATCATGTATTATTTGTCACTCTGCACTACAGAGACATGAGTCTTTATTGTAATATAATTACTTAGGCTTGTAGGTCACCCTAAGCAGGTGTATTTGTCCTTCTATCTGTCTGTCCCTTCTACCATCTTTCCCTGTCCCTAACAAGGAGCTTTCTTACACAATTCTGTGTTTTCAGAGCTGTATTCTGGTTTTATATATGTCATAGGTACTGAGAAGCTCTGATTTCAGTAGTATCTGTTGTGCCTGGTAACTCTTCAGTAGCCAAAAAAAAAAAACCATATTCCTCTTTTGTTAAAATCTCCCCCCTTTTTTTCTTTGAAGATAAGTCATGAAGAATGAATTATCAAGATCACCATGTGCCCTCCTTTTGGTATTTCCTTCATTAAAAACTTGTCACAGTGCAGGAGATATGCTGGTTTTTAAGAAAGAGACCTAGTAAGCTGTGCCAAGCCAAGTGTTCCACTCTTTCAGCTTCAGGCCAGTTTATGCTAAATATGACCCTGGAAATGGGGCTTAAGGCACAGAGAAGACAATGGATCTCCAACTGCTGCCTTTGAATTATAACAAAGATGTCATAAATACATTCACTAACTTCATGGCAGAGTTGGCGTGGTGTTCCATGAAATCCAGGTATTTAATGCAGCCTGTTAACGTGCAGCAATAGGATCTGCCTTTATACCACGTTTTCCTGTATATGCTTCACAAAGCCAAACCAAGGTAAATCCGGCTTTACTCCCTGTCCCAATTTTAACAAAATAATAGATTAATGTATATACACACACACACAGATATCATAGCGAATCCACAGTTCTTAACACGGTGAATTAACAGCATACAAGAACTACAACTAGGGGTGATGTCAAAGCTGTGGTAATGATAATCATGACCTACCTAAGGAATTAGAGGTAGATTCTGCTAAAGACTCTGCTGATCAGTTGAAAACATGATTTCAACAAATGGCTGGTATTATTCTGCTATTTAAAATGAATGGATGGAAAGTCTACAGCACACAGTTCCAGCAGGATCACTAACTTTAGTGCCAACAGTACGTTTATTGTAGTTAGTGGTAAGATACACATGTTCATCTTCATTCAGCACTAAATAGCTATCAGTGGTTACTCAAAACACCGTAGATAGTTCTATCCAGCCTTTTATGTCAGTTTAGTCTGATTTAGACAGGCATTACTTTAAGGTCAACTATTACTACATTTCACTGTGTAAAGGCAATACAAGCTCATATGCCTTTATTAAAAAATGGCCACTTCTAAAGACATTAAGGGCTCAAAGGCAAATGTAATTTCATGCTTTTCCTTTTTTTTTTTTCTTTTTTTTCTTTTCCTCAGAGACAGTTGCTTTAATATGGGTCATACAAGAGTTTGAGAACAGAAGACAAAAGAACCACCCAGTGTATTTTCTGAAACAAATGGTGAAATTTCCGCTACAGCTGAGTAAGTTTGTGCTACACCTGGGGATGTGTTACATGGATGTAATGCTTCAATATTATTTATGTTTGACAACACATCTAATGATGTGACTAATCCTTGATTCAGTCAGTAGTGTAAGCCTGTTCATGTCTCAGAGAAGATCTATAGGAGTGGTCAGAGAATGGACAGACCCCGCACACAGCTTGAGAATCAGCACTGAGAACCACAAGTATCCGCCCCTCACTGGTTACTACTGAAGAAAGCACAGCTGGCATCAATTGGATGAGGAGATTATCAGAAAGGAACACTGAGGTGTTTTTACCCCACTTTCCTTTTCTTAGGAGCAGTGCTAGATCCCCCAATTTTTTTTTTCCCTAAAGGATAGATAGCGAGAACTCGTATCATATCCTAAAATATTACTTCAGCTTGCTCCAGAAATACTAAAGATACTGGTAAATATATGTACACTGCCTTCACCCATAGCTGAAAATATAAAACAATAAGAATAATTTCAAGTTAATAATCAGAATAAGTGTAAATACCATATAGAGTTAAAGTTGTAGTGTTCAGAGGGGGTTCTGGCAGAGTACCAGAGGGTTTTGTCTGAAAAATCCTAGTGTGAAAAGAATTGAGAAAGAAACATATTTCCTGTCCTGCTTGGGTTCACCCTGGAGTGTCTGTATCACGTATAATTCATTAATATTCAAGGTATTTATTCTCCTATTTATGTTATTACCAGAACTATAGTTCCTGCCAGAATCTTCTGTGGAAAGAATCACCCTGAGTCAGAGCTTAATGCCATTACAGGGTCTGCAACGGCTGCAGCAGGGATATGCCTCTGAGCCATTTTGAAATTTTATGATGGATAAAGTGCTGTTACTTACATCTCTCTCTTACATCCTTACCTAAGGAACTGAACTACCTATGACTCTGTATGTGCGTCTCTCCTCACATATTATAAGCATCAAATTAGTGAACAATACTTCTTTACACCACTTCCCCATACAAATATGTCTGTCTCCACCTTAATAATAAATACATCATCATCAGAAGTGGGGGAGAAGAAAAAAAAACACCCCATTCCTAAACAGCATTGAATCAGGAGAACATAATAAAAATGAAAACAAATGTCTTAAAATGAATAGGTAGAAGATAAGAAATTTATTTGCATATAAAAATAAAAGATGTGGGGGGTCTTTTGAAGTCTTTAATACTGTTCACTGAATGCTCTCAGTGCTAACTTTCTGGCTGGAGGGTGATAAACAGAAATAAAACATTGCATCACTTTCAATGAGGCCTTCTATGATTGTAACCACTCAAACTCGCCCGAAATTAGACAAGACATTCTCATCTAGCAATTTCAGATGAAGAGAATAATCAGATACTGTGCTGAAAGTGCTAGGATCCAGCAGGATTGTCCCTAGTCCTGGTAAAAGGTTAATGTATTTTTAGCAGTGAAATTGAGTTGTTTTATATACTTTGTTTAGTGTGATGTCATGCACAGCCATTTAGAATTATAACTGAGGCTGTGGCATTGGGAACTCTGTAAAAAGCAGTCATTGTGTCACACTCTTCATGTGCTGGGCTTGCTTTGCTTGCTAACTCTAGCAAGAAAATACAGTTGCTCACTGCCATCTTCAGCAATAACACTAACTTTTTAATCTTCAAATTACATATTTTACCCTTTCAATGAATTTCAAACCCAGCTGACTTTATGATTCTTACTGGAGTTTCTTGTGCTGTTTAATGCAAATTCAATGATGCATTTATCTGTGTTCAAGGTATGAATACTCAGATTAATTTTGTAAAAAAATTAAAGAGAGTAATTTTGTTTTCTGAAATTTTCAGTTTTAGCTAACTGTAGCTACTTTATGGAAGGAAAAACCTAGTTCTCAGTCTGGACCAGCAGACCACCAGTGGTCTCTCACAACATGGCCACTGCATGGAAAAACAACATTTCAATTTGACCACAGTTAGATCACTGTGGTCCTGAGTGAAGAACATAAGCTTTAATTCCAGATGTGACTAAGGCACTATTTATCATCTCGGACAAGTTGCTAATTTCTTGGATCAATTTCTTAAAAATCCATAAAAGTTAGAATTTAACTGCTTTTGACCATTAAGTGTTTATGGATGAGGGAGTTTGGGTATGTTTGTTCTTTTTCTATTAGAAGCCATCCTGAACTTGAGATGGGCTCAAACAGAGACTGAAAGAACAGTTAAATAATGAAATTAAAGGGATATGATTCCAACAGATTTTAAAATGGTATTATAAAAGACATGCACTGGTTGAGTTTGGGAGGGGCCTCTGAACATCATCTAGTCCAACCCCACTCCTCAAGCAGGGTCAGCTAAAGCAGGCTGCCCAGGACCACTGGGTTTTGAATATTTCCAAGGATGGAGTCTCCACAGCCTTTCTGGAAAATCTGTTCCACCACTTGACCACCATCACATTTTTTTCTTATCATCTTCACCATACAGTTTTTTCTTATGCTTCAGTGGAATTTCCCACAGTTGAATTTTTGCCTGTTGCCTCTTGTTGTGTCACCACCCACCACTGTAAAGAGCCCGTCTCTGTTTTATTTACTACCTCTTTTTAGTGTGGATTGGTAAGATCTCCCTGAGCCTCTGCTTCTTGAGGCTCTCAGCCTCACACAGCAGATGCTCCAACCCTCAATCATCTTTGTGGCCCTTTGGTGGCATCACTCCACTAAGTCTATGTCCCTCTCATGATGGAAGCCCAGAACTGGACCCAACACTGCAGATGCATCTCATCAGGGCTGCGCAGAGGGGAGGGACCACTGCCTCCCCCTCTGCTGGCAGTGCTCTTCCTAATGCAGCCTATGATGCTGTGCTCTTCCTTCCTTATTGCACAGGCACATCACTGCCTCATATCCCTTTTTTTTTTTCTACTGAGATTCTGAGGTCCTCTCTTGCAAAGCTGCTTTCTACCCAACTGGTTCCCAGCCTGTCCTGGGACTAGCATTCCTCCTCAGGTAAGGGGATCTTCCATTTCCATTTGCTGAACTTCATGAGATTTCCACCAAGCCATTTCCTTCCTCTGTCAAGGTCTTTGAAATGTGATATTATACTTTGCATTAAGATAGTAGCTACTGACTGCAAGCACGGGATAAAATCCATGCTGGGGCTAGGATAGACAGGGAGACTTTATCAACAATTTATTGATATACACAGAAAAGTCACATAAATGTTAGAATGGAAAAGGAACAGCTAAAGAAACCAAACAATGAACCACAGCCACCTAGCAGGGTAAGGATAGTCACAAAGTACAAATAAATCACAAGCTGCTCTGACAAATAAGCAGGATCTCTCAGAGACTTGGAAAAACCCTCCCTCCAGCTTCCACTGGCCAAAGGACTGCTAGCCACTGCTGTACAGCACACCAAAAGTGAAGGAAACATGTAAGTCCATTAAAGGGTTCATGGTTATAATATGCTTGGCAGCAGACATTCAAATTATCCATAACCAATTGCTTCATGCATTCAAATCACTCTCATTTCATTATAATTGCTTTTTCCTTTAAAATTTAGCTTAGATAAAAAGATCATGACTATACTATTGGTTGGTTTTGTTATTATGCTTTCAAATATGAAAGCAATTCTTCATGAAGAAGTGGGGTTCAGAATTCCTATGACAGAAATGAAACTACAAGCATACTCAGCATTCCATTTTACCATTTTACTTATAAGACACTACACTCATGAAAAAAAAAACAATAAAAAGTAAGAGGTTAAAAAAAATAGGTGTATGAATATGCACTAATTCCTATAAGAAAATAGATTGAAATTAGATATTGTAATTATGGCAAATTACATTCCTGCATCAAAGATCAGTAATCTTTCACCTAATACATAACAGCATAATTATGACAACAACGTATCTGTCAAAAGTGCATAGTTTAGCAATGCATTATTCCATGGATAACTGTACACAGATCCCTTTCTTTCAATGGGATCATTTGCCCTAATGTGCACTGGATATGCAGCAGTAATACTGATATGCTGAATTCACAGTGGTTTTGCCTGTCAGGTATTTGCCTTCCCTGTTAAATCAACTTTATGTACACACACATATATATGCAGACACACATGACTTTCACAAATGCATATATAGGTCATGACAAAACAAATGTGATCTCCCTCTCTGAAACCTTCAGTGTTTCAGTTTTCTGTATGCACCCATTTTCCAAGCCCTTCCTTGTTGTATCAGTGGTTTTCACAAGAACTTTTATTCACTAGACCTCCAGCTAGGGAAAACCAAGATGACTGCAATGGAATCCCAGCCACTAAAATATAACAATTTATTGGCACCTTCAAGTTTTCTGAGCACTTAGAGGTTATGAAGACCTACAGCTATAATTTAAGATATACTGGTTATAGCACCATTCATGTTAAATAGTACTGACAGATCTTTTTGTTACTATGAAGTTATTTTACCTTGTTAATATAGTTGCAATGACTTATTATCTGTTCCCCCTTCAAAATATCATTTGACATATTCACTAGTTATAAAATATTAAATTATAAATACATTTTTGCTTTCAGCATAATGACTGAAGTTGTACAATTTGCTATGTACTACTGTTCTTCAGTTCATAAACTCACATAGATAACTTCTAAAGCCAAGCTGAAAAATAAGATTCGGACTCAGCCCACACAGAAGAGAATTGAAAGATTTGGTCAACATTTGAATAAAAGAAAATTCTGAGCCTCAACTGTGCTCTTTTTACAAGAGCAATTCTTTAAATCTCTGCTAAGCAAGGACACCCTCCTTGTGGCACCAGCTGTATATTCTAAAGGATCACAAAAATCTATCATAGTTTTCAATCAAAAAGTTTTATAAACTTGGTACAGAAGATACAAAAAAATTACCATTTCTGATTCCACCATATGTGCATACTCCACAAACTTCCAGACTCAAAGAAAAATTTTTTAATCCTCAGCTATACTTCAGAACAGTTACCATTTAACCTCTAATTCTATGACTTTTAAATGCTACATTTATTTTAGGCTTTGTCACACAACTATTTTTTAATTACTGAGATAACAGATTGACATTATATTTTAGTATACCTTTCTATATTTGTTAGCCATTACTATATGCATAGTATATGTAAGCATATTGCAAATGAACCTGAAATTGCACCTGATATATTTCTTATTTTATACATGACAAGTAGAATACTACAAATAATTCTGGAGCTGAAATCAGTAGTCATAGTAATAGTAATAGTAATTCAGTTTTGGACAGGTTATTTTTAGCCAAGTACTTGCTCAAGCCCTTCACTACAGATTTCTCACACCTCCTGAGTGTTTCGAAGTATAAATAATCTATTTTTTCCCTCTGCCTCTAGCATTACTTTTGTGTTTAAATATAACAGAAGTTATTTCAATCTATTTAGTTTGCCTCACACTTTCCAACACAAAGAATTCCTGTGATTTCTTCCATGATGCTGTGTCTCTTCCATTTTATGCGAAATTTGAAAAGAGCTCTAGGGTCAGCTCAGTGTTGTTCTTTTGTTCAGACTGCATTCTGATTTGGACTCTAGAAATTCACTTTTTTCTCTTACACTAGTAATAATTTTTTTGGCCAAATACTGGTAACAAGTGAATGGGAACATTCTAAAACAGTAGGGCTATACTCTCAGAGCAGAAGCAGTGGCAATAACAGCACACCAGATGCTGCATTGGAAGTTTTTTTTTTTTAAAAGACAGTTATTTATGGATTTAGGGAAATGGAAAAAAAAATAGGATGGGGCCTCTGAAAAGTGGCACAAATTTCTAGAATCTCCTTGGTTTGAGGTTTATTTTTTTTCTAAAGAGCTACAAGGAATGTAGTGCTCACATAATATACTAAAACCTAACTATGTTATAAATAAGTCAGAACAGATATTCAGCACTAGCAAACGTATACTACAACTTTCTAATTCCTCCCTCTTGTCAGATTTTTATATCATGTGTGCTCCTCTTTCAGTCAGGCTAATCAGCTCTTCTGAACTGTGTTTCAAGAAGCCACATATGATATCTACCATGCCATGTTTTGAAAATCACCATGCTCTAAAAGGCATTTTGATCTCAGTTTTAGACCATGAAAACGAACAGTTTATTTGGAGCCTGGCTGGCTTATATGGCAAGCAGTGAACAGTTTGCAGAGGATGCTGTGCTAAAAGTGTCACTTTAAAAAAATAATATTGAAGTAGTTCTTTACAAACATGGCACTTGTCCAAAGCACATATGGAACATAAATATAACCATAAAATTTTATGCACCAGATTTGACCAAGGTCTTGAGTGCTAATTTATATTTTCTCCATTTTGCTGGAAGACTAGCTGCATTTGATAAAGCTACTTCATAAGGACTCTGTTCTCCTAACATTTACACATCACACATCTGGACTTGGAAAAGGATTCTGAATAAAAGAGCCAACTAATGCAGATCTTGTTTATGTTATGTGCAATTACTCTTGTGTCATGAATCTCCCTGGGATATCAGAATGTGCTGAAGACACCCAAACAATATGTACTTCAAATAAAAGTGCAAAAGCCTGAGTGTTTCTGTCCCTATCAATGATCTTGGTACACATTATCATGTAAGAAAACTAATGGTATTTTTATTTTCTAACAATATTGCATTTCATTTTTATTAATTATTTGTATGTAATTAGAGCTGCCCTCAGCATCTGAAGATTTCTGTTTGGATTGTTTTTCTCTCAGAACTCGCTCACTGCAGCCAAGGGAACTAAGTGATGGCAGTTGCAACACTCAATTCAGTTACATAAACACATCTTCCTTGCCAGATTCCCCTGCGGTGTTCCCATTTCATGAAGTCAAGTCTGTAGCATTTAGTAATGTACTGTACCAGCAAGTTTCTTTTCTTGTCACAAAAGATTAGGTCCTCTGCTCCTGGCAGCAGAGCAGCATGTGTGTGAGCATCACACACATGGAATCCACCCCACACCAGGTGGCTGCACCAGCAAGAGAACAGAGAAGAAATATAATACTTGGCTAGCTACAGAACAAGAATTAGATGTCAGATTTTAGCAGGAGAAACACAGCTTTCACCCAGAAAATAAGGCATATTTATTCCTAAGCCTGTTGCAGCGTCAACAACAATGAGTGTAAGTTATACCTTCAACCATACAGCAGATGCATGTGCTTCAGTCTGTACTAGTGTATTTGCCAGTAATGATAAATAATGCTCTGGCCAGACTATCATCGTTAGATGTAAACAGAGTTACACTTTTTAACATCACAGCTGGAACAAACACACTTCTGACCATGAAAGCAGTATGTGGTAAAAGAGGTGACATAGACAGAGCGACCTAATCTATCACACAGCCTATCAGCTGTGAGGACAAGGGTATTTCTGGACAAAGTTTCCCCCCACCCCTGCCCATTAGCAGCTATGGGTGGTCATAGTCCATTGACTTGCCAGAGCTTACCTTCCCCATGGATAGGTCACTGCTGAAAGCTATCTGGTAAATTAGATAGGGACTAGTGACTGTATGTCTCTGCAAGAATCAGGCACAATACAAGTCTCTGGGCATGTTTATAGCTGGCAGTGGAGCATCACGGAGGTCTCAGAACTACCTGAGCTGGTAATTCATGCAGAGTCACACAGCTGAAGGTACTCTTGAAGCACCAGCAAATTGAATCATCTAGTTCTGCATGTTGCCTGCCCTGGGTCAGTTCATTGGTTGAAGAATACACCTATGCACTTCAAGGATTATTTGTAAATTCCACTTGCTGCCTACATAAACATGAAAATGCTGAGGGTTTTTTTCTGAGAAAGAAATACAGGAGAACGGAAAGAATCCAAATACAAATTGAAGCAGCTGGAATTACTTATTAATGGTTAAGAATTACAATAAAATGAAAGACGCTTTTTTGGGATCTTTTTACACAATTTTCAGTCAATATTGAAGCTATGTAAAAAAGTTTCCTTCTTTCTAATTTAAGACTCATTTTTGTTTGGGGGCCTCTGATCAGATCAAAGAGTCTAAACAACAGCACTGTTCCAGAAAGCTGGAATCTGAACAACCTGGTCTACATGTCCAGTTCAAGGACTTAAGGAGGTTGGATCAAACTTCTTAGCTGAAGTAATTTCCTCACTCTTCCCTACAACTCCTACAGATAAATGTAATACCTAACAGCACCATGTCCACTTCTCTAACCAGCAAAGTGAGATTCCTTCTTTGTAAGAAGAATTCTGACACTACACAATGCAAGGAAGGCAAGATCAACCATTACATGAATGTAGATCAATTTTACTTTCACAGTTTTACATGGAATTGCTAAAGGCTGGCTCCAAGTGTTCACGTTTGCTCAGTAGTTCATGTGCCATGCTTCTCTTTAGCTAAACAAGAAAAAACTACTCCTGTTCTAGGATCAGATTGTCCACAAGTGAACACAATACAAATCTCAGTTAAAGCTGTTGTGCTTAAAATGATGCACTATCTCAGTTCAGATTAATGCTTCTGTGCAGACAAGTCTTTATTAAAGGAGAATGACTGAAACGGTGGATTAAGTCTGCAATTCTGCAAACTGCTTTTCTTCAAGTATCCATATTCATAATTGTTATAAGAATTCAGGTTAGCTCACATTGCCTACACATGAGAAACCATAGCTATAAAAAGGTGTGGTCTACTTTCGTGGTAAGAGTTTTCACCTTTTACTTGCTCACGAGTCATATAGAGGTAATCCACCACTGCCCCAGTGGTTAATGCTGACTTGGGAAATCTAGTACCAGGCTTCTCAATTCTACTGGTTAGTGAGCTGCATGCCAAGGTATAGAAGCTACTGCCTAAATTCTTAATAAATTTGCCATTTCTAAAGGAAAAGAAGCAGCAGGTAAAAATCACACCACTTTCTGTGACGCTATTTTATGTAATACTAACAACCTGTAAATAGCCAAAGGATAGTCTTACTTATGAGTTAACACTTAAAACCAGAGAAAGCGTCTTCCTGAATACCACATTATTTTCTTGAAATATTGCAGGCAAGTACCAATATTCCACAGAAGACTACAGGTTAAGTATATACTAGTGGAGTCTCTTCTGATAGGAGCCTGTGAAGCTTTTCTTGCAGCTTAGTGACAAAGGATTTACAGTACCAGGGATGCTAACAACCCAAGAACCATTTGCAACATAAAACGTTCTGTAAATCAGTGTGCTGCTGTTTGTTTAGAAAAGCGTGTGGTGCTCTCAACTTCTACTTTCAGTACTTGTGCAGAAAACAATCACAGTTCAGGTGGCATTTGGGTATTTTGTATTTCAAAACTAGCAAAGAAGTCTGGTGGCATGGTCATTGCTATGGTAACTATACTTTTGTAGTGAACATTGAAGTAAATAGGTACATAAAACATGTATAAGTTGTCACTATATAAGTTACTGTTGCCCTGGGGCTGCAATAATTTCCTTCCTTTAAAATCGTTAAATCTAGCCATAAATACTTGGTATCTCTCAATGTCCTATTATTTCAATAAGATGACAAGGCTCCTCGTACATAATATAGTGCAAACACACAAGCACATCAATTTATCAAAATAGGAACTTTTTGAAGAAGTAATTTATTGGCCTGTAAGTAGCAAAGTATGAACAGGCTTCTGGCCTGAATAAAGAAAACCACTTCCAGGTTTGCACTCAGGCAAGACTGAACTGTTGCAGGTTTAAAGTGCTAAGGCAATTTCTACATCACTGGGAAATACAGAACCATTTTCAGGAAGAGAGCTCCACCGGATCTTCTCAAGTCTTCCCCTTATCGTTTATTTCCTCCTCTCCTCAAATAATCCACCAATGGCTGAGATGTGGAATTAAAAAAGGGCAGGCTGGACTCTGCCTCCTTCAGCAAATAGAAGCATTGTACAAGAAAAGGTTTTGGTCCCCTTTTGTGCTCTGCTCTTCAACATAAAGAATGTTTGACCTAAAGAGGTCCTCCTTTTGTCCCAGCAGAGCAATGTAACACCATTGTTATGTCTTTCATACACAAACTTGCTTTGGAACAGTGAAGTGCAAGCTTAACACGTAGCTTAACACAAGCTTCTCATACATAGTGACAATGAACTGATACTCAGAGAAAGGAAGCACAGTTGTCTTCCAATTTAGAGCAGGACTCTAATTCTGCTGAGCAAGGGACCGGTCTACCCATGGCACAGAATGATGGCAGGCACTGATAGGTCAAGTGGATCCCTTGGGATCATTTCCTTGGCTTAGATTACATGTATGGCTTGGAAGTCTTATGCTTCTGAAACAAAGGGAATAGTGTTCTATGACAGCTGCATTACATCATCATATCAAATGGATTAGGATGGCCATGGAGACTGGAAGACCTACACAGTTATCAATGATGACGGAAGTACAGCTGAATACATCTTTTACAGAACATATACCAAAATATGCCCAGTGACTGGACAAACATCAACGGACACCCTTTTAAACTAGAGAATCTCACTGCTGCAAGAAAAAAAGAGAAAAGCTACTAATTTTATGTATGATGAGAAACCATCCACTTTAATGTATCATTGATGTTCTGGTCATCTCTCTAATGCCAATATTAAGTTCTGTTTTTCACTTAAAGCACTCTTTCACTTTTCACTCTGTTTGCTATGACATATACTGTATCCAAACCTTACATGCTTCGAATACACTTTCTGAGTGTACAAGAACTTTATTTATGAATCCTTTGACAACTAGGTCCTTTACCAAAGATACTCATTGGCTGTATCCCAGAGGGGTTCCCAAATGTCAGAAGTAATTATCATTTGAAATTTGACATTCGGGCTATATTTGAAGATGGAAATTTACAAAAACTATTCACGGTTATTTTACCTAATTACATGTAGAGGGACAACAGCAGTGCAGGTAGCTCTAACATGGGATCACTAAAATGGTAGTTACCTATCAGTCCTTACCTCATGATTTTATAGACTGCAACAATTTAGCTGAGAAAGAAGCTCAAGGACAGTTGTTTGGTTTCATACTTTTAGATGGAACATCTCTAATTAATTACAACCTTAATCAAAAGAAATCATGTGGCCACATCCTCCTTTCTTTAAAATATCCCCCATGTCTCTGCTGCCTTAGCTACACTGTACAGAGAGAACCTGAGACAGAAGCTACAAGTCTAAAAAGGGACAACAGGGAGCAAAATCTCCATCTTCCTCCAGCAGTAAATTCCTAGATCAGCTCAGGCTGTAATGTGCAACTTCACATTAATATAGCTGCAAAGCACCTCCTCAAAGGCTTCGTTCACCAGTAGTGCTCTCACATCATTGTGCTGTTCTGCTGATAGAGAAGGTACACAAGTATAGGTTAACAGACTGGTGCACTGTGGCGGTTTGTCTTATGCTCGGTTACATTTGGAAACCTGCTCTTATGAGTCAACACCAATAAAAAACAATTTAAGGTTGGTACTAATTGAGAAGAATAAAATTTTTGCACTGATATGTAATCCTTAGTCTTTTATTTGGAGTCCATGTACGATGCTTTTAAAAAGCCATAATGATGATGATGATGATAACAACAACAATACTATTAATAATAATAATTACAATAACAATAATCCAGGATGAACTGATAACTTCAGTATTAAGAACTGCAAGTATGCTGTAAGAATTTTGAAATCCACAGCTTGAATATAAACTCAGAAAACCCAGGGTTAGGCTGATAATGAAAAAAATTCAACTACATTAAGATAAAAGATAGACAAGCAAGTTACTCATACATTAACTCCTGCTTGCCTTGATATATGAAATGAATGAAAATATATGAAAAAAGTCCAATGTTCTGAAAACATAATTCCCAGCTAATTTACTTCTCCAAACACCAAAATATTTAGTAATAACAATAGTTATTCTGTAGTTTTACTACAGGATACCCTATCATTAGTATTCAACAGTAGGACTGAGACACCTCCCTGACACACAGCTCCTTCATGGTGCTCTTGTGCTGACAGGACCAAGTTAACAAAGAGCCACCTATTTCTCACAAATCTTGCATCACACAATCCCTGCCATCACATTAAAAACTAATGTGGAAATGCAGGGAAGCCCAGTCTCCTTTCTCTTTGCTCCCTTGCGTAAGAGTTAGGCATAATTCAGTTAATGTATTCTTAGCCCACAAGCTTTCGCTCTGTTCTGCTAGAATTCAACAGTTGTTTTAAAACATGGGGACTACTACTAAAAGTTGCTGGAAGTATTCATGCAAAAAGCTGAAAAGATTGACAGTGAATTTTTTTACTTATATAGCAAAGACTAATTTGTATTTTACGCTGTTTCAGCAGTCTTTAACTGTTTTCTTCAAAATCACTGGCTCAGTGGCACCATATGGAGCATGTTGAACTTAAGGTACCAAGAATGTGTCCAAGATATATCTCACTCCAGTGTGTTAAAACATTCCACCCTGCAGCTGTCATTATAGGAATATAATTCATACCCTAAAGTTTAAAGAAAAACAGTGTAGCTTACTATGCTTACAAAAATACAAGATTCTTTTGGTTCCAAGTAACAGTCAGTAAATGGAAAACAGTTAATCTTAAATACTGCTGTCTTAAATATTTGAAATTTTAACTGATCATGAACTGCTTTAATCCTGCATGACATTTAAGACTGAAAGCAAACAAAAAAAAAACACATGGAAAAGAATTCCTAAAAAAACCATAGTGAAGGGACCTGTATATCTAGCCTTAGCACAGACCATAATTACTTCTTTTCTTTTCCATTCACTGCATTTCTTTTAAAAATTGATATATGAGATGATGGAGAAAAAACCTCAGCTACATTTTGTAATGGCACTGAACAAGTGCATCATCACTGCTATGACATTTCACATCTCTCTGGTCATTACTTCTCCAGTCTTTTGTTTGTTATCTCTGTTTAAAATGTAAGTTTCCCAGGACAAGACATGCCTCTCTGTTTTGCACAGTGTATAGAACTCCAAACATTACCTATAAAGTTAATTGCTGTAATAATAAGGATAGGAGATAGGCAAGAAAAAAAGAACACATGATGATAGTCAGTTTGCAAGATAGTAATGCAAGATGCCTTAGCAAAGGATCCACGAACCCCATTTTTACATGCCAACCCATCATCTGGTCTGTATATTATATGTTTCAGATTTTAGAGAATGTAAAGATTTTATTGATACAATTTTTCATGGGCCTTTCTCTGCAAAGTCAGGAAGTTGTATGAGGCTCAGGGGAAAATGTTTTAGAAATCTTCTAAGGTTATCTCCTGATGGCTTACTGATAAATGGCAAACTCCTCTGTAAGGCTTAATATCCTGGAGGCCTTCACAGGCAGGCAATAAGTTGTGTCTGCCATGCTGGCAAGCTGGGCATCTCCCCTGGATGACACTGTCAATCTTCCATTTGCAGTCAGCCACGGATCAAGGGCACTGATGCAGGCCTGAGCACTGCATGCCTTATGGCTCTAGCCAGTATAATAGGAAGGAGACAGTTCATATTTGCAGAGCTTATTGGGAGCAGGAACACGGAAAAGGTTTTCACAGGTTGGTTTATTACAGCAAGATGGGTACTTGGGGTAGTTCAGAGAACAGAAGTTGGCTCTTGGGAGACAGCAGTAACTCAGTACTCACCAATAAGACTACCAAAGACCTTGTTATACTTTCCTCATAGCTGAGACAGGCAACATAAGATCCACACAAGTGTTTGAAAATGTGGAACTGAAATAGGAAAACACTGAAGAGTTGTACAAAATTTGCACCCCAGGCTGTGGCTGGGTATGATGTGCTTGATTCCAGAAAAATGAATTGCAAGAAATATACAAGAAAAAAGAAGAAGTTAAGGAAATGTTATGAAAAGGTAAGCATTGCAACTCACTCTGATGTTGATTTAAATTAGTAACAGGGTTTGGTTAGCTTAGCAGAGACAAAATTAGTCACATTTCAAATAGTTTTCAGGATGAATTGGGTATATTTCAAATCTCCTTTTGTGAATTTTATCTACATGAAGAATAATTTTTCTAACTCAAAATCCTGAACAAGGATTTATTGCAGAAGATCTTATTAAAAATGAAAAAGAAGTAGCACTGAAAACATTTTTCAATTCTAATTTTAAAAAATCATTTGGAACCTTTCTACATATTATATAAGTTACCCAATTCTCTCCATCCACCTAACACTCAAAATCATTATAATATCATTGAATGTACAAGCTTCTAAAATAAGAAAATTAGGGGGTTTGCTTTGTGTTTCATTACATGAGACACTGTTCTAAAAGTTGTTATCTTGAACAACATCCACAAGACAGAATGTCTGTATAGCTTACTCCTGAATTAAGCATTTTCCTGGTCTCATAACATTGCTCAATAATCTATTACCTACTCTCTTCTCACTAAATCTACGCAAATGCCCTCCAAAGTAACTAACTTCTGTTAATTTATGTTGCAATATTTTACACAGTGCATCTTGCCAAGTCAAGTAACAATAAAGAGAAACTGTTGTTAAAGAATAGCAGAGGTAAAGCATGGTTAAAAAGTGATAATTGACATTTAAGTTCCTAAAACACACAACTCCAATGGAAGAGGTACAAAATGAATTGGTATGGCTTGACTAAAGTCTGTTACAATAAAGACCCTCCCCTAAAATACTCGGTATCTTTACCATAAATGAAAAGGTAACTTTGGGACAAGTTATGTTGTTACTTCCTTGCAAACTTAAAAATTATCCCAAGAATGCTGAAGATGATGTTAGCACACTTAACACTGATCTTGATTTTAGATTGTTCTACCTCAAATATATACATGCACCAGTCATCCTGGGACACAGAGTTCTTGTTTGAAGTATCAAAGAAACTCATTGCAAGTAGAGTTAATATGGACTCCTGAAACTTAGGGTTTTCATGGGGTCTACATAATGGGTCCACCTCCCACCATTCTACACTTCAGTATGCTCCTAAGTGTGTCCACCCACTCCCTCAGGTAACGCTTCCTCAGAGACAGGTTACAACTGGCAGCATAAGGCTATTTACTTCTTCAGTTCTTTTCATGAGTTTAGATTCTAGAAGAAAGGAATTTGGTTCCAGATGATGAGTGTTCTTTTTTGAGCAGTGAGATTCAGTAGTTTGACTCATTACTGTAATTCACATATACCAAGATGCAGCTCCATCCAAATCTGGCATTTACTTTGATGTTCAAATCAAATGCATAGTGTTTGGCAACTATATATGCAGAATTTAAATTGACTGATCCATTTATCTGGAACTGGTATGTATCCAAGACCACTCACAGATGTATCTCTCCTGCTCTAGTAGAATTTCCAACAAGGGGAAAAAGACATGTTAATCATAGCTGCTCCAAAATAACACATATAGCAAATATTGTGTGTTAAGACCATCTGACTGCCCATCCACACTTCAAAATAAGTTAAAAAAAACTGGATAAACTGATGGTAAAGGATAGCTGCAATTCCATGAAATTTCAGGTATTTTTCCAGTTGCAGGGAAAGAGAGATTTTTCCTTACAGAGAAATCAGGACTGCCCCAACAACACATTTTATGGCTACAGCCCCATTTCTCATGAAAATTCCAGTTCTTTTTTTATTTAAAAAGGTGTGTTGCACAACCTGGAGAGGTCAACAATCTGACAGACAAGATAAACATGCCCTGGTCTCTCAGAGGAATTCCAGACCAGAAACACACTTTATTAAAAGAGATCCTAAAGAGAACCTAATTCTGTGAGGCCGCTTACCTGCCAGGGATCAAAAATACTGTCCATAGCTTGGTCTCTCAGATTTTCAAAAATAGAATCCTTCAGAAGGACAGCCACAGAGAAAGAGAAGCAACTGGAATGTGTACCACTTTGCCATTGCCTTCACATGAGTTTCTCCAGTGCTAAAGGTTTTCGTTTATTCAAAGCCCAGCCCAGCTGTGGCCTAGCTCAAAGGCTGGGACCAGAAGCAGATGTTGATGGCCAGTTCCTTTGTAAGGGTGGAGAGGAAGTCCTTCTCCTTAGCTGTGGGTGGAGAAAGAAACTTTCTACTTGTGAAATTACAGCCTTCAAATAACATGAAGTGAATATGATGGGTGATGATGGACACAACTGTTCGTAGGATTTAAAGTTCAGAGGAGGGGCTCCCCTCTACACAGCTAGAGATGTAACCAACAAATAGACAGGTTTATGCATTTCAAAATATCTGTTGTCCCAGTCATTAGACTGCTACAATTCTGTCCTTTAGAGGGAAGCTCCTGCACCTGATAACCACTTCAGCATGGAAAGCAAACTGACTCGTGGATGCTTGTTTCCCTAATGTGATTGCATATGTTGCTGGTTTTGACACAGAATATGAGGAGTCCAAGAAGGGTCCAAGGACTTAATGAGCAACACTTTGACAATGTTACTTATCACATATGGATTAGCATTAGTTTTACTAAAGTACAGGTTTAATGGATCATTTCTCTGGAGAACTAAAAAAAAAATCAAATGTAATGACTAGGAGGGATAGTTCTGTGAACTTAGAACAAAAACTTAGAGAGCAAAGCAATTTCTCCACATTGCTTCCCTGGGAGGTCAGTACTTAAACAAATGGTATTGTAAGTCATAATATGACCACTAAACCTGAAAACATAGCTTAAGGAGACACTTTGATGTGGCTGCGGAGTTATCACCCAAAGGCTGTTATAAATGGGGTGGCTTAAGTTTATAAATAAGGCAAGATTTTAGAGATCAATTAATGCCTTTGGGAAAACCATGGATGCTTTTATCTAGCTTTCAAATAATTTAGGTATGCTGCAATCATATTTTTTTTCTACTTCTTTTACAAGCTTATTTCCTTCTTTGAGGAAAACCCTGAAAAAAATTTAAAAATTAGCAAAATATTTTTGCAACCCTTACATATAGTTATGCCCCACTGCATATGTTTCATAATACAGTGCATGATTAGCTTTCCATTTAATGTCATTTTCTTAACTCTACATTTTAATTCAAAAATAAAATACAGGTTTTATTCCACAATAGTTTAGCCTAAGTCCCTTCTAAATACCCTCAATGTGTATGTCAGTGCACGAAGGCATTAATTTACTTATACATAGCAACTTTTCAATACTCTTAAGGAAACATCAGTGGATTAAATTTATTCTTATAAAAATGTACAGTAGGAATCCTGGTAACAGAAGATTATATAGCTAATTGGAAAGAAGAGAGGGTTCAAATGCCTATTTTTGCTCTTTGTTGAAGAAAGCCAGAAAAATGAAACTAGCTAATAGATTTATAATGAGATGTGAAATTCTCTTGAGGGAATAAAAATATTATATGAGCTATATAAACAGAGTGAAGGAAGGTGTTGACAGAGAAAGATAACATGAGAAAAAGAACAAGGCTGAAACTGCAGTTTTGAAAAACTAGTGCTATATAATAGTACAGAAAAATAGGTTAACATAATAAAGATATTGCCAATTCTATTCCAAAATCCCCAAACCATGTTTTCAAGATTTTGAACATCACCATGGACTTACTACTGTCTCCATTACTATCCTTCCCTTTTCTCCCCTTTCAAGAACCCTTTGTTCAGACTCAAATTTATAAGCACAGGAAGCATCAATACATACTTTTCAGGTAAAACCTGTCTCTTTTTTATAAAAACCTCTGTCCAAGAACAGTCACAGCTAATATACAACTTATCCATGCACAATAACATTTAAGTCAGTCAATGACTGTGTTTCCTTGCTGAATTGCCTGGGAGACCTTAACAGATTGGCTGCTTATATCTGATGAAACAGAGAGGTTATCAGGCTTTCTCTTCCAAAGTCGTTTGTACCACCATGCATTACCCTCTCATCTAATCAGATCTAGCGATTGTGTTGCTTGAGAAAGCTGGACCAGCTCAGTGATTAACAGCAGTCTGATCCACAGAACTCACTCTTGCTATGGATGTAAAATCGCTAAATCTGAGTAAAGGGAGCAGATGACATCATGTGATAAGGGCAGGTGAGAGAGGTCTGCATCAGCTCACACTTAGATGCTATCCATGGGGATAACATGGCACTGCAGCCTTACAATCCACTGTAAGGACTTTCTGTGACAGGGGGAGAATACCCAGCATGTGTTGGCGTAAGAGGCTTTAGCAGAACCTAACAATACACTGAATCAGAAACTGGCTACATCTGCCCCAAACAGGGCTTGAAATGTGGAGGCACTGAATTAACCTTAGCTGGATTGGGAAACAAAGCTTTACTGTAACATATTTTTCACCTACATTGTTATCTGCAAATATCTCTGTGAAATTTAAAAGTTCTGAATTTACACTGATTTAATGAAGTTTTTGTGAACATTTCTGCCTCTATTCTTCTTGTTTGTAACAACTGTGTAACTCAATTTTATTAATACTCTTATTTTTGCAGTTCTTAAATTATATATTAGATATTATATATTATACATTTTTTGCCCTTGTGATCTGATTATTAAAAGGCATATGTAGTTCACCTTTAAAAGGCTTTCAGAGACATATGTTCATATTACACTGAAAACTGAAAGCCAGGTTCTGCAGGTCTTTTCCTCCAGACAGGTGAGTTTTGTCCAAAATGTATTCAGCAGCTGACAACATTTCAGGACACTTAACTGAAGAAAAAAGTTAGAACTCAATTTTGCTTGTTCCTGACTCTGCTCTTGCTGTATGACCTTGTGCAAATAACCTTTCAGTTGCCCACCTGTAAAACAGTCAAGACTACACACCTACCTTATTGGTTTATTCTGAGCTTTAATGTTTATGAAGTGTTACGAGATGCTCTGGGAAGTGCTACAAAGTGAAAAGGGTTATCAATCATCGTCAGTAAAACACAAGCTGCTGAAATACGGTGGAATCTGCCTTCCTCTCTGACAGGACATGTTCTGTCTTGTGCTGCACACACTCCAGTATTCACAGTCTTAAAAGTATCTCAACGCTGCATAGCATAAGGAAGGATAAATATCCCTAAGCATTCTGAGAGCCTACCAGAAAATATTTTTAGTTTTAAGAAGTGAAGTCTGTTGGAAAGTATAAGCTTTGCTTCTAAATACCTGCTTGTTTTCCATAACAGGAAACAAGAAAGATATTTTTTGAGATAGGGTTCCTAAATTGCTTAAATAGCTAGACATTAGCTGAAAGCAGCACTAAATATAAATTTAAATACTTGGCTCTCAATTTTCCTTTCATTCATAATGTACTAGGTAAACTATCCTAAAATAATTACTTGCTTATTACTCATGAATTTCAGTGCAGCAGCTGAGACAATGTAGATAAATAAGATGATTAATTGAGACAGAATGAATCACAACAAAACATGTTGTTGTAAAAGGTATGGTTAACTCCACAGTGATTCATATCATTTCAGATAACAGGGCTTTTATCAAAAACGGCTGCAAGGTTGGGAAATGATTTAAAAGCATTTTATCTTAGAGAGCCACTGCAGTTCACATGGGAGGGAAAAAAAGGGAAAAAAAAAAGAGAGGAGAGAAGAAGCAGCAGATTCAGTGTCTGCAGCTGAAATAGCCTTGGGCTGTTTCAGCATCCTTCCCACAGCACATCTTTACAACATGCCACTGACATTATCAACGTCCCTTGTGCTAGAAACCCTCTCATTTTTCAGATGGCTACAATTTATTAGATATTTCACTACTGAGAAAGTTAATTCTATGAATTAAGGAGCATATTACAACACCATAGCTGTCCTATAATTGAAAACACAACACCTACAACAGGAAATAGGCATTAAAACTCTACAAAGACATCAAAGAAAAATAGTATTTATTTTTCCTCCATTCGGAATTACAATTTTTAATTCCCAGGCTCCCTCCAAAGACTTTGCAGAAATCTTAAATGTAGGATTTATAAAAAGAAATACTATCTGTTTACTGCAGTTTAGAAAAGCAAACACCAGCAGCAGCTGACCTTAAAAACCTCTACCTGTTAAAATAGAAAGGAAGATGAGATGTCTCCTTACAAAATTTTTTCCCATGTGTATTTAATAAACTGGGTCAGAATACCTGACTATGATTTTTAACTGAACCACAGACTCCCTGTAGGGAACTGTGCAAACCTCAGTCTCTCACCCAGCCCAGGAACTGAAGATAATTACCCTCACCTGTGGGGCAAGTATCTGAGAACTTCTGAGAACACAATGAAAGAGAAAATACCAGTATATAAACTGAAATGCAATACACTAGCACCCAACTTAATGTCATTTAAGATGATTCATGTTTCTGAAAGTTTAATTCCAAGTGAATGGAGATGAAGAAGCTAAAGGATGGTAGCTTACAACCAACCACTGACTGAAAACAACCTCTCAATACAGACCAGGTCCAGTAAGATAAAAAGAAAACATTTCTTAAGGGCTCTTTACATAACATACATACAAGTTAGCAGTACTAGCCTCTTGAAGATACTCAGTTTCAAATACCATCTATTATTTGCTTTACAATAATAATTTCAAACATTCAAAAAATTGTAAACGCTTACTTGAAAGCACTTCAAATAGAAACATCAACTTAATGATATTTATGGCATGACCAGCCATCCTTTGCCATGTTCCTTACTTCTTGGTCCCATCTGATCCTGAAGAACAGACTGAAATGTTGGTCTCCCTTTCATTATTTAGTAAAAGTCAAGCTGTATTTCCCTTCTTCCACACATCAAATTACATCTGTCACCTGATTTTCTCCTGACTCCTACTTCTTAATTGTTTCCTCAAAATCAGACAACTCGCCAGTGTGAAAGGACACTTGTGGCTGTGGAAAGCTATCTATTAAGTCTAGAAACAGTAGGAATTGTACTGCCTAAACTCAGATTAATTCAGTTATGCCATTATGAATACATACTAGCTTGAAAAGAATCACCATGAGGCTCATTTATCTTACAAAAGTGATTATGCCTCATTCAAGATTCTTGCAGGTTGTGGGCAGATTCCTGAGCCTCCAGGTATCAATATGATCCCAGGTGATAATGCAGCAGAGGAAATTTGCAGGTGGAACTGAAGGTTGTTCTCAGTGTCATATCTTAATGTAATACATCAAACTATGTGGACTGAGAGTTTACAGCAATGGAATAGACAAATTTGTTTGGAAACTGTCATTTAGGTATAAATACTAGTGTGCGGAACACAGTTTATGCCAGAAAACTTAGCAGTATTTCCTTTCACTCCTTCAGTTAAAATAAAAGCACAAAACTACAGACTGCCTGCAAGTTAGAAATCAGAAGCATGCTAATCTCGCCAAAATCCCACCAAACCCTCAGTTTTATATTTACTGTATTACCTTGCCATTAAAGAGAGTTTTCTATGTCATTGAAGAGACTTGCTTTTATAAGGGCTTAAAAAGGGTATTAAAGGTTGTTGTCCAAACCACCTGCATTTGTAGGGATCTTTCTGTTAGTATTTGATACCTCACTTGAAAATATTTTAAATAAAGGAGGCACAATGTACCATTCCAGTATAATTGTGAAGAGGAAATGATGACAGGACCCATTTGATATCTTATTCCATTCAAAGGGACTCATCTCTTTAAAGCTCAAGATTTCTAACTCCAGAGCCACTAAAACTATTGTCATTGCTTCTTAAAATGTACAAGTCTTGCACACAACCTGCTTTCTTTTCAGCACATTTGCTGTCACACCAGCAGCAAATTCCCAATGAGCTCACAGATGCTCTGTCTTTGCAAAACTTCAGATTATAATCCTGTAATTAACTTGTTCAGAGACTGGGTGTTTAGAAGTAACAGCTCTTTACACTAGAGAGGAAGAGGATAAATTTTCTAAAATTAATTGTTATCTTAGTTTTCTTTATTATTTGGTACTTTAAAAAAATTCACAATTTCTCTTCCACATAACCTCCTCAACTTCTACTGATCGCTGTACACTGAATACTACAAGTTATATCATTGTCTTAGGGGGTTTTTTGTAAAGCACTAGATGAGGAGCAAAATGTGTCCGTAACTCCAAAGTTTCTAAACTCTAAAATTTTTCAGTGATGCCCTGCCTACACATAGCAAGAGAACCCAGAAGATCTTTATCACATCAATATCAACAAATATTCCTTCAAGTCATGAACTGGTGCCATATGCAAAGATCAATCATGTGAAAGCCTTAGAGCGTCCCTTAAGTTCTTAAGAAACTGCTATCCAGCTGCACCTGCAAAAACACACAGACCGTTCCCCCAAAGGTAGTTCCTTCCCTGAGGAGATGCCATTGTAACCCACAACTTTTGGGGACACTGGAAATTGAATTCACATTCCTGTGCCCACTATTGACTTCGACAGGTCAAGTATTTCAGGCACATCAAAATTTAGCCCTAACTGTGAAAATGGAAAGAGGTACATACAAATTTAGTCTCCTTTACTTGCCTAGAATAATTGCTGTCAAGAAACTTTCTACAACTCTGTGTAAAGATGTCACTTTCCAAGCTTTCACTCTTTTGACCATTCTGTTACAGAAAGTTACTCTGAGTTGTAAAATACGTATTCTAAGGTGAGCTTTTACCGCTGAATTAAGCAGCAACTTGTGACAAAGCAGTTATCATCAGGAGATAATTGACCTTATTTGAGAGTTAAGCATCCTGAGGCAAAGTTGAGTGTGCTTAATCCTGGCAGGTTAATTATCCAGTGATTATGGTAGCTTGGAAGGTATTACTGCTAAGAACCATTTGCAAAATGACACTATTTAAAAAACCTTAATTTAATAAAAATTAAAAGCAATGACAATAATCAAGTTCTTCAGTCATGTATTGCTAGATAATGACTGCAGAATGGCCCTACTTGGTTAGCTGCAATGACCATATCATTATTCCTTTTGTGAATGTTCTGTATTAAATTTATTATATGAAGTACCATTAATAAATTAAAAAAATTCAAGACAAGATGTTTAGGTAGGTTATAAATGAGATTCAAATAAATTATCAAAACACCAGTGGTCACTGAGTTAATGCTGAAATTGATACATATACTGAGTTGTTACCACAGCATTCAGTATGTAAACTGCAGTTAAGAGTATGCTGGCATTTACATTCAAAACTAGAATATTTATTCTGAGAGGTTTATAACTTGCCCATTTTAATTACCATCTGGCTGAAACTTGAAATAACCAATCTCCATTCAGATGTAAATTTTTAAGTAGAAGATGTAATTTAAAATCACTTTGCCAATTGTTTTTAGTTTAGGAATGGCAGCAATTTGGAATTTTGCTGCACTTGGATGTTTTTGTATTACTCAAAAAATAAAACAGCTCAGTGCTTAACAATAGAATTTTATTGGACTATAATGTGAAGATAAATATAGGGAAGAATAAAATTGTGTCTAAGAGTATTGTTTGTACTAATGAAGTAACAACCACACCACTCAGTATGCCTTGCTTATTTGCTAACTTATGAACTTACACTGATGGAAAATGTAGCAAAAAGCAAGTGAAAATCACACTAAATGGACAAAAATTTGTGTTGGCTAGCTGAAGTGGTTCATGACCCATCAAGACAAAAACACACAAAAAAATCCTGAATGTGACAGAAATTAATATGGGAGGAAAGAAAAAGCACCAAAACCAAGGGCAGATGCTACTAGAAGGCAGAATATATCAGACTGAGCTTTTAAGTTTTGCAACTACTTTTTATCAAAAACCATATGCAGAGAGTAGGAATGCTGACAATGAGAAGACACAGAAGCTACTCAAAACTAGAAGTACATCATGCCAAAAGCATGGTTTCAAGTCACACACAAAGAGAATAAACCATTGCAAGCAGCATTTCGACAACTCCTAAGCAGCAGCAGCCAGCTTATGTAGCAGCAAGCAGAGACTAAACAATGACCAGGGTTTCATGATTAGTGTAAGTAACAAAGAAGCTGGTACTCAGAAGTATTTATATATATTGCATCGCCAAGTTTAAGGATGATTACTTCAGTTTAAATAGTATCTTTTACCCTGAAAGACACTAAAATGCTTCAGAAATTATATACAGAAAATGTAGGGAGTCTTTCAACTTCAACAAATACAAGAGCACCACACAGTATTTTTTGACAGCAGGTGAATAATACCATAACAAGCTGAAATGACACAGGAAATTAACACAGTTTGAATAAAATTTCTGAAATGGGAGTGTCACTGGTATCATGGGCTACTGCTTATAAAATACACAAATATACAGAAAGTAACAACCTATGAAAAATAGCACCTAATGAACCACTGTGATCTGAATTATCCTAATAGGTCAGTGGAGAAATAGTTATATAAAAGACCTACAGGTTTTAATCCCAGAAGTCTCTGTGAAGCCCTTCTACTCCAAAATTGACTCGATTTGGTATTATTCAATTTGTGAAATCTCACAGGATTTTTTGTGTCAAGATTATACTACTATTAAATAAAAATATTCAGTACCATTTTTGTGAGGACTGTATCAAGAAAGATGTACAAAAGTAACAGCTGGAAATAGCAAGAACATGTCTAAAAAATGTTTTTTCTGTATAGTTAACTTCAGTTAAAAAGGTTTCCCTTAGCCCACTGCATTTAAAAACACTGCAATTTCCTTTGGTTTAAAAGTAAGTATTTTTAATTTTTTTAAATTCTTATATCAATGCTAGCCCCTATGTGGACATGCGGACAATAGCTTAAAAACTGACTTGTGTTGGTGCCAGTCCCTGTGTCACAATCAGGAATAACCACTGACAGGAGTAAGTTGCTTTTCCATCATTTTCCTGTACTCATGTAGTTATCGCGAGTGACAAACCCACATTTCATTTAGGTGTGTCACACATTTCAAAGCTTTTTTCAACCTTTTCCTGCTGAGAAACTAATAAATACTTAAGAACACTATTTAAAGTGAAAAAAAAAATCAAAAAGTGCTAGCACTATGATGAGTGAAATCTGAATTAATTTGGTCTATTAATATGGACTTCCAGGCAGAATTTCATGCAATCCGTTTGCCAACTTATATAGCAAAGATAAGCCTTCCTTTGATGGACTGCCAGAACATCTTCCATAAAATCAATGAGAACCTTTTAAACCAACCCTCTATTTCTTAGTTTTCTCCTCCCACTTCTCCCCAGAGAGTCATCTTCATCACAGAAAATGCTATTGATAGCAGCACTATGGGTACAGAATCAAGTTACAGAAGCTCAGTGGTAGCCCTTTATATGTTTTCTTCCAGCAGAGTTAAATTCAGGGTGAGGACATTATGCACATGGACAGTTATTACAAAGCACCAATGTGCTGGTTATTTCCGACCAGAATGAGCAAGTTGTAAACCTCTAACAGGTCAAGTGACATCTTTGGCATCTACTGAAATATCCCAGTCCAGTGACCACAGATTTAGCATTCTAGTGACACCTCACATGGTCAGATTCCCTCTAAAGAAAAAGGAGCACCATGAATCACAAAATCATCAAGGTTGTAAAAGACCTTCAAGACCATCAAGTCTAACCTTTGACTGATCATAACCCCATCAACTAGACCTGCAGCACTAAGTGCCACATCCACTCTTTTCTTGAATACCTCCAGGGATGGTGAGTCCACCACCTCCCTGGGCAGTTCATTTCAATGCTTGACAACCCTTTCAGTGAAGAAATTCTTCCTGATATCCAACCTGATCCTCCCCGGGCCCAGCTTGAGGCTATGTCCTGGGGAAGCAGGCTCTGAGACACAAACACTTACGTGCAAGAGATACAAATACTTCCATTATTTTCTTAAGACTCACCGTTTCATTTCCAAAAAGAACATCCACATAAGGCATGACTTTCATCATAGGCTCTTTGTAGAATTGGCTTATAAATGGTGCAGAAAGATTCAAGCTGAAGATCTTGTTGTTGGCAGAAGCCTGAGCAGCCACTTTTAATACTGCTTCTGGTGACACTGTCAGGAAGAATCCCTGCAAGCATCAAAACAAATCAATGTATGTTACTAATTTTGTATTAGGTACCACATGAAGCATGCTATTTCTGTAAAGTCTCTCCCAACCCACATTTGTCATACACATGCACAGATAAAAACTGGGAAATACTGCCTTTCCATTAAGGTATTAGAGAGGTGACAAAGCATCTGCATATGCCTAGAATCACAGCCTTTCAAAATGAAATATAACTCCCTACATCTGCATTCCATGGAGTACACTTTCCCATGGCAGCTGAGACTAATGTTCATATTTTAAAACGTGATGTATTATAATTCTACATGCTACTTTATAGTACTAGAGTCAATCAGACTGTGCTGCTTAATTCTGAAGTCCAGTATGATGGCTCTATACACAGCTAGGAGACTAATGAGATCTCCTACCTTAAACATTAGTACCTTGTTTACAATAAAGGACTTGAATATGCTGATTTTGTAGCACTTGCTACTGTTTTGCAGAAGAAAACCTAGGGGTTTTCATGTTTCCACACAAGTATTTTATTTGCCCCCCTCTCCCAGAAGTACTTTTCTTTACTCAGAACATCAACATTAAAGTATCAACTTCCACAAATCACTACTTGTCTACTAAATTGTGAATGCTGATTTAGACTCTATGAAGAACAAGGCTGCCAATTTGAATTTAGCATTGCAGATGGTTACCCCAACCACACGTGTTCCAGGAGCCATGTAAAGATCCCCTACAGCTTCATTAATCTACTAATTAAACAAAGGCTTAGACTTTGCGCTAATTAAACAAATTTTGCATGTTTTGTTTTTATAATTCTAAAACTTATTTTACTAACTGTTCTCTAAACTCAGTGAAAAACAGCAATTTTCAAGCATGAGCAGCAAGTGCAAAATTTAAGGCCAGAGATAATGTCTAAGGCACAATGAGAAACAACTTTGAGGAGGGTCTGACAAATGAAACACCATCTCAGTCCTACAGATAACACCACCACCATGACACTCCAAAAAGGTGTAATAGTGAAACAGTCTTATTTCCCAGTTTTTATCCATATGATTATGCCTTTGAATCACAGAATATCTGTATTTTCATCCTGCATACTTCAGGATCATTTTAGGCATTCTACTCAATGGAAAAAAATAATGAAAGTCTACAGATTAAAGACTACTTTGAGAATATATCTATTTATTTCTCCTTACTCCACACTCTCCAGTATAAAAAATACATGGTTGATTTCAAAATCTGGGCACAATTTGCTATTTGACAAAGTCCAAAGGGCGTAAGAATCCTATGCACGTAGTGGAGCTCATCAGTACCCTGAACGACTGGAAGCCTGCAAATATCCAAGCTTCTCTGTTAATTTTACATTCTGAAGAATTAAAATGAAAGTTTATATAACTTCTCATCTCCATAGCAATCTCTACCATCTTGTAGTTTTTTATTTAATGAACAGAGAGATAGATTTTTAAAAAAATTGTTCCAAACACACAATAAAAATCTTTCAAGGGTAACGTGTTGCCAGCTCTGGATGAATGACAGATTGCTCTACACCGGTCTATGTAAATAGTAACCTGGTCAAATAATGAGGCTTCTTACCAATTTTAGGCTGAAAACTTAATCTGAAGTAAAATACATCTGATTGTAATTTAAGGTACAGAACACTATTCCCATGAGATCTTAACTCAGGCCTGCATCCAACTCCCTTTACCTTGGAAAGGCAACATAAAAGTGCTGAGACACAGATAGGAAAGCTTGCTTTTCAGATCCTGCAAAGTAAAGGCCAGGAAATCTCAAAGGCTAGAGCTCTGTCTTCTGGGTTTCTTAAAAATCACTTCTGCCATTTAATTGCATTCTTCCATGGCTTTGTTTATATTTATATTTAAATAACTGTTTGAAATTAAACCATCTAGAAATTAAGAGTTCTGTGTATGACAACTCTTTGCCAAGTATAAATTTTCTTTGCAAAACAAGTTGTAGCAGTACAATCCACACAATGGAATTAACAAAGTAGGGAGAAAATGTACAAAACTTAACCTGAAGAGATATGGATTTGAAGAAACCTAATCCAAGCCCCCTCTTTAAGAATTTAAATCAATTTTGTCTCACTTTTAGTGGAATTTCATGCAGCTATGCCCAGTGCAGTCACAGTAACCCAGCTTCGAAAATTTAAATTACAACTAGACAAGCCACAGACCACCCTACTGCGGCATGCTACAGTTGTGTACAGGAATGAATTCCCCTAAAACAAACAGGTTTTCTTATATCTCACTGGGATTCAGAGCAAAGTTGTTCTGTAACTTCCTTAGAAACTCAGCCTGCAGGCTTCTTGCAGCTGCCGCTGCTTTTGGTCCAGACAGATATATACAAAGGAATGCCGAAGCCAACTACTCTTACCTGCTCAAACAATTAACTGTCCACCAACATTAGCTTCGAGTGGGAGAATAAATGTATCCTGTATCACTGGTGTAAAAGACTTTGTATTTCACTAGTAGGAAGTTCTATTCCCACTAACAAGAAGGTTAAGAGGCTCCTCAGAAGATAATCTATACCCACCTACACACCTTAGACTACTTCAGAGAGTTTTAGGCTCCTTTTACCCTCAAAACCCAAAGGTACTTAAAACAACCATGAGGAAAATACCTGTAATCAAAGGATGAGACAGTTAACAAACAGAAATTCCTGGGAAATGTACACTGCACAGAAAAATGAAATTACTGTGTATGTATCTATCTTTGTGAAGGAGGGGATGCTGGTGGACAGCCAGCTCAGTATGAGCCAGCGTGTGCCCAGGTGGCCAAGAAGGCCAACGGCACCTTGGCCTGTATCAAGAATACTGTGGCCAGCAGGACCAGTGTAGTGACTGTCCCTCTGTACTAGGCACTGGTGAGGCCACACCTTGAGTACTGCTTTTAGTTCTGGGCTTGTCACTTCAGAAAGGACATTGAGGCACTGGAGCATGTCCAGAGAAGGGCAACAAGGCTCAAGAAAGATCTAGAAAACCTGTCTTACAAGAATGGGTGAGGGACTTGGGATCGCTTGGTCTCAAGAGGAGGCCCAGGGAGAACCTCATCACTCCCTACAACTGCCTGAAAGGAGACTGCAGTGAGGTGGGGACTGGCCTCTTCTACTGTGCCTACAGAGGACAAGAGGAAACGGCCTAAAGCTGAGACTGGGGTGACTCAGATTAGGTATCAGAAATCTTTTTTTTCATTGTTAGGATGATCAGGCATTGGAATAGGTTGCCCAGGAGTGTGGTAGAGTCACCATCCCTGGAGGTACGTAAGAGGCATCAGGATCTGGTGCTGGGTGATGTGATTTAGTGGTCACAGTGGTAGTGGTGGGTAGATGGTTGGACTTGATGATCTTAAAGGTCTCTTCCAATCTTGACAATTCTATGATACAAGGACATGTGACAACTGGGCAGTGCCGTCACAGAAAGTGAAAGGCAGCAACACTGTACACCAGGAAAACCTATAAAACATTAAAGGCTATCAGATATATTAGCAGCAGACAGCATTCCTTTGGTGTGTGCTGTTAAAGACTGAATATACCAGATGCTACTGCTTCATGATGTGCCACTATTTTCTGCTGCTCAAAATGTAACGAGTGTCTTTTCTATGCCAGGAGGAAGGTACCATTGTACCACATGCCAGAGAGCAAGGCTGAACCAAAATACACACTAGGAAAATAGGATGGTAGGCTGAATTATGTATATGCATGTTTATATGTACACATGCACAAAGCAATACCATTCTTACGCACTGTAAGCAGTTCTTTTATTTAAATACAGCCCTTTGGTGGGGAAAAACCCCCATTTTCCTGGTCGGATAAAAAGAAACAAAAAGGAAGAAATAAGAAAAACACGTTCATGTATTGCAGAGACATGGCTATGTGAGATACAGTCACTTGTTTGTAACTTAAGAGCTTTTAAAATTCAATAAGATGCACACAACAGCAGAGGACAAAGTCAATAGAGAATATCATATTAATCTCACTTTTACAATATTCAGGAATTCTTTGATGCACCTTATAAGATATGCCAGGGTACTGTGAATATTGGATAGTCTTTTACATTCAAATCTTTTTTTTTTGTAGACACTAGCATTAGTGGAAGGATTTGGTGAGTTTACACACCGGTAATTTGTCTTGTAAGCCACCTCTCTCATTTTTATCACACACAGATCCAAAAGGTTTCTTCTGACCTACACTAAGCTCTTACAGCACTAGCTGTAGCAGATGTGAGGGCAGCAAATAAGGGTGTCAAAAGTGTCAGCAGCATAGAAACAGAGAGGGTTGAAGAGATGACCTCATGAAACTAGCACAACTCTGGCTTTGGTGAATGTAATTCTGTATAAGGTGTTCTGTCCAAGCTGAGAAGCCTTGCCTTACACTGAATTTGTGCTCACAAATTCCTTTGGATTACATACACAGAATGTTTGCACAAAGAGGATCAAGATTTTTTTTTTTCCAAGTGAGTATTTCCAAACAAATGCAGGGCAAGATGATAACAAACAGCCTTCCAATTTGGGATTTATTATTCTTTAATAGTACAGAAGCAATATTGCCTCAAGAACATACAGAGATAATAAAAATTAGAATTGCTTTCAAACCTACTACCTCCTAAAATGCATATACCCTCTCTTTCTAGCTCTTCCACTCTCCTTGCGACTCCCTTTCACAGAGTGGATTACATGAAAATAACTTTATCATATGAATGACAGAATTTTGAACCATGGCATTTCTGAGCTGATTTGGGTATGCCATTTGGTAACAATGTAAAATCAATAAATTGTAAGTGTGAATCAAAATATTTAACTTTCAGGAAAACAGATACAACAGTCTACTGCCATTTAAGACAAATTATATTCTGCCAACAGGAAAGGAACACATCATTTAATCCAAAATTATTTTATAGCAAGCATTAACATAAAAATGCAATTATGACGACATCACACTCTCATCCATCTAAAGAGTGGAATTTTTCAGGCACATAGAAAGCTTGACAGTTATGTAGTGACAGTCCTGATAAAATACCATGATTCAGTAAAGCCCTACACAAATCATCTAACTTCAAGTGTGCTGGCAGTTCCAGTGAAAGAGTGAGAGTGCTGAGGTGCCAGAAAAACTTGCTCCATTACATGACAGACACAACCAAGTCAGAGCTTTTGGACCTGGTTAAGTTTCCTATATTCTGTACACAAAGAGAGCTTCAAGCCACACACTTGGGCAGAAGAAGCATCCCTCAGCTCTGCTCTGCCATCAGTCTCATCTGCTGCAGTCTAGCAAAAATACCAGAGCTTGGAAAGAGTGAGGCTGCAACACATGGCAATTCCTGAGCTGAAGAATGAACCACTAGGTAACTGCTCCAGACGGAAGAACTTACACAAGGCTTCCAGGTGCTCTTACAACCAGAAGAGTCTGAAAGACTTTTGTATTCCAGTCTCTGAACTGTCTGAGCACAGATGGGGTGCAGTCCATGTCCCACTCACTGTGAGACATAGCAATGAAAATCATCTTCCCTCAGAACAGGAACCAGAAGGAATCTTCTTGGAATGATAGAGCAAAAGCTCTTCATCTGTCTTAGTACTTATGTGAGTTTAAAAGAGCAGGGAACAATCTAAAAACTACCTTTAACAGTGAAACATCTGAGCACATTACCTGGAATGTGCAAGACTGCCAAGGTAGCAGATTTATTGACACCTTACCTCTTGAATCTCTTGAGTTTTGAGCATTTATACTTGCAACCTGTTCCTGCTTGAAAGTATTGTTAAATTATTTTCCTTACTGAGCTACAACAGAATAGTCATACAGATACTAAAATACTCACGGTATGGGGAAAAAGCCCACCAGAAATAATTAACAAGCCCCCACAAATAAAATAATCAACATGACCTTTACTAATAGATGTGCTTGTGCTTTAACATAGGGTTTTACTTTCTCTAGAAAGGACGAAAACTCTTTATCCACTTGGGAAATGTTCGGTCTGTAAATGAGTGAAATACATGAACGTTATTTTAATCTATGTTCCTGTTCTTCCTGTAATAGGTACTTCAGGAACTTAGAAAGTACCTAGACAATATCAATTGCAGTTTTGGACTAAATTTTATCTCATAATGATCAGCAAGCAGTTACTTAATGAAACAAAACTCGCTGTTTTTTGTCCAGTTCCTACTGGAGACAGTTGTTTTAAATCAGGAAGCAAGGACAGCAAGTATGCAACAACTTCTCTGAGTAATTGTTTTGGCTTGTTCCTGTATGCATTGTTTATTTTTATGAAAGTATTGCTTTATAACTGGAAAATGACTAAGCCATAAACTATTGTTTTATCATTCTGAGTGGCCAGTGTTTCTGTTTTCGATAAAAGCCAAGTTTCAAACAGTTTTCAGGAACATAGGAAAAAACCTAACTGTCAGTAAATGTGCTTATATTGACCGTGACATTTTCCTCTATGATGGTGCCAACATGTCAGAAGGAGAGGATTGCTTTCAGACTTGAACAGCTTCTTTGCTGCTGAAGTGAACTCTCATTGCTGCCATACTTGTATCTATCAGTAGCAGAAAACCTACAATATCTGGCACTGCATGTAAAAGAAAACAATTATTTTATGCATATATTACCAATTTATTTTTTAAATATTTTTCAATTCTGATTACTATTGATTAAATTTGGCACTCTCCAGGAGGTGTTCCAAGCCACGTTTAAGACAAAGTAATTGTGTGATTTTACTTAGGAGATACGTACTTACAGAGTGTGTAGATGAGAACTTTAACAATGAGGTGTAACTCATGTCCCAGAGAGCAGTAATATACCTACTTTTGGTGTAATGTAGAGCAGTAATATACCTACTTTTGGTCCTATTTCCCTGAAAAGTACAGAGTTAGTTAAGATCTTAATTCATCTTGCCAAAAACGAGCTCACGAATTTGTTTGACATGGTTCCCTGAAGTCTGCCCCTCTGTGAAAAAGCAAAAACACCTCTCAAATATGCTCCCTCAAACTCAGTATATACTTTGACATGACTTTATTAAGCTCAGGTATAAGATGTATACATTTAATTATATTGAATTTATAATAAAATTTTGGAGGAAGTACTAAACGTCATCTGGGACATAGGAGCCCAGAGATTTTATTACTTTGATTAATAATTCAACCTCCTTTGCCTCTGTTTACCCACTTGCAAAAGAGTTATAATGATAAATACACCTCCATTGGCAGAACCAGTAGGAAGTTTAATTACTTAACATTACTAAAATGACTGAAATTTTGTGTTGAAAGGTATTATAGAGTATAGGGTATTACCATCAATAAAATATAAGCTGCAAATCAAGCAAGCTATGATAAAGAGCAAGCCACTTCATTTCTCCTAGTATCCCAGAACCACTCTACCACACATTTTTTTCATCAAAAACCAATTTAATCCGTACTGAGAAAGCCATGCATCTTAAAAAATTGTTAAATTGCTGATTAAAGAGAGAAACCATTTCTTTCGCCCTTCATCCTTCTAAAATAACTCTTTATTAGGTTTCTCTAACTCATCTATTAATATGAAGATACCCTTGTGTTAAGACCAAAACGTAGATTCGGGCATACCTTTTTATTGTTTTATTAAACAATATCCAGAAGTCTAAAAATTGGCATCAATATTATTGATGATGTTTGGAACAATGAGATAACTGGTTCTCAATCTTAATTGCCAAAATTTTGAGCATAATCCCAGGATCCTTGTCCCAGCAAATAAGCACTTCAGGAAGCACAGAATAAGGTACGGTTAATTTAGGCCCTTGATGATTGTGCAACATTTGCTTTTTTGTATACAGCTAGTTCCATTAATATAATGTGGCATCTCATAAATTATGTAAACATCAACCATATGTTGAATTCATTCAAGTTTGGTGTGTACATAATATTTACAGTATATTAGTAAATTGAGAGAATCTATGTAACTACAAATGCATAGAGAATTTCTAATTCTCTAGACAGTTAATCCTCAGTTTGAAAGCTCTCTAAGCAAATACTTTAAACAAGCCTATTTCTTGCTTATTAAAATAGCTTTGAACAGGAAGAGAACAAATAGGAGTATTTGCTTAATTAAATGTGCCTATAGCAGCACAATGGTCTGTTTTATGAATACAGGTTAAACACTCAGAGTGAAACAACGACTGACCATTGGTATATCAGTAGATAATCACTGCTGACTGGGTGTCAAAAGAAAAAAAAAGTCTCACCAAGCTCTTGCTCTGTACTAGCATATACTGCTATACCTGTGGCCTCAGTGTCAGGATCCCCAGGTGATGCAGGGGAATGCAACAGTTACGTCACATAAACAAACACAAGAATGAGTCCAGTGCCTGAGAAAATAAGTCAGTCTTACAGATTTCCCTGTCAACAATGTGGTCATGCTATGAAATGTTTCACTTGAATTCAGGTTAGAAAGCAGATACAAGGTATAATGAAATACAGGTATGTTTCTCCCTAAGCACTCTAAAACTGAAATACTTCAGCAGAAACCTTTCTTCCCTCCCCCAACTACCTTTGAGATCTTGTAATTTATAAGAACATAGCAGCATGGGGATTAAATATTAATCAAAGTCATTACCATCATCGTTAGAACATATTTCAAGAGCCCCAAAGAAAGAGCGTATTATTTCACTAATAAAGATCATATCATCAGAAATATGTAGCATGGTAGGTATGAAGAGAAAAAAAGAAATGATCAAGTGGTAAGTCAAAAGATTTCTGAAGTTTATAGCACTATTCAAATACTAACTCATCCTTTAACTGAGTTCATTTAAACACGGCAGACTCACCATGGGCAAAACTGAGCTCTGTATAGAACACACAGGTACACAGTACATTTAAAATATGTAACTTCGCTGAGTGAAAAAACCCACCCACCAAAATAAAGTTTAAAAAGAGGGGTCCAAACTCCATCAATATGTTAGTGAAATTCTGGAGCAGCTCCAAAGCTTCAGTGGAGATCTGAATTCATTTGGTGTGCAATAGGGCTTTCCCAAGGCACAACCAGGGCACCTGAAACCAACATTGTTCACAGGACGACTTACTCTTTGCATTAAAGAAATGACGAACTTTATGAACTAGTAGGACTTCCACTATTTGCAAATTAAGGTGTAAATAATTATTAAACCAAATACCTCTCCCACTCCCCAAGGTGCTTCCCAGCTGATTTTAAACAGCCTACATATCCTTACATTTACTTTCATGTTCAAGCACCACTACTGCGTAAAGTGCATAGTGAAATAAAAAGCTCGGAAGAACTAAAAAAATAATTGGCATCATAATAAAGGATATATTTCTTTCCATTTCCAGCTTACCAAGTTAAGAGTGTGTTAAATATTTCTTTTAAGTATCACTCTTCTCGCAACTCTATCCTCAGAACCACAATTCCAACAAAATGTCTTTCACAGCAAATGTAACATTTACTATGAGCATGCAATTAGGCCCTAATCGCTTGGATTAATTACCACATCAGGGTTTACAATAAAACATTTATTGCTCACACTTCCACACACTAAAATTAATTATTTAAAGAACATTAATGTTATTGCTTGGTCTTTTAATTTTCATTATAGAAAGACTCTTACATGGTTTTGTTTCTGAACACAAATAAATGAGGGTCAGGATCTATGCTAATCCTAATAATTATTAATATAGTTGAAATGTGGACAGTTGCTAAGCTCTAAACAGAGATATCTTCACTTAAATTAATTTGGGTAATAATAACTGCCTGTAGAATACTTTGAATACAATGAGCTGTGTGAGTGTTTTGCATTAATTATTGAATTAGTACTGAATAAGTACTTCCTTCAAATTCCAAGGGTGAGGGGGAAATAACCCTAATTATTAGCTTTTTAGAGCCAAATAATACTTACATTAAGTTCCTGTTTCTAATGAACTTATGAGCTCATACCTCAGAAACCCACTTTTAATAGCAGGACCACTACTGTAACCAGGGAGAATGGTGTTAGTCTTTTACTTTGCACTGCTGTTCAAGATGCTTCAATACTCTAAGTAAGTATTAATTTTCTACTGAATATTTTCCATGCTTCTCTACCTGAAACTGACTCCACTCCTGTTACATTATTTGCCCATCTTCAGAGAAAATCATACTCCAGATACAGCTAACATGACTGAATAAATATTTTTTCCCCCATTTAATTAAAAATAGTATTTTAAAAAACCGTTTTAGATCAATAAATGATCAGGTTAGATGGTCAGCCTATGACAGAGAACTAACCTTTCTTGATGCAGCGTATCAGTGAGTTTACAAGTCAAATGATTTTGAGAAGAGGAAGCCCCTGAAACTTAGTGAGCTAATACTTGTGCTCCCTAAGAATGTGACCCTTTCAGTCTCCTTGGAAGTATAAGGCACCCAGGAACCTTCTCAATCTTCAGGGAACAGGTATCCAAGTTCGCTGGGATACATGTGCCCTCTGCAGATGTTGGGGTGTGTTTAGTAGCAAATGTTCATGTGACTGTACATCTCTGTGCATCTCGGATATTCCATCAAAAGCACTCCTGTGGCAGGGTGGCACTCGGGAAATACTCAGGCTGCTCATACACGCAGTGCAATGCGATTTTTCATAGCAGGATCACGTGCTACTGGTTTTAAAAATACTGTGCAATGTTACACATTTTTTTCTGCAACAGTAGAAACATATGGGCACTATTTTTTTAATGTATGACAAAAAATGGATTTTGTAAACTGCCTTGTAGATGAGAACTTATAGTTCCAAATCAATTTACAGATTAAAAACAACAGTGCAGAATACAACTAGCAATTAAGAAAATCACTGCTAACTAGTTAGTAAGTGACTTCTTTAGACTCCTTTAAGTCTCCAAAACTTGTACTTGATGGAAACAAGGTTACATTCAAGGAGGTATTTCCAATATGGCAATTCCAATTTTGTAAGTCAGGCCTAACCCCCTGAACCAATGTCTCTTCTATTTGTTAGTGCCCAAATTAGTTCGTGTGGTTTAATTCACAATTGGCTTATTTTTGAAATGTTGAAGTGTATAGGGAAAAAGAAGAGATTTATATGAGCTCATGTTCTTAAAAATGGTATTTAAAATTATATAAATCAAACTGCTTTTGAAACTCATGTGAGTTTTACAATATTCAAAGAAATTTCACATGGAAAAAATTTTCATGATAGGGGTCAAACATTAGAACTTCCTTGGAAGTATTCGAAATGACTGAACATAAAGCAACTGTAAACTTTGAATTTGCTCTAGCAAACCTCTAGGGGTCAATTGGAACCTGAATTATTGTAAAAATCTATGATATACTAGATCTGTGCGAAGTTGAAAAACATGGACAAAAAATATGTGGACAAACCATACAGTCTCCAACGTTCTATCAGCTTCTAAGAATGTACTTCAAAGCAGAGCATCCCAGGTAGTACTCTAACAATCAGAAATTAGCTATTTTACCCTGAAATAACCACCACAAAACTGATACACTTTGCAAACAAACCACGTAGATGCATTAGAAGTAGAACACCTTAGAGTTTGAGTTCCTTCTGCAGCCCTTCCTCTTCACATGGAGCATCTCTGAATTCCAAATTATGAAGTCAACGTGATCTTAATAATGCCTACAACCCTATATGTAGACAGTCCTTTGAACAGGAATGAGCTCTGTTACAGAATATTAATCAGAATATTAATTATGAAAAAATGTTCCCTGTTCTTTTTTACCCTTTACTTGAATCTTTGCCCATTCAATTTGTGTCCTTGAAAACAGAGAGAATAAGAAAAATACACACTAAAGCCATCATAATGCATTTAACAGTGTTAACTTGTGTGCTAATTTATACACTATAACCACGATTTCTGGATTAGACTATCACTGAATAACTTTGACATATTTGACGCACATAACAAAGACAAATGAAAAAGCACTCCCTTTAAAATCAGCATTGGAGCTCATGTTTCACTGCTTTTAAAAGAAAATGAAGTTGGGATGTCTCAAAGTCACCTACTTAGTTCTGAGAGGTTAAATCCCTTCCTTATGCCAGATAAACATAATTTCTAGTGTTTAAACAGCCAAACAAGAACATTTTGAAACTGTATAACAGAATAACCTCATTTTAGGGAATGAAAATTATTAGTCCACGTCAAAGTAAAATGCAGCATGCATTCTTCAAAGCAAACATGGAAAGTGTCTGTCTGAAGTTTTTGATATATTTTTACACATCTGTATCAATGGCATGCCTTTATTTACAGAAAGTCAGATCATTTGGTATTTATTGGAGCTTGCTCTCTCTTCAAAACACCTAACTATGGAAATCAAGGATTTCCTTTTCACTCCTGTCCCTACAATGCATTCTCATCAACATCTATGGTCCAACCCAGTCATGAGTCTAGTAAGAAACCAAAGCTGGCAAAGTGGTATCAAACACTTCTATAAATAATAAGAAACAGAAGTGATGATGGTACCTTGAAACCAGAGGTCAGCAGTCATGGATAAATCCTTCACATTTCTTCAATTTTCTAATTTTTAGAGCTCTAATTTTCTTTTGTAAAGTCAGTTGAGACACAAATCAGCTATTCTGACAAAACTTTGCCCTGGAGAGCAGTATCTATATGATACTATTTGAAACATCTTCCGCAGAACAAAATTAAGCATAAGAAGTTTCCTTCTGAAACAGATGTTCAGAACTGGTACAAATCACAGAAAAACTTATTACAACAGTCATAGCAGTTTATGCATAGCAATAATCATTGATATTTAAAGGGTTAAGTAGTTGGCAATGACACGAACAACAGAAAAAATTATTTGACAAGATTCCACCCTCATTCCAATCTCTACCAAAGCATCAATTGTAATTATAAATTTTCACCAAAGATGTCAGATTCTTATGTTAATCTCTGCACAATCTGACATTGCCATTCTTCCACTTGTATAGATGTGAACAGTTATCATTTTGTTTGTATGTCACCACAGACAACATAATCAATAGTTTTCATATCTTTCTGTTCACACTTTTTGTTAAAATGAATTTCATGAGTGCTGCTTACTTTTGTTCCACTATGAAACTTGTTACTGCTTGAATAGAGAGTACTTAATCTCAACAATAAACATTATAATGTATGATAGAGCAGTCAAGGGGAAAAAAAAAGTTTCAAAATTTTTTTCCAGTCCCCATTTTACCATAGTCTGTCCTTATCAAATTAATATCTAATAACAGAGACACGAAAGCAACACAATGGATGGCTTTGTTCACTTTAGATGTACTAATCTGAAGCACAAACTGCCTTTCACTCCTTTTCCTTTCATGTTCTGTAATTCTGTAGTAAGGAAATCTTATTTCATGAAACTCAAAGCAAAAAATTTGTAACTGGAAATTACTGGTTTATAAAATATTACATGCCAGCATCAACAATTTAAAGAAGATCCACAAACAGATGGATTGTTTGTTTATTGTTTCCATACCCAAAGAGCCAGGAAGGAAGCCTGAAGATATTCTTTCTGACCTGTCACTCAGGTGAAAGAACCATGCAGGCACATTCAGCTCTTCCTGCAGTTCTGCAGCAAAAGTCCCTCACCTCTGAGCACAGTCAGCACAGTTGCTCCGTACCAGAAACAGACACTGATAGATTTTCATAACAGTTGTAAATGACGCTGGTTGAAAAATTGTGCATCATAGGATAGTGGTTCCCGTGCAGGTAAACTTGATCCTTACTGTGCTGATCCATATACCTATTCTTCATGGATGCTACTTTAAAAAAAGTAAGTTTTTAAATCAGTCACCAGGGGCACAAACTGAAATGCAAAGAGGAGAATAAATTTCATGCTGGCATAGGCTTTACTTTAGCTTTTACAAACGAGCACCACTGTACCAACAGTGAAAATGGTCTGGATTTTATATTTGCTGAACTTGACTTTAGAAACTGACTTTCTTGATATGCAGTCAGGTGGAAGTTTCCCTTCCAGGCACCAAAACAGACCAAACTGCTCCAACAGAAAAAACTTTTTTTGGATATAATGATTCAGCTAAGGTTTGAGGCTCTAGCTTCACCAAATATGGACTTTCGACACTTAATACCCAACAGAGACAGTCCAGATCTTCTATTGACAGCACTCAACTGATTTTATCCAGTGTGAACCAGAACCAGTTAAGAGCTGGCTTCATCTACACCTTACCAGCTTACAACTGATATACCTAAAGCATAAATACACTTATATCACCTAACTGTTAGGTTTAGCCAGAGGTTATTACTGTTAGAAACTGCAGGCGTGGCCTTGCCTAGAAGCAGAGAAATTATGAGCTCCCCTTGAACGAGAGCCTCAGGCCTGTGAAGCTGATGCACTTAACTTCGGAAATCCAGCAGTACTCAAGTCTAAGTCTAATGCACATCCATAACCTCTGAGTTACCATAGTATGCTTCAGGCTGCTGAAAAAGCAGACTTCAGAGAATGGTTTGCAGCACAGCAGTACTTCTGTGTATGTGTAATAAACAGTCTCTGAAGTGTCTTCTGACCCTATTTACTCCTGAAAAACTGCATTCATACACACAGGAGTTGCAGAAGTCTTCCTGTGAACTTGCTTTTCTAGCAATTTGCTCTCAACAACAATTGCTTACATCTCACGTGCCCTGCCATACCCTGGCCACTCTAATCTTGGAGCAAAGAATCTTTAGAATATTCACTGCTAATAACAGTCCTTGGAAAATATTCAACAATTTCAAGACTCTATGATACATTTTAGAATTCAGATATTTAACACCACTGATGATTACCAATTTTCCACAATTACCACCAGAATCATTCTATGAGGATTCTATCCTGAGGATACAGATGACCAGGAGATGTGTGAAACTTTTATAAAACATCTTCTGAATGTCTGGCATTTTGATAGAGTAATACTTTGTCTGCTTTTCTGACTGCCTGCTACAAATTTGTATTTGCCTTTGGATATTTTTCTTATGGCAAAAGAGTCTGTTGCAAGGAGACGTGTACCTTGGTTTTACTACAGTGAATTATGCATCTATTCCGAGATCATGCTCTCCCGAATGAACATCCAAGCCTGCTAAAAATGTCTGCCAACATACTGTGAAGATCTGGGAAATGGCACACCCTCACAAATGCCAGATGTAATTCTGCCCACAAGAAAAGTCAGATGGATTCCTCCAATAAATTCCTACTTCTTTTGTCTGCCTCTTGGTTGATATATGATACCACTGCAGATGTATCCAATTTTATTAAAATTTGTCCCATCAGCTCTACTCCAAAAGGAGAATTTTCAGATTTACCCTGAGTTTGTGCACATTTGTTACAAGTTGTTTCTAAGCTGAAACCCAAGTGTTAAGCTTTATTCCATTTTAGTTCACCAAGGTCCATACCTGGTCCGGCAGTCTTCCGTGTCTGTGGTTGTAAAAAACAACTGTATTTTTCTAAGAGTGCTTGTATATTTGAGCTCCCATCTCAGTAAATTTTTCAGTTAGCCCTGAAACTGGAATTATTATGTTGAGTTTGGATAAATTTGAAAAGCTTAATAAATAGTGGAGTTCAAGCTACAACACATCCCACAGGACTACATGCAATCCACAAAGATCTCAGCACAGCTAGCTCTTCAAATCCTAGCAGAAGCTTTGCTAAAGAACTAAACTGGAGAATAACATTCTTCAGTGTTGAAAGCTTAATATTGAAAGCTTTTCCTTAATGAGTGGCTAATAAAGTACTTTTATGGAGATACCAGTAAATCTATAATTACAGATATCACTCAATTCCCCCATCCCAAAGACATACCTAATGTTAATGAGTACACAGGAAATTCACACGGTTGAAAGCCAACACAGCTGTCTATGGTCTTTGCTCAATTTGACACTAATAAAATTGTGAACTACTCTGAAAACCTCATGTCCAAAAAATCACCACATGTTGTAAAAGTATCCAGTTGAAAGTTAAAGTAGCAATTCAAAGTAATTTTGAAAAGGCTTTTAGAGTGAATATTCACTGTAATTTAAGCATGATAACTTACAAGTTATACACTGGAGAACAACTGCATTTGCTACATATTCAAGATTTTCCTAAGAGGGAAAACTGAGGAGGCCAGGTCTGAGCTAGTATTGTAAAATCTTGCACTGAATTACCCATACATTTAAAGACTGATGAAATAACTCCATATAAATAAATTCCCCTCCTTCCTCTGCCCCCCCCAAAATACAGATATAAAATATGCTGCTTATTCTGCACTGTTTCATGTACAGAAACTAAGCTTTTAATTCAACTTGTCTTTCTCTAGTATTACTACCCTGTAGAAAAGCGTGTGTTTTGTTTCTAAAAACGACATTTTTGGTATCATGCCCACATTACTTAGGATTCTGAAGATATTGTCCACAGTCATCCTCCCACTTCCAGTCACTCATTTTGCAACTAGTGTTTGCAGAGACTGATGATCTAGAAAGTCCCTTGTGGTAAGATTTTGTATTCCACTTTCTTTCTTCTCCACTGAGGGTAGTAAGCTCTATTCTATTCACATTTAAAGGAGCACAGAGTATAAAAGTTAGTGATGCCCATGGGAAGATACTTTCCTGTTTGGGACAAAGACAAGATTAATTGTCTTTTAATTGTGTGAGAAACACGGAGATAAATTTTAACACAAGTGTGAAAATGAATTGGGGTTACCATTTTTGTCACTGTGGTGTCACAACTGGCCTTGCGATAGATGAGTCTTAGTTTGTGTATGAAATTAATATACACTAAAAACTTTATTAATGGAAATATTAATTACTCCAGGATGATAACAGACCTTGGAACTAAATCAGATGCTCCTCAAGAGCACACCAGGGATAACTAAGTATTGTTACATGGGTGTCTTTCTCACCTGAGAAAAATACAATAAAGATTCTGTACATTTCAGTTTTTGCAGAAAACTATCCAAAAGTGTATTGGGGCTTCCTGTAGAAAGAGAAAACCTCTAAAAGGGGCCTTTAAAGTTGGCAAAATCAGTAAATTTAATCTATCCACTTTCTTTTGACCTTTAAACCTGACCTAAAAAAAGTGTTCAGCAACATAAATTTGATCTCTAAAGGCTGCTGCAGATCTCATTTTCTGCTGTTTTTCCATTAGGCATTTATGGGACTTGCTGGTGTTACAGGGGACTAGTAAAATGTCGAAGTAATCCTGCAGTTCCTGTGTATGAATTCAGCTTTTCCCTATGAGATGACAACATTTTTTTTGTCTGCCAGGGTTTTTTCAGATACTGGAGTATAAGACTAATACCATAGGTGTGATGTTATTTTTTTTTTCATTTGGTAACATTAACCAGATCTAGCAGTTCAAGTGTTGAAACAAAAGAATTTTTTCCTGAGCCAATAAGGTGGGTTGGTGCACATCTGCACTAATTGAAATCACAGCATAGCTTTTCAGGATAGGAATTGTATCCAAAGCATACAGAGGATTTGAAGATCTTGGTTGTGTGTTTGTACATTCTCGTAAGTGCAGAGGAAAGCAGCTGCTTCCATTTATGAACTACGCTGATACATGTGCCTCAATGTACCAGTGATATAATGTGCAACTTAGCAAGCTAAAGATTTGCCACCTGTTTTAACAAGGAATAGGAAAGGACAGGTATAGAAGGCAAGACAACAGAAAAGAATTTATAATAAAGATATCTAATTTTCAAGCAGCACATTCAATAATTTGTGCTATAATTCTCAAGGATTAGAGCTAGAGGATAAAAATAACATGTTATTTATTATATCATCCTGCCCTTTCATCCACTGATAACGGCCCTTGACTTCCAAGTTCCCTTCTCCCATCTTTCTGGCTATTGCACTGTTTTTGCATAATGCAGTCAACCCGAATTCACTTTCCACTCCTTTTATGCCATAGTAAATTTTGATGTAAATTCTTCTTTCTGAAGTGTTCTTTTTCTCTTGACTTTGCTAACTTTTCCCTTTTTGATGCTCTTACCTAACAACTCTCTCAGAACCTCTTTTGAAATATCCCCTTTGATAGTACTGAACATTGTTCTACAGGTGGGTTTAACATATCCTTCCACTACCTCTGGCTCCAGCCTATTTTGAGGTAATCATTACCAAACACATTTAAGCTGATGGTGGAAGGACCTTTGTTTCTTCTCTTCTCTCTGTTTTAGTCCTGCCTTATTCTGTCCTAGCTGAGATCTCTATTTTCAAACCACATTCTCAATTCAAGTGACAGCATAAACAAATACTTGAAGTATTTTTTTATGTTGTCACTTGAATTCTTCTAGTAGTTTCTGCATAGAATTTCCTTTACTTATTAGTCACACACAGCTTCAATGGAGCAGACATCACCTTATTCCAAATGCGTTTGAAAAAGAAATACAAATAATTTTCCATTCATCACCTCCCTGAATCGAGTATTCGGGATTTGGCTTCTCTTCCAGGCTTTGATACCCATCTTAAGCCAGACTGTCTGTGAGCATTCACTGCTTGCTACTTCATTTTTGAAACAATTAGCTACCTGCTTTTATCCCATTCTGTCCCACAAGCAGGTGGACAGCTTCCCATAAGCCTCTCCTTTTCCAGACCCACGACAAAACTTTTAGCGCTGGAGATTCTGGGAATTCTGGAATACTCAGACCAACATCATCGCTATGTTCTTATTTTTATGTGCTTTCCCTACTGCACACTCTGCAACAGGAAATATTTCTTTGAGCAGCACCCCAGCAGGGCTTGGATCTGTCATTGGGCTCCAAGGCACTACAACAATAGATGAAAAAAGAGTAAGTTTGAGTGAAAGTTTATAGAGAAAGTTCCAGAGACAGAGAGCAAAGAGAGCAGGGTTTTGAGTGTGTTTTACTCCATGCAACTCACATAATACTGACCACAGTCAGTCCATATGCTGCAACTGTAGTAAAACAACAGAAGAAATGGAGTGGGGTAAAACTGCAATTCTTTTGTTAAACAGCAAAAATAAAATCACTCATTATTGATTTAGTCCTGGAAAACCATAAAAGCGTTTCTATTCAATAATTAAATACTGCACAGCAGAGGGAGTTAAACCAAAGAGAGTTAGGATACTGACATTATCACAAGAGAAGAAAAATTTAGTTCAATCAATGAATTTCAGTGTCAACAGAAGAAAATAAGGATTGTGATCACATACAGTCATAAGTGTTCCTTTGGAAAAAAAAAATCATATAATTAAAGGTGCTAGTTTCCACATCAAATTCCACTTTGGATGTGGTTAAATTCCAGCTTGGTTAAGTATTTCCTGTCTATTTAATTTCATCCTGTAGATCCAGCTGCACATAGTTATTCCACACTTCCTGTTCTAAACTATCACATAGTGCCATTGTGAGTTATTGAGCAGCTTCATTCTTTTAGATCCTTTATATGATGTATCAATTACATCATCTAGAAAGTGCTTTGAGACTCTGAGAAGTTACCAGAGATGTCAAGTTGTATCCTTAACAAACAACATGTAAGTGCAATCTTAAAAAACCCCCAACTTTTAAAAGGTAATATAAGTAAAGTAAGAACTGTTAGATTATGGCAAATTATGCAGTGACCAAAAAATAAAAGCCAAATAAAAATTAATTCCAGACAGAGTTTTCAGAAAAGTTACCTCAATCTCATCACAAACAGGCTGCAGTTTCTATGATGGTATCAGGGGAAAAAATCATAGAGATTTAGAAGCAATACACAAAACTAAAAAACTGATAAATGTATTTTTCTGTATTTCCTCTCTTTCACTTTTTTGCACTATATAAGAAGTAGATGACAAAACACAAGTATATCCTGTCAATCACTCAGTAATACCCTAGCACTCTTACCAGCTCACAAAGGACCAGAGAAGTTGAGTCCTCAGATAACACCTGGTCTAAAAGCCTTAAAAGCATTGAAAAACACTGATCAGTATATAAAACTGCACCATATACAATCCCCAAAGGGAATCAATTCACTTTTTTGCTGTAGTAAGAAGGAGAAATAGCAGTCCTTGACTGTCAAGCTCCCACAGACTCGGTAAACCTGGGCTTACCAAATAGGTTGCTGCTATTTACATTTTTGAATTTGGGATTCAGTCAAATAATCCAATATCAATTGTACCTTGTACTATTCTTCTATTTCCTCCATAAGTCATGAAAACTAAGGCCTCTCCGAACTGAACTCAGAAAACAAGATTCTTTGACGCAAAAGGCACAAGCCATCCTTTAAAATCTTATACAGTTATATGTGCAGAAAGGAAAAAGAAACAGTGCTCTGGCCATGAACAGGTAACAGGTGGCACTCAAGACCATGACCAGAATTACTGGTGCTTCTAAGCACCACAGGCACCAAGTCTGTGCATGGTACAAGAAAAACATTTTTGGAGGACAAGAACGTATTGTCAGTATGGATAAGCAAAGCAACAATACATCTGAACGAATTATGGGTAAAACATTCACCCATCCACATGGGAGCTGTCCCATAACTTTCATTGGTAACAGCCTGGATAACAAAGAGGATAATTTACCTGAACATAGCCCTAATTCCCATCACTTCAAAAGCCCATTTCTGGTTTTGCATCTGGAACATGCGTCAGGAGTTTGGGCCAGCCATGCTGGGAAGTGATGTCCATTTCCGCACTGAAGCTTCATTACCCAAGCCTCTCTGACAGGATGGACTCACAGTGAGCTCAATTACCAGTGATGCAAGTTCAGCAAACAAAATCCCCTCCTGGCTGTACCACAGTGATGAGTAAACTCTGCTACACCCACATCAATCAGTTGCTTCAGTCTTACCCTTCCTGAAGACTGACAGAGGTTCTACAGTGAAGTCCTCAGTGTAGAAGCCATCAGCTTGGACAACACCTCTAATCACACAATCTGCTGATGGGCACATGATTTGTGGAGAAGTAAAAAAGGCACGGACATAACTTCAGCAGAATGCATCCCTGTGACACTGATTGTTTATTAAAAGGAATAAACTAGTTAAGACAGGCACCTGGACGTAACTGTAAGAATTCTGCACAAACATTTTATAGAAATGTTTATATGAACTAGTTGGTAGCTACCTTCTGCCCCTTTTAGCCAACATACAGGAGCATAGAACTTATTCTAGTTTCAGCCTACAATATTTACATAAGGTCTATCTACACAGCATTGCCGTTTTCTCAAAAAACCTAGTTGTAACACCACTTTTCTATGACATTCTAACAAACAGATTTCATCATTCAAATGGTTTGAACCAAATTCATGTTCTTGAAAGAAGTCAGTGCTCACTGTGTCTCAAAACATGGACAAACACACAAGACCAACACATGCTGCCTGTGATACCATGTTTCTCGTAAGGCATCAAAGGGTTTGGATGTGGTAACAATACTGGTGGAAAATCCATTTCCTACCAATACCAGAGACAACGTGTTAGTAAGACAAATTGGTAAGACACATAAGAAAGACAAAGACTTGCTATGATTTCTTCAGCACATTTCAGACTAATGACCCACAATAGTGAAGGACCTACGGGTTTTACAGGGCAGATCAATGCTTATATGCAGTGAACAGCTTCTCTTGACTTTCGTTATACAAATTACGAGTCGCTCTGGAGAAATGGAAACAGCACACTAAGTAAATGTAATTTCTCTTTTGTTTACACTTCTGTAAATCACAGTACTTGAATACTAAAAAAGTTTCTCCACTCAAGTGAGGAGAAACGAAAGAACTTAATACCATCAAAAGTTGCAAACATGGAAATACATGTCAGTGAATCTAAAAATGTAAAAAAACCCCTGGACACAGAGAGACAAATTGGGAGACACCAGTTAAGTTATTTTCACATTCAACCTCAAATCAATTTTACTGCAACATGCACATAATGTTTCACATCAGTGTAACTTAAAATAAAATTTACTTTATTCTTTCTAAATGTATTTGCTGATGAAGGGAAACATGACCAAACAATGAGTCTCCATTTAGCAGTGGAAACACAGAAATTATATTTGCTTTTTTATTAAAGTAACATGTGAAAGATGTATTACAGATTGAACTTCCTTTTGGAAACTTTAGCTGCCCTGGGAGACAACACAGCCTATAATATTTCTTTACTAAGAATATCCATAATAGTTTTGGAAAGGTCTTAAAATAAAATCTAAAATATGCATGAAATATATGTTTTTCATGAGTTCTTTTTTTCCCCTGTCTTTTCCTTATGAGCTCTAAACTGCCAATTTTAATGTTTTAATATTTAATTCAATTCACTCAGTGTTTTCACCCTTTGCCTTGTAGGACTTAGGAGAGAAAGGTTGAAAAGTTAAAGAAAAGGGGAATTTATCTAATTAAATGGAAATCTTTTAATGATGTTATGAAACCACTCAGAGCAATGTTTTAGATTTGCTCCTGCTGTTGTTTGAAGCTGTGGTGTTAAAAATGCCCTGGTTAGAGTTACAGACCGTTCTAAAAAACTGTGAGGAATTTATGTAGGATTTAAAACAGACACATGCTTTTAAAGTCGAGAACCTTCAAATACTACAGCTAATCCACACAATAATTCAACAACCAACCATGCTCAAATTCCTAACAGATACCATATGCAACCTGTAATAAAAACTGCATCAAGGTACTTCAAGCAATGGGATAATTTCATTTTCCACTTAAGAGCCCTATTTACTTTTAATTAACAAACACTTATAAGGTGCATGAAAATTATTCCACCATTTTGCATACAATGCTTATACTGAAATGGTTCCTGAAGATAATTTACTTTCTGAAGAGACTGAGTTTTCAAGTAGATTCATGATGATAAAATTACCTATCACTTATCAAAACATACTTGACAAACATATACCACAACAATGCTTTTTGTTTTCTGTAACTACAACAAAAAGAAAGGACAAAGTGACCCATCTGGTTCAGAAGTAGCAAAGGTACAAGTTAAAAAGCAATAAGGAAAGCAACCTCCAGAGTTCAATGTCATGTATCCTGTAATACAAAATGGTGCTTTGACAATACAGAAACACACTGTAAGGATACACTGAATTTAATGGTTTAGCCTTTACATTTTTCTATCTACTTTTTCATTCTAATATCCCTGCTCTCAACATCCTCCTCCTCCCTGAGGATTACATGTCTTCTAGAATTGGACTTTCTCACAGGAATAATTGTGGTAATAAAGCTGAACCCAAATTCCTGTAGTAGTTAAAAAAATGTACTTCATACAAATAACAGGATGTAATTCCTCTTTTGACTGTCTCTTTAGTTAAGCAATATATTTAGTTGGCTAAATAATTAGGCCATTGCTTAATGTGAAGATTTTTCAAATGTGAATCTAATTAGCCTAAGTAAAGAAGGTATTTCATGGGAAATTATTTTTTGCCTTCAAGGAGATGATTCTACACTCAGTGAAATTGTGTCATCTTATTAACACTCAGCTTGTCTGGTATAGGTCCTGAATGATTTACTCCTGTACTCTGTTCCAAATTACAGATTTAGTAGCTCTTGAATAACAGCAATCTCTACCAAAATTCTCAGGATTTCTATTAAAATGCTATACTTCACAGCAGCAAAAATTTGACAGTGGGAATATATTTTTAAAAATCAGTACAAAACTCTATTATGTCAAATGAAAAATTTCTTTAAACAAATGAATTAATTGTTCATTATTATGATGGGAACTTGACGCTCTTAAGTGAGGAGATTCAACTTCAGATCAACGAAGTCCATAACTGCTGACAGCCACAAGATATCAGGACACCAGAAAACAGACACATTTCCCCCCTCATTTCCTTAAACATTTAAGGAATATCTGATCACTATCAGATACAGAGTATTTGCCTAGATGGATTTTTGCCCTGGTCTACTATGATGGAATTTGTTTTGCTGATATGAGCAATTGGAAAGATTTTAATGTATCCTTGGGCATAGCAGCCTTTTACTCTATGAACAGATTATAATTCTACACAGCACAACTATTTAATAAACACAGCATGCACTAAAAAAAGTATTTAAACTCTTCCATAAAACACCAAAAGTTCAGTGGTAATTCCTAAAGATGGCATAAATATGACTATACAACTGCAGAAAGCAAAAAATCTCACACTGTCCACCTGAGGTAATCAGTACTTTGCAGCAACATAGATTCCCCCTCATGAGAGCATGGGAAAAAAGGAAACAAAATGAATAAATATACCACATATCAAAAAATTATTTGTCCCAATAAAATCATTTTCATTTTAATTCACTTTATAACTAATTAGAAGGCCTAAATTTTGTGTGCTCCCTTCTTCTGCTTCTGGCTAGCCACACTGCCAAAATTCACAAAGGTTTTTTTGGACTGTAGAGTATCATTTCCCTCATACTAACACTTCCACAAACTTCAGCAACTTACTTAGTGTTCACTGAGAGGAATCATGATCACTCCATCTTCAAAAGTCTGGTTCACATATCTTAAACAAATTATTTGGGAGATAACACTGTACTTCAGCTGTCACTTCCCTCAAAGAACTACTTTTCAGAGTCCAAAATAGAATTTAAAAATTCTTACTCTTACAAATTAAACATTTCAATTAAAGTACTTCTAAATTATTGCTTAATTCTAGGTTTGAAAGCTGTGGTTTTTTCTATAAGCTACTCAATAAAATGGTGCTTTGTCTTTTTTTTTCTGAAGTTGTTTTATGAACGGATGAAGGAAAAATGATCATAAAACAAAGTAATTTCTAAAAGCAAAATTATTGACTTCAACTGAAATGCTTTCCAAAGATTTTTAATTGCCCTAAATTTGTGAAAAACTACCCAGGAGATCAACAAATTCATATCAATGAACTGCATTATACTATTGAGAGAACCCTTGGCCTCAAGCCAGGGAGAACAAATAGAAAGGACCATTTTCACTTGGCTGCAAATCATCAAAAAGCTAAGAGAAAGCTATGCAGTTAAAGTGACATGTTTGTATGGTGGGAAAAAGATCAAATATTGATCGTCCAAGCTGAGGTAATTAGAGCAGTTGTCAAGGAGATGTGATGCATGTCGTTAGCCCTACAGAAATGCATCTTTGTTTTATATTGAGTGAATTAGCTGTTCAGCAGTTGGCAGTGATTTTTTCTTTTCTTTCTTTAAAAGGCCATACACCATTTGGTAGTAGCATATTCCTGCAATTCAAATTTTTTAAAAATAAACATATACAAGTACACTTTAAAGGCGTTTTCTAAATATTGAAAGTTTTTCTATATAGACTTTTATGGCTATTTTTTCAATTGGATGTGTAAAACATGCCTCTTCCCAAGCTTATACCAGTGTAAAACCTCTGACTGTAAATGGAGAGAAAGACGCATGACGTGGAACTGAAGCGCCTGCTGTTTTATTAGAACTCTTCCACCTCACCCTAGGCAGTAAGTCCTTGCAGATTAATGTCAGTCCACTGAGGACTGGAAGCTCACACCACTATGGACACCACAGAGACCCATCTGCTGGAGCTGGTGCCACTCATGCATTTCATTCAGCAGTGAAATGCTGCCACTTCCCCAGCAGCGAGCCCGCAATGCTGAGATCTTGGTGTGCTCCCCTCTCCTCCGACAGCCGGAGCCCAGCTGGCAGCAGCAGCCTCTGCTGTGGCCTGGCCTTGTCAGCACTCGACCCCGGGACACTTGTGCCAGTGAAGGTCAGAACAGAATGTGGCACCTTCCAGAAACAGGTGACTCTGAAGGGGTACCAGACTCCCTACAAAGACATGGCCCAAACCAACAGGTGCAGCTCTGCAAACTGGATTTATACATTTCAGTCATCAAATCTGTATCTATCAACAAGGATAGGACATGTAGCCTTTATGGCAACTGCATGTGTCAGGTCTAACCTCTTCAGACAAAGAAGTGTTGCTTCTGATAGACATTTACTAAATATCTTCACCTACTGCACTAGTGGCAAAAACCCCTCACCCCAATCCCCCCAAATCAATTCCCCCAAAAATATCCCCAAATGACAAAAGGTGAGATGTACAAGACCTCAATTCACAACTGCAAAATGCCCCCAGGGAAAACAAACCATCTGACACCTAATTGGGAACTTAATTTCCTATCTCAGGGATTTCCCTTCAGTGTCATACAACTATTTAAATGGTTTCATACTTCCAATTATAAGCATGTTCTCAGTTGTGTATGGTTTTGTGAAACTTCCCACTTGGGTCAAAATTTGTCAGTGCTGGATATCTTCTTTAAGCAAAAATAATAATCTTTCCAGGAAATGTTAAGCAGAGGACTTGAAAGGAAGGCATGCAGTAACTCTGACTTGAATTCAATTCTCCATAGGATGACAAACATGTGAGGACCACGCTTTATCTTAACGTGCTGCTACATTTTTTTAAGTAGTAAAGACTGAGAGATATGAATTTGATCAAATCCAGCAATTAATTTTCTGAAGACAAAGTCACTTCTACAGTGCTATCTTGCAGACATTTCTCTCACAAAAATCTGGTCTGAAAACCATCTGAAGAGAGTATAGCAAACAGTCACCTTCCAGTAGAATATTGAACTAAGCCTCAAAGCCTTGTTTCCTTACTATGATGATACCAGATTTTTATTTTTTAAATACTTATCACCATTTTAAAGCTTCAACAATAAGCACTAATGGTAGATTTTCATACTGTTTTCAAGAATTCAGAAAATTTTTTATAAAGAGAAAACAAAACACAGCTGCTCAACCCACCAATAAAAAAAACCCTCAGCATATTAATATACAAAATGAAATAGCCTGTCTTTACTGCTTTGCCATGTCTTTAGTTCATTCCAAGTAATTCAATAAAAATAACTAGCTTTAACAGAAGCAGACCAGGTACTGGAGTTGATACCTTTTCACAAGCCTCTGTTTCTTTTAAGCAGAGCTGTACAGAATGCACAAAGCTTTTGCTTCCTTTGGTCATTTACTCTTCTCTACACAGAATCAGATTCCTGGAATACCTATTTGCTGGAAAAGGAACACATTATCACCACTTAGTTTAAATACTACCCTTCTTATAAAAGACAAACTAAATTAAAATCTTGAGCCAAGTACAATATTTCATCAGTCTGGATGCCATGGGGCTCCATAACATGGCAATAAATATGGCAAAAATAAAGACCTACTAAGCAATCAGATCTCAGACTGAGAGGCTGGCAGCCACTGGACTGCATATTGTTAAGGAAACTTCCCTGTCTGACCATCCAGGAGCCACTCTGGCAGTCACATCTGCACCACCCATGCTGGCACCGAAGGCCCTTCACAGCGGGCAGCTCCAACGGGACTCCCTGCTCATACCACACATGGGCAGATAAGGTTTCCTCACCAGCTCAGTTCCCAAGCTTCCCACAGCAGAGCCTCAGATGACCAAATCCTCCAAATAGTTTAATCTTGGTGCAATAACTAAATAACACAGTAACAATTTGAGCTGGTGCCTCCAAGAAGGAACAACAAAAGGTTTTTATACCCTCACAGTCCAAGCATGGGGAAGTCTGGGGTCATCGGCTCCTGCCACGTCCCTGAGTGACCGGTCTCCTGGCTCAGACACAGCTCCCTGAGCCCTTCGTTATGCAAAGTGCTGGCAGCTCATGGCCTCTTGATCGGGCTCCCACCAGAGCTCAACCTGCAGCTCCCACTGCAGCTGCACCTCGAGCCACTGCACTGAATCTGCTCCTTAACAATATCCTTCCTGATAAATACTTAAGCACCTATTTCACATTTGCATTCCTGTCATAGCCAAACTCAGAAAAGTCTTTTTCATTTTTTTCTGCCATTAGAATTTGGTTGAAAACATGATGACACCAAAGTAAAAGCTATTCTAAAGATTGTGAAAAATTGCCCAGAAGAAAAAGTTCTTGTTTAAATTGTTACAGAATTTTATTTCTTTACTGTGTATAGAAGGAAAAAATATTTCCCATTTGTCATTAGAGTACCAACTTCCCTAGTTCATCCTAATGGAGCCCCAAATTTGATATATCATGAAAACTAAAAGAAAAGCAACCCAAAAGGCCAAACAAACTACAAACCCAATAACCACTGAGCACAGCTCTGATATTCCACTTTCTTCTATCATGCACACGGTCAATACTTGTCACATGTAACAGTGCAATGATTCAGAGTAGTCTTGTCCTTCTAAGACAATATTTTCATGCAGACTGTATACTGTAAGGTGATAGTTATTCTCAAAAAGACACCGACATTATACAACAGGGGCAATATACTGGTAAAAGAATCATACCACTAAGAATATTTTATGGATACTGCCAGCTAAATGTTGAAAAATGCTAAATTTTTAATGTAACCAACTGCTTATTTACTATATTGCCATCTTGATCAATAATTAAAGTATACTTGTCAGAATACATAAACAAGAAACGTGATTTCAAATATCTTCATTTATTATGTTTGTTTACTGGCTTCATCCAAAACCTAATCCTATTTACACATCACTGAAGCTAAGAGTTTCAACAGCACAGTAAATACCACACATTGTGTTTAGCATAATGAGACCTTTAGATCTGCACACTATTTCTGTTTCAGTTCCAGTACTGAAATTAGGATTCCTCTTACAACGTAAGTAAAATTTTTGGCCAACAAAAATGTTTTTTTCACAAACAATCAGCTCTTTTACTTACTACAGGCACAAGGCAGTTGGCCTCTGAACAGAAACAAGGGCAGAATTTCCTCTTCATGTCCTGCTCACAACATTAGACCTTTAATCTTATGTGCTGAAAACTGCATCAAGCTCACAAATCTCTCAAAAAAAGAAGGCCCAGCAATGGGCTCTACCTCCATCTGCTTAACAGCAAGGACAGACAGTTCAACAGCTGCAGAAATCATAAGGTGGCATGCACTGCCCTTTAGTGGTTGTAGAAATCCTCACCCATGAAGTACACAACTGTTAGATTATCACTAAGAAGAGCACACTTTACTGTGCTTTTCTGGAAAAATCCCAGTATGTGCTTCCTAAACTTGCCTTTCTCAACAGCATGAAAACTACTAGTCTCATTTCAATATAACAAATACTTCAGGAAAGGATTTCAGGGGATATGTCTAAATGTGCCATGGTTTCTGACTCATCAAACTGCAGAGCAGGATAAGAAAGGAGCAGGCTTAAGAAGACATGAAAAGAGAAGGGCTGAAATTAAAGAGAAGGACAAATGTATTTATTTATCCTTTTAACACTGGACACTCTCTAGGGCTTTTACAAAAGATACTGGCATGTAAGATATTAACTACTTTTGAAATTACTCTTGATGACCATCAGTATTACCAGGCACCCAAGTAGCTTTGAGTACTAAACCCTTACACTTCTCTTTCAATTTACTGAATTTTTCATCTAGGTAACTTCACATTTGTTTTCCCACTCATGTCTTTAGTCAGCCAGTGATAATTGCTATTTGACTTCAACAGAGTATGTAATGCTTCCACAGTTGTAATTCTCCACAGTTATTTTTTGTAGCACCCACAGTTCCAAGACTGCAGGAAAGAGCAGCATGAACTCTGAAAGACCTGATCTACGCTGTCTACAGGTCAATAGTTGCCAAAGTTTCCTCTGGTTACTATGAAACACTGAAAGTTTTAATAGAAGTTTAAAGCTCATTTGAGGGAAACACTAGCACACCTAGGCTAGTAAAGCGGGAAATGAATTTAGTTTAATTTTAAGGTCTTCTATGGGCTAGCCGGCCAGTTGTAACTGTCAGGTCCTCTACGTGCAGACCGTGGCACAAGTCCATAGTCCCTGTTAGCCAATTGTCACCTGATTTCTTTTGCTTTTCAACAGATTCACCCATAGTCTTACTACCTAGTTGTTTTACAATTTTGAGTACAGAATGACCTTCTGCAGTAATTATTATGAATTTGGTAAAAAGGGTATGCACTGAGAATCCACTGGCAGTTGAAAATTATGGTAGCTGTTCATTAGTTACATGTCCTGCCAGGAAAAGACCAAGTAATATGAAAGCCTCCAAACTACTCTTGTATCCTATCTGTAAGTAGAACAGATATATGTTACTAAAATGAAAGACAGTTTTACAGTATTTTGCTAAAGAAAGAAGATGCATCGCCTGTTCACAAAGGAAAAAAAAAAATAGAATTTTACAAAACCTGGATTTTCTCCAGCTCTCTCCTGTACAAAAAAAAACTTCTAGATTTTGCAGAGAATGGATTTTTAACAGCAGTTTTTAACAGTCCTGTTCAAAAATGGAATGGAAGTTTGTCTACTTTTTTCTCCTTGAACATCTTCAAAAATAAAATTAGTAGAAGCAGCACAGTGAGAAGTAAAGCTGTCTTCTTCATGCATTAATGTGCCATTGACCAGATAAAGTAAGACGATAAGACAGCGTGGCTAATTAGTCTTTAAAACATGCACCTTAAAAAACATTATTACGTGAAGTAGTTATATTTGTACTTTAAAAAAATGTATCCATTCAGTTTATTTTCACTATTTTCTCAGAGGTAGCATAGTGAGGCTGGACTCACCCTGTTTAAAATCTGTAAAACCTGGCACCCACTGTGTTGTACTGGATAAAACACTTGTGAAACAGAGGTAGCCAGTTGGGAGTACCAGACAGAAGGTCTTTGGCAGAACTTCATTAATGAATCTGGGCCATGACATTCAGTGGAGCACTTGGAGCATCCAAGGAATAGCAAGGAGTTAAATTCTATAAGCTTTAAGTTATTATGGGCTGCTCTCCAAAAAGCGTGACTTCCAATACTTGAGCATGCAAGCCAGATTTAATTTCTGGCTCCATCTCACAATGTTGTATTAGTTAATTCAGATGAACCAGAGATCCTCATCTACTATAAAAAACAAGAGCTAGAACAATATAAGTGTTTCATAAACTGCAGCAAAATTAATTAGCAATTGATGAGAGAAAGCAAAATCAATAGTGTCCTGCAGCAATTCTGCATCTGTGCTGGCTTCTTGCAAATTTTGCTGGCTGCTGAAAACCCCCCAACGACAGAAGATGCATGTATTTTTTTTGTTAATAACGCACTATATATTACTATGTTTTTTATTATCTTCATCTAAAGTATGTGTTAAGTGTTGTGTATGTGTGACCAGGAAACAAAGTTTGCTTTAACTTTCTCTATGAGTACTTTGCAGGCTGAAAGTACCAAATCTAACATTCTCTAGGGAAAAGGTATCATGAGATAAAAACTAAATGTTATTTCTCATGTCTGAAAAATTATTTTAAAAATTACAGTAAGATTTCTGTTATAATAAAGAAAAATTTGATGTTACATTCAGAACAAATTGCAAACTATATATAAAGCAGATACCATCCTGGTATCTTTAGGAAAAACAAAGCTTGACACTCTGAAGGATTCCAGTTAGAACAGAAAGACAGACATATCTGTATGTACCTGTGCACATGCATAGAATAGATCTCTACTCTTGCTCAGATGGCCAATAGTTCCTGATGGTGACATCTCTCATAAGAGTCATCACCTCTTTGAAGCACTGTCCAATGAAGTGGCCTTGGTCTTGGGACAGCAAAGCAGAATTTTGATTTTTAATAATGTTACATATAACTGGATTTTTGCAGAACATTTTCTTGGAAGATGCCCCTAATTTCTTCAGAAATACAATTCATAGTTTCCTTTCTGAGCACATCGCAATGAAAAAAGGGAGGGATGGGTCCCAGGGGTATATCATATATATAACTACTGGTGAATACAAATGGAAATTTTGGCTGAAGAAGTTATCCCTGGGGCAAATTGTCAACAACAAGGTAAATAATAATACTTTGCACTTATAACAGAAGCTGAGAAGGTTTTACAAGTGTTATTAAATTAAACCAAACAGCAAGTTTCCAAGCCAAGGTTCTGAGAAAAATTCTAACTGTACAACCAGGAAGCAGGTGTTTTTCATGGCTCCAGACTCAGTATCTTCATCTCAAAGAAAAACTTTCTTTCATTCCCCCTCTTCCTCCTAATAATTCTGGAGAGAACACTTACATTTTGCAATTAAAAGAAGACTCACATTAATTATTTGCTTCCAACTTTGTCACCTTCCTCATCTTTTTCGCAATCTGCCATTGAACATTCAGTCATATTGAAAGGGTCAACATCACACTACTGCTACTTTGTGAGAACTTTGTGCTTGCACTGAGAAATGCAATGAAACAACTCACTTTTTGGTAAAAATGAATCATAAACTTTACTATTTTCTATTACAAAGGGATAGACATCTGAAGAGGAAACACCTGTTATTTTTTTTTGAGCTCTCAAATGTCATAATGAGCTTGTGCAAAACCCACTGCTTTTTTTTCGTAAGAAAAACCTAAGGTAGCCTAATAAGCCAAGCTTTTTAGTGATGAGGTAAGAGGTAGAGCAGAAACAAAGGTGGGTGAAACATCTTCCTATTGCTTTTTCAGTCACATGCCATTTTCTGCTATCTACTACACAAAGTAAGCCCACAGACATTAACTGAAAATGACTGAAGAACATGTACTGCAGAAAACCTGTTGAATAAGAATGAAACTGATTGCCATTCTTAGAAAAGTGAATAGGCAAAAAATACAGAAATTACCTGACTTTTCTCTCTTTTTTGTTTCCTTTTAAAAAAACTAGTGGGCACTCAAGTCATGTGCCTCTAAAGGAAAAAGAATTTACAGTTCTAAAAAACTGCAGTTTTTTCAGCTGTATTTTAGTAGTTTAAGCAACAAAACCAGTTCCTTATGTGTAGAACAATAACAGTCTGATTTTGCTGAAGTTAAATGAGACTTTGTCCAGCTTTCAATGAGACAGAAACAGACTGTAAGGCACATTTTGTATAATCACTTCTAACACAAAGATAAAATGCATGTAGCTTTTATCTGTTCTCTTAAGGTTAAGTGTGCATAGATGGACATCATTTTGCCAAATACACAACAGGATCGCTTTTTCTTATTCATTTACCAACATCCTAAATTGCAAAAACAATATGCTCATGTACTTAGGAGCAAACAGTATTATCTGCCTTGGCTAATAATGGGCTATTGTTTTTGAAATTTGTTTTGCATTATCTTTCTTAACCTGAAGATACACAGGAAAAATTACAGCCCAGAATTTTCTTAAGCAAATACATAAACAGGGTGAGGAATCTTCTCCCCCTTCCCCAGCCACAAGTTTCATTCAGTCTCACACTGAATAAAAGAGGCAGGTTACAATGACACAGTTAACAATTCATTTTAATACATTTAACAATACTTAATAATTTAACTCAGCAATCATCACGTATTTACAAACATGTAAATGCATGCTTTAGTTATGTAATTAGTCATAAAACAAATATACAGTATATAACATTGTAATTAAGCATAGATTTATTAATGACACATAACACTTGTAACTAATTAATGCACACAGTTAATCATTAAATATCCTGCTAAGTGCTTATTAGGATGTTTCTACCCATGGACATCTGATATTTTCCTTTGTCAGCTGCCTGATATCTTCACATTTCAAAACAGCAAGGAATATAAAGAAAGGTAAAGACCTCTGAACAAATTATTTTGTATGATGAATATTACTTCAGATTTCATTGTGTTACCACTTCACAATTATAAATAACACAACGGCTTCTGTCTTGGAATGCTTACAATCTGGTAATTTAAAATCTCTAAATCAGGAAGCTCTGCTAGATCCAGATAACTTGTATTTTTTGTTAGTATACACCTTTTTTCTTTTAATAGATATTTGCATACAAAAGTAGTTCTTTTTCAATGACAAAGCCTTTTATTGATTGAGGAAATTTTCTCTACATCAGAAATGTGCACTAACTCACGAAACCTAAAGCTTGCAACTCATCTACACTTGACATATATAGAATTTAGGGTAGTTGTGCATCCTGTGCAGATGGGCTGCTGTTTCTTATTAATAATGTTTTATTATTTATTCATGTTGTGGTAATGTTCAAAGTCTCTGATCTAGATTGCAACTTCATTATAGTACAGGTGATCTATACATAAAGGGTGACTCAGTTCCTGCTCTAAAACACCAACTTGAGAAAAACTGTAAGTGAATGAGATATAAGGTACAAGGAAAGTAATTAAGAGCACAGACAAACTTTCTATTAGTTACCTATTGTTTTTATAACCTCCATAAATTCCCTATTGCCTTTCCATTTCCTCCTCTGTCACTGTAAATAATGTAACAATTATGTCTCTTTTCTCAATTTCATGTTTTAGCTACAAGTCAAAAGGAAAAAAAAAGAAACATACTGCATTGAATCAGACTGCTCAATTTACCTGGTACAGCATTCCCCCCATGGATAGCTGTACAAATCTCCCACAGATATTTAGCACCTCCTGGTACCTCCTCCTGTTCGAGGAGGAGTGATGGCTATTGCCATGTATGCCATGACTGGTTATTCCAAACTCTGGAGTTAAGCCAGCTGTTGCTCTTGATGTCTTCTCAACTTAGTCCTACCCCAAGAATGTTCCTCTGCCTTGCTCCTGAGGGGCACATCCTACTTAGAAGTTGTTTAGGGGTTATATTTCTTTCCTATACACTCAGGTTTTCTGCAATGTTTTCTAAGTGTCAGCTTCACCACCATGAATACTTCTGGTGTGATTTCATATTTTAAGTCCCACACATACCCTCTGTATTCCTCGCTTGCCCATCTTTCCCCCTCGCCTTGCTCCTCATTCCTGTCTGCAAGTCCCCTCTTTCTGCCTTTGCTAATCAATAGCATGTCAGCATTTATAAAACAGTACAAGTGTCTGGAAACAGGAAATGAAGCTCAAGCATTGGGAACACGAAGGTATCCAAATATATATGAATATTTCCATTGGCTCTGAAACCTCCACACGTGACAGAGCTTGGTTGAAATGTGTTTTTCTGTAATAAGACTGAAAGTAACAAGTGTCCTCATGACCTAATCTCACTGGTTAGTGAAATCTTCACAAATATCTTAAAATATCACAGAGATATTATAAAATTTATAACCAATGGATCACATACCTTTTACCAAATGCAGAAGACTGGATTCTAAAAGATTAAGATTTTTTAATTTACTAAATGAATAATTCTGTAAGCTTTTCAAGCATTTCAATTAAATCAGTGACAAGTTTATCAGCAAGCTGGATGAGAAGCAGCTGCTTAGTATGTTTAGGTAGGTAACATTTTTGTTTTGTTAATTACATTTCCAGTAATAAGGTACATATCCTGTATTTTTTAATATTTTATTGTGAAGGGAACTTCTACTACTGCAAATACTGGAATAAATCTTGGTGGGATTAATGTGTAATTTATTTGACAGTAGCTACATGATAGATGTCCAGAGCATATGAGATCAAAACACTGAATCAGTCATGAGCACATGCATGTCATTATCTTAAGAGAAACAGTATGCTCCATTTCTACTTCTGAAGAAATGATTCAAATTTCAATCCAACAATCTGAAATTTTACTTGAAAACAATTAAGCTGCTTTCTCATTATGAGAAAAAACAGACATCATGAATATCTAGCAAGCATTAATTTCTACAGTGTTTGGTTTCTTGGTGTTTTAAGGTTTTATTTGTTTCAAAAACAAACCCCCAAAAAACCAACAACCTCAAGATGAGCAAAGGCTAACAGATGACTAAAATGATCATGTTCAAATTGCCCAGAGAATTTTATCTTGACCTGAGACCTTGATTAAATAAATATATATATACTTATTTCCCCCTTAGAAAACAGGACATAAATGCATTGTGAGCCGTGCAACACAATCACACATACAGCAATAAAGGCACTGTAAACAAAGCATATTAAAACTTTCTAATAGAAGCCAGTAAATGTGTGAAGCACTAAAGGTATTTTTTTTTTGAGGAAGAAATGCATGCTGTGGACTGGCACATTGATCTCCCTCACTGGCTGCAGAGTCCCTGCCCAACCTCAACATAACACAGCATCAGATGAGTAACAGGCACTCATCAGGCCTCTTTGTCATGTCCTTACAATTTGAAATCCCTGAGCTGAGACAGGACAATAAATGAAATAGAGTTAGAATTACACGGTTGATGGTCAAAGACACTGATAAAAATGGCAAGTCCAGTGGGCAGTGATAGCTTCACATATACAGACAATTCTACTAGAGAAACATGCTTTAAAACATGCCTTACTATTTCAGGGATGCTGTCCCACTTTAAGCTATTACAGATATCTTTCAAAACCACCTGTGTAAAGACAAGCCACAGGCAGATGCTTATCCAGGAACTTTTCAAAAGGAATTCAGAGTACCCCAAATAACTTTTAATTCAGTAACAACTGAGGGGCAACAAAAGAAGAATGCTAGTAACAATACTAGTGTAGATGGAGGGGCAGGCACTGAACTCTTCCCTGGTGACCAGTGATGGGATCTGAGGGAATAGCCTGAAGCTCTGTCAGGGAAGGTTTAGGTTGGATATCAGGAAAAGGTTCTTCACCCAGAGGGTGGCTGAGCACTAGAACAGGCTCCACAGCCAAGCAGTCACAGCACCAAGGCTGCCAAAGTTCAGAGGTCATTGTTTGGACAATGGTCTCAGGCACATGGTGTGATTCTTGGGGCATCCTGTGCAGGGCCAGGAGTTGGACTTTGATAATCCTCGTAGGTCCCTTCCAATTCAGGATATTCTATGATTGTAGTTTTTGCACAACTCACTCAAAGTTGAACAATCTCTTGGCATTATAGTGAAACATCTGAATTTAATTTGGATTTTAGCTTCCTTGTGCTAAAGATTTTTCCAATCACTGGTTTTTGGCAAGAGCTAATGGGCAATATATACTATTTGGATTTGTGTTATTAATTGTATTTAGACTGCAAAAATAGATATTTCACTCCAATGGAAGCTCTGCTGGATGAAATAATGGGGCTTACATGAAGGGTAGTTTGCAGCTCTCCATTTGTTCTTATGTAAACTGTCGTATTTTCTCACAAAGCTGAGCATCAGGTGTTTACATCCACATTATTCTGCCCAAACCTCAAACTTGTCCATCTTAGCAAACTTATTACTTTTACCAAAACCAAAAGTAGCATGGAAACAAGGAGCAGCACAGTTGCTCCTATAAGTTCTATACACAAGGGAAGTCTCTCTGCAGAATAACAATTCTTTACAAATTTTTTAATGTTTCAGAACATTCTGGAAAACAAGCCACAACTTTCAATAGGGAGCAAAGGTATGTATACTTGTACAAAGATCCATCCAGTCCCGTGTCCTACCTCTACTAATGGCTATGAGTGGACACACACAGGGAAAACAGAGAACAAGGCATGCTGCATTTTTCACTTTCTCCACATAATCTTCCAGCCTTCAGCTGTTTCCAGCTCAAAAATTTTCCTGAGCACACTGTCATTTCTCGTGTAAGGCAATACTCTGTAGATCCATCTTTCAAGAACCCATCTTGTAAGCAAACATCTTGCATCTACAAACACCTTTGCCAAAGCTGTACCATGTCTACTACCTGTATTTTTTTATATCTGGCTTCTACTAGCTCGACTAAGTAACACTGTAGTCTCACCTTGCAAGAGAGTGAACAGTTGATTCTTATGTATTCTCTTACACCATGACTGGTTTTTTCAGCTTCTGTAGTTTCCTCCTTTCAACTGCTACTTTTCAAGAAAGCGTTCTATGCTCCTCCTCATACAGGAACCATTCTTTATCGTTGTTTATTGCCCTTCTCTGAACTTTTCCCAGTCCTATTACAGCCTTTTAGAATTGAAAGAACAGAACTCCCAGCATTGTCCAAGGTGTGGATTTCATTGATGACTTAATGGTATTTTGTCTTCCGTATCTTTTTCTCTAGTCCTTGCTTTATGATTCCTAATTTTTGGGTTGGACATTGTTTAGTTTGCTTCTGTTTTGGCCAGCTGAGAACTATTCCAAGTGCCTCTGCTCCTCCACACCAAGCATAACAAGGGTGTCTGGTCCTCTGCATGGTTTTGCTTTGAAGACTGCTCCTATTCTATGGCATTCCTTCCTAATGTAGACATAGTTGTATTAGTTGGATATCCTTCACCCACAGGTTTGTTGAGCCCTTCTAACAGCACAAATTGGATTGCCCTTTGCAGAAGCCATACCGACGTCTCCCTAGTGAACTATATTTAGCCAGGCATTCATTAATTCTGTTTTATTATAGTCTCTACTAAATTTTCCGGGTAAAATTTCCACCTTACATGCCTGGAAATCCCTAGAAACTTCAGGGATTGCCTGAACAACAGGATTATCTCTAATAATCTGAACCAAAATGTTTAACTACTTGCTAGGGAAAATATTCATACAGAGATTCCTTTGTGTATGATTAGAATCCTCAGACAATGTGTTCTAAAAGACAAACATACTCCTTTTTTTCAAGGAAAGGAAATTACAGAAATGTTTTTATCTTGACCTTAGATAAGGTGGTAATAGATACAGTTGTCAACCAAACCAACAGAAAATATTTTTGTACCCTAGACGTGTTTTCAGTTTCAACTTTCTGCCCCCCAAAATTACTTTTTAAAAAAAATTTTAAAGTAGGGATATGACCAAGTACAAATATTTGCTACAGATATGAACAGAGTCATACATGCTTCTTCTACGTTAATGTATAGGAAGGGAACAATTTGTCTCTACCTTTCAGCTACCACACTACATATGAAGATTGCACTTTCTGGTAGAAGGATGAAATACAATTGTATCATCTCTGATTGCCACAAAGCTGCAGCTTAAAGTCATCTCTATTTATTAAACACAACAATACTGGGAAAGTCAGGAAGAAATATATCTTACCAGGATAGCATTTATCAGCTATCAATAATTAAGGAAAAAAAGACTTTAAAGACTTATTTACCAACAGCTCTGAAAAATCAATTCAGTAGTTACCAAAGGTCTTCTCCAAAAAATACTCCCTTCCTCACAAAAGGTATTTTTTGCTTCTAAAATGTTGTTGCTGGCAGTTTCCTGCTGCTCATGATCACCATGGTTAGATTAAGCCTGATGAAGCCTGGTTTGGCTGGAGAACTGGCTGTGTACAGGAGTGACCCAGCTGTACTTGTCCCTTGTAGCAACATAAGCGTCTACCTGCTCCACATGTCTAACTGGATGGGATCTTCTGTGCACACCAACAGTTATCATAGGTCTTTTATTTCCATTAAGCTCTCAATGGACACTCTTACATCTAGTTTTACATATGTTTTGTGTTAGTCACATTTGCAATTACCCAGGTTACCCGCACCTCCTCATTACTCCTCATTACATTACTATAATTGAGACTTGACTAATTGAAACCATAGGTGCAGTTTCAGAGCAAGACATAATTTTCTTGTAATAATGCACAACTCCCCCTTTCCTTCCTTCCTTCCTTCAGTGAAACCATGGGAAATTCAGAGACAACACTTTTCAGTAAAAAGCTTTTAAATATTGATCATATGCAAAAGGCTACTGATAAATTGAAGAATCATCACTTTCTTACTCTTCACCTCTCTGTTCCTCAAAATATCAAAAGACAGAAATTAGATAAATAGACCAAAGACATAATACCATCTCAGGAAGGCATCATACAGGAGACACAATGGAGAAAGGACATCTACCTTTGCATCTCACATAATTTTTTACTTTCCCAGGGGATGGGCGAGAGCATTTCAACATATGCCAGAGCAGCACTAATTGCTGCTCTAACGCATGGTGGTTGCCTTCTTTCAACAGCTGTTCTACAGCACAGAACACAGAGTTGAAAGTGCTCCATCCTTTCAGGCCCAGATGCTCCCATCCCCTCCCCCAGCAGACTCCCAGTCTGCAGTTTGGGAAAGCCGTGGGGAAAAGTGGCTGAAGGGGCTTGTTACATTGCCTTTGAAGCTGAAGATCTACTGCAGAATGAATGCACCATTACAGACCTGCCCTAACAGATAATACATAAACAAAGGCAATTCCAATTTTACATAGAATTTTAAAAAAACAACAAAACAAGCAAACCAAATAATTTTTATATAATTATGCCAAATAGTAAAATTATAATAGGCACATTTCTTTGAAATCTTTCAAATTTAAATTGCTGTGTATATAACAGTTTTTATTCAGTTACTATACCACCATCTACCCACACTTAAATAAAAAGATATTTTTAAGACTAAGTAGTACATTAATGTATTGGAAGTCCAAAATAATAAATTGCAAGCTTAACGGTATTAGAAATGGGGGGTTAATAAATGTACTTTACACATATATTTTTTTCAGTGTTAAAAATGTAAAGTACACAGTTAGACCACAATTACTCGCACACTTTTACCATCAGTGGTGCTAGGGCAAGTAACTCCTAACCTCTACCTTCCCCAACTGCTCATCAATATCCCTAAACTGTGGCCAGTTTTATGGGAGAACTGTTTATGGGGTTGCTAGGTGATTGGCTAAAACCCCAACATTTATGTTCTGTTTCTTTCACTCAGCTCAGTTCCCTGCTTCACTTCAGAGTGCAGCCCAATAGATTAAAAGAGTAGGCAAGTGAAAACATGAATTAAAGAGGGAGAACTTGGGATACACTATACCCTCTATGTGCAAGTTACAGAAATTTCCAAAAATTTTTTTAGATATAGAGATGGGAAAACACTTTCTTGTTTTTCTTTAAGACAATATTGTCTGTCATGGAAATGTAGCAAGCACTTCTAAAAATAATGAATTTGCACATGGCTATACAACCATACAATGCCATTTAGCAATTTGGTTTTTTCAAATGACCAAATAAATTGATACAGAATCCATAAATTAAGGCCTGAAGGTGTAAGACAAGTAGTGCTGGTGGGCCCAGACATTTTCCTGGAACAAGGCACCTTATATGGCTGGCATTTGGCAGTAGACAGACAAGAGCAGAGCAGACTGCACTGCTATCCCATCTCAGCTAGGAGGCTTTCAAGGCCTGCTGATCCTCAGGACAATCCTGCTGCCCTCCCTCTACTCTGGCCTTCACACTAGCCACAGGCTTATGTTTTTCCATCCCTGAAAATTACTCAGACTCAGAATTATGTTTCCTTCTGCTTCTTTATTGTGTTTCCTTCAAGTCTGAAGTCACTCTTGGGGATTCCTGTAACCTTGAGTGTTTACAGCTTAATTGGCCCATGCATCTCTGTTTTTTTCTATGCTTGCAGAACCCTGCTTCAGCTGCCATTCCTGCCTTGGGCATACTCCTCCCTGCTGGCTGCACAAATTTAGGTTCCAGCCTCCCCATGCAGACCAAAGGCAACGCTTCCCAAGGGGTCAGTGAGGGAAAAAATACATCACTTCCTAGTCTTTAGGCACTCCTGTATCAAAGCCTATTCGTTACACATAAAGTAAAAATTACTATTAACATTCACAAGACCAGTGAATACACTTCATCTGTAGTTCTAAAGTGACAGCAAACAATTATGGAGATGAATGCTAATTTGGGAAGATGACACCTAAATGCAGACACTGGAACCAGAGTGAGGAGGAAGTGCATTCAGATTTCTTATGGCTCCCATAGTCTGAAACAGATTTGCACATATAGTTCGTACAGTTACATACTCAGGACACAGTCAAGGCTTCAAGCTGGCAATAGGTTTTATGGACAAGTTTAACTTCAAACTATCTCTTTAAAACATAAATACTAAAAAAATCTTCAACACTGGAAAAGGTAGTCTTACTAGTAAGGAACGTTTCTAGTTAAATGCTGAATGTTTTAAGCACTGCTAGAAACATAAAGGCAACACCATTTTAGCCACTGAAAGAGGTGTGAAAATTGTTCTCATCTACAGTATCTGAGTGCTATTATTCATTATATTTTGCAACATCCCTAAAATGAGTCAGATCAGATTAATAGCACTCACAGGCATCACTGAAACCATAAAGCAAACAGCAGCTCCAGCCAGAGCTCTAAAACTATTTTATAATTCTGAAATTATCACTATCATGTACTTAGGACACACTTGCTCACTATATTATCATTTTACAACTAGTTCCCCCAGGTACTGGTAGCTTTCCAGACAAATTAACTTATAATATGTTATGTGAACATTGTTTTTTCAGGTCAATATTTTCAATATGAACTCATTGTCTCCATGAAGCAAAGAAATATTAGAATCCATTAATATCTCTTTCAACAAAAAGGATGAAATCTTCCCCTGGTTACGCTGATAAACACTTTGGTGTCAAAACTAAGCCTCTTTATCATGATAACCTAGAGTAATGGTCTGCTGCTCCAGGCACTTTACTTTACAGATGAAAAATCAGTTCTACTTTCATGGAATTAGATTAATGCCATAACAGGAAATACTTCTGGGGCTGAACTTGCTTCATGCCTTCAAAGCTGGCTGTAAATTTAAAATACTTCCTGAACTCAAAAGATAAGACAGGAGAGAAGGAAAAAGAAAAACAGTGAAGTGACCCTCTTTCTGAAGAAAAATATTACTTCCTGAAAAAGCTGTCGAAAGCTACTTGCTAAGGGCATTGTGCCCCAGAAGGCCCAGGGCAAGTCTGGTTTAGTTGAACATGAGGATACTGGGTATATATCAGACACTTGCCATAAATCTGTTCCTTCCATAATCCTTTACGATAAACTTTTCTTTTTTTAGTCATCTTACTTGGCAAAAGCTGGAGTAATAACTTTCTCAGCTTCTCACAAATACAAAACAGCTTGCTATTTCATGTACAATATTTTTCAAGGATTACAGTTCTGCAAACTGAAAAATGCTGACCCCAAGCCTTAACATTGGATTTCAATGGTGAAAATGAACAACAAGCAGCAAATTCAGTAACATCTTTATACCCAAATAGCCTTACAATAAAAGATGTAAGGCATTCTCAAGAGCAATTTAACATTTATAGTTACAGAACTCAAAGTCTGATATGAAATACTATAAAGACAGACTTTAGGAAACTCTGTGTTAACATTGTCAGGACAGGAAAGGTTTTCCTTAGTTCCCTTTCCCATCAGACAGTATATACTAAGGAGTGTGGTATACATTTGATGTGGTATACATTTAAATGCATGTAATATCACATCATTAAAAACTCAGGATCAAATATCTTAGCGAATTTCACAGTTAAGTACTGAATAACAATAACATTTACATACTCAGAACCTTGAGTCAGAAAATCTGAGAAAGATAATATATGTGATTTCCATCCACTCTAGATCAACAGTTGTGCCTACTTGGGCCAACATTTTTATGGATCATGTAAATCCTTTTTGCCTTTTATGTTTGTTGCACCCAGTACATTCCTGCAGTTGGGAAAAAACCCACTTACTGTCTTGGCTCCCTGTTCCAACTTCACCTCTGTAACATTACTGGTCCAAAGATGCATGGGTTTAAATGTTTATTCCTGTGCTAAGGCACTCTTCACTTGATCATGAAGCAAAATTATTAGTTTGAAAAAGTAAACAGGAAAGGAAGTTTATTGACCAGCTCAGATCTAAAACCAGCACAAAAGGGAGAGACAGCCCCCTTCTTGTAATGATTCATGTACAGGCTTCCATGCCACATGTTGAGAACTGCATGCTATTTTTGAATGCCAACTTCACCTCCAGGTTCAAACAGGTAAATAAAGAGCCCACCCACAAATCACCACCAGCCTTCAAAGGTTGTATCAGATCCACAAGATGCAGAGCCCGCAGCTCACTACTCTCTACTCATCTCTAAGCATCAACTTAATCAGTAGGAAAAACTACAGAGGTTTGCTAAAGATGAGTGGGAGGTGAGAGAATGCTGTGAAAAGGGCACATAAGTAATGCAACCAATTGAATTTTATGACAGAATTGTGTAAAGCATGCATTTACACATTTTTGAGAGATCAGCTTGAAGCTGAAACACACACACAGGTGTTCAAATGTTCAGAAAGACTGTAACAAACCAGATGCTTTTCTTTGTAGATTTTAACTGAGCTTTTCACAAACTAGAATTAGATACATTATTCTGCTAGTACTTTCTGTAATACAAGATCGGATGCTGAAAAATCCAGCACTGCAGCAGGACCTAACATCTAGACAACAGTTCCATCTATGTCCTTACAGCATGCTCAAAAGTCCAGGAAACAGAATGAAAAAAACCCTCAAACATCTATTTTAAGATCTCCTCACTATGAATTGCACCCTAAATACACATTATTACCCCCATATACAAAATCCCTTCATAATAGCCAATTCTCAGAGATATTTTTTTGGAAGGATTTCGATATTGCTACCAGTGCTCTTTTTGCTTGTAAGTCCCCAAGATCAAGTACTTCCTCCTGAATAAGTTATGCTATGGCAGACACATACTGCAATTCAGGGACAAACAAGCTTAGCGCCAGGGAAATGCAGGATTTCGGACTAGCCTTCTTCAAGTAAAACAGTACTTTTATAAACCACATCTAAATTCATGTACTGAAACTATCCTGTAAGAAATTGCAGGTACATTGCACCAGTTAATGCAACAATAGGAGTACCTGCTTCTAGGACAAAGCAAACTTGCTGAACAACACATCACTGGCATTTAACCCCTTTAAAAGCTACACTGACTGATGAAGATTGTTAGGGAGACAGAACTGGAGCTTAGTCCTATATGTGTTTTTCCTGTCAATGTTTTACTTCTAAGACACATGGAAACTGCAGGATTCAAAGGGAAAATGTAGTGTCACACCTGCATATTTATCTTAGGTAGCCTTATGGAGAAGAATATAATCTTTTCCACTGACTTCTATAGAAATATTTTATGCTGATGCATTATTAAAGAATAATAAGAGCATCAACTTCACAAGAAAGTTAAATTAAGACAAATTAACAGTGGTTTCATCTACGAAGTGGCAAATGTATGAAAAAGTCACTATTAAAAGAAAAGGTAGAATATTACACTGACAACAAAAACACACACAAAAAAAGAAAGCAACAATAAGGAATAGAAACTAATTGGTAAACTAATTTTCTTCAGGTTTTGTTTGTTTCCTCCTCCCCCCCCCATGGGTTTTGGGTTTGGCTTTCTTTTCAGGATGGATTTGTTTTGTTTTGTTTTATGGAAGACTTGCTGAATCTGAGACCTTGCATTTTCTACAAATAAATATGTTGTCTGATGTCAGGATTGCTGATAAGCAGGGTTCCTACAATAGGCAGGTATTGTGCTCTGAGACACTGGCATGGGATGCCAGCACTCCAGAATTGTCAAGTTTCCATAGAAATCTCTACAAAGCTATAGATAGCACTGCATCCCATCTCTACTTCCACAACATTTCCTTGCATTCACAGACATCTGTTACTTTTCTCTTTCTTTCCACAGCACTGACATTCCTCTTAGTGTTACGGGCTGCAGACCACACATGAAAATACTGAGGCTATACAGGGCATAGGTCACTTGAAAGAAGAACCATTTGGATCTACTGTATGGAAAAATATGAATGAAGGACATCCATTTCAGTAACCTACTCATTTGTTTTTCCAGAGTTAAAAGCATCATTATGCAAGAATTAAGTTCCTTTGTGAAATGGATATGTCATGTAGAAACTTCAGTGGGAGACTTTAGCCTAAGCTATTATTCACATGGGATGGAAATTTTTATAAATTAACATTACTCCTGTCAGAATGTTGTTATATTTGCATGTATTTAACAAAATGCTGCCTTCTTACACCTACACTCACTAGAAATAGAGCAAACATTTCAGTCTTTTCATTACAAAAAGCCACAGCAATACTGCTGTCCTAAACCTCAAATCCTCAATTTAATAAAAGGGAGGCTTTTCAAGCCTGAGTAGAAGCTGTATCTTTTACTCCTTGAATCTTTCACTGTGAAGTTTATTACTTCAATTATTGTAATACATCAAGTCTAGAGTAAGACAAGATCCATAAGCAGAACATGTGATCACGACAGGCACCAGCTGTAACACTCATTCATCTACTGGTGTCTGTATTTGTTACAAAGGGGGTGGAAGACTTCACTTGAGTGAGCTCAAACAATCCTTTTCTGTCCCACATGGATACCACATCAATATCCACTTTTGTGAGAGACTAGTCTTCCAGAAAATATTTGTTTTAAAAGAAAAGAACTGGCATACTCAATTTGTTTGGTATACTTAAGAAAACACCCTCCAGATTTTCCCCTGAGAACTTTATGAGCAGGCTTGTACCACAAACAGTGATTTACAGGAAAAAAAACAATTCTTGAGGTGGCAACAATGTTACTGCTAACCATTAACCCTTTTTATGGATGGATTTTTTTTTTTTAACATTTCAGAGTTCAATTCTAAGCGTGAACATCATCTTTTGGAGTGTTGTGCTGTGGGTGGTAAGGGAAGAAGTCTGTCAGCTGGATGCATTTTACCGCAGCAGAAATGCTTAACACAATATACAATCATACTCAACCTAGAACAACTCAGTTCCTGCTAATGTAACTACTCTCAACGTGGATGCTGACAAGCTCCATGACGAGACTTTGCCACATATAATTAGGTGTCCCAAAAGGACTGAGTAGCTTTAACACAACTGCTTAGGAGACATATGGGATAGTGTTTAGCTAACCCTGGGATGAGCCCCAGGAACCTCTGTCCCACACTAGATACAGTAATGCCAGGGCACAGTAGCTCAAGTGCTGTTTTGCACACTGTGTGTCCACCCTCACTCAAGATAAGTAACCTACAGTGCCAACTTGAGCTGAAAAAACCTGACCTGGCAGTGTAAATGTACACGATGTCCTTGCACAATAACACAAGGCCCTTCTATGGAGCACTCAGTCTGAGTGCAAACATTGGACATTAAAATTTATTTCACACCATGTTATATGTGTAAAGTCACTACCAGGTTACACTGACAAATGTGTATTTGTAATTCAAGAATAGACATAAAAAAGGTGTGAATGAGTTTTTGAGGGCAAAATAGATTAGCAGATCTGTCCAGAAAAAAAGTTTTAGAACAGGCTCTCATGGCAGACTGGCCAAAACACTGGGATGGTTTTACTGAGGTCCCACTAAGACCATATCCAAAGAAAAAGAAATTAAATTAAATTTAATTTAAATTAAATTAAAAGCCCATTTACATTTCACAGGAGTCATGCTCAGACTCTTTAAGAAACAAGCAACACTGCAAAAAAAGCATGCCACAAAGCATCACTGCATAGCTACCACATCCTCCTCAGCTTCCCACAGTATTCTTTTGAAAGTATTTGTTGATTACTTTGTTATGTTTATCTATAAATCTAACCTTACAAATCATAAGTGGTCTGCAAAAACAGCCTGTATGAGTAAGAATATTTGGTGCTATGAAAACATGAAATGATTTTTCAGACTCATTTTGAAAAAAGCTACAGGCAATTGGCAGGGTTAGGTGTAAGAGGGTGGCACTGTGATAAAATTCTTTTCAGGCTACAACTGATTCTTTGCAAATGACTGACTGTTCTGGCATTAAGCCATGTGTAGCAGCCCACATTTTATAATTATCAAGTTTTGTTTTGTTGTTTTGGGGCAACTGTTTGGTGTTTTCTTTGTTGCTGCTGTTTGTTTTACCTTACTGCTACTGGATATACAATAGTCTTAGACTTTTAAAGAAGTAGAAGTCTACACTCTTGGGAGATACCCACATATGCAACATTTTGTGAGTTGTCTAAACAATGTAAAACAAAACCACAAAACAACTTTGAAAAAAAACCTTTGCATGCCAATTCAAAACAATATAAGCAAGGTTGATATTCTTTTTTCACATATGGGATTTTCAACTTCATGAAACCTTAACTATCAGAAACCACTTACAAACCAGCAAACTGATTTCTGATCAGAGAGTCTTTCAGTTTGCCCTCTTCTTCACCAGCAGCACCAAATCAGATGTACTGACTCAGGCTCAAGACAGAGACTATTCTCACATGCTGTTAATTGATTCATTCCTTTTGTCTTTACCCTCCCAAAAGCTAGATGAATGATTTTTTCTCTTGTCTCTTTTGATCTCCAATTCTCCATCACTAGAGTATTTAGGAAAGGAAAAAACTAACGAGATATACCCTCAAAGTTTACCTTTTCAGAAAAACTCATTGCTCAGCAACTGCAAAAAAAGCAAGATTCAGGAAATAATTCTGAATAAATTACAGTCATACATCCTCAGCTGAAATACAGTGTTCAGCTCTTGGGAGCCAGAAGCAGGACTCTATGATTGCAGCTGGACCTGGTGCATGAAAACAGAGTAAGATAACCAGAAGTAAGAAATTTAGAGCCAGGATGCCACAATCATGTGGCATCATATAATTAAGAGATACTATGTTTTATATGAGATTGAAAAAATGAAAGGATAAAGTTACTAACAGAAATATAAATCTACATATACTTGCTGTATTAGGGTTTGTCCACACAGGAAAACATATATACAGTAAACTAGACTGTAAAAGAATCATAGTCATTAAGGTTGAAAAAGACCTCCAAGATCATCAAGTCTAATCTTCAATACAGTTTGTACTTCATGGAAACTCATAGAAAGACTATACTTGGAGCTTATCCATGTTTTTAGAATGAAAGTACATCTTGCAGCTCCCTCAATGTGGTGTACATTCAACACTACTCATGTAACAGTAGAGTAACTACCATGCTGCTATTTCCTCATTTCTGCAGGCAAGCCTTAGGACTTTACAGCCTTTGCACACATTAGCCTATTCCACTTCAGAAGTTAGAAGTGTTTCCTCACAACCTACCCACACTAATGAGATCCATATGGTGTCACTCCTTTCACATAACTGCTTACTCCATGTCAACCACCTCATACAAAAATCACCCATTCTAGAAGCCACAGCCAGCTTCAAGCTACAGGAAGAACACAGAGAACAATTGCTCGGTGTCTCTAATACTGTGGGGACTAAAGGACATCCAATAGAACTACCATGTGGCAAGTCCAAAATTAAAAAATTATACTTCATCCACACATGACTCAAGTGCACAACTTGTTACTCCAGGAGGCCACAAAGGGAGAAGATCAAAATCTATTATTTACATTTTCTTGTAAAAAAAATTATAAACCTCAAGAACTCTTGAGCAACATGCCACTGCCTTTAGCTGAGGAAGACCCAGAGCTGCAGATTACTGAAAGCTGAGAGGGTATTTTGTGCATATTTCCCTATAGCATGGCTATGATCTCCTACTCTTCCCTTAGCACTTCCTGTGCTCTATCAGCTCGCTCAGGAGAGGTAAATGTTGCTCTTAGTTTGTTCCACAGTTTTATTTCTCACTTCTATTTCTATTTTATTCTGTTGAAGAGAATATTTTAAAGAAAATAAACAGTATCTAAACCCCAGTTTTATATACGTTTGATTATGTAATGAGAGTAACATAAAAGGAAGGGAAAGAGTTTATGTAATGAACAGCATTGATTTAAAGCAACTAGAGGGGATGAGGTTAATTCTTGGTTTTGAACTTAAAAGGAAAATCAATGACAGTAACTTTGTCCAACCCATGCCTGAACATTTGTATTAAACTATGTCCCTATAAGTTTGGAGAGCACCTCAAACTATCAAGATCAATCAGAGCACAAAGTACTCCTGAACAAGGCATTGCTCTAAGTAGCACAGCTCCCATTCAGCTAAATCCAACCGTCAATACTCCTGCTACATCCCAGCTGGAGCAGCACGGCCACCTCTGAAAGCAGCCTTATTCAACTGCTTTCCAGCCAGTCAAACAGCTACAACGGCATGAAATATCAGCTTTGAAAGTGATAATAAATGTTGTGCATTTCATAGCAAGTTAAGCAGTTTTCTTTATTTCTGTCATGTACACCATTTCTTGGGAGAATTCACTTAAATCCACAGGAATTTCCCTAACTAAATCCCTTTTGACAAAGCAGCAACTTGAAAGTGTGCTTAATTTTGCATCTGACTTGCTAGTATCTGAAAATTTATTTTCTGAAATGAAATTATTTTTTCTTTTTTCTTTAGGATTAGCTTGCTGGAGTCAGATGACAAGTTATATTTTTATTAAACTCACTAACATTTATATTAAAAATTCAAATATCCATTATGAACGTATGACTGTTGAATAAAATTTTAATAAAATTTTAATTTGCAATTATGCAGTACAGTCAACATAATGCATCAAATATTCGGGTGATCTTACTAGCACATAATCTCTTATAAAAGAGATATGTGATGTATATAACAAAAGTATGAGCAAAACTGGAGAAAAATTACACTTAGATTTACTGCTCCATTCGAACCACCAACCACAGGCACTCACATTAGCACAAGGCACATCAACCACGCTGGTCTGGGGCTCCTAACACCAACAATCACTGAACTTTAACCACATATGTCTGGAGAAAATGATTTGTTTGCTTTATTGTGCTTAACCAATGCTACCCTCTCAGGAAAACCACACTGTAAACCAAATGAGGTATCCCACATCCTAACAAAGTATCTTCAATATGCTGAATAAAAACATGAGTAGCATTACCTATGGTACTCTAAACTCCCTTATAACATGCTCTTTGCCCCTTCTCATTTAATTTCCTTCCATACTGTGAAAAAAAGTCACACCTCCTATGTCTGACAACTGCTGCAGATTGTACCATTACAGCTCTTTAGATGATTTATGAGGTCCATGACTCAGTTTTAAAGGCCCACGTGACTGGGAGCTACCAAATCCTGCAGCTCATCAGCAGGAGGGATTCCAAGAATGACAAGATTAATTTTTATATTTTACATCAAATTACAGCAAGCAACAGAAATCTTCCATGTGACACAAGCAAATTAGACTATAAAATAAATGCCAAAGTATAGAGAACATTATCTTGAAGGAGATTTAAAAAAAGAATCTCTGGAGACTAAACCAACCATCCTTGCAGCGTAAGTCCTCTGCTTCCATGCACTTAAAATCCAGGATTTTGTTGCAAAATGGCAGCAATTTTTTTAATGTGGCAAGTTAGAGGGAGTAAAGATGACAAAAGAATGAAATCCAATTTTTCTGGCCCATTATTACCAAAACAGCAGAGAGTATTTGGGGGTTGAGGGATCTGTGGTATTCCGTTATTTGAAACATTATGCCGAGCAAGGCTATACAAAATAAAACAAAGACAGATCAACCATATGTGTGCCCTTTTACAATGAATTTTAGACAAAAACCCACTTTATATCAAACATTACAAGCTAAGAGCTTTCGAAAAAACAAACAAACTATAAAGTTCAATATAAAAACCAGTGTACTGAGAAATTTTGGGAAAGCTGTTTTCTCATCAGAGGTTTTGGTAATGAAAAAATTTTATGGCAATTACAAAGCCAAATGAGTCATTAATAATAATCCTTAACATCTGGGAAGAACTGGAGAGTTTATTATAATATATTCTCAAACATTTGTGGCAATAAATGTTACATGGAAGATGAACTCAGAATGTTTCACAGGATTTCTAAAAGCTTTTCATTGTTTTTAAACAAGAGATTTTAATTTGGGAACCGCTTTTATGCCTGCTCTAAAACTTCTTACCCATTTGTCGTATCAGGCAAATATTAACTCCCCCTAATTTGCACAAGGCTTATTTTTGAACCATCATCCATTCCAGGGCAGTCATCATTTCTGGGTATTGCTAGGCAAACTTATCAGTGAAGGCAAACAGAACTCCAAGCAAATATTACTCATGTAGAATTTACAGCTAACATACTTAATGCATTTCATCAAAATTCCATATTTAGCTACAGATTTTCAACTTGAAAGGACTATAAACACATTCTAGATTTGGTCCATAATCTGCACAGGATTGTTGTGTAAGATTTTGCCTAATTCATAATGCAGTTTTTTAGTTTATTGAGGTCACAGTAAGTATTTAATCTTTTTTAAACTAAAATAATCAATGCACATAAGCAAAACATAAGAGTACACACAAAGTAACTGATATTTCTTTTCATTTAGCTGTGGGCTACTGCTGCCCTTCTGGTACAAATGAGTCACTCTGCAACACTAGGTTTTTTGCCAGTGGCCTTATCAACAAACCAAGGTTCTTATTATCTTCATCCCCCTTTTCTTCCTGTATTAAAACCAGAAATTGATTTCCACTAGACATTTTGAATTGGCAAAACCAAAACCACACAATAATATTAAGTATTTTTGATTTTGTTTTTCTGGTTTTAAGAGTCTTCCAGCTACCAGCGGAAGCAGCTTCCAGGAATTCCACGTAAAGCTATGTATTTTCTATTAATTTTAAACCTAGCTATTGTTAAATTGAAAACTTATCTGAATTGTAACAAGAGGACAAGACAGTGTTGTAAAACTGATGCAATATTAAGTAGTGTCTATCTACAATAAAATGTTGGCGACTACTTTTAGCATTATAATATATACAGTACTAATAGGATTGAAAAGACAACATGATGACTGAGCTTAGATTTCTGGAAAAGAAACCCTCTTACTATAACAATACTGCCTAATTATTGTTAGGAGAAGGAGAAAATTACTTTCCAAATTCCAACTGATTCATCAGTTGCATATGCACAAATACGTTTATATTATGAGTAAAAAAGAGCAAGCAAGGGCAAAGTCTAAGGTTTGCTCCATTCTAATAAAATTGGGCTGAAATGAGGAGAATGGGAAGAAATGTGGGAATACTCTTCCTTCCTGGCAAATGTCACTCAGCACCAAAATATCGTGGATTCTGTCCAAAGGTCTGAACTATTTCTCTATATGAGTAAACAAGGAAGCAAGGATGACTCTACAGCAGCTCAAACATATATTGACTGTGACTCAATTATAGCTTTTTAGGTATTATGGCCATTTATAGCCTACAGCTAAGAAAACTGAGAAAGCTAAGGAATTCACATCTTCTACATGTAAAAGTCTAAATTCATCCTGGAACTTTCTACTTACTTAGATATTATTTCATTATACCATCAGAATTAAAACACTTGCCTTCAGGGCAGATGTTCATTGTTGAGTCGCTTTCTAACTGGTAACACAAGTTTAAAACAATTATAGCTTGACAAAATCTATTTTCAAATCTAAAACCAATAGCTCGAACAGTGTGGAAAACACAGTAAATGCCCTACAATGGTTCACCAGTGTGTAAGCTGTATTCTACTATATTAACATTATCACAGTATTTCTGAAAATAAAACATTAAAGCACATATATTCTTTTTATGCAAAAGAGAAAGACACTACATTATAACATGCCCAGGAGAATTTTTTTCCAACATCTAAAGATTTATACTTTTTAACTTTAATGCTTTTGTCTTACTTTTCATTATCATTCCCATTCCAGTTCTCACGCTAGGTCAAAAATCAAGAATGAGAGGTGCAAGCCATGAATCTTTTGAACCTAAAAGCTGCAATAGTAAATTATTAGTTCCAAGTCCTTCCTAGTCCAGTATCGCATCCCAAGAGCAGCACAAGTGGATGTCTAGACAAGACTAAAACAAGAGCAGCACATACAATACTCTTCCAGCTGCCAACTATTTTCAGTGTAGAGGATTTCCTACACAGATCTGCAGTTGCAGAAGGACTGGAGTACTCTTCTGATACTCTTTCCTGCTAGGTCAGTGGTGACATGACTGCTAGTGATATGAAAACCAGCAGAAACAATCAGATTATCTACCCAATAGTAAAAAAGTCTCCACAGTGCTATCAATCTCAGTTAATTTCTAGATACAATTCTAAAGTGATTTTGCTGCTGTACCCCTCTCCTCCCAACTATGCTGTCACTTTATCAACAGAGCAGTCAGTAATCCCATACTTTTAAAACAAAATTGAAATTAACTTTTCTTAGAGATGAGATCAATTCAACCTAGAGCTGTAAAAAACCCCAACAAGATAACTGTTATGCCTATAATTCTACATTCTATAAAATAGGACATTTGGTTGGAGAGCATGACTGAAGTTTAATATAAAATTGATACGGTAGAGTGATTGAATAAAGCAGAGAATGTGCCTCCAATTACAGGGGGTTTTAATACCCTTTTCTGATACCTATCTACTAAATCATAATATTGGATGTTTTCTGTTGTTACTTTTACCACTGTACAACATCTGCAATTGGGCAGATTACTATAATGACAGTTTTGCTCAAAAAGAAGAAAGATGACACATGCTTTCAATTTTACTGACATAATTTTGTCATCATACTGATAAAACTAAGAACTTATTAAATTCATATTTTGAAGGTCTGTGGACTTCGTAATAGAAAGAAATTCAATGTTTTCAAGATAATTAGAATCTGATGATTTTATTTAATGCATTTACCATTCTAATGTTCAAACATTTGACTCTGCTCATCTAAAAAATTTTAACATTTTCTGCTCCCCTTCCATGAACTACATTTCCTACTTCTGCTGTTACTGTGAAATGCATTGAAGGCAGGTCACATGATTTCCCTCATGTCAACAAATGATGGCTCAATTAGATAAGAATCTACACTCCTCAGCAGAAACTCTCTTCAGCCCATTCTCAGCAGTATAAAGAAGCACTTAGAGACAGCACTGGTTCTGGGGAATGAATACTTGCTATGCTTTATATACATGCTCACTGAAAATTTCTCTCTTTCTTCAGAGAAAATTGGATCCCTCATATCGTTGAAAATTTTCCATCAGTTAAGTTTGTAATTTTTTTGTACATTCAGTTGCAGTTCATGGTTAAAATCATTAAAATCATGAGGAATTTAAAATTTTAGCATATTTCTCAACTTAAATTGGCATTTTTCCTTTCGGAAAGAAGCTATCCTAATAACTAAACAAATAAAAAGTATTTAGTTTTGACTACAGTCCTCAAAGGAGAGGGGAAATTCACATTTAAGGAAGAATTTCATTCTTACCTTACTTGGCTGTGATCAATGACAATATACACAGCTATAAATGCCAGTATTGTCCTGGGTGCCCTCAGTGGATGACAGGGTTGTCTCTGCTTCATTCCAATTACTCACACAATCTTCCATACCCACTACCTGCTACGGTTTTGCTAATTTCTTTATTTTAACCCTACTGTGGAGAGAAATCTATGAAAAATACTGGGGTCTCTCACTTCAGGTTATGCAGAGAGCAAGACAGAGTATTCACTGCCGCCCTCTTTCTCCCATTTCTTACATTTGCCTCATTCTTTTAGATTTTATGACTCTTTATAATGCTTAGCCTTTACTTTTCACAAAACACCTCAATGTTGTTCAGCACCAATTATGCTCCATATGGTCTTAAAAAGACATGTTCAGAGGCATATGCTGAGGCATATTTCATGATAAATACTGTTAACTGCTGTTTCCCACCATTTTCAAATTTGCAGGAAAGTATTGTTATATTGCATCTGGCAATAGCATAGTTGGCAAAAACTATTAGGAGCAGTGGCATTCTGCAAAACAACTTCAGTAACTTTAGCATTAAAAGTGGTAAAAAGACAGATCTTGTCATCTATACATCTACAAGGGCAAGAATTGTTAGCCATGTACTACCCATGGGACATCTTGTGACTTATGAAGAGCTCTGCAATATTTATGGACCATGAGGTCTGAGTATTTATGGTGAATACTATGGCCAGGTGTTTATTATTTTGTTCAACCAGCTACATTATTTAGAAACATAAAAAAACCACATTATTCTTAAACAACACAGTTTTGACAATAGAAACATTGGTGCAAGTATGACTGGGAAGGTGAGACCACTTCTGCTGGTGCAGCAGCTGTTACAAATTGCCTCCACATTAGGGCGCTTATGCCAGAAAGAAGTGTAAATCCCCAGGATGGTTTTCCACAGCAGCTGCATCAGCAAAATCCTTCTATTATGGACAAAATCTAAGGCCCCTTATCTTTTGTTTAAGTCAAACCTTTGCAAAAGATTAGTACCGGTGTTTTTATCTTGTTCATATTGCTAAAATGATGTTTTATCAGTCAAGCACTACCTGCTACCATGATGGTCTGTGTATTCCTTAGAAAGAAAGAGTGTCTTACCATCCACTTCTCCAAATTAAAAAAAATTCTTCAAAACCAGCACTTATTACTTATTCAGAGAATGTAGTATTTCCTTGAGCATTCTACCCTTAATTAAAGGAAAAAGAAAAGAAAAAAGGAGAATCTTCTTTCATTTGACCAAACCAGACAGTCTGAAGCACATTTACGAAGGTGACCCAATGCACTGCTGACCGAACAGTAGCCTGATGACTAGAAGGATTAAAGCCGCACCACAAAAACTTCTCAGTAGCTTCTTTCAAATGAACTTCCAGAGCCTGCTTTTGGAATCAGTCAACTCCTGTTTCAAATAAACCTGATAACAAGCCAAGCTGGCAGCACTCACCCCTTCTGCCTCCTAAAGGGCTAAAGAATTTATCACAAAGTTGTAAAAAGCCCAGTCTGCAAGGCATACTATTTATGTGTTTAATATGTTATCACTGAAAATCTGTGCAGAAGCATTTTTGCAAAATAGTTTTTTTTTACTCTAGGTACACAATTACTAAGCACAATGTAGCACAAAAATTTTCTTGACACAGACTTTTAGGACATTTGTAGCTATGCTACAAAAACATTTTTGCTCTCCAAAATGGTAATTGTTTCTTGCAGAATCAAAAAGTAGCCTGTGGTTTCCTATCCTTGCAAGCCCTGTTATTTCAAAGCATCTGCAGTTTACAGTGAAGATCAATACCCCTCAGTACAGTGTAAGTTTTAGGATAAGATGCAGCATATATGAATCCCCTTGCATTATATGCACCCATATTTAAACATTCTGTAATTTTTCCAAGTTACTGGCTTTGAAATATCTTGCCCAAATGTTATAATTTCAATGCTCATTTCAAAGCAAATCATTCATCATAACCTTTTGCAAAAAAAGAAAAAAAAGTTTTGTATTTAAATGACTGCACTGTCCTTATTACACAAGTAAACGATGAAACTAATTTTCACGTCAGATCAAGTACTGGGCTATCATAAATAGCTTAGCTCTAAAGGTATGCAAATGCACAGCTTTTGCTGTTAAAAAATAAACCTTCTTCATGTAAAACAGAGCACAATGGCTGCAGAATTTGTATGTTTTTTTAATGTAAAAGTTGATGACAGACACAAAGAATACATATTTCAGAGTTATGCAGACTATGACATTTCCTCATGTTAATGAAATCAAGTCCTTTAGAAGAAAGGAGGAACCTCACATTTCAAGCAACTGTACACAGAGTGGTGACTATAAATTTATGATAAATTTTGTTAGGCAGCAACCAAAACAAACAAGTTTAAGTCAAACTAGAAAAATACACAAATTTCGAGTTTTGGTCTTTAGAACAGTCTTAAATTAATGACTCATTTAAAATGTTATCAGAGAACAACTGAAACAAAAATTAATACAAGATAGAACCATTATTGTTTTAGAGTTTCCAATGCCTTGATTTGCTGGTGCTTTAGTTTTGAGATTTTCCTATAAGAAAGTTGACATGGTAACAGAAAAATCCTTATGCTCTCATAAGGAGAGCCTCAAATAAAGCCTGACATGCAAGAGAAGCTACAGTAAAAATTTCCCTTCCAATTGACTCACCTCACCACTTAAGAGTATGAAGTCTTCCCTTTTTAATTTACATTTAAATAAGTGTGTTAAGTCTACCCAGACTTTACATATGATTTGAGACTCAGTGTCCCTAAAGGCAGAGGCACCTGGGAGCAGAGGTCTCTGCAGTGAGCTGTGGGTGGCACAGCAGGTCCCTGTCCCCAATGAACACCAATTCTGAGCACTCCCCAGCCTGCTACAAAGCCCGATTCAGTCTTTGCAGACAAGTAGCTTGCAACCATAGACCGATTGACTATTTCAACAGATTTACATATTCTATTAATGAAATAAAAGCATGCCCTTTCCCTTCTTTTCCCCACCTTCCCCTTTAAAAAGCAATATACTTTTAAAAGGGTAATGCAATCACAACCATTATGTCAATGAAAATTACACGCTGGGTTTATCTCTGTAGGTATCTGTCAAATACAAAGCGTGCACAACATCTTTGGAGTAATAATGATGTTTTATCATTTTAATTACAAACACTTTGAAAAAAATCCCTAAAGTGTACCAATTGGGGTGGTCTGAATTAACAGTAGCTTGACAGCCCAAGGGTAGCAAAAATAGATTGAGCTACCAAATTTCATAGTAGTTATAGCAGCTGTCTTCTTGCCTCAGGGAACCTGGGTATTTAACAAAGCAGACAGCTTGGCATTGGCATCTGATAAGTAATGTGGGTTTTGTTGGACAGAATACACGCGGTTCTATTGTTTCACTGTTTGGTTCGGAATTTGAGAGCTATGGCATCATTTAGTTTTTATAGTCAGCTTCTGTGTATTCACTTACAGGTATTGTAAAAGGTTATTTTCTCATTATCACTTGCTCCAAGTAGGGAATATTGTCTTGAAACGAGCAATGAAACATGACAGGATTTAAATGTCAGGGTCAGTTGCCTTCCCATTTCTGTGCCAAAATTTTGTTGAACCAACTGCGTAAGTTTTTCTAATTGGGCAGAAAAGTGAATCAAGTGAAATCCTGTTTTCCCCTTATCATAGAATTATTTGGAATTTAATATAATTGTAAAACATAATTTATTCCACTTTATAAAGGAAAATTTCTCTTCACAAAAGAAGTCTCAGAGGTAAAATCCAACTATTGGGGCTTCTAGGAGAGGGGGATTGATTTTTATTGTTCTAATCCCACAGTAGCCTGACAGTTTGGATAACCACTGGGCTAAGAGAATCTCCAGCTCAAACCTGATCTGCTTAACAGAAAAAAATCTTAGTTAACATGCTTTATCTAAAAAGGTTTGATCTCGGGACATAACCTTAGCACATACAACAATATTACTTCAAGGTTTGCATTTGAACTCCATACAACCAAAAAGACCCCCCACGTGGCTCCTCTCTCTTTCATTCTTTAAGTATACATCACAAATTATTGGGGCTTGTTGGCAGAGTTCAAATCACTGAACTCATTGCAAATAGTCTACTTCAGCTAGAAGTACATTCTTTTACTCTATCAAATCCATCTGAGGTAATAAGACTTGATGTTTTATTCAACAGAGCTGAGGAAAATTGTTGCACAATAGGTTAATTCAAAATGGCAGCATAGAAAATGCATCTGTCAGTGGGGATCAAATTACAGGGCAAGCTCCTCTCAATGCTTAGAAAAACAAGTCTGCAGCTCTACAGATTATGTGCATGTGTGTGTTTAAAGGGGTGGGAAAGGAGCTAAATATCTGAGCTAACCTCCAATTAAAGTCAATCATAAAAACAGCCAATTTAATGAGTACGGATTTCTTTGGGTAATTATAACACCAACCACTTTTTTTTCTCCCTCTCTTTTAAATCTGTAATTCTGCCTTCTTGTTATTGCTTGCTTTGTCATTAATCGCCTCAGGAACTTGATTTCCTAGCAACAGACTCTGCCACCAAACATTTGGCTCCTTTTCAACATTTTCTTTGTGAAAAATGGCACTGCTATTGCCGCCTGGCTGTTGCAGCTAGACTGCCTGTGTAAGTGTTCTAATAATGCATTCTTCTAAAAAAAACCACACAAAAATCACATGATAAAAGGAGCGATGACTGAACTTCACTAATTACTGTGCTGAAGAAACATATCTGCAATTTAAAGGCTACTGGGGTAGGAGGAGAAGGACTGAAAAGGAAATATGTATGTTCTTCATATTAAAAAATACAACTAATAACATAGGGGTGAACATTTAGAACTAAATATTTTTATAATGTTAGACAGATTCTCGTTAATTTTATTCTACAGAAACAGGAGGTACAACCTTTGTTAAAAGCTGATGACATACCTTTCTGCATAAAGTACAAAGCATTCATCTTCGAAGAATGGCATCTTGAAGACCAAACTTCAAAACAAAAAACTAAGAAAAAAGTTTCTAGTTCACTTTTCCACATAAGTTACTTGAGAAAACACTAACAAAATAGTTTATGCATGAGAAGCTATACCTGAAATGGCAGCATAATGCACTCCACTTCCTAAATATATCACAGGATGACATAACATGTGGCTGGTGCTAGTTTAGACAAAACTTTTTATGCATTTTAATCAAAGAAATAAAGCTGTGGGTTTCTGTGTTTATGAGAGAGAAAGGTTTTTTCCCTGTATTTGTTTTGGAAGCCAGTAAATGGCAGATTTACTTCCTGGTTAGACAGAGAGTCTATCATTACCTCTCCACAACAAATACATCCCACTTCAGCTATAACTCCCAGAAAACACAATGGCTCAAGATAGTAGGTTTCAGGAAGGAGATGTTATCCCAGGCAATGGAAAAAGGCCACAATTAACTGTTGCTAGCTGTACCACCTTCTCTATGGCTAAGATATTCAGTATGGTGCTTTCCTGGCCATAAAACCTATTCATCTTTGTGAGAAATAGTTTTGCATGTCAAATGGCATAACATAGTGGTACCAGAGCACTGTGGCAAAAGTTATCAATGGGAAAAAAACTATTGTGAAGTTATTCAAACAAATGTCCTTTCTAGGGGATATTTTGCTTCCTGCCAGTATCTTGTTTCCTGTGATGCACACACAGACCTAGCACATCTCAAAGTAAAAAGCCTATCACAACCCATTGTAAGTTATCATACTTATCATAGCAGCAAATTACAATAAAAATGCACTCACTGAATACGCCTCTGAAAGGAAGAGACAGCACAAAAGAAATTTCATTTATACTCACATTGTTAAAATAATCAGCATTTTTTCTCAAGTAGAATAGCCAAACCCCATGTAAAATACTGTAGAATGTTATTTAAGCTTTGCTACACATTGCTGACATCAAGCTTATGTTTTGACAGACTCATGTTGAAACCAGATAATTCCTCCATCAAGCCCACTACACTACCACAGTATCTCTCTGCTTAGACACGCATTTAGGCATTAGAAGAAAATAAATATAAAAATACCACAGTGTATGTTGAAACAGACCAGGGTGGTTGGGAGTTTTAAAAATTTCTCCAGCAGATAAGTGTGTTGCACTGGGTTCATTATGACTTGCTGCAATAAATGACATTTCCTCCTGGAAACTCAGCCTAAGCCCAGAACCCCTGGTCTTGATCAGAACTGTCACTATCATCAAAATAAACTACACTTGACATTAACTTTGAAAACACAAAAGATGGTGAAAGTGAATGTAATTCAACTGTGGGCTAACAAATCTAAGCAGCATTAGAAAATTTTATACTCAATGTGGTGCAACTGAAGGGCATCATCACTGAGAAACTTCAAGTATTTGCTATGCAGAAGTAGGAGAAGAAAATAGTGATTATGAAATAACAACCAAATAACAAAGAAGATCTGTTTGGATTTTGGCAGCTACTTAACTGATCCATTCTAAGCTAAGACTCAAGTTACTACACATTGGGAACATGACTGCAGTCAATACTGCCATTTCATATGCTTAGTAAAGGAAAGCGCTTGGGGAATAATAAGAAACCAAACAAAAAACCCAACTGAAGCACAGAAGGAACTTTCAAGAAGAAATACATTACTTCAGAACTGAGAAAATATGATCAAATGCCAGTGTTCCATCCTCCTCATCCACCAACTGCAAACATTAAACAAATGCAGGTGTTGGACTGAAGGACAAATTGAGTAAAACTAAGTAACTGGAAGAAATAAGGATGGCTAACTGGAACAAGAGAAATCACATATCTGGGAAGCACACCACACTTGTAACAATCATGTTCACATACAGGGACAAAGTTAAAATTCAGCCCTCTCTGTGAACAAGCTGTATGTATTAACTGATACATTTAAGATTTCACAAGGTTAGGGGCAGCTTTTAATGAAGGAAAACATTTTCTTCTTTTCCATTTTCTTCCCATTATGAAAGAACAAATGCAAAATTTCTTACTTATATACAGTAACACAGAAGTTTACTTGGCAACTAAAATTCTCTTCAGTTTTTTTCTGCTCTTCTAAGTAACCCTAATCAGCAGATTTTTTCAGATTTTTAACCGAAACCATTGACAATAAAAATATCTTTGCATTTCAGGCCTTTGTAAAATATGAAAACTAATAGATCTATACTGCAAGTTGCAGTAATAATGTCAAAATGTTTGTGTGCAATGTTAAAGAAACTGAACACCAGCAACTCCCATAGATGCCTCTGAAAATAAGACAAGGTGCACAAATATGGAGTTTTATCACTCAAGTTTGTAAGATGCAACTCTGACACTTATGATTTCTAAAATGCAAGTCCTGACAGCAAGCACAAACTCACAGGAAGAGCAAAAAAAAATCAAAGAAAAAAAATTAATTTTCCTGTTCCTCCCCCGAATTTACGATTACTTTCACATTGTGTCCCATTCACAATTCCAGAGACTGAATGACAGTGTTTAGTGCTATCATTACTCCCAACTATTTTGAAATAAGGGAAATGTCTGAGGAAAATACATTTTCTAGCCTCAGTAGGAACCAAATAAAATCCCTCACAGTGAATTCTAATCAGACACCAGCAGCACAGCTAGCTGATCCACAGCGAAATGAATATGACAGACTGGAAGATATGATGTCAATGGTATAAATTACTGCAAGTATAGTAATTATATCTGGAGAAGGGAAAGAAATTGCATAGACTTTGACAGTACATGTAACCTATCTTAAATGATACAAAATAGAGTAATTTTAAAGGATTAAAATACACCTTTAAAGTTTACCATCTTTGAGAAAGCTGGGGCAGCCTCTGTGTTTTGCTTCTATCTGTGATTTACTGGGTCCTATTCTCCGCTAGTCTTTCTCTAATTTGTCTGCTGGATCTGATTACCAGATGGCTAAAATAAATGTATTGTGTTCATTCATGGTAACAGAAGTTGTCTTTAAGGGTTCTGTCACGGCTTCACTATCTTTTCCTTTGTACCTACTCCTCCCTCTGTGAATTGATTAGATTTCAGAGCTAAGTTTCATGTGAGGGTCGTTCTGCTGAATGCTGCATTGAAAAGCATATTATCTATTCTAGGAAGCACATATAGATGACCACAGGATATCAGAGACCTGTCCTAAAGCAACAACTGCCCTGTTGTGCCAAGAAAATAGATTGTTTGATAATTTCAGGACATGGATTTCCAGAATAAGTATCTGTCACTGACATACACTCTAATGCAATCCAAGAAATAGGTGACAGTTGGATAGAAAGAAGGAAATGAAAAGCAACATATGCACAGTGCAAAGTCAAGGAAGGTAACAAGACTAAAGTGAAGACAGACAAGAGTAGACAAATTAATGGCTCAGAGAGCTACCCTCTACCTCAGAAGTGGTAATTGCTCACTACATGGTTTCATTTAATCTGGTAAATCACTACAAACCCACAAGTAAAGAAGCTAAATGAAAGAAAAGGGCATGAGCACTCTGTAGCACAAGGAACCATGGACGGTTCAACACTGTCGCCTCTCCTTTAGTAATGTTACACATGCCATCTGTAATCTGAAGTGATAATATTGTCCCAGAAATCTGAGTCAAGCCCATCCTTGAGTGCTTTTGCTATACATGTGAACAAGGTTTTTCACTCAACACATCTCCTGCAATCATATACTTCCCTAATCTGAATCTCATATTGTAAATATCTAATATAATTTATTAGCACTTCAGTGTTAATTATTTATCCATTATCACATGCACATCTTGGGGTTTATTTTCAGTTTAGTACAATAATTCTCTGTCTCCTTGGTAAAGTTTGGATGTTGTAGAACTGGCACCTGAGAAAAACAGCTTTTAATATATACAAAAATTCACTGTAGTGAATCACTTAGTCAAAATTTAAGTGATCAAACTGACTGAACACAGAGGAGTGACTTCAGAACTAAAAGAAGATGAAAGCTCAATCTTAAAAAATACAAACCTGTTTAGCACCTCACGTAATATTTCCCAGTTTTCCTGAAGCATCTCTACTAAGTTTAATTTTACTAAATTGTACATTGGAAGATTCATTAGAAATTATATATAGGCATGGGAAAATAAAAGAAAAAAAAAAAACAACTCCAAACTTAGTGCAGTAAAACTTTTGGGAATCTTTGTCATTCTTCTTTATTTAAACTATACTTGGAGCCTTTCAAAATTTTTCAGCCAACAGCATTAATTCCCAAGCATGGCATTTGGAAAATAAAGAGCTCAGAACACTTGCAAAAACAGAAATTAAAAATTAATAGAAAATACACCTACATATATTTTAACCACAGCACAAACATATGGTCATAACAGCAGGATGCATTTTCTTTGTACACTGAGAAGGTTATAACTAATTTTTGACAGTTCTAAAGGGGCAGTCGTGGCCATACGCAAGAATCAATAACAACCATGTAAAGCCTACAGCAGTGCACACTAACAGGCTGTAGGAGACATTAACACTAGCTAAAAGAAATAACTGTATTTTCAATGAACTTGTTCTTCCTGGATAATCAATTTTTTACACTTCTTGCCAGCTGTTCCCACATAGCTCAGGTAGAAGAATGGAAACAGCTGTCATACAGAATCCACATATTACATGCATGTTATGAGGTTTTAATCTGTCATAAATGCTCTATGTTTGTTATTTTGATCAGTCGTATCAACTTGAGAGCAAGATAAAAACAAATTCACCACTGTAATCTACACAAATACAGTAATCTGGCTAGATTCATTCTGGATGGTAATAAAAGAATACTAACTGTGAATCTACTAATGCCCCATCCTCAAACCCCACCTTGATTCCAGAAGTAAGATTTCATCATTAAAATCAGTTTGTCCCACCACCCACATTTAAGAGATTTGTCACAATCATTGTTTCTGAAATATTGAGTTATAAGGTGGCACAGTAATTACTATGGAATAAATAGCAATTAAGATTGTTCACACAAATAAGCTCAAACTGTTTGCAGTGAATAATTATGCTAATAGTGTTTTTCTACATAATTTGTGCATCCTTCACAACAATTTACTAGAAAATGTGAAATGTAAATTTGATGCATTACTACAAAAGCTCTGAAAATATGTTTAGCTCTTAAGACTTTTCCCACCAATTCAAGAGAATACACAACTAAAAACATACCTCTACATTTGTACATCTAAATTTGAAGAAATCAAACTATGCTGGAATTGAAGCAGTCACTTTCCTGCCCCATCTTGCTATGAAATCATTCTAAATTACATATGACAGACACACTCATTGCCTAAATGTCAGGATACTCTAACACAAACTTTAGCAATTTGAAAGAGGCTGAACTTACTGCTATATAATAAACTTTGGCCTTTTCCACCAACTTCCAGTTCTTCTCCAAATCAAGATGCTTTTCCTTCTTATAGCAATTAGCAGCAGCGAGGTTAGCTACAAGAGACCTGAAAGTGATTAAAAAACAAGTATTAGACCCTCTGTGAATAACACTACTGCAAATTTCTCACCATGAACATCATTTCTCAAAGATCCTAAAGAACACAAAAGCAATTGACAAAGAGCACCATAAGCCACATATACTTTATTTGACCATTTAATAAAAAGTAAGTAATATATTTAAATAATAGATTAAATATAATTTAAATCTTATATTAAATAATGTATTTTAAATCCAGCTACATAGTTTAGCTAACCTATCACTATTATATTGCTCAGGTGCCTTTGTTTGCTTTGAATCAACCTTTGTTTCGTTCAGTGATCAACCCCCTCCATATGGTTTAGCATCTGCAGATTTTCACTAAAACTCCACTAGTACCTCTCACCTAAAGAAAAGTTGTTTCTCCAGTTTATCTTCTGAAAACTATCTTCCCTCACAAGAAACAAAAGGTTGATGGATACGTAAGTCTTGCTTTTACAATTTTCCAATGAACAGCTATATTATTTTAAAAAGGGCTTGTTTTCGGATTCTTTTTCCCCATTAGGTTCATATTTTCCTTTAGCAAATAAAAAAGGGTCAGGTTGCTACTTTTAGACTATGAACTGTTAAAAAACCCTTTGGCTTAGCTGTGGATTACTGGAAAACTACCAAAAACTCATTTGTACTTCCTTCTTTCCTAACAAGTTATAACACAAGCTGTGGGACACAACTTCCATTACCGAGAACAAAAATACTTGTATCATATTGCCTCTGTTACACGAAAGATACATTCTATATTAAATCATCTTCACCCACTCGATTCAGCCTTATGAAACACACAAAACTTACAGACACTCCTAAAAAGAGGTCATGAGAAGACAGTTATGCTCTACCTCTCCACTCTGGCTACCATGACCAAATTCTTCTATGCAATTGTATTCTGAGAATGTTTAATAAGATGCAATATTTAGAGAAGGGGAATTGGGAAATGGATTATTTCCATGCTAGCATACAGAGCTTTAAATATAATTTTCAAGATTTAATAGTCAATGGATGCCCTTTTAACATTAACACATCAGTGTTTTGTGATATTTAAGTGCATTAACCAGATAATTAATGTGTAATTACAGATACAACATTTGGTTATTGAAAACTATGGCCTTCTCAAGGTGCATGCAATTGATGTTGTATGCATCACTCTCCTCCGTGTAAATGCTACTACAATCCAGAGCCAGCGCGGGGGGGAGCAAACAGCTCATCTGCTTTCACCAAGTTATGCTTCTGCCTCCAGGCACATTACCATGTTCAGGTGTTAAGAGGCAAGTAAATGAGACATTCTTTACTCAATAAAAAACAAACAAAAGACCAAACGAAAACTTCTATGAACAAAGCAACCACCTCTCCATGTAAGCTTCCTGAAGCACTCGAAGCACTCATCACTGACAATGCTTCTCAGTTCAACAGATCATGTAAATAAAAATGAATCTAACTTTATCTGAATATATCAAAAATACAGTTCTGTGTCATTTAATCCCATGAGCAGACCTGGGGCTTATCTGTTTAATTCTAAAACCTAAAGGCAATGAAAACTAATGTGAATTTTGAAAAGAAAAAAAGGAAAAACTATGAGAAAAATTTATGAACAAATACACCAAGCCTCTGTAACATTACAAGTAACAGGGCAACGAGTTTCATTCTTCATGAGTATTATCATTTCAATGACAAGAAATCCACTGGAGAACCAAGTAAATCCAAGAAAGATGTGCTTAACTGTGGTAATTTTCTGTAAATCAAACTTTAAAAGCAAATTAAATCTTTCAGTTTTGGCAAACCTTAAATATCCATCAAGGACATAGTTAGAAAAAAAAATCTCGTCTGTCTACGTATGTTGCTAAGTGAAAAGCAATTATGTTCCAGAAAACTGAGCAAAGACTTTCTATATGTTCCCTTTCACTTACCACATGCCCCTGAAACTGTAAACCCAGCTCTGTATGGCTACATCCAACTGTAGAGATGCTCTGCACATATGGGTAATAAAAGATTGCTACACTGATGACAAAGCTTTTCCAAATTAAAACTGTAAGTCTGAGAGCACTAAGTTCAACATGTGGGGCACAGACAAGGTAGATTTTTTTTCAATGAAATACAGTAACTGGAGACAGCCAGAGTGCTTCAATTGAAACAGCTTAATGGAGATACTGTGCATGTGGTTATTTCTAAGCAGAGCGCAGAAATCAAAGTCATAGACTGACAGAGCGTAGGTATTACTTTAATCATGTGCTAGGATTTTCTTGAAAAGCTCTGAGAAAACAAAGCATATTAGTAATGCTAAACTAGAGAATTCAGGGTGGTAATCACACATCAGCTCAGAACCCTTTCCTGCAAAAGCTAGACAGAGTTAGCAGAAGCAAGAAACATTCATATCAGGGCATCTGGAACATAAATACACAAAGCCACTTCCTGGGAAAACCAGGAGTGCCACTAGCCAGCTCCTCCAAAACAGACAAGAGAGCTGAAGAAGGAAGTTAGCATGTACCTCAGCTGGAACAAGAGATTAATCAATAAATAGAGTTATCAACTGGGGCCAAGTTGAAGTGATTCTTACCAATACAGAAAATGCTAAAAACCAAGAAACAATCAGAGGGTAATTAAAGATTCAGAATAAACTTTCTCTCCCAGGATGGACAATTGCACAATAAAGCCTTTAGCAGCAACCATCAGCTAATTTTTCTTCTCCCAAGGCGCACGAATTTCTGCCACTCTCAAGCATGCTCTAAAGCATCGATTGAGATGAAGCCACTGTCTAATACTTGACTCAATACAAATATTTGGTATTAAGAAAAAAGAGTGGTTTATGTTAGCAAACCAAAAATACTGCTTATTAAGTCAAAGAAGTATTTGCAGACATTCTTATGAACAAATTTACCTAAACTTTTATATTCCACTGAGATTCACATGTTTTTCTTGAATTCATACTGTGTGCCTATTGACAGTCTTGACTTCAGTTTTCCATCATGTTACCTAGAAAACGGTGATTGCTACAGGATGCATACACAGACACTATGTAAGACTCACAGAGCAAAAATATCTTTATTGCTTTTCTTCTCTTTGAAAAACTGAATATGGATCTTGGAGATGAAGGGGGAAGTCTGTAGATATAATTAGTGTCAAAATTCCAGATGAAGATGAATGAACTTCCTTCCTCTGTGGAGTATGTACATTCATTCCTGAGAGTAAGACATTATGTGCAACATTAAATTGGGAGGGACAGGTTGATAAGCTGGAGGACAGGGCTGTCTGTCATTCAGTGGATCTTCAACAGCAAGAAGAATCGTGCTGGCAGAAAACTTGGAAGGTATATGCAAAGTCATATAATTATACACAACAACATAGGCTGAATGTTGACAGGATACCATGCAGTTTTCCAGAGAAGGACCTGGAGATGCTGGTGGATGAGGCTTGTAACATGAGTCAGCAGGGTATGACACAGAGAAGGTTAATCACATTCTAGTGTATATGGGCAAATGTGCAGCCAGGAGGACAAAGGAAGTTTTAAATCCAAAATGGAGGAAAACGTCTGTCTCCAGACCTTATCTGGAGTTCTGTGTCCAGCTTTGAGCTTTCCATTACAAGACACTGACATAGAGCAGTGAGTGCAACAGTGAGCCATCAAGATTATTAGGAGGCTGGAACACTTAACAAATGCAGAAAGGCTCTGGGTGGACCTTAAGAACAGGTACCTAAGGGGAGACCTTCCTGCTTTCTTCAAATATCTAATGAAAGTTTACAGAGAAGATGCAGCCAGACTATTCCTGAACACAAGAAAGAGCAGCCACAAGCTGAAATAAGGAATACTGCAACTGGGTACCATCAAAATAATTTCTCCCATGAAGAGCGATCAAACGTTTGAACAGTTTGCCCAGAGAGCTTGTGCAACCTCTATCCTTTGTGATACTCAAAACCCAGCTGGACATGGCCATGAAAAACCTGAACTAACTTTGAAATTGGTCCTGCCTTCTGCAGGGGTTTAGATCAGATGCCTGCTCTAATTAAAATTTTTCTAGAGTTCTACATATTATATGGAAAACGCTTCCTCCTCTGACCCTCATTTCAATTCACGTCGCTGTTTACCACCTTTTCTAATTCTACCCGAAACATTAACCAACCTCTCCAGAAGTATGGTGTAGACTTTAATTACGGGAGTGCTATCTCACTTTAATAAATTCTAAAAACTCCTGATACTGCTTTGAAAGGAAAAGAGCAGGTCCTCAGGACCAATGGCATTGAAAGCCACAGGGGAAAACAAAAAACGATAATGACAGATATTTCTATCTTACTCTGAGACAAAAAGAAAATATTCCTCAGGGTAACTGATACCATTTTTATTATTGATTCAGTATATAGTATCAGAAAATGTAAATGCTGTCAGAAATCAGGGAGGGCTGATGTGTGCTGGTAACGTCTCAAGATTAAGGCTAACCTGATTGGCTGGCTTTGAAACCTTTACAAAAATTGTCAGAAGGTAATCAGCAAACAAGTAGAACACAAGTTCAAGAGTTCTGGGTAGAGGGTGAAAGAAGAAAGCAAAGGGCCATGCTCAAGAAAAATGAATAGAAAAAGTAGCAAATGAAAACAAGAAAAACAAATTCAGAAGAAATCCTTAAAATGTAGACATACAGAATTACAGGTACTAGAAGAAAAAAATAAAAACCTTTTTCTTTCTCTTATATAAAATGAAATTAACCCTTTCAATCTACTTATATGCTGACAGCAGTTCTCACTAAACACAGTATCACTGGAGGTATACTCCTCACTTGCCAATCAAGTATAAGCCTTAGGTACCAATCAGCTTGCACGTAGGCTGCATAAACATACTTGTTTACCAACTGTCGTCTCCCCCATATTTTCTCTCTTCAGAGCAAGGGGAAGCTATTTCAGAAAGAAGCAGTATATTATTATCTCACACTTTCTGGCCATAATACAACTGCTGTTCTCTAAAAGTGTATTAGTACTGCCCAGCCCCAAACTACGGCCTAGGCAGTCCTGCATTGTCTCAAATCAGTGCTAACACTTCATCGTTCAAATCACAATTTTTCAAGGCTGGATATTCCAAGCACATTAGGCTACACTCACTATGCCAACTGCATTTGTGTCTTCAGAAAATATCAAAGGCTCCTGACCTGTTATCACTAGTGATGCAGGCAGCACAGGTTCCTGTTGGCTCTTCACTCTGCTCATAATAATGGGCATCCACATGAGCTTCCTCAGCCTTCTTCTTCAAGATCTCTCCAAATTTATCTTTGCCAATGCACCCAAAGAAAGTTGCAGCTTTGTAAGGTCTCTGAATCATCCACTGCAGATTGACAGGAGAAAAAATAAAACCACAAAATAAATACAAAGTTAACATATCGGGTATATTATTTTTGCTATTTTTTTCTCTCCACTCACCACATTTAACTCTGTGCCTACATTTTGACTTAAAGAACACTTGTATGCCTGAAGTAAAAAACATGTGGTACAGCAAAGGAGGGAGGAGCAGCACAGAAAACAAAATTTACCCATAATGATCCCACTAACACCTAATGTAAAACTTAAACACATGTAGTTCCATTATAAATAAATTTGTATTTTTTCACAAGGTATACAAAAAGAAGTTCCCTCGCTCAAAGGAGTTGCCTCTACACTTACATTTAATCAAGCAACATATGGTCTCTTCAAAGAAAAATTGTAGAAAATACAAAAGAAAAAAAGGAAAAAAATAGCCCACAAAACCTTCCACACAAACAAAATAAATAAATAAAAACAGACATAGCATGTAAGAAAAACAGTGCATTTGAGAAACCTAAGCAACATTATGCAACATTCATAATATATACATAAAATCTAAGTGGTACTGAAAATAACCATTTGTGTCTACCATTTAATTGCATGCAAAAAAGGAAACACTCCCTTTTTACACTATTAAACCACACATGAAAGTATCTTATCTCCAACTTTATTAAGAGCAGTTCTGTCACTTGAATAGTAAAGAAAGAGAGTAGCTGCACAGTGTTGCTAAGGTGCCCGGTTATTTCATAAAGCTCCTCTTTTATTAATAAAAAATGTATCATTCAGCTGCAAATGTAACTCTATTTTGTGGTAAGTTAAAAAATAGCATTTATCAGCAATGTGAAATCAAGAGTGACTTAAAAAAATAAATGTGAAGAAACAGACATAGGCCCTACTCTGCTGGTGGTGAGTCAGCCAACCAGTGTCATTATAATTCACTCTAATTACAGTCAGAAAGCTTATCCACTCAATCTATAGTATGAATTAAAGGCTACAGCAATTTTCTGCTATACTAAAACCCTACTTATAATTGTTTCCTAATCAAGATTTAAATAAATGATAATGTCTCCATTACAAAGCAGCATTAGTGGTAGCTGTGGGTTGTAGAAAGGTCAAGTAACTAAGTTGCAAATACATACTTAGTCACGTCTTTATTACTACCAGCTCCAGAAGGAAGAGAAAGAGAGAGAAAAAAAATCTTTAGTCATGTAAAGTCTCCATTAATAAGAAAAAGGTGGACAAAAGTTACAAGGTCTCTTTCTTGCAACAATTTTGAATAAAGTTTAAGGAGAAGAAAAAAAATTATCATCATATGGCGGCAGTGTTAAATCTCTCATCCATGAAATGTACACTACATACATCTGCTTATCTATTCCATACCACTCTAATAGAAATTAAGAAAACCCCTAATAAGAGAATTAATACATTTCATACAAGGGTATCAATTACATCCTTGAATTTGACACACCTTTGCACATACATAATAGACACTTGCACAGTGTTCATTTAGGATGTCTCAGAACAATAGTCCTTTATATTTGGAGGTATGATTAAGTGGAACAGATTACTTAAAAAGATGAAAACTGCTGTGACCAACTGTAAGTGAATATGGAACAAATTTCCACACAGGTAAGAAGAGAAGTTCCTGAAGCCTTGTGCACCATGCAAACATGCTCTACTGTCACAAATAACAAGAATTAATAAAGATCACTATGAACAACATTTATCGAAGAACCAAACCCAAAATAATCTTCAAAAAATGTAAGACTTCAAACCACACCTTAGGCTTACAACATTTTATCAAATGATGTTATTTTATATATGACAATATTTGGAGCAGTAGCAACTAATATTTCACATAGATCTCTGAAAAAAGAATTTCCATTCAAGTATCACAGTTTTGGCTATTGGCAGCAGCTCGGTTTGAATTCAGATGTGATACATGCCATATATAAACTGTCACAATCCTGATTTTAAATTTAAGTCAAGCTACACTTGAGAATCAAAAGTCACAATCCAGACTTTCCTGAGATGAATCTCTGTATGTGGTGCAGACCACTTCTTCCATTGGCAGTTCTACTCATATTCATGATTTTTTAAAATACAGGTATTATGTGGTGAGAGGATAGTCCCACTATATAGGTATTATTTTCATTTGAGTATCTGAGTTAAGCAACACTGAAGAAGATGGGAAAGTAGTTCAGCAGTGTTTCTGCAAAGATCCTCTCATCACAGATCTCCAGTTACCAACACTCATTGAAATGATCTGCTCTCATTCCCACAACAATGGTGATGAGGCATTGTCAGTTGGAGAACTCCTCCAAGTTGAATCTCCTTTCCTCAGCTAAAAGGCTACATATCAGTAAGGGCAAAAGCAGACATCACATTACATTACAAACTTGATGAAACTGAATCATAGAAGTATTCCTGTGGTGCACCACTGAAGTTGCACCTTGTGGAATGAGTCACACCAGGCATTTTTTGCACACGTGTGAAAAAACAAAAGAGGCTCTTCAAGGCAGACACTTGAGGATTTCTTTTTTAATTTGTCCCAGAACTGGATTTTAAGTTTGAACAACCTGCTATGAAAAAAGGCTTCTATGGGCTACTTCACATGCTGTTGTTATTAGTGACTCTGTCTAAAACACTTCAAATGGGAGTCAGTCATCACAAGATGTTTATCATTGTGAAGCACCTATGCAGCATTACAGCCAATATCATATGAAGGCCAATAACAAACTGCACACATTAATGCCATGTATATGGTTATATAAACTGAAAATTAGTTTTATAGATTTATGTGAAATACAAGATTTAATTGAATGAAAAAGATTCTAGACAGAAACAGAAAATGACCCAGCTCAGCGGGAATCAGCATAATGAGTTAATTATCCAGGGTTTGGCTAGGCAGAGAGGCAGCTACTAACAAACTGTATTGACAGTCTGGTCAGGAGAGGTTGGCACCTGGCCACACCATGAATCCTCACCAGCACCCAAGGGAATTTGAGGCTGCTAATGGACCAAAGACAGAAGTGTCAAAAGTAGGAACTTATCACGAAACAACAAGACAGCCTCAGGAGCAGGATACCACAAAGGAAACTCAAGGAATGGTTTATGAAATCTAATGTGTTTCTCTGCTCTAAAGTTTTCCTCTGTCAACACAGCTTGGACATCAGGTACAAACAAGGACAGGCCCTAACCTTTTCAGTTAGCATAAACATCTGTGACAGAGAAAGGAGCACAGGAAATAGAACACCTTTCAGATGTTCTCTTGAGTTAAACAGATTGTATTTTTTCTCACATTTTTGTAGTATGCACTCTGATAAATGCAAAGAGAACTTTAATTTTAATTATTTTTTATATTTATGCCTTGCCTTTAGCATAACTGTGTCTTAAAATTCAGCTGATTTCAAAATAAGCATAATCTAGTATCAGGTTACCATATCCCTACAGACACATTATTTCTTACGATCAAATACTGAGGCCAGCACTTGCAAAAGAAGCCAGCACCCTGGCTGCTCCAAGACACACTAGAGGGTGACAAAATACATTACTTTCATGAGGCTAACTTGGGCTCACAGTAGCAGGACTATCTGTTCATGGGGTTTTTGATGATCAGAGTTGAACAGGATGAACTCTCTGGCAAGCTTTAGCTATCAGAGAAGTGTAAGAACCTTTGTGTTCCAGGGAGTGGGTGGTAATTGCAGAGAACAGCACCAGCTTTTCTTGCAAGACATTGAGATGCCAAGAAAACTTGGTAACAAGAAAAGCTTCTGAAGACTCAATTGTGACTTTGTGAGACTGCTTGGAGTGAACTACGTCCCACTCTTTCACATCCTCAGACTGGAAGATGTGGTACACCTATTTCCCACTTTTGTCTAATTAGAAAACGGCTTATGGAAACAACCTTTCTGCTTTCTTCTGAGTTACAGAAGAGCACTCCTAGAAGCATTTCTAACACTAGAAAGTGACTTGACTTTGATTGGATACTCAGTGCTGTCTTTTGAGAAACAATAACCCTGCCCCCCTCCCCCAAAAAAAAGAACAAAAAGCCCCTTCATATTATGTGAAAGAAAATCAGTGGCCTCATACAGTTAGAAAAAGTTCTTCAATTTGGATTTCCCAGGCTTATCCTATTTAGCTTGAGAACGCCATGCTTCTGCAGAATTCAGTATCCCCTATCACAACACTTGATCTGCATTCAAAGCTTTGCTTTGCTGTTCCTGCAAAGTCCACTGTAGAGGAGGACCCTACTAATGCACCTCACTGTCTTCAGTTGCAAAGACACTTCCCCTGCAAAAGGAGAGTTTGCTACTGCTGGGTCTCAGTACACATTACCATAAGACTTAAAAAAGAAACATCCTACAGATGAATCTTATAACAGCTTTACAGCCTTCTGTCTATAACCAAGATCCTTCAGAAATTATTTCATTTTACTCCAACTCTCTGCTGTGCTGTAAGTGACATCATTAACTGGACAACACTGATAACTGGAACAAGGAGGCTGATGAAGACACTCACAGCCACATTGTTCTCTGTCTGAGCTCCTAAATTCATTTTTTTAAGTGGCAGCCAGTAGCGCATTTCCACATCTGTCAGTCATCTTAAACTAACAACGCCAAAGCATCCAAAGCTTTGCTTAGACTGACATACCTTCTGCACATAGGAGTTTTCAGCTGTGGACTTGAATCCTAAATGCCTACGAACTGACAACACAACAGGAAGCATTATGCCCCTTCACAGTGAAGGATCTTCAAAACTCATTAACACTGAATACAGACATCTGAAGTGCATCTGAAGTGCGTTATTTGAAGCTGGACTCTTCTCTGCATGACCTGTCAAATCTGATCTTATTTTAAATTGCAGTTCACAGAGGAGAGGACTCCAAGGACCTAAAATTAGCTAAGATTTAACATGCCTGCTGAAATCTAAATAAACAATATGAGCAACTATTCATGAAGTGCTCTTTTTAGTAAATCAAAACAGGAATGGAGTATCTCTTATTTTTATGTTCTAAATTTTAGAATGAGTCCATATACTTCTCAAAGGTTTTACCAGTCTGTTGTGCCCCTCACCAGTTGTGTCCCTGTTATGTGCAATCACCAATATATATACACAGTCCATTAAAAGCCTTTTGGAGTATTTTTAGGAATATTTTAGGTGTTAAAGGAAATTAAATCACAACTGACCTTAGATGGCCATATAAAATGAGAAAACGTGGGATCAAAGATCAAACTGTGTATCTTAAAAACACAAAAAACTGACAATATGCAAAATAGTTCTTTCAATGTTCAAAAAAGGACAGTGTATTTCTTGTGTATGATATGATACACTTCAGGCTCAAATGGAATGCAGTATTCTGTTACCACTACACATATCATGCCATTTAAAATCCCTACCATGGTGGGGTAACCCCAGCCAGAGTTAAGCCTCCACCCCGTCAGTCTTTCAATCCTCCCTCCTTGAGGGACAAAGGAGAGAATCAGATGTGCAACAGTGAGAAAAAAACCACAAGGCTCAAGAAGAAATGATGCAACGACATTCATTCACCACCTTCCATCAGCAGATTGATACCAAGCCACTCTCTGAGCCATGGCTACTTGGCAAAACTCCCCCTCCCTTCCACTTTTATTGCCATATTCTATGTGCCCTGGATTATCTCCTCGGTCAGGTGTCCTGTGTCCCTTCCCAACCTCTTTCCCTCTATGCAGTCTACTCACTGGGGGGGCAGCAGAGTGAAAAAACAGAGAAGGCCTTGATGCTGTGCAAGCACTGTTCAGCAATAGCTAAAACACTGCTGTGTTAAATAACACTGTTTTGGTGACAAATCTAAAACACAGAACCATATGGGCTGCTATGAAAAATTAACTGAATCCCAAGCCAACCCAGTACACCTAACTCCAGAATCACTGTTACGAGACTACAGCAGCAAGACCCTGGCAAACAGATGAGTTAATACAGTTTGTTCCAGTACCTTTGAAATTTCCTTGCTTTTTCTTATTTTCATTGATGGATTTTTAAACATTGCGACAGCTAGTATCACATAATGGCCACATAAGAAAAAAATGGGAAAAGGGAAAAATAAGCTTATCTTTATAAAAGCAGGCTTGTGAAAAGGAGCCCCATGTCCTGTACAGTAATTCTTCCACCATTAGCTGAAGCTGCCAAATCTTGCATGAGGAAGTGATATTGTTAAAATGCATAACAACACCCTCAAGCAACTTCCAGTCAAATGAGATAAAAGTGATAATATTTTTTAAAGGAGAAGACTAGTTAAAGCCTTGCACTGAGACCAATATCTAAGTCTTTTCAGCATTTGGCTCAACATGTACTATCCAAATCCCTGCACAGGAACATCTATTAGTTTTAACATGGTGCCACAAGTGCCTTTTGCTACAGCTTCTCAAATTAAGATGTCTATCAAAACATTAATCATCCAGGAGCAGTACTTCATTCACTTCAACATTTAAAAACAAATTTAACAAACTGCCTCTTAAAAAAAGTTTCTATAATCCAAATAACTATTTTCAGTGCTGCTGTTCTTCTGTCTTCCATTTCCTATTTCTTATCATTGCTCTTCATCTGCTTGTTCACTGTTTTATTTTTAGTCTAGTTTGTAAGCTTCTTGCTGGACAAGGAAACACAAGCATATTTTCTGTAATTAAACATGTAGTAGCCATATTCCAAAGTTTCAATGTGACCAAAAGCAAGTGCTCTTTTTTTACTCCACCCTTTAAATAACACTTAATTCCAATATTCCTTACTCCACACTCTTATGCTGTATTTATAATGCTACAGTTCTGCCTCAAATACCCGAAGTGCTGCAGCCTCTCTTCTGAAGGTCAATTTGTTATCTGAGGCCAAAGGCAGAATGTCTCCTGCAAGGCCTTACAAGGCACACAGCTGAGACACAGCTGGCCTTGTGTCCTTTTCCCATTTGAAGGGCAGAACCTGAGACATCAACCACTTCCCCATTGTATGATCTGATGTGTCACTCCTTTTCCTCAAAAATTGTGCATTTCCTTCCCAAAACCAGGTAAAAGATGACAAACCTACAGAACAAGGTTGGTCACACCAGCTCTTCTCACTGTCACAGATGACAGTTACTTGAAAGGTATCACAACAGAAAGAATTCCAGGTTTACTTGGGACTCTTCTGCAGCTGTTTCAGTTTATACAACTATTTATTAAAAAATTCACCAATATTGCAAAGCTGTGTATGAAGTAAGGATTAGGAGTATCTTTATCAGTAAAAGAACTCAAAAGACACTAACATCCCTCTTGAACACTGGGTGTGAAATAATGAAAGGTGGCAAGTAAAGTACAACATAAAGTCTTGGTCCTTCTGGTCAGAAACAGTGGTGTTCAGATGTGAATAGAAGGATATAAACAACATGAAAATGGAACATCCTACTCATGTATAGTAAGAGACTCATTGGACAACTGTAAAAGTACTGTTAACAATGCCTCAGCCTACTCGTAAAGAATTAGCACTTCAAATAGATACAAAAAAGACTGATAAGCAATTTAAAAATACCTTAAAATTCTCCAGTGTAAAACACTGTACATGTATTTAGATACTATTCTATAAGTGAAGCTGATGCTGTTGCAAAGTGACACTTTTAGGATATTTCACATATGATTTTGCATATCTGTAACATTAAAACAAAACTTCCTTTTCAAAACCAATGGATATGTCACCCACACTCCCCTGCTAAATGATGTGCAGTCTCAATGAATACACCCACACTCAGAAGGACAGCAAAAAACCCACAAGTGGAGAGACTTCTTTCATTGTCTGGCAGCACAGAATTCATATAGCACAAACTGTAAACAGCTGCCTATCAGCTTCTATCAGCACCAGTATCAAAAACAGATGGCAAAGGTCAAGTCAAAGTTTATTGACAATGATGAACTTGGACAACCTCTATTAAATTACTTCTTCCTTTAAGGTGTATGTGATCAAATCAGCAGAGAGATTTTCACTCAGTCACATAACAAGCTATTTGTTGAGATTGAAACATCTGGTCAATATCTCCTAACACTGCAATTTCATGCACAGTTAGCAATAGAGTACATTTCTTTTCTTCTTCTTACAGGGTCCATAAGGGTGGCACATATGGCCAACCATTTCATTCAAAAAGGTTTCAATTCCAGGCATTACGTACAATTGTCTCTATGCTTAATAGTATTTTAAGTCTACCTACCATCGTTTTCCATCATCACTGCTGTCTGCTCTACTCTTCGCTATAAAAGCCCACAAATATGACAGAGCTCTTAAAGCTTAACAGCTTCTGACTACTGGAGTTAGAAAGCAGTTAAGGCAGGGGAGTTTTTAAAGTGACAGGTCTTCATCTATCTGTTGTCAAGAATTCCCAATGCATTAAACTATTTACCAAGGCTCTCGTAACTCAGATTATAATTTTTGTTGTAATAGCAAACCTTTCATTTCTAAGGCACCCCAGAGCAATTTAAAATCACCCTTTTTACTAATTTATAAATTATTATACATTTTCAAATGTAACATACATTATTATTATTTCAAGTAAATGTATGCTAATTATAAAAATCTGATGAAACATAAATCCTGTTTCTCAATCTGAAATAGGAAAAAGACACAAAATGCTATCTACCCCAAAGGCTAAAAAATGCTTGCCTTTAAAATTATGCATCTATGTTGCCACAGCAACAAGTACTGGATAATGTAAAATGTATTTCACCCTTCCATTTCTAAATCCCAATCTTTTTGGTCAAAATATGAAGGAGGGCTGGTTGCAAGCCTACCTACACAAAGTACATTTCAAAGAATTTTCAGCTACTACTAAACAACCTTCATTTTTATTCAGTTAATGTTTGATTTCCACATCTTGTTCCCACAGTCACTGACTCCAAGTAGTATCTGAACCTTAGAAGTTCACCTAGCAGTTGTAGGAAGACACTGATTCTAAAAATGTTTACTATAATGATGCATCATGCCCAGAGGCTACACCAAAGGCATAATGGAGGGGTGGGCTGGGAAGGAAGAAGAGAGATAATCTCCATGAGGGAAAAATGCTTGAACAGAGACGTCCCTCAGAGATGTCACTGAAGATGCCTCAGGAGTGTGTTGACTTTTGGCATGATGGCATCTCTTCAGGAGACCTGTTCTGAAGGAATGGGATATGTAACCTAGATCAAACCAAAAAAAGAAAAAAAACAAGGTAGTCCGCTAGAAACTGATGGGTTTCATGCAAATGTCAAGATAAGGCTTATAGGAAGCAGAGCATCTTTTCAGGTTGCAAACATGAGCCTGTGTAAGAGCCTGTCACCCCATGCCACAAAGACAGACAATCCAGTCAGGAAAGCAACTAATTAGGTCACTTAGCACTCACAGCACTGGTGTAGAAATTAAGTAATTAGCCAGATTCTAACTGGGTTTTTTAATAGAAGTTCAAAACAGGAAAGGTTTCAGGAGCTCCAAACAAATTCATAACTGATGGGATTAGCACTATTAAATTGCAATATTTTTCCAAAGTAACAGAAAACCATCACACCCAGTAGCAAAGAGTGCAAATTCAGCCTCAGCTTTATTGTATATATACAGTAAGGCCTATAGCATTGTGGTGGAACATTCCATAAAAGCTGACATGGAGTTTATTTCTTCCAGAGTTAATAAAGAAGCTTCTCCAAAAGAGATTAGGAGAAAAAGTTTTTAAAAAAGATTAAAATATGGTGTCTCCCCTCTAACTGCAAGGCTTTCCCTTACTAGACTAGGAGCCCTCTGAACGACCAAGCCAAAACCGTGGAAAGGTGATATTAGGCTTTGAGTCAATCCTTTCAGGAATTAGTATTTCAGGATTGGCCTCTCCTAATTGTTATACCATATACTTCATCCACAGTTCCACATGGAAATGCTCCCCCTCCAAGGTTCAATATTCTTAAGGAATGATCCCTCTTCTAAGAAAGAAAAATGTGAACCAACTGAAAAATTACTGCCTTAGGACAGGCAAATCCCAGAAAAGCCTCTGGATTCCTCAAGTGAGACTTCCAACCACATTTAGTTGGAAACGCTCTGTGTTCACCAAATCTGCAACTGGAACAGACCAGGCTGAGATTCCAGGGGAATACTGGGTCCATAGTGTGCATGTGAACAATGCTATGGAGGAGAACTCATACGTACTCTCACAAAATAATAAAACTGCCACAGTATTCCAAACAGGAAGAACTCCCTCAAAATCAGAACGTTCTGTTACTGAAGCGAATCCATTAAGCTCACTGCTACGTGTACAAACATAGGTGTCTTTGAGAGTTACGAAAAACACAAGAAACTTTGGATAAAGAACACACTTTCACATTTCTAAATTACCTTTCAGCTTTTTATTCCGGTACCAGCTAGGTACAAAATCAACACAGAATATAAGATGCACAACTCATTTCTTATTGTTTCTTGCTACACTAACATCAGGAACTCTGCACAAATGGCTCCATGAGAAACGGCACAGAAATTTTGTAGCTCAGCACAGAGAACTTCTTTAAGCCCCTCTGTCAGATGCTTCTGCTAATCACTTAGGGGAGAGGTTTGGTATGTGGTTCCTCCACCGCAGTTAATGTTATCCACACACATAAACGGATGGGGCTTTATTCTATTCACCAATAACTGAATGGTAAATAACTTATTTATACTGTTTCTTAAGCACAGAAATACTGCATTTTATCTACTCTGATCACAAGAACTCTTTTTGCAAGTTTTTGTCCATAATGGCTTCAGATTTGCTGTGGTGGTACAAGCAATACCTTTACCAAATTAATTTAAGAGGGTTTCTAATTGCCATAAACTGAAAGACATCCCATTCTGATTCCCAAGATAATATATTTAAAAAATAGCAAAATAGAATTACTTATTATAGCTTTTGATTTCTTTTAAACAGGTGTATTCCTTCCCTCAAGGTAATTTTTATATTTAATTGTAACAAATCTAATCTTTTTAAAGAAATTATTATAACTAAATGTATTACAGAAGTCACATATAATTATTTGCAGTTGAAAGCAGCATTTGACACTACCTGGATTTTTTGGCAAATAGCTCAAACACTCCCCTAAATAATTTTCACAGAACAGATAATTTAGTTGCCAACTCCTGTGTGTTTCTGAAAAATAACTCCAAATTGCTCTTAAATTTGTTTTTTTCCTGAATTCAATCACTGCTGAGGCACTTGACACTTGACTCCTACGATCAACTCTGCCTCAGCACTAAACTCCAAGACCTAATTTGGCAGGAGTGGAAGGCAAAGGAAAGCTTACATTTAGTAGAATGCTGGTTTTGATTCAAAAAAGAGTCAACTTTTTGGCTTTTGGCTTAAAAAAAGAAAAATCCACAGGATTGTACCTGATGAACTTTGTCTTGTCTTTTGTACAACAGGAAATATTTTATTCACATCTAAAATCAAAATCAACAAGAAAGAAGAAATACATACACCAAACACTGAGAGGATGCTTTGCTAGCAACTGGACAGTCCTGATCCAGTTAATATTCTTTGAGTCAGGTGTATTTTGAAGTTAACAACTTCCTTTTCCAATTTCCTCAGAGAATCTGGAAAGCCCTGGTCTGATTGGGATCTCAATTAGTCCAGTTTTACACTGCTGTCTTATAATTCTACTGGCAACTGATCCTTTAACTATAGGCAAAAACAGCATCTCTGAAAACGTGTTTGTTTCTTTCCCCCATATTCACAAATTTGGAATTCTGGGGGGTGGGGGTTAGGGGGTGGTTCTGTATTTTGGAATGCATGCTACTGATGAAGACTATACTATAAGGGTGAAATGTAGATTCACAACTTTATTTTAAAAGGTAAGAGTTGGAAGGGCTGCCACACAAGAAATAAAAAGAAAAACCAGCAAACCAAAAAAACAAACAAACCCCTCCCCCAAAAAACAGAATCAGAAATATACGCAGAAGTTTCCAGAACATACTCTAGGACTAGAGCAGCTCCTACCAGTATCACAGGCAATAACTGTTAAAAAAAATAAAACATCTAGTGGCCAAAATTTGGTGTGATATACTCTGAGTTTGTACATGTCATAGAGGACAGTCAATGCTATTAAATGAGACAGAAATTCTCAGCTGATGCATTGGGAATACAAGAACTTTGGTAAATATGGTTTTGTAATAAATCTGTCATATAATATCTCCATCTGAGCACATATAATAGTCCATTTACTTTTTAATAAATATTTTTATGTAGGCTTTATAGAAGAAGATAAAGAATAGTCTAAGCAATAATGCCATTCAACAAACTATTGTTTTCTGTTCAGAGGCATTTGCTGCTTTCAGCATCACCAGGTAAGCCAAAAGCCCATATCCCTGTATCTTGCCTGCACTGGCTGCAGGACACACTAATTGTGAACGCTCAACGTCCAACAAAGTAGGCAGCATGTACTTCATGTGAAACCCTAACTGCATATTTGCTAATGAATTTGGATCAATAATTAACTTTTATTACTCTGGTGTTTTGTATCATTTTCTGTACAGCACAAAATCTATTATACTGAAAGTGCACAAGGATAATTGCATTTAACTTCACATCTATGGAAAAATAAAATCAAGGGATTTTGGACTATAAGTATCTTGAGATACTTCCCTTCTCAGAAAGGCAAAAACTGCAACATCATTTTAAGGATTATTTCTGGAATTTTTTGGATCTTATCATTATTGTTAGCTGCTATATTACTAGAAATTACATCATTAAATGATTTCCCATGGATAACAGCTTGTAATTCCATCTATTTATTCTCTTCTGAGGAACACAGTAGATTAGAAGGCTGTCAAAATGATAAACTGACATAAAATGCAAATTTGCTTTTTTTAATACAGCATGCAAGATTTGGAAATGCTTCTTAAAACAGAAGCACCAAACTAGCTACAGGCACAGAATTCATGCTTCAGGCAGCCAATGTACAAGAAAATGCTAATGCATTAGAAGATATGACTCAACAGCAACAACAACAAAAAAATCTATCTAAACTTCATTAAGAGGAGAATCTGTCAATAAATCAACTGAAAGATAAGGACAAGTATCAATATTGAAATATACCAGCTATAATGAGCATAAAACCGTTTCCTTTATGCAAAAGCTAACAAGTTATTACATGAAAGGTTAACTCATTAGTCCCTATTTTTAATTTTCCAGAACAAATGCCTAAGCATTTCAGATACTTTTAACCTAAAAGTCTATTTTCTACTCATACTTATTTTGATGGAATGTGATTGATATCAGTGAGATTATACCACTGTGGATTATAAGAGAATTTGGTCCTATTATGTTAATTCTGTTGGTGTAATTGTTAGTTTTTCTACATAGTGTACTACTATTCAAAATTAAGTCCTCAGGATAGAAATACACTGCTCTATTACTTGGCTGTGAGGACATTAATTAGTAACCATAAAGCAATTTGAAATTGAATAGACCAGATCAATGCCAGATGCTGGTATGAAAGTTCTGCCTATACATATGATTTCAAAGGCAGCATCACCACTTTTTATTTCTAAGAAAAATTTCTTTTTACCAGTTGAGATACAAAACCTACTTTTATTAAATCCAATCAATTTAATATCAAAAAGAACAAGCTGAAATTAGGTTAGACCATCCAGATATTAATAATAAAATTATTTCTGCAGATCCATTATTTTAACAACATTGAAAGCATTCATGCCTTTAGTAACATGACATAACCCACACTCTGAAAAATGCTATACTAATAAAAACAATTGGGGATAATACAACAATGTGATAACTCTTATTTTGAAGCAGTCTAGAAGGACTGGACAAATTGCTATTGAAAGCTAAAAGCCACCTATGACTGGCCAGTAGCAGCAGTGGCCAGTGACAGCAGATATCCATATTTATAAAGATCATTCCTATACTCACAGTTTATTTTAACACGTATCAATGTACAGCAGTACCCTATGGACACATGATACGAGATGACCAGGATGGGTTCTCTCTCTAGGGTCTCACTCTCCAGGGAGAGGGTATGGATTGTGTGCTGTCACCTCATCACATTATCTGACCAGGGACTAATTACTATCCCTGCCATTGCTTCTATTTTTAAAATGATTATTTACCCCTTCTCCATTTTTAATTTTACTAGTATTTTCCAGAAAATCAATTGCAGCTGTCACAAAAGGACAGGATGGTTTTTATGAGATTTAAATCTGTTCTGTACTGGTTTTCACATAAAATAAAATTTCAGACGAGCATGACCACCATCATCAACTCAGAAGGCCTGATAACTATTTACATTTAAATTTAGCCTAGTAAGTCAAATATTTCTAGTGATGAAATGCAACATAGTAATGAAAAGTCTTCATTTTCAGACCTTTCCAGTTGTCTCCTGGAAGTACACATCCACTAGACTTTTGCTATACAAATAAATTCCATACAGAAGACAAGAATTTCCTTATTTTATTTCTATGGACCGCTTAACAAGCCAGTGATTCCCTTTAGATCACTTGAATGTCATTGGACAAACACAAGGCAAATACTAAACAATATCCTCCTTCAAAGGGTAAGTTAGAAATGAACCCAAATTCAGCTAGTTCAAGGTGATATCTTCAATAGCTGCTCCTATTCCACCACCACTCCCAAACCAATAGAAAGTTACAAAGGAAACCAGTATTACCAGCTTAAGCTAATCTTTGTTGAAAGACCAGTGTGTCATGCCTGGTGTGTCTAAATCCAGATTTATTAACTCTTAGGTTGCTGCTTCAAACAGCGGAAATAATTCCCATAGTGAGGATTCCTTCTTGATTCAGTGATACTAAAAGCTCACCCTTTAGAACAGTATTTTTGATGAGTTGTCTCTCAACAACTCAGCCCCAGCATGCAGTCTTCTAGAACTTTTTACGTGAGCCATAATAAACACTTGATTTTTCCGAATTTTATCTGTTAAAATCCCAGTCTAACACAGCATTTTAACATTTTGGAAAGGTTATGATGACAAATGTAGGAAAACAATGCTGTTGCAGTCATTCCTGCAATTAAATTACTTACAGCATTAATCATGTCAACTTTTTCTTTCTTTCCTCTGCTAAAAGCCAAAAGTAGAATTCTTAAATCAAGAAATTGTACGCAATTTCCTTGCTAATCCATTATCCATTTCAACAATTGCTCAAGTCAGAACAAAAGACAGCAATATTAAAAAATGAGAGATATGACAAATCTTGGACTGTTTCGGAATGAGGTTTTAAAAAGACAACAACTCCACAGTACTGTAGGCTGCACGTTCAGAAGATACCAATGTAGGGACCTGTAAAAATCCTTTTTACCCTGACCTTATCAGAGATCACACACATCTAGACAACTCCCGGTGTTACAATAAGCTAACCTTCCCCTTCCCCTACTCAGAACAACAAAATCAAACCACAGCACCAACAAAAAACCAAACCAACTGACCAACCAAAAACCGAAACAAACCTCAACACTGATACAGAAGTCTAAGCTTGTTGCACAAATGTTTTGGACTCCTTAAAAACCAAAACAAACACAAAAATCCTCTTAAATTGTTACTAATAAGTCTGTCCACATCAAGCCAGTTTGCACATACCACGTTTAGGATTAGCAGATTGCATTCCTGTACACTGAGGAAGAACTAAAACTGAGAAAAGACATTTCAGGCAGAATTCTACAGCACATCAATGAGTTGTGACAACTGGCAGTGTGCAGTGATAGATCCCACTTAGGGAGCTTTAGTAACTTCTATCAAGGACATAGAAATCAGCTGATTTATGGAATTCAGACTTTAACACTGCACTTGAAATTTCTACTAACAGAAACTAAGTTTTGCTAAAATGGAAACTACCTTAAAATAAAGAAGCAGTTATAACTACAGCACATATGGCTGAGCATTATACAGTCATTCAGTATTTTGTCACCTTAACAGCATAAATACATCTCAAGATGTACCTTCTCTATTGTAATAAACAGATATTGTACAATCACCTCGTTATAGCAGGGGTTTACTTCTTACTCACTTACAAGTGTGCCACCAGAAGACCATGCTGACTTAGCTGAGGTCCCCTGTAAAAATTCTATTTTTCTGTCGAGGAGAGTACACCACCTCAAAACTTCCTACCATAGCTACTTGCAAAACAACTGCAAATTGTTCTGCCTTGAACAACCTATTATTCCAAGACAAGGTCTCCTTGAACTGTACTAATGAAACAAATGTACCTGGAAGGGAACCAAACTGTTATTACTATTACACGGATAAAATTTGTTCAGTCAATCACAATAAATTGTTCCCAGGTATGCATATAGAACTGCTCTGTTTTCATCAAGTCACATAAAATCTTTAGCATTCCCCTAGAAATTTAAATTAACTATGAGCTCTGGGAAGCCATTATGAAGCAATTTTCCACTTCTATGTTTTGTACCAAACTCCAGGGAAAGTCTAAAATTTGGTTCAGAAAAGATGGTAGATAATAAAGCACTTAAACATCTACTTCACTATACTGTTTCATACCAAAAAGAAAAGAGATTCTGTGTATTCAAACTGACTAAAATATTCACCTAAACCAAGTAATAAATACTCTATATGCAACTAGCATTATATATACTATTTATTGTGTTCTGAAGACAATGTCTACCACAAGGCTCAGTAAAGATGGAATTGCGTCTAGTATTTGGAAAACCAAATCACTTAAAGTTGAACATCCAGAAGATTTTTTTCACTGTAAGGGTTATTAAGCATTGGAATGGGCCACCCAGGGAGGTAGTGGAGTCACCATCCCTGGAAGTGTTCAAGAAACAAGGTGGCAATTAACACTATGGTTTAGTTGTTGTGGTGGTGTTTGGTCAAAGGTTGGACTCAGTCTGGAGGTCTTTTCCAACCTCAGTGATTCTATGATTCTAAATATGCAGTCTGAGACCTGGATCACTCAGTGAAACCTTCTACACCAGCACTAACAGAAGCTACTGTTTGTCTTCTACACAAATTGCAGGGTGTTACTACCAATTGTGAAAAGAAAAAATTTTAAAGCCAGTCTACCTACAAATCCATTTTTTGTTTCAGATCATGACAGCTGCACTCAAGAAGGCATTCACATGTATTTTCAGATATTATTTGAAGTAACGGATGCATGGCAGAGAGAACAGGTTACAAAATTTCCAGAACAGCCAAAATAACTGGATTAGTTTGTGTTTGATACTGAGGCTTAATATAGAGACAAACAAGAAAACAAGAACTCCGACTACCCATAACTATCTGACTCAACATACAGAGAATAGGAAAAAGCCAAGCACAACACTACTAACAGCAAATGGAGCAGCAGAAGGGGTTTGAATACATACCTCAGTGGTTCTCTTAGTTAAAGTTCCCAAACTATTTCTGTGAGTAATTCTTTATGAGGTTACTATAGGCATGTTAGATGTCAAATTGGCTTGCAGAATTTTTCTTTATAAGCAACCTTCAAAAAATGTCTCACTTCAGCTTATTTAATTGCACAAATATCATAAGCTCCTTTTACATCTCACAGAACCAGAAACAAGTACTTTTGTCATGCTATACATTCACCATAATTGTATAGCAAATATCCAAATTTAACTGATCTTCTAATAGTTCTGCCTTAGCAAATCAAGATGTTTCAGCACAGTACAAAGTAAACTAGTCTATCACCCCAATAGTGTTTTTTCCTTTGAGTCTAATGATCACATTTCAGTAACCAATGAACCAAACACAGCTTAATTAACTCCGTTACTGCATTGAGAAGTTATTCTTCCCTTGACAGTCCAGCATAACTCCCAATAATGTTAATGGAAGTTATGCATGTTCATCACAGTGACAATGAACTCTTTCCAATACACAGTACAGAGTCTGCAGGCAAGTGGGAAGATGTTTTGATAATATACTGCACTTTCCAATTCTAATACAGAAAAGCTGTATGCTTCAGACCCCAAGCTATTGATTCACAGCAGAGAAGAGCTTTAAGTGGACATAGTCATTGTAACTGCTGCAAATTACTTCTGTTTGCTTATTCTGAACAGCTTAACTCTTTGAGAGTCATACAGAGAAATGCTAAAGAGCAAGAACTTTGTCTTAACATTAAGCTATTTAGATATAATAGTTTAAGGTATTAGAGAGTGTCCAAAGAAGGGCTACGAAGACAGTGAAGGGCATTGAGGTGAAGCTGTACGAGGAGCAGCTGAGGTCACTTGGTCTGTTCAGCTGGAGGAGACTGAGGGGAGACCTCACTGCAGTTACAGCTTCCTCGTGAGGGGAAGAGGAGGGACAGGCACTGATCTCTGCTCTATGGTGACCAGAGATAGGACTGAGGGAATGGCCTGGACTTGTGTCAGGGGAGGTTTAGGTTGGAAATAAGAAAAAGCTTCTTCACCCAGAGGGTGGTTGGGCACTGGAACAGCTCCCCAGGGAAATGGTCACAGCACCACCCTGGCAGAGCTCAAGTGTTTGGACAATGCTCTCAGGCGCATGGTGTGACTCTTGGGGTGCCCTGTGCAGGACTAGGAGCTGGACTTGGATGATATTTGTGGGTTCCTTTCAATTCAGGATATTCTGTGATTCTATGAACTTTCAACATGTTAAGAAAACACAACTTGTAACTTTGAAGAATAGGAAAAAAAATCATACGATGGGACAAAAGGGACAATATATTCATGTGGGTGGATCTGCAGCTCTGAGGAACAAACCACAAGCACAACACACAAACAGAACAAGGTCTTGAGGAAGAAGTACAAGTGGTAGTGGGGGGGGAAGAAGCCGCAGTGGTTTACCATATGAATAGGAGAAGACTGAGTAGATTTAGATGTCATAATGTTCTAGACACAAAATTAATTAAATTTAAGAGTTTGAAACTGAATTTAATTTAGCTAATGGAAGCTTACCTGTAACTATATACTTATTTTTTAGAACTGCAATTTGTGCTGTCGTTTTGGCAATTATCATTTATTTAATCTGAAATACTGGGGAGAATATATATCAGTTATATATATATATAAAGTTATGTATCAGGTAAAAAACTGTGTGTTTAGATTTCTTACATATAAGTTTTCAGAATAAATTGTAAATAATAGATTTTTAAATACTTCATAAAAACTGTGATACCCATGTTCAATTTTACAGCTACAGTTTGTATAATCTAAACTGAAGTTATTTTTAACACACTGAATAGAAGACTGGATTGTTTCAGCTACAAAAGAAAAGTTTCTTTGAAAGACTGCCAAAAATACTTTCATAGCTGATAGCAGCTGACACATTAACCTGCTAAATGTTTGTGGAAGTACTAATGACTAAGCAAGGAATATCAAAGACAGTGAATAAAAGAACAAACAGCTGCCAGCACTTGGCATTCCATTCTGCTATCATAGCTCATATGACTGGCAAAGGAAGTTACACCTACTTTATAATAATAATACTACATTTGGCAAAGACTTCTAGATGGAAGTATTCCAGACTCACTTTTCCAAAAGGTGTTGCATAATTCATTAGAAAGATCTAAATAAAATATACTACTACTGTAACTGCAGTACTGCAGAGAATTATAAAATTAATGTGTCCAGATCAGCAGTCTGCTAAGATATACAATCAGTATTATTTTGACACTGATACATGTTTTACTATCACCTGATTTTGATCCGGTTGAAAGAATTCAGTTTAAATATATATTAATGGCCAACTGACTTGGTGTTGAACATTTTACTGAAGAACGGCTTTTTTGGGATACTATGATACCATAAGAGTCCAATTTTAAATAATCCATTCTACATTAGTAATGATAGGAAAAATTAAAATTTCAGTGGACTATCTATTGAAAAAAACGTGAAAATTAACATATATGGGCTACTTACAGCTTTCAAAATCCTCCAGATCCCAAGCTGAATAAAAAGCAAGTTAGATTTTATACCTTACTTTTACTATTGGGCTAGTAATTATTCAGTGTAAAATGAACCCTATGATGATCAATATTCATAACTTATGTTAATTTTACCCAATATGCTAATCTTGATCACATATTTTCCTATGTCTTCAATATTTAATAGATTTCAAGTACTGATTGTAAACAATAAAGTGATATTTTTAAAAAAATACTCATTTCAGAATATATTGTTGGAAACCTGTAGATTACAGAATCATTATTATGATGATGACATGAAGTGTCATCATAAATCAGAAAAAATGAGACAAATATTGACCTTAAATCCTTTGGGGTTATCAAAAAATCTAATTATTCAGTTATAAATAGTTTAACAAATTAGGACAATGTAAGTACAATTTACAAAAAATGTATGCTCTCAAGTAATACAAGGAGTTTGCTTTCAGAAGGTGAAAGTAAACATTAAACATTGTTCACGTAAAAGTAATTTTAAAAATTAAAGTTTTGAATTTTAAAATTATTACTTTTAAAAACTGAAAACATTAGTTAAATGTGCTGTCACAAAGTTCACAAAATAGTGCTTCCTTAAATCTTTCTTTGTGGAATTTATAATGTGAATGTGCAGTCAGAAATACTGTCTTCAGTGTCTTTGTCTGACTTAGGATATAAATAGAATCACAGTATCATAAATATTTAAGCAAATGAATAAACAAAAAATTCCCAGGGGAAAAAAAATATTTGTTTCATGTACTTATTTTTCAATATCCTCCTGTTAGGAAGCAAAAATCTAGAGATCTCTTACCCACAAAAGCACTATCATCCCCATGTGCTTAATTAGCTCTTGATTGGGACTAGATGGGAGAGTAAAAATGAGTGACATGTATTTATTCTACTTAAGCATTTGTACCATGCATGATTACTAATGTAAAAATTGATAAAATGAATTTCAAACACAAGGCACGAAAGGAAATGGGAGACAGCTTTCCCCTTGTTGAACACACCTAAGGAAATAAGATGATCCTTCTTTTCATTACGAAAAATGAGCAGACTGCCTCTTGAATAAGGCAAAAGCATCATGAGGTTACAAAGGACCGAGTCCGATGTCTCTGGAATTCCAGACTTTGCAAGGCACACTAACACTCACACTCATATTCATGGAAAAAGCTGGCTAAGGAGAATCAGATGGCCAGGCCTGTGCACTGCAGGGAGGGATTGGCAGCAGCTCCCCACCACTCACCCTATCTTACTGCCACCTTTGCTGCACGCCCCAATGTGCCTTTCTCATGCCAGCTCCAGCAAGGTCTTCCAGGGCTTCTCCCAGAAAAGCAGCAACCACTCCACGGGAATGTATTTACATAATATTTGTTGAATTATACTGTGCCCAACAGCTGTCTACATTTTGCTTTCCTTCTAGTTTTCACTTACACTTCACATGCCTTGTTTTCTGCCCATGTTCCAACACCGCAGTTCATCATTTTGAGCATTTTGGGCAGGGAGGCACAAAATTTCAGGTGGCAGCTTTATAATGAGCATTCTAAAACAAAAGCCACATTCACGTGCCCCCACCGATTTCTTAATCACCATCCCAAACCCTGAAAAATAAAGAGTATTTCCTGACATAATTTATTTAACTTTTAACAATAATTTAAAAAATAGAAAACTGTCTTAAGTAAACCAGTGAAGATTTTACACCACACACTACCAAGTTTTTATCCGTGCACTTAGGAAAGCTTTGGAAATGTTTAGTTCCAAAACAGATAAATAACATCCGCTGCAGGATAAAAATTATGTTCCAGATCAAAAACTTGAAAAATAGCAGAGTTTTACTAAGGAAAACTATCAACCTGCCATTTAATTAAAACTACTACAAATTTACACGGTCGAGGAAGTAAGAACATGAAAAATATGCACAAAGAATTTTCAATACAGCTACTGAAAACATGATCAAGTACCTCAAGTATCATTTCTTACAGAAAATGTCTGCTTCAGAGACTTACAGCTTTTTGCCCACAGGTATTAAATGACATCTAAAAAAAAAAAATTACAGGATACAATAGATTGACTACTGAAACATCATGTACTGCAAATACAGGGCTCAAGAAATAGCTCGTACGCTTAAGAAAAGGGAAAACATGACATGGATAACTTAAGAAGTGCAGTGTGACTTCAACATCATGCAAGGTTACAGGCACTCCTCTTGAACAGCTGAGGGAAACATATGGAAACAAAAGTGAGAAAAATGTCACATGGACTTCCCGAGAGTAGATTATGCCAGACAAATATGACATTTGCCTTTGACATTAAATATATCTGGACTTGACTGAAGTATTTGATTCAATGCTGTTGAGGGAAGTATTAATGAAGCTGCAGAAATGGAAACTGGTAGTACACAAATCTCAGGAAGTAATGGGCAGCAGTGCCTGGCAATGGGTTATGCTGAAATAAGGATCATGACGCTTCAAACACGTTAATGCTGGAGCTCCTCCAGGATCAGCCCTAGGACAGATCTTACAAAACACTAATGAGATTTGCTTACAAAGAAGCTCAATAGAGAGGAAAATCAGAAAACCTTACAGAAGAACAAAATGACTTTGAGACCTATTGAACTGTGAAAATAGAAATGGTATGAAATGTTTTCACATGAAATGCAAGGTCACACATTAAACGCCCAGGAAGTATATAGGTTTATTTTTTGGAGAAAAATCTGGACATAATAATTGACCACAACCTTAGACAATGTGAGAGGCCTTAAAAGACACTATTTTTGAAATTAAAATTAAAGCAAGCAAAGAAACAAAAAAAACCCCCAGGGGGCACTTCCAACATAGAGAGTGAAGTACTAAGTCCGTTGTAAGCATCCTTGTCATGACCACAACCAGAACCAGTCTGGTCACTGGTTTCAGAGCAGAAAAATAAAAATTGAATGGAACAGTAAGATGATAAGAATGAAGAAGGTATAAATGGATCCTCAAATACTTCAGCTTTGTGTAGCTTAATAAAAAAAAGGATGACAAGGATTTTTACTTTAGATTATACATCTTTCTACAGTGTGATTACTAGGCCAGTAAATGAAGGGAACACCAGGGGTGTTGCTTATCTTGACTGCAGCAAGGTTTTTGACAGCTTCTCTCATAACAGTCTCAAATGATGAAGTATGGCCTATGCAAACGGACTGTGAAGTGGACTGAAAACCATCTGAGCTTCTGGGCTGAAGGTACACTGAAGTGCCTTAGGTTTTACACTTTTACCTTATAAACTTTTTAATTAACACACCTTGAGAAGAAGTGAAAATGATAATGGAAGAAACCAAAACCAACCAACTTCCAATTCACAAACCACACACCCCACAACCCCCCCCAAAATTATCAACTTTCCCCAAACACCAAAGCCCCAAATTTGTATCAGGATTTTTTAAATACCTGCATTTAGAATGATTTCTGCAATTAAAGATAAAACCCTGAACGAATAAGCACCAGCTAAGAGACGCTAATTTTCAAACGTAAACCTGCAGAAATGGAAACATTTAGAACAGGTTATGTCACCTCACCTTGACTTTTGGGTCTCAAGATCATTGTATGTAAAAAGTCTATATTTTGTTTAATCTGTTTCACTCCAAAGCATCTTCAGTGCCCTATCAACGTATGGCGTATCATAACTTCTGAGCAACTGATTTCATGGCAACAAGCAATTAAACATACTTCCAAATAAACATTCAAAACCTACAGCAGTCGAGGTTTTATTTTTTTATTTTGAACAGATTAGCATGCTATCCAGTTCATGTATGACTGTAATAAGGAAGTATCAAACAATTTACTGCATGGAACAATAACTACGAGTCATTACCAAATGTTACGCATACACAAGAAAACAAATATCTACAGATCTCAATTTAAAACTGTTTTCTACTGAAGTGCATTTAAATACAGCAGTTTGTGGAGTTATCCTGCCTTCTCATTTGGCAGTTTTTAACTGTTATCACTAAATTTCCTCTCTTGCAAACAGCAGCTGTCCACACAATACACAAAATTGCATTGTAATTATTTTGAAATGGCAGGATTTTCTTACACATTTGACCTATGTTGGCATTCAACATATGCTCTTTTTTGGCTTTTTAAAGCCACCCAACTTCAAACAGTGTAAATAGGCTACTACAAAGTTAAGTAAAAATCTGAAGGTACTACTTTATCACAATACCCTTCTAGTAAGCTTCTACTAGCCTCTGATCTTACAAAATGAAAACACAACACAAAAAAATCCCTTCTCTCCCCATCACACTTCCCAAAACTACAAGTAACCAAGCAATTTCTGAAATGACTGCGGTGGCAATTCCATACTTATTGTTTCTGCATTTAAAACTTTGAAAAAAGACTTCAAAAATTGCTGAGGTATCTAACATTTTTCCAAGGAGAATACATGGATACTCCAGTTATGGATGATGTGTTATTTATTTTCACTAAATCAGAGAAGTAATTCTGCCAAATACTTAATTTGGTATCATCCTGCATGGAAATATGTCAGAAAAGCAAATATAATATAGCTATAAGAAAAAACAGCCTGCACGTCAAGGAAAAAAAAACTACCTTGGGGAAAAAGAGTTATATTTAACTGTTAAGAAGCCATGGAACAACTATATTTCACTTGAACTGATAACACCAGAGATGTCTTTTTTTGACAACAAACATTTAGAAACTGTCAGTTCCTCTGTCTAGCAATCTTTCATCTCTGTAACAATTCTTTGTAGCCACATCTTCAATCCTAAAAGATGGAAGCAACTTAACTTTTACAAATGTTTTGTTTTACTAGAAGTAGCTTCTGTCAGGATTTCTTCAGTGTGAATCAACACTCATAAAAATTTTCAAGTCTGCATGCCTAAACAGCTGAAGTTCAGTACTGCATATAGTGGCTGCCATGTTCAACAGTATTAGATAACTCCAACAGCTACTGACATTGATTAGAGATAAAATACTGAATGTCAACAGTGAAAGCCAGGGGCTCACTCAGTGGCTCCGAGTGTTTCTGTGTGACCATTTAGCCAGAAGAGAACAAGAAACCTTTCAGGAGAAGCTCCTGTTTTCATGTACGGCATAACCAATGATATTCTCTGACACAACCAAGATTGGCTGTATCAGTCTCACATTAGCCAGCAGGATAGAGGATTTAAAGAACTGGGATCACAAAATCCGATTCTCATTTAAATAGTTATGGTTCTTCCAGCTTTACTGTTAGGGAGTGGGAGCACAGGGGCATGTAAGAATCATTTCATATTCAAAATACATCTACAATTCCAAATAAAACTTCAGTTCTACAGACACCTAAATGGTTCAGAAGATAGTAGTCAAAACTGAAGATGGGAAGAAGAGTTAAATGGCAGAAATGCCCCTGTACACTTCTGTGGAGGCTGAAAGACCTACCAAACAAATAAAAAGCCCCAGATACGTAAGAATGGTACTTCAGGCAGAATCTGCAAAGACTAAGAGAAAAAGCAAAGGGAAGCCAGGAAGTGCCAGGCATCAGGCCCTGCCTGTTTGTCAGCTGCCTGCTGGGTGGAGATTTGCATCCCCATGACTCCTCAGGCATTTTCCATACACATGCCTTAAGTGCAATCTAGCAAACATGTCCACCAAGAAGATTTCTGGGGTATGCCACTAGTCTTGTTCCTTTAAATTATAAAAATAATCAAAAATTATTATTAAAAACTCCAAAACAAATGGTCAGTATTCTTTGTAAAAGTCAAAACCACTGAAAAAAGTGGCCAAGTCAATTTGGCTTCCATCTATGGTGAATCTAAATTCCTTTTTTCTTAGCTCAGGAACAGAAATCAGCAAGTCCAATAAAATTGTATTTGAATAATATTCTGTGACATCAGGTAACTATAAGCAGAATTAATACTGTAAAAAAACATTTCTATTTTAATACTCTTCAGAGCTAACTCCTGTTCTGGGCACATGCACAGTGATAAAACCAGTTTCTCTTTTAGTATCCCTGTGGGCTTGCTATTCTTCACATTAGAATATTCCGTGCAAAGTTAAGAGAGACACATGATCTTATGCTCACTTCAGTTCCTTCTCTACTGTAAGTATATGAATAAGACACTTTTTATCATTCTCTGAATTTCTAATGTTTAAGACAAAAGTACTCTCAAAACAAAATGAAGTCATTAAATATAATGTACTTAATCACTTTGATCTGGAATATGGCCCTCTTAGAAAAAGGCAAGACAGCTTTCCTGCATGCATAAACAGATACCCCTACTGGGTTTTTTTCCTAATTGCTGCATGAAAAACATGGGTCTTGGAAAAATAGAAGAAATAAGATTTACCCTAACCTGTATGAAATGTTCTTAAATAATATGTAATTTTACTACTTTTGAAAATGTTAGTTAAGAAACAAAATTGATAAAAAGAAAGTAAAAACTGCATGCCACTGTTGTAGTTTTTCACTGAACTACCAATAACACACACTGAGAAAGATTGGTGTTGAAAAATTACTGCCTGCTAAAATGGATTTAGTACAAACCAGAATGCATAGTATAAAAGAAAATTGATCGCTACATACAGAGTGCTATAAATGAACACAGTGCTTTACAGATAAACATTAACAGGGTTCCTTCCCCTTAAGAGCATATAATTGAACTCAAATGGGATACTCTGAATGACAATTAAGGATTGTAAAAATGAGCAGAGACATTGTTATTGCAAAGATGGATAGAGAAAGAAACAACAGAGATTTGCATACTCCCTGCTTGATTTCTTGCAAAAGCCATAATTTGCACACTGCTATTGTTCTGATGGCTGTATGGATTTGTCCAAAGGAAAGATTACATACCTGTAATTTAAAGGGTAGCAATTGACTATTAGAATGATCAGGTTTGATATTTCTTTTATTAATACAGAACAGTAACAGAAAAGATAAGAATTCTATAATCGATGCAGTTCACTGCCTAAAGTATGGCATTATTTTTCATCCCAGAACAAATGAACATAGTTAAAGCATGCATTTTGTTCACCTACTGATTGTGGTGGAACAGACTGAAAGCTGTTTGACACAGCCAAGGAGATCAATATAGATGAGAAGACAAATGACCACCAGCTGTGTAGAGCACATCACAAATGCAATACACAAAACCCAGAAGAGAACAATCAGAAATAAATGACGTGAAGTAGGAAAGGGTCTCTGTCAAAAGACAATTTTAGTACAGTTCTCTCGAGGGTCCTGAGGCAGTTCACAGATTAATTCACAGAATGAAACTATATGTGAACCTTTAGAAGTAAATAAGACAGCTGGGGCTATTCCTCTGTCACTGGCAACAATGTAAAATTTTAAAAAAATCTAGAGTCAGATGAGGTCATAGGCACTCTAAAAGACCAGCTAAGAACATTTTGATGCAAATACTGCAGTTGAGAAAAATCAAGCAGATACTTTTTATAGCTTTAGTAACGTAAAGCTACTCTGATGCCATGATGATTTTTTGCCTTTTCTTTTATACCCGTTATACCTTGTAACTTCTGTATTCTTAGTGGTTTTTAGCCTACATTCTTAGACTTATTTGTCAAGTTAGGAGACTAAATTTTTTAGAAGCTTCGTAGTTAGGGATCAGAATGCCCCAGACCCCAAGGTCCTCTCCAGAACACATTCTGTAAAACTAAGACAGAACCATCCAGGGGAAAGTTCCTTGGGGAGGGGGGGGGCTCACTCAAGCCTCTCACTGGGGAATTTTGGATAGATATGCTAATTAGTAAGACCTGTAATGTTATACCAGATCTTTTGGGGGTGCATTGCAGTGTGCATTTCAGTGCATTTGACCTGGACGTGGGCACCTAAGGATCCTTAAAATAAATACAAGGTAAAATCCTTTTTTCCCTTCTAATCGTGTTTGATTCTTGATTTTAAGACCAGGAAAAGGCATCACTCCCTATTCCAGAATCCACTCCAAATGCACCAGCACACAAAGAACTGAGCAGATGATCAGAGACTTTCTAATAAATTACATAAAAAGGGAAAAATTCAAAGTTGTCTTCAAGAGTTAGATACTAGACTGGGAAGAAAACTTAACGGGAGCAGATGGCCTGCTTGTTAATACACATGATCACCACTAAAGAAAAAACCCAAGTGTAAGACAGGAGAGGAGAAAGGTAAAGCACAGGTAAATGTAGAACCATCAAACCAACAAAGCAGGCCTGGGCACTGAAGGTAGTCAAGTTGTTTGAGAAATACTTGAACAAAAGCTGTTTTGGGGGTTGTTTGTGGTTCATTGGTTTGTTTGGGGTTTTTTGACAAACAGGAAGAAAACTTGAAATAAGTAGGCAAGAAGAGAAATACTGATACAGCAACAGAAAACACTCCTTTTGTAGTAAAATCAATTTAATTTACAAGCTAAAGTTTAGGTACCTACAGAGACAAAAGGAGATGTATGAGTACCTGAAAATTTTTCAGACAAATAACAAAGTATTCTTAACCATACATTGAGATGTTGAGTTTCAAACACCGTTCTTCGACACAAGGGGAAAACCACCTATTTTTAAACGTCCTCATTTCTTATCCATGAGATCTGAGAAAGGGTGTCCACCCCCACGTAACAATATCACAGTTCAGAAGAACAATCCAACCACCGAAAAGGAAAAAGAACACTGCTGTAGGATCATCCAAAAATCTGCAGAGTTACCACTTATGACGCAGAAGGCAAAACTAAGGTGGAAGGTATGTATAACATTATAAAACTTTGTTAATATATCTTTTTTTAATTGTGTATAGATTTTCACAAATTAACTTTTCTCCCTAATATCCAAAAGAAAAGTACTGCAATTTTTTTCATGTGGAAATGGAAAACAGATGTGTATGAAGAAAACAAGCATTCATCAATAGTTATCGTAAAAATAAATTAAGCTATACATAGCATTCCATATTTAATCTGTCCCAGCAAAGGAACATCTGAAAGAGGTGGCAAGGGACAAACACAAACCCATATGATTAGGCAGCTCATGCTTCTGCAGTGCACCTTCAAAAGCATTTATTCTGCTAGTGATAGCTCATCTGCTTCTGTTAGAGCTTCTGGTTTAGTAATTAGGCATTAAATACCATAAGAGTCATATTTTACTATACAGATGGGCAAAAGAAAGTTGTAAAGTGGAGGCAAATATGCATTATTGAAACTTGACACTACAAGTAGCAAAAGTAATGGTCCCAACTTTTGTAATACTGTAACAGTCAGTGCAGCATCTAAACATCAAATCTCACTAGTGCTGTTGCTTTCCGTCTTTTCATCTAACATAGGTCCTGATATAAAACTTGAGGAAAAGATGGAGTGCTATTTTAACAGGATTTTCAGTAACCCAGATTATACATAATAGAAAGTAGATGTTATAAGAAGGGGCTTAGACATGGCACTATACCAATATTATTATTCTTGTATCTGAGAAAGGAAAACTGCACTTGGTCTGTGATTCCAGATTGTTTGATCTCAGCACAGGATTTCAACCATAACCTGAAATATCTCCTTCAATGTAGAACTGCAGTGTACCACCTTAAAAAAAAAAAATGAAGCAGGTATGACCAACTTCTTTTGATAAAATGCAGTGACAAGCTGATAGAAATATGCGGATTAAAAAACAGTTAATACACAAGAGTGATGAAAGCAATGCTGGCATTTGCAATGCTTTTGTTTATATTTGTTTCTTTTTGAAAAGAAAATTTGAAATATGAGCAAGTTTTCAATGAGTTTTACACAGAAAAATTGAAGAGAACACAATACTCCTCCTAGAAGCAAATCACTGAGACAAAGAAATGCATTTAAATTAACCACTGAGAACAAGATACATATTTAGAGGGATGGGTATTGAAATGTCAATTCCTTATGCTATTCAAACATGTAATAAAAGCAGGCTAAACATTTCCGCTTCATTCATAGAATCTGTTTTACTGCATGCTACATAAAGTGAATCTAAATCTATCTCTTAATTGTAGCAGATGCAAAATTAGGGAAAGCTTATCCTTTAGTTATTACAGGACTGCACTCAGGTCCATAAATACTGGCTTCAAGTGACAGCTCTATTATGCAAAATTCTCAGTTATAAGAATCCCGATAGAAGCCTCACTGTTTTTATTGGGTAATAAAACGCAAGTCACTCCAGTGGAACCATTAGAAGAAATTTTTTAATACGTCATTAACACTACCTCATAAACTAAATTGTTGATTTGAAAAGGGAACGAGGTAAACAGCCCACATTTCCTGCTGGACCATTTACACCTAAGAATGCTGTAGTATAGTTTTTTACTTTTTACAGGATGACTTTGCTCCTGTTCCGATACCACACCCACTATACCGGAGGGACCTCTCAGGAAATTTAATTTTTAGAAGTAATGCAACACCCAGCATTGGGCAAGTGCTGAATTCCCTGTAGTAGCTGTATTACTGGTGATAATATTCTATAGAGCTACATATTTTCCACCTCTACAGCATGTTTTCCAACTGAAGCTTAACACGATGCTGTTGCAATCAGATATTCTGTCAGTATATGTGCCAGTATACATTGTATCATTACCTAATACGTTTATAATACCCTTAGATCTGAAAATACACTTGTTTCCCCACTGAGTATAATTATTTTCCTCTTTTTTATTCTTTCCAAACAGTTTTTCAAGTTATCTATAAAAGTCTTAAGTGGGAAACACATTTTTGTGAAATTTTAAATGTTTTAAATAAAACCAGAGTAAATTCTCAATAGCTTGCATGACCTAGGTATAGAACACTTTAAAATAAGGTATTTGCAACATTTCTATACAAACGCCCAGACACAATCACAGGAAAACCTGCCTGCTCCATGCATGCACATACACACAAAGAAGGCCAGAAGCTCCCTTTGGACTTCTAACTTCTGAATTTTGAAGCACCTCCAATACTTTTTACATGATTTACTGAATGTAAGAGTCCACTCAGTGTAGTGAGCTAGAGAAATCATTTACAACATTTATGTACTTGTTTAGTGCTGGTTCTGAATCTGTGCTCCCTCTAACACGCAGCTCTTTGATTGCACTGTGGCTGTTTTAGTGCACAGTGCCACAGCTACAAGAGGTTTAATCATTTTAAAACATTTTCCCAGCTGGGTACCACAGACTTTTCAACTTCCTCATTAAAAAAAGCGTATTTCACGCACACTGGTAAACGTGTATTAAATCTGCAAGTCTTCTTCTATTTGTCAATATAAATATTGAGTTTAATATATGGGAAAAAATCCTATGAATAACTACGACTCCTGAAAACAAGCATAAAACTACACAGCTTTGTAGTGATGGAGACAGTGTTCCATTCAACATATATCTTTAAATTTTTATGTTCCAGATCCCACTATTTTGCAATTCTTGCCACTAATACAGCTGATTATGGTAACTTAAAATATTTTTTCATCTTGCAATTAAGAAACTATTAAATACTGGGACATGTTAATAACTCTCTCTCATTACCACATTAGAAATCATTATTGTCACCACACAGTATAATGTAATGCTGGATTAATATAGTGGAAAATTGCTAATCATATAATAACATTTCAATGTTTTTATTACATTAGCAAAACTGATTAAGAATAAAGTGCAAATAATAAATAAGACAATTTTACAAGCAAGGAGAAAATTACAAGCAAAATGACAGCCCTGAGAATGCTGCCATACCCAATAATATAAATATCAATTATGTTGTGCTTCTGGCTAGAATTTAAAATACTTCAGAGTTGCTGATACACAGCACTTTTGGAAATTAAATCTATTCTTCTATGTCTTAAATAAAACTAAAAACTCTTATGGCCTTTTCTAATTGCAATGGAATTTGCAACCAAATGGGAATTATTTTAAAGGTTGGAAACCATCTACAATTTTACCTCCTGTTAAATTGTACACATTTTTAAGCATTGCATTACAGTAGGAAAGTTAGCAGATAATTTCAAGTTTTGGCTAGGAAATAACTGTGTAATTTTAATAATTCCCTGTAGCATATTTAGATACTACACTTTTGACTTAGCATGCATGAAATGGAAAATGCCAACAGGATCCCATTTCTGTTAACATCCAAGAGGTTTTTTCTGAGAACTTTTCAAGCAACCACAAACACTACTTTTAATTTAAAACATCCTTTCTGTAGCATGCAAGTTCCAAAAAGCATGATGAAATATGGGATTACAACACAAAAGCCTTTCCCTTTTATCAGGCTTCATCTTGAATACTCTTTCAAAATATGAAAGATTTATTATAAATTGATTCATTAGTTATTTAAATATTCTGAACAGTGCATACTGCTTCAAAAACAGTTAACAGCATATATTCAGATGCTTCTGTAATTTCTTTTGAAATAAAGAATGCAAAACAATTGTAACACAACTTTTACTAATTCTAGCAAGTCTACTGTAATGCAGCTCACAGACTTGCAAAGTGAGTCTGAATTTATCTGAATACAGCATAATTAATCTGACAATCTAAATGTTGCTTTAATATTTAAAGATAACAAGAGACTTTAGACCTTTATTCATTTCAGTAAAGATGTTTTTAAAGCACTAAGAAGAAAAAAACATTGCAAAATCTTTCATTTTCTACCTCTTGGACAATAATACTAACCTAATGAAAGTGAAATTTTTATATCCCCTTGCTTACAGCCTCTCTGCTAGATTCATACTTAATTACACTACTAATGTTGTTTCCACTGACAGTACACTTCACCATGTACCTCAGTCTCTGAGTCCATACAGTTTTTGGCCCTCAGTTACTTACTGTTAGAAGTTAACTCAAGCACCACGGAAAGCCAATAGCCGCTGTGTATTGTTCCCGGTAGTTAAACACTCTCTCTTCTCACTTGGTTTTAAATTAGAGAAGAAAGTGGATCATGAATCCAATGGATTGGGAATTTCATTTAACTGTGCAGAAAGGTATCTTTGTTTGACAAGTCTTTTGTCAAGACTGCTCATGATGGAAATGCATCTCCTCATCAGAGAGACAGACAGGAGCACATCCAAGGGTTTTGCTGCAGATCATCTAATTAGAGTGTTGAGAAATGGCAAAGGACTTTCTGAATAAGGGTTTCCTGTATCCCAGTAACTGCAGGGACTACTTTGGTATTCCCATGGACTGATTACTGCTCATCATAGGATGGTTTGGGTTGGAAGGGACCTTTAAAGGTCATCTAGTCCAAATCTCCTCCAATGACCAGAGACCTTAAATGTTTCCAGGGATGGAGCACCCACCACCCAGAGGTTCACCTCTGTCATTCTTTCTTACCCTGTCAGATTTGGCTCAATTGGTAAAGGCTCTTAAAAAGCTAGCTCTTGAAAACCTTTTGGCGTTTCATAGGAAGGAAAGAGTATTTGCTGACAAAGGCATAGCTGAGAGTGTGAAGTGTCACAAAACACCAGTGAAACTTAGTTTTCTGACAGAGGAAAAGAAAAAGCTTCTCTGTATTTTGTTTCTTAAACCCATAAAGGTTTAACCAGTCTTCCTCTAGTAAATACCAACACCAGGTATTTCCAAGTGTGAATACATTCACAATTCTTACACCCAGTTGGGAAATACTATGTCTTATACCAATAGGAAACCCTGAGAAATGCGGAGGGGGGAGTAATGGAATTACAATTCTCTGGAGAATTAAACTCTGTATTTGTCAATTTCAAAGTTCCCAACTTTGAAGATCCATTCTTACAATGCCCAAATTAAAAAGACTGAAATACATAAAAACCTACCTAAAATGTCAAAAAAGACTTTTGAAGTAAAACTAACTTCAAAATTAATTGTTATTAATTGCTAGGTGATATTTTAAATTTTATGTTCCAGTTCATTTTCAGAATGAGATATTTAAATACTCATCTCTCCTTCATTTCAGTTTTATCACAATGCTTGTTCAACTCTTCTTTAAGAAAAAAAACCCCAACGCTCCAAAACTGAAAAAACTTGCCCTGAAATTAACTACATTAAGTTATATTACACTAGTGGAAGCATAGTGTCTGCTGACTAGGAGTCCTTACTTCCCTCATGGAAGACTGCCGTTATGCAATTAAATCAGTATCTTATCAAGGTGGCTCATATTTTGGCATGGGGTTTTTACAGTTTATGAATTCTTATATGAAGTACAACCTCACAACAATGTTCTTCTGAAGAATGAGGTGATACTTCCTGAAATTCACAGGAACAAGGGAAGACTTGATAGCAGGTTCATAGCAACTCATTTATTCTTACAAAACAGATTCACAAACCAACCATCTACTATTTATGCAGATAAAAACAAGTACTAAAATTATTGATATAATACATTTTTTTGTGTCCTGAAAAATAATTTTCCTTTTTATTTGTCTTAGTGGAAATTTAAGAGTGTCTACAGATGCTGTCTTGCTGTAATTCAAAAGCATTGCTTCAAATCCAGTTTACCCATATAATCACCAATATATCACTCTTTTAAAATTAGAGGTTTAATAGATCCCTAAATTATTTTGTCAGACAGAAGATGGGGTTTTCAACTTACACAAAGAAAATATTATACCAACACCCAAACAACTTGGAACAGGCATTAAAAGCCTGAGTTTACCAACAGAAGCAAAGGTATCCTAGCAGGATTCCTCACCTTAACTGTATGGTGTCTAGGTAATGCACCACACGCCACGAAGAAGATCAATCAGAGATATGAAATTGTTACAACACCTTGACACACACTACACTGAGAACAGCAAGTCGGTACACACTGAAAAGCTGTTACCTGTGCTTGCAGGATGTTTTATTTCCTATTAAAGAAACATCAACGGTCTTGAAAGTGAAGAAAGCAACAGATTTGAACAAAAACATCTGTTTGTTTCCTTACCTAAAAAACCTAAACATATGAGTCTATGCAAGTGAAGATGTTACTGTGATTAAATAATTATGTTCTAGTACCACGGATAATGTCAGTAAGGAGAATGATGAGCCCAGGCACATTTTCTGAGAAATTGTGCAGTATTGTGGATCAATCCCAATTGTAAATCTTTTTATTTCTAAGTTGATATTGAAAGTGCTTGAAAGTAAGGTTATTTCTACAGAAAAAGCTGACTTTTCTCATCTAGTACTTCCCCTCCTGCAATCTTTCATGAGAAATTGATGGGTGCCCATGCAACTTGGTATACTGAGAGACAGGTATAGAATGAGACTCTAAAAGGTCAAAGAGAAAGCAGGTGAAATAATACTGCCTGACAGCATTCTACCAGTGATGCTCTACTTCCCCAGGAACAACTATTTTTACCTTCTAGCACAATCATAGAGCTAAATATTTCTAAAGGTACAACAACAACAACCAAAAGACAAAAAAAACCCAAACAAAGCAAACCCAAAAGTCTTTATTTTCCCCTTAGCTGCCTTTCAGTCTTGTCTGGACACTTTACTATGTTTATCTTGCTTTTTTCTTGCATCTGGAGTTATTTTACTCCCTAGAAAGCATGAAATTAAACTGGCTGTTATCATAAATAGCTAGTGAAGAGTTACCTGGGTTTCAGTTACCACTGAACGCTTACAGGTGGTTCAGGAGATCTGAAGTCACAAATTTCCCTTGCAAGAGAATTTCTGGGGGCTGATCATCAGAAAAAAGTCTAGGCCATGGTCCAAAATGGCATAAAATTTCCGTAAAATATATTGCTTTATACTGACTTGCCTTATTTGGCCTCTGTTAGGATGTGTACATTAGAGTTCGTATCTATAAATTACTTCCTTCTGTCTCTAAATTTGATTAATTATTTCCAGATTTATTTCCAGTTGTTATTTTTAACAGCTCCCCTGTTTCTGTGGAGGACAGCCATGATGGGAGGGGTAGAGCAGTGAGCTTTGATATTTAGCACCATGCTCTGTAGCCAGCATGTAATAGGGTGCAAAATTGCAGTCTAGAACTGAAACTTTCAGCTTAACCTTAAGTTGCTGCATTCTGGACGAGAAAGCATTATTTTAATCCTTAGGTCTTTTCTAGGTATATGATTGTTAGTTAGAGTAACAAGCATGCAAATCTCAAATGTAAGATCTCTATCTGTCACAGTAACAGCACAGACTTGTAGTCAATAAAAAAGCAAATTTTAAAAGCTCTGTCCTAGACTGAAGATCTTAAGCTGCACATAATTTTTAACAAAGCGCGGCATTTGAAGCACTAACTTCTAGCAAAGGTTTCATCTTTCCACTGGTATCAGTTCTACACCAAGTTCAGTCCAAATATATTGCTTTTCATTTATGTTCAGATTCTTCAGAAGACTTTGATGCTCCCTGCACTGACTTGAAAGAAATATGTAATTATTTCATGTCTGCATACTGGCAGTATTCGATAACCTCCTGGGGTTTCATGAGAATTCAAACTACCATGGAGAAGAAAACAGAAGTCTGAAAGACTCCGTACAAGACAACTCATGCAACAAAGATATCAATTCCCATAATATGAGTTACCAAACTTACTGCTACTGACTGTAGCAACAGCATTTGGATCCCAGAGCTGTGAGACGAACAAATAACGAACATGACTGTGAAAAAGTTGTCTCCATCTCTTCTTTTATTACTCCTCTGATTACAACCCTAATATTAGCTCTGTTAAAATGAATGCTTACCCGCATCCAAAGCCAAGCTAACAGAAAGGGCCAAGTGAAATAGCTCCACAAGGATGGCACAAGATAGGTATTTTTTTTAATTTTCCTTCAATCTGTATCTAAATCAAATTCCTCAAAACTGAAAATCTACCATTCAATGAGAAAGATACAGAAGCATCAAGTGTTTTTTTAATTTTCCCTTACATCTAAATTATATTTTATACTTGTATGCTACACAGATTACAATTTTTTTTAAAATGCAAAAAAAAAAGCACTCTTCCTGAAAGAGATGCAAATGTCTACACTTCAAAACATAACTCTATAGTACAGTATAGTATAGCACTGGCCACAACACTCCCAAGTATACTCCAAAACCAAAGAAATAAAGGAACAGTTTGGAATTATTTATAAGGTACTCTTTCCATAAGGTCAATGGAGACTGCTGCTTGTTGACACAATAAGCAGCACTTGACAAATTCTGTACTAATGAAATACCAAGTACTATTCAAAGAGCCATCAGCTCTTCCCTAAGCAGATCATCAAAATAAAAAGAAAACTTTCTAGTCATGACATTTTGCCACTGCATTCTGGGTCCCACTGTTGTAAGAGGAGGGGTATTTCTACTTTCCTGACAATAACCTGGAGTGACTCCTTTGGAAAAAGGGATGCTTCCCTTCTTCAGATCAGAACAAGGGAAGATTACAGACTCCAAAGAGGTACAGTGAGCTTGTACTAGAGAACAAATCCAAAGCAAACACTTGCAGAGATTTCAGGGTGAAGAGGAAATTGCACAGAATTTGTCTCGTGTCAGAAGACATTTCAAGCCCCTAAACTACAAAGCAAAACCATCAAAAAAACCCTATAAAGAACAGAACAGGGTGGAATTTATTTTAAAACTTTTTTATTTTAGCTGCCTCACCCATATAATTTTAAATTATAGCTTTAAAACTGGGAATATTTGGTGGTGTTTGCATGCTCACAAGAAAAAAAAGGCATGGAAGGAGACCATGGAAAGTGGAAGAGGTCACTTCTTATTAAGCCAGACACATTATAAAAGAGAACTTCAATGTCAGTGATCAGACAGTAGTTCAGAGCGTGAGTTAGAAAAAAAATTTTATGTCTTTTTTGTGTCTTTGATGGAACAGATTTATGTTTTAATAGGCAAAAGTCTGCTTTCAGCTGTCTAAAAGCATCTTAAAAACTAGACACTTTCCCATAATGCTAATTCAATAAGAAAAATCTGACAAGAACCCAGGTCAGATGACGGTCAAATTCTTCCCCTCCTTCTAAATCTTCTAGAAAAGATGAAAGAATAATTAAAACTCGACTTGATACAACTAACAAAATAGTTCATCAATATGTTTCAAAGAATGGATAGGAAAAATTACAAGATTAAAAAAATAACAAGAGTAAAAGAAAAACAGAGAACCCAAAATGCCAATTCACTCCATCATGTTGCAATTAAAAAATAATCATCTCACACATGTTACTGCTTGCTTGAGTTCAAACATACTCAGCTGCCGTACCTAAACGTGAGTAATAAAGCATGCCATGCCATTCTCCATTTTGTACGGGAAGCTGCTTTAGAATTTAATTATTACTCTTCAAATTGATACTAAAATTTAACTTAGCCACAATACCTAACGAAAGCAAACATGGATGTCAAGCTCGTGCTGCCTCACTAATTGCTCCATAGAGCTTCTTTCATCTGCAAGAAAAATATTAGGCTATTGACATAGGGGTCTCATGGAAATGTAGCTTCTTATGACCAGGTCACAGTTACCTATTCTTGTAAGTACCTTAATTCCCAACATCTTCCAACCTTTGAACTGTATATAAGAGTTAAATAAAATACCATTAAAAAAAAATCTGTCATAGACAGAAGCCTGCTTTTTTTTTTTAGTTTGCATATATATTCTCAATTTGTGTGTACAGCTCAGATTTTAAAACAGAAAACTGCTTTATTTTTAGCAGGGCAGCTTTGAGTCATCTAGTCTAAAATTCTAACACAGTTAGATTGTCACAGAAAATCACACTTGGTCTACTTCACAGCAGCATTCCCAGCACAAAGCTCAAATTTACATTATGTATGCAAATTTAAAAACTGTCATTGCTACAGCTTTTTAAATCATGTTAGTTCTTCTGAAAAAATTCTATGTGTCATACCTAAAGCCATTATCCAACCAGACCAGAAATAGTGTAGCAGAAAGAGAAATTTTTCCTTTGATTCCTGCCAACTTGCTCTTGTTTGTAACCCATCAGTCTCAGCTCATTCTAGATCTCTGGATCCTAGAACATGCTTAGTGGAAAACAAGGCATGCAGTTTCTTACAAGGTTACTGCAAAGAATTTTAGAAGTAGATATATCTTCATCAATAATGATGGCAAAATTTGATAAGTTCCCAGTTCAGAGGGCCATGGACCAGCTTGTAATAAAAAACCCAAAAAGATTATGAACCTAACTAAATAGGCAGACAAATGCTTATTTGAGAATAATTTCTTTGGTAGAAAAACAAGCCTTTTAATGTATTGTAAAGCATATAATTGTTTTAAAAAGTACAACTAATCATACAAAGTCTTAATACTAAGTCATAATTGTAACATAGTTAACATAACATTCCTGCAGTGTTAATTCCTTTGCATTTTGTATATTTCTATTCAATAAAGTTTTGAAAGTAATAGTTGAAAAAACTTCACAGTGACTTAAATAGGAAATCCCGAAAGTCTTAATTGTGTGTTACCATTTTGTGTCATTTATAAGATGGGAGTAGGGCAGATTGTTACAAGCAGTAGCAGTTAGCAACTCTTCACAGCAATTTTAAAAGGTAATGTCACCATGTTATCAAGATATCTGCATTTCACACGTGATAACCATTACCAAAATTAATTTGAGGATCAGTTACTGTAATTAGACTAATGCTGAATCTTGGACTACCTCGCAGTTATCTTTAGGTATAGTCATAAACTGAGGATGAAATAATCTGAGATCAAATTCCCTCTCACAACAGTGCAGGGGCCCATACAGACATAGCTGGACACCACTGAATAATCCAGATGAATTTCTGTAATGTGCAACCTCTAGGGAGGAAAAGCTGATTTTCTGGCTTCTCGGCTAGGTGACTAGCTCTGACTTATGAGAAGGAACAGATTTCCATAGGAGAGTTTACTGGTGTTTAACCAGCAGCCTACCAATCTCTTTCCCAGGAACCCTTGCCCTCACTGAAGGAACAATTCACTGGCTCATGATGTATCTCCTGAGCTACCACAGGTGACAGCATGGTAAATTAAAATAAACCAGCACCTATGTTCTCTCAGTATTTCAGCCTGCAGGTTGCAGCAATTCAGCAGCTGTTACAGAATAAGCTGACCCATTTTGAGATCATAGATGAGTACTGCTGAGGCCACACAAAATTTAGCTTTTTTCATCCATCACACCCACTGTAATCTCTATTTGTACACAATGTATTTTAAAAACTTGAACAACTAATAGTAACAATGTTAAACACTTATGTCAACAAGTTTCCTTTTTCATTTAATAATCATCTACTGTAAATTATGGAATTAATCTACAGTCATGCAGAATTTATTCCACATAAGATGCATGAAAAAGGCAGAAAATCCTTGCTAATCTTAAGAGTTCCAGTGAGCTCTCAAAAGTCCTTTTTTAAAAAACAAAAGCCATTTATTTTACTTATAAACTAACAATATGAGATCACTGATTTCAGGTCATATTTTTAAAAGACAAGCTAACCAAATTAATTGATCCCACAGCTCTACAATGACAGTAAAATAAAGATGTACTCTTAGGGTCTACAAATATACGTCAACACATTAATGCTACCATTGACAGAACTAGAGTAAATAATTTTCTTGAATTAGTTTATTTGTGAGCCTCTAACGTCATGAAGAAACACAGTATAATTGGGTGTAGTCATTTCTCTTTCGTAGGAAGGATATCTAAACTTCACTCTGCTTATACAGATGGGTATGTAATGTAAAGTATGTCTTTTATAAGTAAAATACCATTCAATTCCACAAAGTCTGCACCTAACTCCTAAAGATGCCTTGGTAAATCAGAGTAGTCTTCTCATCAGAAAAATGGAAAAAATAGAACTGTGTAGAAGCAAACAAGTTAAATACTTCGACATTGTTCAGTTAGTCCTGACAGTGTGGCATGTGTGAGGATGGAGAAAGAGTGAAAGATAGATCCTTAGGAACAGGATCTGGCATAGTGAGGAAAAGGATGCAAAATGCAGCTATTACACATAAAGGACTCCTCCTCACCCACAAGTGAAAAAAACCTCAGTTAAAAGCAGAAAACAAGCATGGCACTTGAAGTGAATAACTGCCAGCTTTCAGCACTTTATGGGTACAATATAGCTAGAAACTAAGTGGAGCTGCATATGTTTTTATGCTTTAACAAATTCAGAGCATACAAGTGCCATATTTTTCCCTTTCAGGACTTGTAACCATTTTGAATGGAACCCCAGTAACATGAGGTAAATATTCTGGTACATTTTCTACTATAGTTGAGACGATAACAGGCCTAATCCATCCAAATACTATTTTGCAGCAAGAAAAATTAAACTGTGAAACTCAATGCATATCAATGAGATCAAATTTTACAGAAGTTTGTTGGGTTTTTTTTCTAAAGACTAGACATATATACCGATAACAAGATAACCCACAGGCCAACTCTTACAGGTCAGGGTGTAAGTGAACTGCTAATGGAGTAGTCCTAGGATAAGACTTCCCTATTGGCAATTCATTGCATTATCCCATATCCTTTCCTTGAACAAAGTAGCACATAATACTAGTCACTGCAAAAGCCACTGAAACACTGAAAAACTGAAGTCTGCTGATGTGATTGACAATCCTATATGTTCCTTTGAAATCATGCTCAGGGTGCTAAAAAAAGCACTACTGTACCTCCTGACGAATCAGTCCTTACCTCTGTGCACTGTTAAAAAGTTAAAGTAAATTCCTATATTAAATTTCTATTCTGATAAACCACAATTACCTCCATCATATGCATAAGAAAGAGACAGGTATACTCATTTATTACAGGCCTACAATGCAAGTTAGCAGTAATCAAAAGTAATCAAAAAAAATCAAAAAATCAGATGTACATCCTCTTGGACAGAGCACAAATCATTGAAGGAGAGAAAAGAATGGTTTTAGGCAACAAATCTGTGGATACATCTAATAAATGTGTAAGGAACTTATACCAATATATTTAAACTTTCCGAGGGAAGCATGAGATCTCCAGGAATAGTATATTATAAAACCTGCATAGAATTCTTAGCTAACAGCAAGATTGTCAGTGTTTGTGTTAAGGGGGAAAAAAGTATACTTCCAACAGGAAGCATTCCAGAGATGTGCAAGAAACCCCCGTAACTTGGCATTTCAGATTTCCAGGGCAATTAACTCCCCACTGTATCACATCACTTAACATTAATTAATTGCTAAAGATGTAGTTATGTAACTAACTGAGCTGCTAAGGATAAAACAGTTCCCGAGCTCCCAAGGCTTCAGTGGCACGCCAAATTTATATCAGTGAAGCACAGGGATTTACCCTCTTCTGAGATTGCCAAATCAAGCACTCATTCTCCTTCCAGTGTCAACTAATGGGAACGAGTCAAATAAATGTCAGTCAAGCCATCAGCCCACCACTGCACGGAAAGCTTTATGGGGCAAAAGGTTCTGAGAAAGTCCCATTGTCATTCTGCACAAAAAACATTGGAGGGTTCACATCATGGCACTCTTGGAACCAGGCCCCCTTATTGTATATTACTGATACTTCCAGATGTTTGCTTCTTCAGGAGAAATCCCAGCCTACACTAATGACTGTATTACCTAGAAACATCTTACTTCTCAGGATAAGCATAAATTAGGGAATGTGCTAATTAATATCACTCTCATATATAGCATGTCTTACGAGTTAAAGGTGGCGTTGGCTCAGGGAAAAACAAAATCAAGAAACAACGAAGTTTGAGTCCACTCATTTAGGTGGACATTAGCTTAGAGATAAGAGTCTAAATTCCTTTGTTGCTTTTGAAAAATCTGAAAAAAAATTTTATAGCTTCGAAACATGGTGTTAACACAGCTGAAGAAGCATATAAGCTCACTCAAGCAGCAGGCAGCTGAATTGCACATCCAGAAAGAACCAACTGCTACCATTTATATAGTGCCTTCTGATTCCATGTGGGTGACTGGTGTTTGATTACTCCAGAACATGGAAACAGTTTCTAATCATTTAAATAAATTACAATTTTGGATGGATGAACAGAGGCTGCATATGTACTCTGAAGCTCACTCAAACACACTGAAGAAGAGAGTTTCAAGGTTCTATCTGAATGGATTTAGCAGGAATGTGATGGTACAACTCTTTTTGCTGTTTTTCTAAAATATGTCACATCCAAACTCACTTTTAAGACAGTCTTCCTACAGCGTTATTGATGTTGCTGGCCAGGAACAAGACCTGAAAAAACAAGTGGATATGGTTCTGGTGCATCAAACAGACAAGCCCATGGGACCAGCAGTGAACCACTCAATTCCATGCCAAAGTGATGCACATAAGGATGTTTGTCTTGCAATGCTTAACAGTTACTATCTGTCTCATAACAAAGTCTGTTGTCAAACTGAAAATGGTGTAACTGGAACTACCTCATTTTTGAGAGGACAGCTTTAGGGACCTGGCACTGCAAAGTCTGAAAAACTGCCACAGGCTCCTTGGACCTTCATTTTCAGACCATGCTGATATTTGTTGAAATTATATTCCCAGGTCTATAAATATACACAGAGTTGTACACAGACACTCCCAGTGAACAGAAAAAAGCCTCACTACCAGTAACCTTGAAAAACCAGGTCCTCCAGTGCACTGCTGCATCTTTCATTATCTGACCCATAACCACATAAACAATGGATGGGCTTCTTTCACAAGCACGAAGAAAGCTGGAGAAGTTCCCAGCTTTGTAATATGGGAGGAAATTTGCTTACATTTTTTTAGAGTTTGTCATTAGGACAAAAAGGGTTTGCTGCTTTTTTTGAACTGTCCAAGTAGCTCTGAATAAGACTTTGAAAAAAATCTTAGCTGCAGCTGAGTAAAAGGTCTTACAATTTTCTCTAAGACTTTCCAAAAAATCTAGGCAGTTCTCAAGTGTTACAAAATTTCTCTGACATCTGTACTGATCAATTTAGGCATTACACCAGTTTCCCAAGCTGCATGTTTTAATTCTGATGAGGAAGTGCTGGCTGCTCTGTAAGAAGCAGGGACACATCACTGTGGTGTTTGACAGACTGATTTGGAAACACACATGAATGACAGAATGCACTTGAGAGAATAAGTAACTCAGGAAACTGATGTCACTGGTATGTGGTACTGTCTGCTGTGACACTATCAACAGGACATATCTCAGCCATAGTGGGAATAGCCACTGCTGTATTTCCAGAGAGACAAACTTAAATGACTGTTTTGGGTAGCTCTGAGACATGTTTTGCTACTCCTTCAGCAAGTACACATCTCATTGATTAGGACTGGTCACACAGAGCATTGAGGACAGGTGTTTAAGAGGTCCACTTAACTGGCTACTAGCATTTAAATTTTAGTAAGGTATAAGTAAGAAAAAATTACCTATAAATTTCAGCTCTTTGTCTGGTTTATCTTCTTTTACATGGAACAGGTTTGAGAAGCAGATATGTGCACTTGCAGGACAGCACATGCTGCTGACGGAACTGACCACACTGTGGAATGCTGCCCCAGAACAACAGAAACACGTGAGACCCGGCATAGAAAGAAGCACACACCTCAGGATTTTTGTCTGGAGAGAGGGTAAGGCTACTACCCCTAAGTTTATGAAGCCATAGCAAACAGAAAATGGTTTAGAGATCTTTTTTGTACATTTTCTTGAAAGCTGGATTAAACTACTGAAAATATTGGAAACACATGTTTGCTGGGGCCACCAAGCCCATCTGAGCAGAGCTGCTTAAGGAATGAAAATGAAGCTGCCTAAGGAATATCAAGCATAAGGCCAAAACTAACTCTGAGGAATTTAACATTCTGGTCCAAATGGTTCAGAATGCACAAAACCTACCTCTCTTAGGTAAAAAAAAAAAAACCTATTTCCTTTTGGGCAACAGAAAGATACAGAGTTAAATGTTCTCTGCTTCACTAAGTAGGAGCAAAAAGTTGTTTAGGGGACTCGTTTGCACTTTCTTGGAGTGTTAGTCCAGAAACAGTTTTTGGAGAAAGCTATTTGTTGCATAAGTGATTTTATGCACACAATAAGCAGAACAGAGAACATTCCTAGTCGATGGCATGATTGATTCCATAAAAAAATGATAGTTCCTGCAAAGTTGCCAGCATGAAAAAATTGCGAGTATGCTTGGGGTGACCTCTCTGATAGCCTTGCCATTATCTCTGTGCCAGTTATGCATGTTCAATACATTTTGAGGCCTGCTCCTGAGCCAAGTCTTGCTTCCTGCTATGCCTCACTCTAATCTACTGCAGAGAAGTAATCCAGAAATTCTCACAAGTGAGGAAAAGATTAAATTCATTAGTTATATGCTCATTTATACAGAATGATAGGAAAGTGGGAGGAAATCACAGAAGGACTGATGGACCTCTGTGTTATGGATTTTGTAGATTACATACAGGAAGTACTGTTTAGCCAGGGGTACTTCTCAGCAAATACGTCTAAATTTAATTTTAAAAGCATGGAATCAGTTGCAATGAAGCTACTCATTTGTTTACAAGATTACAGATCATATTGTCTATAAAATGCAGTTCTGCACCTGCAAGTATTCTTCATAGATAAATTTTTAATTTTACATATTATTTTTGGATTAAGCATGACATGACCCAGTAGACATATATGTCTAATATAAATCCAAGGTTTGGCTAATTACTCACATAACAAGTAGTAAAAATTTAAAATACTTCTAAGCCTTCAGAGCATACCACTTTTTATAAACAAGCATGAATCCACTCATTTTTCAAAGCTAAATTCTCAAATTTATGAGTTCATTAGAATGCTAAAAAGCACAATCACTTTAGATTAACACAATAAGTTAATCATAGTGGAAGAATAAAAATTGGGATTAATTTACAAGCCCTTGAAATATAGGCTGATATTGAAAAAAGTTCCATACTTCCCTGATGTAAATTCGGAAGTTCAATACAATTTAGCATATTATTCTCTCTTAATGTTATCCCTAATTTAAAAGTCATTCCAATAAACACTTTATTGTGTACACATACTCTAGTTTAAAGCCAAACTTCTTCAAAGTATCAGGACATAGACTTTTCCCAGAAATGTTGTATAGCCCCAAAATTGAAAGGTTACAATTAGATGGCAAGTAGTAATGCAGAAAGAAAAGGGGAGTTATGATGATTTTCTCAGGTGTGATTATAAAAACATTATTGTGAATTCCCAAGAGTATCTATATGAAAGCTTCCCAAAAATTTTAACTTACGTTTTCCCTCGATCTGCCAGTCCTACCTATTCACCCTAAAATGTGTCAAGGTACATTCTTCCAAGCCCACATGGCATCAGCAGTAATAAAACTTTTGTTGTGAGAATTTTGCAATGCATCCAAGGATGAATAAACCATAGAATACAGGACTCTCTAGCTGCTAAGTTAGACCCACAGCAATACCTAGATTGCTAGAATAAAAATAAGCTATTAAGAAATAGGACAGAAACCAAGAGCACCCATTCTGAGGATGAAGATTATGGCATTCTTTGTAAGTACTTCCAGAAAAACAAGACTGTAAATGTGCTGTTTGTTGCCAAGGCTGTGTAGTCTAAAATCCAAGTTATAAACCTCTGTCAAGTTGAACTTGAAATCCAGCACTTGTGTTTGAAAGATAAAACTTCAAAGACAACTTCTTGCAGTTCTAACCTCAGCACCCTAAAAGCAAAAGAAATGCTGATAAAAATCATGCAAATACAGCCTGGTCAGCAATACTTGCCCTCTCTGCACATGTAAGCTATTTGCTTTATATACTTTAAAGTCATAAGCCCTATTAAAAGACCCAGAATTTTTTCTCTTTTTCCTTCCACATCAATGTCTGTTGTTAGATAGACACAGGCTTAACTAAAACTATGGGAGGAAGTTGAGTAGTAGTAAAATACTGTCTCCACGAATCTGAATTTAGTTTGTTGGCAGAACCCTAAAACAACACATTATTTATGAACTGCATGCAGTTACATGTATGCATATTTTATAGATTTAATATAATGGATCCAATCATTTGGAGAGATTGCAAGAGCTCAGATTAAAGCAAGATGTCACATATCATATTAGATATAAAGCCAAAATTTAATGAGACAAGTAAAGGTCAGAGAAGCACACTGCAGTTTCAATTTGATACCCCTACACTTCTTGTTCTTAAGCATGCATCACAACTTCACACAGCAAAACTAGAAGTTAGTATAAAAGGATAATTCTAATGCTAAGCCAACAGGAAAGTTAAACTTTGGCTTCTATTCCAGAAACTAAAGGTTTGCAATTCAGTCATCCTCTCTAGTCCTCATTTTCCAAAGTATTATCAAACAATTTTTAGTGACTGATGCCTGATTCATTGAAACTTGATCCAGTAAAGTTATAAACATGTCCTATTGGTGGGTTAAGAAAAAAAAGTCATCCCAACAACACTTACAGTAATATAGCACCTTTAGGAGTGCTTTACCTGCATTTTTACTGATTATCTGGATTCCATCCGTTTTCTGCATTGTACTGCAGTCTACTGCAGTCAGGAAAGCCTTTTTTTATTTCTTTTACCCTCCTTCCATTCTTTACATTCTGTCTCTATTCTTCCACTGAGTACTAAAGTCTCAAACAAAAAGATACTTCAGTAAGACTTTTCCTTAAGGACTTGTAAGTACTCAATCTGTCATAGTTTGGCATCTATTTTTCACAGGTGAACACATTTACACCCAAGAAAGATCAGAGTGGACAAGGAATGCAGATTGGTAAGGAAGAAACAAGGATGGGACAGTGAGGGAATGCAGAATCAGAGCAACACTGGGATTTTTATACTGTTTTTCTCCTTCCATCTTACTTATTAACTTTTCTCTTAGTTTTGTCATTTCTCTCACATTCTGTCTCCACTTTCTTCACTTCTTTCTGTCACCATTACTCTCCGAATATGAATTAGTATTTCTGAAGCATAATTTACTGTTAATTTAATCTCATTAAGGAATGACTAAACTGTTGTCTCATTTATATTTTCCATTTTTATGCCTACTACTGTCATTTCTGGAATATACCAATCACTTCCCCCCCACCCCTTTTCATATCATGAGTCAAGCCATGATAAAAATGATTCCCTAACTCTTTCCAGGATCAGTTCAAACAACTTTAATATTCCAGAAAACCTGAACATAAAGAGCTTTAGTACTGCCTTTCAATGCTTTTACATTGTTCTTGGTACTCTCTTTCACCATTTGCAGGTATTTTAAAAGAAATATTATTGTACTTATAAAAATGCTTATTACACTTTTGAAGAGTATGATATTTCTGAATTTCTGCCCCTTTGTCATTTATCTTCCATCCTCTCCATGTTTACTCCAACAGTCTTCTGTATTTCTTCCGCAACAGAATAATTTTTCCTTTGCTCTTGCCTTTCCTTTTACAGAGCTTTCCCTCTAAAATATGATTTGACTCTTGCTTCCACATTTCATTTTGTGGAAATATGTCTTCTCCATTGTACATTACAAGCATTTCTACAAAAAAATCTTTTTTGTTGTCCCTCATATGTGCAGACCTTTCTCTTTTTCTGACCCTGCTGAGATACTCTGTACACATAATGTCTGCTTTGGGCAGTCAACAGGGCCAATGTTCAGCTTTCTGATTCTCACGACGTTCTTCAACTATTGTTCAGCTCTGCAGAGTGCCACACACTCTCCTTCTGCTCTGCTGCAAGACAACATTGAAAAAACACCAAGATTCCCTTTCGTACCTTACCAGCCAAATTCCTCCTTCACGGCTGCACTTCCCATCTTTCCTTTCTGTTAACACACTAGAAAAAAAAAATTCTAACTCTGCTCTTCACAGCTTAACTGCAATTCTGGTTAATTCTTTGTAAACTTCTAAAATCTTCACTTCATTTATAGTTGATGCTGCTTTAAATTTTAGTTCCAAACCCCACGATTTAAGCTTCATTTTCTTCCCAGTTTTCTTCATAATTCAGAACTTCTTCCTATTGCCTCTTCCTGTGATTACCATCTCAATTTTTTTACACATGACAAATACAGTATTTCTAAGACTTTTTACTTTTTTTCTTAAAGAAATTGGCTTATCCTGCTCAGATACAGAGAGACAGCATTTCTTGAGTAGATGATGCTACCTTTGCAGGTACAAAGGCAGTATCTAAAATACATGAGCACGTGTAGCAGATGATGATGTGCTCATACACCATGAGCAGATGATCACCAGATACCATGTAAGCAAGCATACAACAGGTTCATTTTTCCTTTTTAGACACGTTATCTATTCTAAAGCTTCTCCACCCATTTTGCCTTTGGGTATTTTTGTTTCAACACAGTGTTGCTTTTCTGATCCTTAAAGAAGACAACTATCTGAAACAAACAATTCCATAACCTTTTCAACCGCTTCCTAAATTCTTCCTTTTTTTAATCCAATGATTTCTTTTTAGTTGCACTTTCCCTATACACTCCTTAGTAATACACTCTTCCCACTCAGAACTCAACTTTTAAAAACACAATTTGCCAGACTTCAGAGGCCATTTGCTCATTTCCAACCATTCTACTCAGACAGTTGTATTTCACTGTAGTCAGGCTTCCAAGGATGTCTTTCTTTAACACATCATTATTTCTCATCAATTTTCAACAGCTGGAGCAAACTCTTTTAGGTTTTATCTGTCATTTTATAGTATACTTTTTCAAGCTTTTCTCATAATGTTGAGAAATCAGTAAGAGCTGCGTTCTTAGGATTTCTTCCCCACATCTTCTCGCAGAGAATCCACTTTCACTCTGAGTGTGGCTGCCTTGGCACTCTGAACTTATTTATTGGTCCTTTACTTCTCAGTCACCAGACAAGCTTCCTGAATTAGCGTTTACTTTCTCCCATTACTTTCAACAAATTAAAACATATATTTAAGTTTCTCTCTCTAAGGTTACTTACACACTTATTCTCTCCAATAAGCCGATGAATATTGCTGCAAAAACTCTTCCAAAATTTTTAATTTAATTTTTGGTTTACATTTCAACTACTTTTTTTCTATACTCACTTTTTTTTTCTTCTGCTAAAGCTTACAGAATAACAGCTTCTTTCAAGACTTCCAGAATTCACTTTCTTTCCTCTCTCTCATCTCTCTTTTTAAAGTCTTTTAGTGATGTTATGTTATTCATGCACAACTGTTTAAGTTTCAGTCGTATTTGAAACAGAAACTAGGAGATGACAAACCTTCTGGAGACAAATACAATTCCAGATGGCAACTGGAACTGAATGAGGCTCCCAGCTCTGAGCCAAGATAAAGGAAAAGTTCACTGGCAAAAACTTATCAGTGTAAGAGAGGAGCATTGACACAGAAATACCTACATTCCACTGATTTAAATTTCATCTGTTTCCTTGACTCTATATGGGTTCTGTGTACTTCATAGCATAAATATTGAACAATACCTGGACTGATAGGTTAATGACAGTTAAAGAATGAAACATAGTTTACTAACAAATTAGCTGATGCCACAGAGGTCACTTCAAGGAGAGACGGAAATAAAATCCTGGGCTCTTTGAACACTTCAAAGTTTAGAAACTCTGAGTCTACCAAGCACATTTGCTTCTAAACCTCCCCAATCTAAATGCAGCAACAGAAGCAGAATTCTATGTCTCTGAACTAATAAAGAGTTGCAGAAGTCCATCCAAAAAGTTCACCTCTAATCAGATGTCATGACACAGGCACCACCTTTACACCATCCTCATAGGTCAAGCAACTGATACCTGTTATCTATCAGTGATAACTGATAGATAACTGATGGAAAGTGATTCCAATAACTTGAGCTCCATTGATGAAGAGATTTTTCAAAAGTATCAGAAGCAAAAAAATTGACTTGACCACATGGTTAAACAAGCTCTGAAAGCTGACTGTATTTTAAAAACATAACCATTTCAGAATGACAACACTGTATACATTAAAACATATGCAAATCCTCTTTTTTTAATCCAAAATATTTTCAAGACATTTGGGGGTTCAGAAAATGAAAACTTTAGTAAAGAAGCAACAACTATTTTGTAGAAAGGAGCAGTAATTACTACAATGATTTTTTTCCTTTTTATTGGTTGGGGCAACCTTTACTAGATTATAACTTTATTTCTTCCAAATGTGCATTTAATGCTATCTGGCAGTCAGTTTTAATTATATAGGGAGCCTCAAAGTTAATAAGCTGGGATCATTAACAAGAAGGTTCTAAGTACCATTTGTGTATTTTTAATAGAATTTTTACATCTCTCATGATATAAAAACATGCACATAGGTATATGCTTGGAAGTACTGTGACAAAAGGCATATTTTTGTTATAGAGAACCTAATATACCTGAAACCAGATTCATTATTACTGTTGTTCATCATACCCATAGCCAGAAACACTCTCGTATAAAAGGAAGTTTTACATTTCAGTCTTTTATGGACAAACTTTGAAGTTCTTACAGGTTGAATGTGGTTAGAATCACAGAACAATGGAGGCTAGACAGAACCTCTGCAAGTCTCCAGTCCAACTCACCAGTCAAAGCAGGGACAGCCTCAAATTTAGATCTGCCTGACCAAAGGACTCATCCTGGTAAGTTATGAAAATCTCCGAGCACAGAGATTCAACAGCTTCAGTGTTTAACCATTGTCATTGTGACCTTTCTCAGTGTAGGATTCCTAACTGCAGCTAGGGACCTTGTCCTCGCCTCCTCCCCTTCTAGCACACATCTTTGACAAAGCTTTTTACTCCTAGTACACTGCAGCTGTAGCTATAACCTTAGCAGAACACGTGTGAAAAGACGAAAGAGCACAACTTCAAAACAAGTCACATACAACACTATCAGCATAGTCTGAGCAACAGAATCTTAAGAAGCCACTCTGCATTGCTGAATATGAAACAGACAATACAGAACAGATTCAAACACAACACTTGAAATTACCAATAATTCTTTGCTAAGGAAGAACAAACCTGGGCCACTTTAACAGAATTTTGAGTGGAACCACCAGCATGATATTCTACTTTGAACTTTTTCACAAGTTCTTCGAACCTGTTACGAAAAAACAGAGAAGAAAGTTAAACTTTGCAATGTATTTTCCAAAACAAGTAATGAAGATTAGATTACATCACATTATTTGAAAACAAGAAATTCACATACATTCACTGTTAGACATGATGCAAACTGGAAGCATCTATTTAGAGTTTGTCCAAATCATAATACAAAGTATGACATCAAATTGAATTCTTCACCTTAAAGTTGCAAGTGGAGTAAACAATCGGGGGGAAAAAAATTATCTGGAGCATAAGCTCGGCTGCAATGAACTGCTAGATTGGTAAAATACATGCTTGAAGAAAAATTACATAAATTAAGATATTCAGATACTTATTCCACCTCATTAAATTTTACATTCTGTTTCCAGCTTAAGAGAGAAGATTGAGGAGATCTAGTGCCTAGTTCAAAATTAACCCAAACAATAGTGTTATACTTTAATATTTCATGTGAAATAGTATATTTTGACAGGTGAAGAACTTTGATGAACAAATCTAGTAGTATGTGAGAAAATTTGGTAACAGAAAAGGTAAGTGTCTCCAGGTGAACTTTCAAATCCTTCAAGCCATACCACTATGAAAATACAGAATTCTCTGTTAACATTCAGTAGTATATTAGGTTTGAATATTAAAACAAATATTTAAACTTTCAACAGAAGTATCTACCCTCATATTTCAGATCAAAACTTCTGGTTAAGAACCAGTGTCTGTAAGGCACTGTTCATTGTCTAGGAGATATGTTACATCTCTGATCAGAGGATACAACCACTTAAGAAGCAGTCTCCTCTCTACTCACAGGCTGTAGAAAAGGGAACTGGAATGAGGGAGTTATGGAGACTGCAGGGAGGCTATGCACAAATGCCTTTAAATTCCAAGCACACTTCAAAATGAGTGGATTAAACAGCAGGATTGGCAACCTCAGAAGATGTTAGACTCAGAAGGAAGTACTCCAGCAAGTCAAAATGTTTACTGTAAAATTTGTTTGCAAATCTGAGGTTCAAAATTACCTCAATGACCCTAATTAATAGCATATATTTGCCTTTAATGCCTATTAACTTTACCTTCAACAAATGAACCTTGCCTAGTTAGAAGTATTCCAATATATTTCATTGTGTTTAGCATCTTTTTAAGGAGTGACACATCTATATTTCAATAACAGTGCAAGATGAGTGCTATCTACCAACCCTACCCTTTCTCTCCTCCTCACAACCCCAATCTTCTTACATTATGTGAACAACAGCTTTCGGGAGAGATTTGTCAAATAATGACTTGTTTGTTTAAAAGGTTTTTATTTTCAATACCATCTTATTAATAAGAGCGTTTTTCTTTCTACGGTACTTTCCATTTAAAGTGTTTGAATAATGAGCTACTTACCCTAGTGAACTACCAATGGGCAGACAATTAGAAAAAATCAAGAACTAAATTACTATATATGCTTTTCACAGTTATCCACACTACTAATTATCCACCAATTCTATGTCAAGCAATTGAAACCTTAAATGATAGCAAGTAGCTGAAAGTGGGAAAAAAAATAACAAAACCCAACAGGTCTCTTAACAATTGATTTTCAAGCAAAGACAAACCATCATGAACCAATTAAGTATTTTGGCAATATTTTTTCTTTAATTTAATTACATTTTGCCTTTTCACTCAATTTGAGTATGTACTGTGCAAGTCACATGGTTATTTTTGTATTCTTGTATATCTATAAGCATGCAAGTTGATATTTCAATTCTTTTAGCTAAAGGAACTTCAGAAAGTTTCCATGGCCACTTTATTTAATAGTATACTAAAATTATAAACACTTCAGTTGAGCACCTACATACACAGCTCTTAGTCTATGTAAGTAAGTGTTTAAATAGTTATCTTGCAGTTCAAATGAAGAATAAAATAGTCAATATCTAAATTTGGAGGGAAAAAAATGACAACTGCTATAAAATACCATCTGTATTATAAAAATTTCAAACTGACAGCTATGTAATCTAAGAAATAATCTGAACAAATTATTTTACAATTACTTAATACAGTAAGACAAACGATGGTTACACTATTTCAGATTGAACACAAAAAGACATAACTCCTTTGAATTAAAATGGTGAATTCAACATCTCTAAATATCTCTTATATAAAACATAGCAAGTTCATACAGCTGCAAGAAAAGTAAATGTTGCTGGTCATTTTCCATGACAAATCAGAAGGATAATATAAATTCTGTTGTTTTAATCCACAAGAGCCTGGATTGTATCAAGAATGACCTCAAAATTCAGAATGCTGATAGCTTTTTATCTTAAGCTGAACAGTCAGATGGACATTTTTCCCCATGTCAGCAGATGGCACAGGCAGCGTGGGAACACAGAGTTTGTCACTGTGTGCTGTCTGCCTGACCTGCAAAGAGAAGACTCATTCCAGCACGCCTCAGAAACACGGTGCTTGCTTTTAGAAAACCCTCCACTTGAAGGAAGGAAGTTCAACCATAGAAACTGCTCCACGGGTCAGGAATGCTGAACAGAGCTGCTGTGTGTGCTTCAGAACTGAGCTGTTATCACACTTAGGATAATTCAAGAAAATTAGAACCTTATGAGCACGACTGAATATTATTTTTGCTTCACATTCTGCAGTTGTTGTTTTTTCAGAGTATGTCTAAGGCTGTTCTGTATCTGAGAACCATGACCCTTTTCCTGACCGAGCAACATACGCACTACCTTAAATAACAGAATAATAAATCCCACAATCGGTACCATATAAAGGGGGCCCCTATTTTTAGTACCATGAATTTGTCCACCACATTAAAGCGTATTTTAACAAAAGTAAGTTTGCATTTGCAGCAGCATATGTTTTCAGCTATGATACTGCCGATCACCTCTAGCACTGACCAAAGAGGGTATGTTAATGTTTTGCTCAGACACAGTAAAGCCAATAACACTTCTGTCAGTTGCTTTTTTTCCCTTTTTCAGAAGAGAATATACTCCTAACTAAACTTGATACTGAAAGGTGAGGTTGTTCAGTAGCCTCACTTTTGACAGAATTAATGGCTATTAAAAAAAAATTATAAGGTGGTAGTAGAAGAAGCTATTATACAAAAGAACACAAACAAGAATGAGAATATAATCTTTCCACCTTTTTTTTTTTAAACAAAATACACCTCCATGCATTACAGGAGGTGGAGGCTTCTTTTTAGAAGGCATAGATTCTTCTTATATATGCCATACCATTACCTCAAACTGGAGACAGCTGTTAGAATTTCCCCCTAGTAAATATCACTGCTGACAATTTCACCCCCGTTTGCCTCTCAGACCATTCACAACCCGAGCATCACTAGCCACTTTCTCTGTGTGCTATTACTTATCTATGTGTAAACCTTACACTATTCCTTCTCATAGCACCTCTTAAAAAGCATGATTTACTGTACTGTAGAGAAAACTGCACTCACTGTAATATCCCCTCAAACACCTGCAAAGATCATCTGTGTCAGCTACCCCTCTGACCAGCTCTTGCCTCTCGCCCCAGCTCTCTCATAGCCCCTTTTCAGTCACTGCAAGCAGAAGCCACTTCTCTGCATTTGCAAGGCCCTGCAAAATGTTAGGCACTGAACACACCATCCTTCATTTGGTACTTTCAGATTTACAACAGCCTCTGGGCACAAAGCTGTCAACAAAAATAGCTTTTCTCTCACTAACCCATGATATCATCCAATGTCCAGTTACTAGAATTTTCTGTGACTATTAGCAAAAGTACTTTAAATCTTCCTTCAAACTATCTTTCACCATAATGTCAAAAAAAAGTCATCAGCAAGGCTGTGTGATTTCCCAAGGATATTCTCCAGCCTAATAACTGGTAATCCTCTCGTGGATCAATACTCGTCTCTCGTAACTTGCTTTATACACAGAATCTGAGGGTTTTGGAGCTGGGACTATCTTCTTGTTACACAGCAACAGATACATTCATGTATGGCTCACCACGGTTCCAAAATCAAACTGACAAGAAAAATAAGCACATAAAACATTGCCTACAACAAAAGCAGACAACATAAGGCAGTGCAGCTACACTAAGTAAAATTAAAGCAATTCAAGTAATGCCGTTAAGTTTTATGACGTAATTTATATTAAACTACAAAAAAACCCCCCTTTTTAAAGAGTAAAATGGCCACAGAATACCAGAATTTAACTGTCTTACACAGAGAAGAAAAAACACTCCTGATGCATATGTCAGAAACTACTTATCTGCAAGAAATAGAGAAAAGTAATCTCTTGTTTTTCAGCAGGGTGTGTTGCCCTGGGTATCTTTTGATATATCTGCTTATTACCTAAGATGTACTCAATAGCACACATCAGCAGGAGCTACACATAAATAAAATCACCTGTCAAAAGCAGCTAGAGAGGAGAGAAAAATAATTTTTGCCCTTTTGAATGCCAGATAACCAGATAATGACAGCCTGAATGTAAGACAAAAATCAGGTTATTTTGTATAACAATAATAAAGTATTTTCAGTGGATTGTATATTTGGTTTGGTGTTACAAAAATCTTCAAGACCACTATGATGGAAACCTCTTAAATAATCAGTAAAATGTTGCAAGCTGCACATAAGTCTATAACTCCTTTTCTTTGAAGGTATGTTGGGGCTGGGGATGCAGCCATTGTTGATACCTCTAGAGAGGGAGGTAAACAAGGAATTGGTATGTTTTTAAGGTACTGGATGAATTTTAATTAGATTTTAATTAAAAATCATAATTAATGGTGATTCTGACACCTTTGCCAGATATTTATTTTTACTGGCAAGAAGCAGTCCTATTAAGACATGGCAATAGCTTTACATGTTCAGCTGTGAGGAGAACCAGACTAAAACGCTGACAGTTAGATGTTTGATCCTTTTAATTGCATTTCTTAAAAATCTACTTAAATCTTCAAATTAAGTAACCTGTGTCCAACTGCCTATGAAATCACTCCATAAATTAAAGAAAAAAGTATATAAGAGAGCGAGCATCATATTTTACAACCTGTTTTAATAATACTAAAAGCTCAGTAAAACTACAAAAACACCACCAAATATTATTTCAATTTTTAAGGAAACCCTCAAGGAATAAACCAACACAAACAACTAAATAATGCCAAACCTGCATCCTGATTGTTTTGCAGGGCATGGCAGAAGTAGTTATGCATACATCTGGACAAGCCTGTCATCTGTCACATTCTCAGTTTCATCACAGGCTGGGCCAATGCCAGAACAATGCAGGCAGCCACACCGCCAGGCAGATGGGGCACATGTTGTTGAAAGACAACCTTCCCTGGTCAATGTTAGCAGGCAAGCTGAAGCCCTCCTAATTTCATCCTAAGTAAAATCTAATTTACATTTAAGGAAAAGGTCTAGTCTTGAGAATCAAACATGATAATTAAATCAGAGAGTATCATTTTTAAACAGAAGTAGAAGGGAGAATATTTTAGAGCAAATTCTGTGGGTAAAAAGAAAAGCAATTCATATTTTTTAACTCTGAAGAGTGTACCTAATTTCTCTACCTAAATTTACAACTCAGTGTTCAAAGTTCAAACTCTAAAAAGGATAGTTATATATATTAACAATTTCATCCCTACTCTTTGAGATGTAACGAATTAAGATTGAGATACAGATAGAATTGGTTGCTCTTACTTAAAATTGAACTGAAAGAACAAAAATCCCCTTTTGAAATGAGGTACAATCACAGAGGTACATGAGAAAACTTTATAACAGCTGCTTGGCAATGACTGACTTTATGCAGAGCTAGTTCTTCTTATTAGCTTGGCACAGAATTAAAGAGCTTGGGAATGGGTAGGGGAGTAAAGGGGGAGAACGAAGCATGCTAAGAAGGAAGTATTGCAGACAGGTTAGCACCACGGACATACAACACAACAGAAAGCTAAACTTGTTAGGAATATGACTGCCACAATTGAATAGACCAGATCATCGTATTTTTCTCCTTTATTTACTAAAGTTCACAGAACGGTGACTCTTCATGGAAGCATTTGCTGCTGCAAACTAGAATTTCACATGAAGTATTTTCCTAATCACCTCATCCAAACAAACACCAAATGAAAAAAGCCAGTAATTCCAACCAGGTTAGGATTATGAGTACCAAATGTTAATATATGAAAGAAGAAAAAAATTCATAGGCAAATTGCAAGATTCATAGCTTTGAAATATTTTACCACAAATGTTAGTGAGGTTGAAAAAAATGCACTTAAATGTCAGTTTGATAAAAGCCAAAAGAACATTTTCCACATGTGTTTGCATTTAGGCATATTGAAACAAGATGGAAGAAGTAACAGTCATTCATATGTAAGGTTAAAACATCAGCTCTTAAGATCATGATTTAAAGAAATTTCTCCAAGTTTTTTTTCAGCAGGGGCAAATTTATGCAAGTGTTCTTGAAAAGCCCCCCTCTTTCCAGATTACCTGGCTATCTTCCTCCACATTATCTCAAAAATATACATGATTACACTCAGAAGTATCAGCCACAAGGCAAGTTTTTCTGTTGATATTCTACAATCGTGTAGGAAAATGAAAACAGACAAACAAACAAACTCCACAACCCCCCCACTGTATACCACTAGATTATTAAAAGATCACATTTCTGTCTCTAAACACTACAAATACATACACTAGAGATCCACAGAGCACCTTCTCAAACCTTAAAATGTGTGTATAATATATAATTACTATGACATCCCTCCATCTATTAAATTTCTATTAAAAATACTTTAAGAAGTTTCATATAAGGACAGTAATCAGGAACACTATTACAAAGAATTTCTATCAGTTCAGTAATTCACTACAACTGCATGCTTTCCTCCCACAGTCTTTTTGAAAGAAGATCTTCCAAAACAACAGCTAACACTTAAATATTTTGTAGATACATCTAGGGATTTTCATCATAGCATTTGTTGCAAGACACTGTAGGCAGAAACAACTCTCTGCCCTTCTGCATAGCCAATAAGGATCAAAAGACATTGCAGGCAGGGAAAAGAATGTAGCATTTACCTTCTTCATCCTTGGATGCACCAAAGTCTGCTCTGGAGCACTAAGGAACAAGGTCATTTCCTTTGTTATTTCTCAGCAGCATTACAGCATTTTACAACATTTACACTTGCTCCTGATGTTCCCAGTATACATCTGGCAGCTTGTGTACAAGAATACTACTTCTAAAAAAACGGTCATTTTCTGTTTGCTTCTGGGAAGTAGCATGGGAAGAATATGTGCTTCATGAGACCTACCAGTAAATTTCTCATGACCAAATCTACTTGCTAACTAAACAGTGAAAGGGCAAGTTGTTTATCATATTACAATGTAGTGAACTTAATCCTTTTAACATCAGTATCGTTGATCTACAACAAACATGCAGGAACAAAAATAACACTAACTGATTTCAAAAGTAAGACTAGATTTACAAAATTAAAAGCAAATTAGAGACCATAATCCTAACTATGGAACAAATAAAAGAGACTGCAAGAGATGTTTCCTACTTGGCACAGTAGAGATCAGGTGTTAACTGTCAATAAACCTTTAGTGAATACTAATTGAAACTGCTGTTTCACAAGCATCAACTTACTCCAGCTCACATCAAAGTGAAAATTTGTTTAACTTAATAAAATATTTGCCAAGAATATTTTAATATTAAGAGTATTTAGTCATCAAGAGACCTTAGACCATATCTTTGCTACAATTTGCATTATCTAAAGCTGTAGTACAAATCATATTAAACTGTTAAGAACTGACAACTCCCCCCCGCCCCCCAAAATCCATAGGCCCACTCACACACGGCAGACAGAAATGTTGTATGTTTTACTACAGAAATTTTATAGTTTGTACTTTTATTTGTAAATACATAAAAATTGTAAAAAATGTGTTAGGTGCAAAGTTTGGGTTCTGATTCAGAGCCAATAAGATACTAGAAAGTTTTGCAGAGCTGTTTCAAAACGAAATTATAAACTGTTTCCATGCATCACTCGGATCAAGACACATTTAATCTAAGTAATATTCTCTACTAACACGAAGTCCAAAATAATGGTGACAGTTGTTAACCACAATCTAAACCAATTTTTTTTGCATTACAAAAACGCGAATGGTTCATGTCAATGCAACTGCACTGCTAAAACACCTCTATTTCTTCAACCCTTGTGCTATTTTAAATTCTTTAAATTAGTAGCCAGTTGGCACATCTAAACAAGGAAAATATTAAAAATAGATCAGGAGATAAAAGTAGACCAAGAAGACAGTAAGCATCCACTCTAAGCTCCTATTAACATGCAGTGAACTGTAATAATTTTCCTCATGAACAAATAATGAGTGCAGAAAACCCTGCTCTGAGCACAACCATCGGTAAATGCCAAGAGATTTTTCCTGTTTAGTTATCTTCCCTGTTTCTCGGTACAGCCCTGTCTTCAATATACATTTAGACAGTCACCTACTGATAGTTGGAAAAAACTTCCATGCTACTGCAGTAAACTGACTCTGATACTTACACAAGTTTTTTTAAAGGTTTTTCAAGTGTTTTGACCGCAACACTGCTGTTGACAATGTAGGTATTTGACAAATTTCTAAAATGTAAAATAATTTATCTTGACTAACCCAGTCCAAGCCTTGTGGGTTAATGAGGAGCAGCACACACTGGTAATATCAGGATCATTACACTGGATTGGTTTAAAGCACTTTGTAGAGTGACCACAGCAATATGAAAAGAGGAGTTAAACAATATACACTGAAGGGTCAACACCTGCTAATAATGCAAAAATATTTATCTCAATAAGGTAAGATAAAGTATTCTCTTTTCTCTCAGTACTCCATTTACAAATCAAGAGGAAACCCAAACAGCTAAACAATCAATGGAGAGTAAAAATTATTAGCTCTAAAGGAAACATCCTTTTGCCACCAAAAAAGAGAGGAGTCTTCAGACGTATAAAATGCTTTACAAGAGGAAGATGTGTAAACAAAACAAAATAACCAAACAGATGGTAAGTGGCATTAGAAGTACCAAAGGTGACAAAAAGACATGATACTCAAGCTATTCTTAAAATCATTTCCCTTCTAGAATAGGGCTTGGGAGTCTTTTTTATCCTGTCTTTCAACAGTTCACCCTAAATATTTGCTTTTTTTTAAACAAATGAATCATCTACACTACTAAAGTCTGGAATTTCAGTAATACAAAAACAAAGCAATCAGATCAACAGCTCTGATTAGTTACTCTTACATTAGGATTTTTACTTGAGTGGTGATATTTTCATCTCCAAAACAAAGGCTCCCATGCTATATCAACATGAAACCTTCAAACCTTGAGGGAAGAGGTTGAAGGAGAGACTACAAATTGCACACAGAAAATTTTTAAAAAATTAAATATAGTCTTCAGTGGGGAGCAAAGCAAAGATACTGCTTAATCTTAAAAATAATACATAAAATTAATGAATTTGGGGTTCTCTCAAAAGCATAAGCATTATATAGCACTCCTCTACTTAGGAATCTTTTCAAGAGATTCCTCTAGAACTAGGTAATACATCCAAATTTTAGAAAGTGTATGATGTTCTGAATTAGGAAGCAACTATATTTTCCTCTCTATCTCTAAAAGGTGACTGTTTCAATTAACCTTCTTCCTCAAAAATGTTTCCCTATTATACCTACCAGGCTCTTCGTAAATTTCCAGTTTTTGAGATTTTCACATACATGATAATACAATAATAATAATAGTGAGTGCATGTTTATTCTTACAGGGAAATTAGTCTCCATTTCAACGTATTTTCTAGCTTAAGTTTTAGTTACTTGACAGAGTATCTCCTGCAGAGATTAGCCTATTATTATTTGCTACAGACCCTCTCCGAAAGCAAGCCCATTTTCTCCAGATGACTCATTAACAAGCACGACAGAATGAAGTGTTCCAGCCTGAAATGCCAGCAGCTAAAAATAACTCATCCCACAGCCTATGACAATTCAGTCCATCTCTTCACTCCATAGGCACAATCTCAGAGGGTCACCTTTTGGTGGGGGTGGGGGGAAATTAGCATATGCAATGAACTGGGAAGAGCAGGGCAAGGCAGAGGGGCACCGACCTAACAGAACAAGAAAAAAAATCACAAGTTACAGAAAAGCTACAAGGGTACTGCATAAATCATTTGAAAAATCAATGTTCCAAGCATTAAAAAGGCTAATTTCACAGCAGAACAATTCACAGACCGAAAGGAAAAACACAAATATTTGACACAAATAAGACAACACTGAGTTTTCCTCTGAAAAAAGTAATTTTGACTTCCCCTGTCTGTGTGCACCCTACCACCACAACACTAACAAGATGTGTTTGGTGACACCCTGTGTTACTCTTCATGCTCTTATTAGGAAGCTTATGGTCAGCTGTTAAGTTGCACAGAATCCCACCAGCTCTTTTGCTGAACAGTATTTCTGAAAAGACAGCATTTTGTCACAGGAGATGTGCATTAAAAAATTTTCCTCCACTCCCAAAAAGGCTGCAATGAAGGAGGAAGAAACTTACCTTCTTACCCTTAGGCCTGCAAAAAAATTAATATATCTCTTTATGAAATAGAGAAATACATTATCGACCGTGAAATCATAGACTAGCTGAGGTAGGAAAAAACCTTTAAAGGTCAACTAGTTCAAGCCCCCTGCAATAAGCAGGGACATCTTTAACTAGATCAGGTTGCTCAGAGCCCTGTCCAACCTCACCTTGAATGGATCTAAGGATGTGGTCCTTCTCTTGACCCCTTCCAACAGGTCCATTTCTTTCCTGGGCTGAGGACCCCAGAACTGGATGCAGCACTCCAGGTGAGGTCTCAGAAGGGCAGAGAATCAGAGCACTATCCCGTCCCTTGACCTGCTGGCCACGTTGCTTTTGATGAAGCCCAGGATGCTGCTGGCTTCCTGGGCTGTGTGCCCACCATGGCTGGCTCACGTTCAGTGTTCTATCTGCTCATGACCCCAAGCCATCCTTGGCAGGGCTGCTCTCAGCCTCTTCATGCCCCAGCCTGTATAGATACCAGGGCTTGCCCTGATCCAGGTGCAGGACCTTGCTTGCATTGGGTCTTGCTGAACCTCATGAGGCTCACATGGGCCCACTTCTGGACACAGAAAATCCCACACGGGAACTCAGGAGCTACGCACCAGCGAAAGTTAATTTCTTTGTCTGGAAAGCTGCTGAAACAAAACACCTGTGCATAACTACCTGGTAATTAACTGTCTCACAGTTACCACTGATTTGATAATAACATTTCCTTCACAAATCAATTCTTAAGGAAAGATTGAAAAAATCTGAGTTTAATTGAGAAAAGAAATGTCTAGAAACAGTATCTACAGCTGAATAATGGCTTCCTGTACTTCACAGTCCTCCCGTCGAGTCTCAAAGACTAGTAATTAAGCCTTTGAAATGACTAGATGTGACCGTAACAATGTTATTACATAAAATCAAGCAGAGGAACATGATTCACTTCTGCAGTTTTAAGCAGCCTTGGTCACCATTGCACACTGCTTTATTATAGAATACTTGGGTGTATTACACTAATGTTAGTGTGGCTGAACTGCTTGCAGAAACACATTTGCCCTTATGTCCAAGGCTGGCCAGTGTTTGCCACGTACAGCAATAGTACCCAATTCAAACACATTTCAAATGTAGTTTTTGGTGGGCTTGTGAGATAATCCACAGAGAGCATTATTGAGTAGAGAGCTTAAAGACAGTTTCACTATCTACAGATGGTGGGTGACTCCCCTGTAACCTTGAATATGCTACTCTGTTCACAGGCGAAGTCTTTTTCTAGCAGAAACTTCTGACTTAGTTGTGGCAATGTCTTGAATGGTCCAAAACTATTTCCCTCTCCAAAGTTTATTAATTAATTCTGTAAAAATAGTAAAAATATAAAAGCCTCCCTACAAATGTTTTCTGACATTAGAGAATACAAAAAAAAAAGGACACTGAAAAAACAAATATATTTATCCTAACTCTCTCTAGCCAAGAATGACTGAAGATTTTCTACAACAGAGTCATTATTTGTATCACAACTATATACAAGTCAGTAGCAATGGAAAGATCAAAAACCAAGCTGAACTGATGTAATTTACAACATTATGCCATGTAATCCTTGAAGTACAAAATTTCAACCAAGGTGAATTAAAGCCAACAATTAAACCAATTTTAAATTTTATTCAAATCCTTAAAAATCTAGGCTTTTAAAAATATGTTCTTAACAGGTTATAATAAAAGTCACAGTCAAATAATAAATTCAAAACCAGAGTCTTAAGTTTTAATAAGTAGTTTGATATCACGGTGAACTCTAATTTGTTTGCTTGAACAGGGTCTTTTCCTAGCGAGTAGAAACAAAGCAGCTTTGAATCACAAACAATGCCCTGCAGTCAGTGAAACTCATGAGGTATTAATTTACAGTTTCATCTGTGATCAGTTAAACTGAATGTGAAATCTTAAACATCTTTTAAAAAAACACCACAAATAGCTCAATAAGATATTTTTTCAACAGTGCTTTAACAAAAACCATACATTATTAACTACTATTGTCAAAACAGAGCCAAATGCAAGTTGTGTTTAAAGCCTGCATTCTAGTAACAAAACAACAGTGAAATATGCTATCCTTCAATAATATCTAAGAAGTTGATACAGAGGTAGCCAATTCAGTCTTCAAAAATCACTTCACTGACTTTTAACTCACACGATAATAACAATAAAAGCGAAAGTAATACCAAAAATTAAAAAACCCCAATTACCAGAAAGAGCTATGTGTATGTGCATATATATATAAAACCTACTGTATGTATGTGTGCATATATTTAGATCACAAGTCAAACACTTGGAAAAGAAAAAAGAATCATGTGTGAAAATTAGAACAGTTATACAGAAGACCAGAAATCAGTCTTCCAGGAAATTCTTCATTTCTGCTGTACAGGAACCTGTACACTTTTCATTCTCTCTCTTTTCATTCATATTCACATATCCCATCTTCCACAGTGCATGATGCTCTATGCACAAGGACATCCTGTCATTTCAGAATCACCTTCCATTTCAAATTGTGCTCCAAACAGTTGTACATAAAAAATAGTGTATGATCATATTGTCAAGACCACTGGCATGCAGATACCCACTTGTTATCAAGACTAAAGAATTTAAGACAATCGTACCACTGACAGCTACTGCCACCTTAGTGGAGAAGGCAATAACTACCTGTATAAATGTGGATGGACAGTTTTAATGTAAAACAAGGCAAATTACTTTAAATCACCTTCAGAGGTAATGAGTGGGCACATCCACACTAAAAATACTCCCAAAAGTAAACCCTTGTGTCTCATATACAACTATCACATTGTTATTGGAACGGATACTAACCATGTATTTATTAACTTAACTTGTAGAAAGAACAAGTATATCCACAAAATGAAAATTTAAGATATCGCCAGACAAAGACACATCCTGAACACATGAAGTATTTAATATTCAGAGAGGTTTCAAAGACCTTTTCTTACCACCTTTTTTCAGTTTTAGATCCTACAACAGAGAAATCAAACTTGGCTGGCAAAGATTATTAAGCTAAATCAAGTCTTAGTAAATTGAAGAGCTCTAAAAGGCTGACCCAAAAATCTCCTGGAAAAAATGAACTGAAGCTGCTGCTCATCTGAACACATGATTATTTTAATATGCTTTAAACTTTTAGGACAGGAATACAACAGCAATGGCAATGACAATCAAGGCATCACATACAAACCTCAAATTACGTTTTTAGAAGACAAATGACTGTATTTTCCCAAGCCCTTATTGCAAGCCATCTGGATTTAGGAATTTAATATATGCATGTTATCAGCAGAAATCTTGAACATGGACAAACCAAGAGTTTATTATAGCAAAAGAAAATAAGTCCTGGTCATGATTTTTTTTGTTCCTGAACAGGCAGAATCACAAAAAAGTATTTTTTCAAATCCCTTTCTCTGCAAACATGCAGGTTATCCATAACAGCAGGCCTGAGGATAGCAACCATTATCCATGTGTTCTTTTATTCCTGTTTTCGAGTAATGGTTTCCAAAATATTTTTCCCAGCCTAATTGTCTTCCTGCTTTTTTCTCCAGCAAAGATACCTGAGAACTTATCATACTGTCCTCTGAGCCTCTGAGTAAGAAAATTTAACTTTATTTATTACTCAATTTAATTTCTACCTAGTATTTTATTTTATGAAATACCTGTTCAACTCCCTTATTTCCCTTCAACTGTTTCTGAGAGGCACAGAGGTTTTTAAGTGACCTCATCTGCAGACCTTGTTTTGTTGGCTGGGCTGTTGCTTCTATTTGGAAAAATTTTCTATTTGGTTAATGTCTTTATGAGGGAGCCCTTTCGGAAACCATATTAGCTCTGCGTGAACTCTTTACTTTTCAAGATAACTGCACCCTGCAACTCAAACTTTTAGAGAGTCTCCAGTTGGCAGATTTTAGTCATTCCTAGGCCCTGCACAAGGGGAGAGAAAAGAGAGTGTGCAGACTGCTCTTTGCACACGTGTCTGTCTCACTGGTAAGGGGAGCAGATAGGTTAAACTTCTATGAAGAGTTATATATGGGTAAAGCCTTTAAAAGTCTGAGCAGAATTTACACATTTAATTTATAACTAATCATTTAAATAACATTAGAAGTGAGGCAACTGCCTGTATTAGGTAATTAGGTATAACATTCAGAACAAGCACCATGATCTGCTTAAATCTATTACATTATCAGTGGTTTCAGCTACTAACAATAATCTGTTCACAAAGAACTAGTTTCAGTTAGACTTCCCTTAGGAAAAATTAAATCTTCTGCAACACATTATTGATAAGAAAGTATTTATGTACACTGTTTGGCCTAGTGACTTCCTTTATTTCTCCCTACATGAATGCACCAATTTTTTGGTTAATACAGTAAATCTGTTGTATTAAATCTGAACCTGATTAATGATGCACTGTATCAAGCTAAGTAGAATTCAATTAGTGTATAATTGATTAGTGTGTAATTGGAGCAGAGCTCTAGATTTACCAACATTAATTAGGATGGCTTATTACAGATAATTTATGTTATCATAATATAAAACAGAAAGTAGAAGTACTTGGTTTATCCAGAAAGCTTAAGATCAGGTGGACATCCTCACAGATTAGAGAGTGTACAAACTAAAGCCTGCAGAGTTCTTCAAGACACGTAAATCATAACAAGCTAAGTCTTTTAAAGAAAGTTAAATTGCTGATTAACCTATTACCCTGGATTTCCTAAGCAATTAGACTGTTCATACTAATTTACTATAATAGACCATTCTAACAGAAGAGGGTACATCTACAAAACTGCTACAATTAAACATCAAATCCTTTCCGTCAGTACACAGTATTGCCAGACTGAGAACAGAAGGATGATTATTACTCTCAAAAATTAAAAACAAACCAAAACCTTCCCAAAAAAACCCAAAACACCTTTAAGGTTAAAGTGTACAAAGCATATGCACTTATTAAAGCAGCAGAGGGAAATAAGCAGAAACAACTCAGCTACCAGACCTCATCCCTATTTGCTTAAAACTCCATTGGATGGTAACTCCAGTCTAGACAGAGAGAAGAACTGCACATTCCCCTGAGTACACTGCCACAGTAATTATGTTCATTATCTTGCATGCTAACAACAAAGATATAATAATCTACCAGTGAATAATTCATACATTGTTAGGTCCCCCTATGATGTTCATTACTAATGGCACTACTCACAATGCAAGTTAGAATGCAATTTTTTTAAAGATGCATTTACTATATAAACAAAATCTTGAAGTAATTTTTACCTTCTTGGCCGTTAACAAATTTAGCAACCAGTAGAAATACAAGGGTTTTAAAATAATTTTCACATGTACTTAAATGAATACCAAGCAAGAAAAGTGAAACAGCCAGTGAGCAAGTTCACAGATAAAAGTAAAAATAATACTTTAAGAGGTAAGACCTTAACACTTTTTATTGTAAGTTAACAACAAAAGAACAGTCAAAAAGCTGTAAGAACAGTCATTGGTCCTCTCCATCCCCTCTCCCAATGCTTGCTTCATTCACTACCAAAATTAAAACATCTTTCCACTATTTTTATCTAAATACTTGCCATCTTTCTCAAAGAATCTTAAACAAACATCAAATTTAAGCACACACATTAACCTAACTGACCTACTTGCCTATTATAATCAATAATTACAGCATTTGTTCATTATTGGGACTAAATTCAATCTCTATATCTACTATTTTGCCTCCCATTTTCACTTGCTTTATAAATTTCTTTCATTGTATCTGCTGAACTTTGCTTGGAAAAGTCAAAATAAGTGCCTCTTGATCTTTTTCAAAAACTGTTTCAGGTTTAGAACTGCCATAACTTGTCTGACAACCCACACATATTACTGAATCCCCTGAATCAATGTACTTAACTTCAATAACCTGAACACAATAAGGTACAAAATGCCCTTCTTCGAAGATTCCCTGCCCCGGCTGTCAAATTCTGTACTGGTCCCTCCCAAATATTTTTATAGGCTAACAGGTAATCTAATTATACACATTATTTACTCATGCAGCTTAGCACCAGTGCTGCTCTCTGCATATGCAAGGTGTTAAGACCATAGTGAAACTCAACAGGAATAACCACATTTGATCATAATGTTCTGATTTAGTTTTTTACACACTTATGAGAACTTTCAGCAAATCCATTCACACTGAACAATCAAAAAATCAGGTTTTTGTGTAAGATAATAATGAATTAGCCTATGTCAAAAACATGACTTTGGCAAAATCGAACACCAGAATGATGAAACTGATATGAAGTTAATTGAAAGCATGCGCATCACCAGTACCCTTCAGGATCAAGAAAATACTTAGCAGAAATAGTTGGTTCTCAGGCTCCCCTTGCACATTTCCACAACCATTAACAGAGGACGCCAGGTAGCCCAGCCCTAGGAAAACTCTGGCTTCAGTAAGGCACAGCACTAACTACGGCTTGAGCCCTCTGTAACAAAGGGCACCTTCTCAAACCCGGGTCTACGCTTGGCAGCATTAAGAATCTAAGACAAATAAGAGAAAGCTCAATACCAAGACATTCAAATTCAGTTGCACAAAAAAACATTTAAAGTTTAAGAGAACCCTGTGGATCAGAGGTCACAACTTACAGGCATGAATGAATGAATATGCTTGTCATTAATTAATTAATCCAAGGTAACAGAATTAACTGTCTCAAGTGGTTAAAATTTTTCTATAATATTAGAGTATTTGCCAAAGTCACCTACGTTTGGTAATCTGCTATTTAGGTTGCTTGAAGACTGCAAGTTTGTGCAATTTCACTGTGTTTGATTCAAACACAAACAGTGTATATTTCCACGTGGCCTAACTGCATTTGCTGGCTCCACAAACTACGCACAGGATTAACATCTTATTACCAGAATATTGCCACCAGGTGTAATGGTTTAGAAACAAAAAGAGAGTTCAAATTTTACTTTCACACACTTCCCCCAACTGTTTCTTCTTGGGGTAATTTCAGTATCTGACACCTTTTCAAACTTTCCAGTATACTTAACTTCCTAATTTTCCTAATCAACATCTTACGAATCTAATATGCTACCATATCATTCTCACTTATTACAACTGGAAAAGCCTTTTATTTTGAAGGTTTTATTAAACAGACGTAATGCTTGCCAACCACATCTTCAAAGCATACTAAAAAAGGAAAGAAATGCAATTGTTAAAAATGTGATGGTATGTGGAAACACAATTTAACAAGAACTATGGAAATATTCAGGTATGTTTGATTTTTAATAGGTTACAATGAAATTATTCCCTGAACAAACTGTGATAGCCCTTTTATTTCTTTCCCAGCATTACTGTCACTCCGTTATCTACTTTATTATACAAGTACTCATGCTCCAGTTGGTCTCTAAATAAATCATCCTCATGTAAGTAAGAGAAACTAGTTCCATTCTTAAATTATGAAATTTAGATCAATTTTCTGGCACTTTAAATCAATGTAACTAATGGTCCAATTTCAAATCAATTTGATGCATGTAATTTACAATAAGCATGCACATCCTTCCTCTGAAAGGCTAACAAATGAATTTTACAACGACCACACCATGACTATGATAGGAATTCTAACAAGTTAAGAACACTCAGCTATAAAGTTTAAGAAAAAAACCCCAAACAAACCAACAAGACACATGCCTCTACCTCCCAACCTTTGAAATTTAACACACAGGCAGCACATAAAAGGTCAAAGTGCTGCTCTTCACCACAGTGATCCAAATGTACTGTCTGTACTATCAAGCTTCTCTCATCCACAGAAGTAGGTCATTTTCTTCATGCCTGGTCTACCGACAATTTGAGACACATTGGTACTTTTTCCAGAAGTTTAAGAATAGAACTGTTTTATCTCTCACTCACCAGTGATACAGTAACAATACTCACCAGAAGTTCCAGCTGGTAACTCAAAATCTGGTAGACATATAAAAAACCCAAAACCATTACAGGCTGAGGAATAGTCATCAAAAAAACTCAAATCCTATACTTTAGAGAATCAGGCCTCAGTCTAGATGCTCAAGTCTAACTTCGAAACAGAAGTAACAAAACCAATCCCAAAGAAAGAGCTTAGTAGTCTGTCAGTTCAAGAAAACTGAAGATGATTTAACAGGCTTCAAAGCAAATAACAAGAAAATGAAATTAAAAAGTAAATCTCAGAGAGGACAGTAGATGATGCATCATCTAATAACTTCCTCCTCCCTTCTGTCAAAACTCACACCACTTTCTCGCATGTGTGTCAAGAGTCAGAGGGTGGCAACTCCTGAACAATGCTGCTTATTTCACTCACAACTTGGGTGGTACAAACACACAACTATTCCTTTTCTTTCTTTTGCTACTCCCAACAATTTTTTCCATGTTCTATTGCTATTTATCTGTGAATTTTCTTTTACCTAATTGACTTTCCAAGCAGCAATTACTCTAAGTATTGCAAATGAAATTAAAAATATAAATGATACCAAAAAATCCTGCAGTGATATTAAAGTCTCTATTAAAACAGTTTGTGCTAAGCCTAAATGTAGAACTTAACTTGAACTGTAAAAGAGGAACAACCAACTATTACTACTCCAGATCCAGCTCATGAAGGGCAAACTTTTAGTAAAATCCTAACTGTATGAAAGCATCCCTAAGCTAACAAACAAGCATTTATAACAGCCAGTACACGCATTCCAGTCCAGTCTTGATTTCTGTCTTTCCTTTAAATACAAGGTTGGTGGTTATTCTTTTCCAAGAACAGTGTGAACTCTTCACCATGTTTTTACTTATTTATTCTTCAAATAAGATAAAAGCTTCCAATGCATTAAAAGCTATGAGCTCAGCAGCAGCAGCCCCACATTTGAAAGGTTTAACAATGCCAACATAAGCATGCAGATAGCTCGTGGACAGTAGTGCATTGCCATAAGAAGTCCTAGGTCTAAAACTCATTTCAAGCTCCTATATATGGAGCCATGTTGGAGCCAGACAATTAGCTGGCTTTAGGAATAGGCATGCACTGTACGAGCATTTCAGGGCAGCTGTCAGACTATCTCTTGCCTGCTCTCAGAGCCCAACTTCACAGCAGCTGAGGCAGATAAGGCATGCTCCTGGAACATTCTTTCTTTTTTGTTTTGTCCAAAAAGAATTCAGTTTATATGATCACAGATCACTCTACAATGGGAAGTCAAGTGAAATAGGTGGGGACAGATGAAAAGTTCAATACAGAAGAAGAGGAAATCCAAACTAGACACTAACATCAAGATACCTACAGAACACTTTAGTTCAATCTATCCGGACAGCATCCAGATTAGCTAAAGGTCTTTTCCTCAAAGGATAATTCCCTGCTGTCTTTTCAGGATTACACATAACATCCATCTTCCTAACTGGTATTCCTATACATAATTCCAGTGAGTCAGCCTAATTAAGCATCCTTCATTTATGTATTAACACTGACTTAGATAACCTACAGTCTACTTAAACTAACAAACAAACAAAAGTGGCATTCCAGGTCTGATTTCCAGAGCTGTAGTAACCTATAGGTAGCATTATACATCAGAAAATCGCAATACTTCCTCTCATCTCCCCAAAACAGCTATAATCTCACCTTTCCACTGCAAAACACACAGAGGAGGTAAGGTTATAGCAGAGTATCTGCCCCCGAGGCATGGTACTTGGAGCACATGACTTCCACTGTATTAGCACCAGAAAGGATTAGGCTAACACTACTTTGCATCCTTGAAGACCAAGCCTATACTGCCTCATTCCAAACCCACATTTGCACATGAAAGAGCAGGAAGAATAAGCAAGTCCGAATGAATTATTCTTTTTGCTAAGAGGAATTGAAACATCAAGCACAATTTGGAAAGTAGTAAACATACACCTTGGCTAACAGAAATTTGCATATCAGCATATAATACACTAAATACACTAATTTTAGATTGTTTAGATACACATGTAATACTTGCAAACAATTCTTCAAGATAAACACCAGTTGAAGTCTGCACTCAATTCAATCAAATGTTCTTCATTAGGATCAAAGTTCATCCAATTCAACTAAGTTGTTTTAAATAACGCCAAGTACTCCGAGACAAGTCATGATGTAATATGAGAAATTTCCCTACTCTGTTCCCTCTCATTGCATCTTTGGGGGTTTAATGCAAAATTTAACATCTGCATATGCCCTCTCTTTCCTCAGTTTATTAAGGACTTAACAAGGAAAAATAATTTGTTTAGTAATTTTTGAGGTACTGCTTGCAGGATTTTCATTCCTTCATCCAACCAGCTTACCAATTTCAGCATGCTTCATCTTAGATCAGTTTGCATGCCTTAAACTTCCAGATTGGTTTGATCTTGGTTAGCTTCTCTTTTATATTAAAAACCACTCTCCAAAAGTCTGCATTTTCTCCCTATCAAGGCTGTTGTCAAGTCTGGGACAACATCTCTAATGCTGAAGTTTTTAAGACAGAGGAGGCAAGCTGTTCCTGGGAGAATGCCAATATTTCCACTCTCCTCTTTTATTTGTGCATGTGTCTCCCCACAGTGAAAGACAGAGCTCCCCCAGACAGGACCAGCCACAGCACAACTAAAACACCACAACTCCAGCAATTCCTTCTTTCAGAAAGAATGGAACAACAAGGTAACAAATGAAAGCCATCTTACAGATTTAACACAACTGGTATATGGAGAACAGATGAAGAAAACCAGGATATATTACTCAAAAAAATTCAGAGGAGCAGTACAAAAGGCCAGTTGAATTTCACCCTCCTTAAAATGCACCTATTAATGATTCTTACAAGATCGAGTGTTTGAATAGTATCCCAAGACACAAGAGGTGACAGAGGGCACTAAGGTGTAACCCTGAGTTCTGACTGCTTTTACATAAGAGATCGGAAAAAAGAAAAAAAGAAATGATAGTTGGGAAAGTTGAAATAAATGGATAACTGAAAAAAAGTTGGTGAAGGGACTTCTAACAATCAGTGAAGATTCATGAATTTCCACTACAAAGATACTGAACCCTAAAACATGAGGCCTGGACAGAAGTTATCTTTAAAGAATTGTCTTTATTTATCAAATGAAGTTGGATGCTGTCAAACAATATCTGTTTTACAAAATCTATCATGACTACTGTACATTATAAATTTTAAAAAAGACATATGTCACTACTACATCTCGGTTGTTGAACACCCTATCTATATTCACAGTCACACTGACTAAAACATGAGTTTGTGATGTGTTACTTCATTACACTCAGAAAATGAATCTCTAGTAATAAGAATTTAAGTGAGACAGACCTATGACACACTGAACATGAGAACTCCATGTGAGAATGTACCTAGGATTTCATACTCCTTGAAAAAAGGGATCATTCTGCTTCATTATTTCATACAGAAGCTGGACAGCATAGCAGCAGTCGCACAATAGAACATAATGACTCTTCCACATGCAGACCAAATAATCAAGAAAAAACCTGAAAAACTGAAGTGTATCTGGAATCACACACCTAGCTACAGTGATTCAGAAATTTCATTCCAGTTAATGACACTTTTTTGTATGGCCTGGTCATTTCTGAGCCTAGAGTAAAACAAGTAGAATTTGATAAGACCTAGAGAGGTGAATAATGCCAGCTTTTTTCCCCACTGTTAAGTGACATATTATTTTATAGTGACCCTACAAAAAAAAAAGTGAAATAAAGCACAATCAATGAAATCATAAAATACATTAAACAAATTTCATTAATACCTCACAGAGACATGACACTGTCCAATAAACATCCACAGAAGACTTCAGACTCAATTAAAAGAACACAGATTTCTGCAGGTATTTGATCTTGCAGATGATCTCAGTTTGTCCCAGGAAGAGTGATACAAAGAAGAATGCAAAGGTAATTTTCTCATTTTTTCTTTCTGAAACACATCATCTTCAGGTACTCAAGAGATGAAGAAACAAAAATATGTCACACTAAAAGGAGTTGTCCAACTTACAGTGCTGTGTACATGGAATAAGATTGTCACTGACCAAGATCTTCACTTACTTTTAAGCGTTTTAGGTCCTTTTCAATGCTAAGCAATTTTTTAAAGCTTCAGCCAAGCGGAAATTAAAAACAAAACAAAACAGGATCCATTTGCTTGTATCAAGTGGGAAGAGTTACATATTCCATTAAAGTACTTAAACATAACAAAGGGGATTTTCAACTAGAATTAAATCTCTTCTTAACCCTCAATGCAAGAGAAATGGGTCCATTAATTCATAATCCTTTTAGATAATGTCCTAGACATATTTAGTCTAATACTTTGCATGTCTTTTCAACTTCTACCACCTGAAACATCTATACATAGATCACCTGCTTCAAGTAAGTACAACCTTCAGCCCAACAGACACTCCAAGTATAAGATCAATACCTGTGTCGATACCACTTATCACTGTCATAAAAAACTTTCATATGAAGCTCCAAAATATGAAGCTCCAAAGCTGGTCAACTTCCTCTAAACTCCTGCGCTTCAGCTTCCAGCAGCGATTCCTTGCATCTTCTCTTGCACCCCTCCTGGCCCCAAGCGTCTCCATTTAGACCCAACAGTACTACACCATGTCCCTAAGCCTCTGAATTTTCTCCCAGACTTCTCTCAGAAATAGCCTGTCAACACTTCAAGCCAGCTCCTCAGAGTCTTAATTCCATTCTGCCTTATCCCAACCCTGTTCTTGATTGGAGCTCCAGGAAGAGAACTGTCTTCTCTCAGAGAATTCAAGATACATAGCATTACTTCCTATGACTACACACTTACTGTTACCTCAAAAGTTTAAGGTGAGATTGCCTATGTCTGTACTAGATAGGGCTAACATCTACAACAGCAAGTAAAATAAACACAGTAAGAGATGATGTGTTGAGACAGAAAGGAGAAAAATTAACATTAATCATATGAAATAATTGCACCAGAAGAAGAAGACTGAAATCTATGCCTGTTAAAACAGAGACTTTGGAACAGGTTGTCTGACAACAAAAAGAAATTTAAAAAAAGAAAAAAGAAAAAAAAAACCTAGCTACTCTCATATCTAGGATGGATGTAGCATAAACAAACTAAGGTCTTTCAGGTGCAGATGGAGCAAGCAAACAGCTTCTGATTTCAGCAAGTAATAAGCATATCCAAGAAATAGACTCTTAATATACCTGCTGAAGGTAAAACTGCTTCTAATAAAGAAGCCTGGTTTCTTAACAATGCATATTCTGTATTTGCTACACCAACAGCCTTACTTCTCTGTCATGTTCTTGAAGTCCCTTCACAGTAACTTGTCACCCTCATTCTTCTCCCCACCTCCTCCAACCCAGCTGCTTGGTCGGTGAAAAGGAAGGACCCACTGATTTCTGGTTCCCTGCATTATGGTTGACTGGGTAGTGCCCATAGGCTGTTCCAGTCCAGCAGGCGTGATCCTGCTGGGGAAAAAAGGTCTGTGTTTCACCCCCCTTTCCCTACATGCAACTCTCTTTATCAAGCCACTAACTTGCTTGAGACCTTTGGTAACTTCTTATCCTACACATTTTCTTTTCCCTGTCAAATATGGTTCCGATATTGCCCACTGAGCTTCAGAGTTATTAGAAGACAGACACAGAATACCTCAATTGGTAAAAGAGACAGGCAATAAATAGACAAGATGGAGTCTTTGCAAATCTCATAATTTCTTCTGAAGTCAGGACTGACAACAGCAATAGTTTTCTTAGGTTCCAGGGACTTTCCTCCTCTTCCTCTCCTCTCCCAGGCCTCTTAAAAAAATTTACTCCAATTGCTCCAGACAGATCAAAATATGTGAATGAAAATGGAAGGGAAAGAGAGAGCAAGCACAAAAAATAATTTTTAAGCCAGCTTAAAAGAAAATTGAAGTATGTTTTCAATTGTTCATAGGATGTTCAAAGATGAATTTCAAAAATTTCTAAAGCCATTTTAACACTCAAATCTCTAGCTTATCATACTGCAATCTTTAAAAGAAGGCACACCTTTTCAAGTAGTTATTTACTTCTCGAAATGCAAATTTGTAAGAAGAATCCATTTTCTCCTCCCGCAAAAAAACATGAAGGGCTTTCAAAAGCTGATTTACCTTCTCATTTATACAAGGTAATGCAGTATATTTGCATAAAACAGTCAAAACTTTTTTTTTTGTAATGTAATAGGTAGCTAACTATGTAACCCCTGCCGTTTTAAAAGACAGTCCCCTCGTTAGGAAACCGTTCAAAGTGACAATTTCAGTAACTCAGCATCTCTTTCTGGATAATTAGATGTATTATGAATATGCAGATTTCATACAGCTGATTGGCTCAAATGTACCCCATTCCTCAAGAACATCACATTCCCTACAAACAACTGTATTAGCAAAGGCAGGCTGTCATCCAAACTTGTACTAAACATTCATCTGTAAAGCTCAAATACAGATCACACCAGATAGAATTACTTTTGCCCAGCCTTCGTGAAGGTACAGGTGGATGACTATTTTACTACTGGTACTGTGACCTGTATACATAGGACTTTCTCACAGCAGATCTTTACAAAACCTTTCTGGAGGACAGGGGTGGAGGTTTCATGCCATCCACAATATCACAGAAGGTAAGTTAAATAACATAACAATAGCACCATCCAGTGGCAATCTCTTCCCTTTAAGATATTCATCACTCATAACACTTAGGGTGAACCCACTGAAGCAACTGTAAAACAGGTAAGTAGGGTGCTTCCACTTCTAATCATAGTTTTTTGAGCAGCCAGCACCCCAAAAGTATAGGAATCTTGGTAGGAAATGCGGTACTAGCAAGGAGCTTGAGAAAAGCAACCGCACATACCAATAACTGGGGGGGAAGAATACTGAACAAAGTAACAAAAATAAGACTGTGCAACTTGTAAATACTGCAACATCTGTAATTCAAGTTTATTCTGATACTGAAACCTTCTAACATATTTACGCGAAGTTGAAAATACTTTCACCTGAACTAGGCTGCTTCTTATTGATTTTTAGGCAGAAAATTATTCAATACTTTAAAATTAAAGACTCAAACAGAAAGACAACCCTGGCCCTTCCCACCAAAAAATACATTCCGACAACTGTACCCTGTATATTTTACACCTGCTTGTTCCTCCCTCTAGTTTTTTAATTCATATTAATTTAAGTTTTTTGCTTAATTTCTATTTGCTCATTTGATGTCCTATTTCCTCAGAAAAACAAGTAATTAGTATTTTCAGGTACCAGAGTGGTGATCTTCACTCATAGCAAGCACCTGTGGCAGAGCCAAAGAAATCCCGTAAGACATGAAAGGGCAAAAAGGCTGTTGTACAATAATTGCCAACTGCAATAGCCAGAACAACAGAAACAGAGGAAGAAAGCACTGGTTTCTGAAAGACATTTGGAGGGTGTTTTTCTCAGAGTAGACAGAAAATAAACAGTCACAAAGTTTAATAGTTCAGTGTCCAACCCTTGACACAGGCACATCCTTCCAGCTTAGGAAGGATTCCCACAAAATATATCAACCAGTAACACATGTATTTGGACAATTACAATGGCATGATTTCCCCTTCATTGTGAAGTGGTATATTCAGACACTGCAAAGTTTTAACAAAGCTGCTGTTTGTTCCTAAACATTCTCATAGCTGCTGCTGGAATTCTAACCCAAAATTATTTTCTTAGAATTCAAGAAATCTGTGCAGGACTGTGTCAACAGATGGGAATGGCAGGCTTATTCATTGATGCATACAGACTGATCTATCTCTGTTGCTGAGTGCTAGAAATATTAGCTCAAGATATCGCCTACTTTAGAAAAGTTCTTTAAGTTAGTTCAGAAGTTTTCACCAAATTTTTAAGATAACTTGTTACTACAGCTTAAAAGCACTGTGTTAACTACTGGAGTTGCACAGCCTCTTCAATTCAATATTCAATTTCAACTTAAAGCACCCAACATATTTTTGCACTAATACTGAATTTCCCAAAATATTTTTTTCCCATATAGTGGAAGACTGTGATTCTGCTTTCCTATATTTGATAGTCCAATTTTGGACCTGCACACATCCCACTGACATAAATCTAGGACAAGCAAGATAGGAGAACATGTATGTATTCAGGTCTTTTTACACATATATTAGAAATAAGTAATTGAAATTAATTAATACCATTATCCACTGTCTTTAGCTCTCTTGTTAATCCCCTCAAAACCAGAACCAGTGACATCAGTTAAAGAGACAGGCCAGGACTGACATACTGGGTGCAAGGTGGTTCAGATGCTTAACTGGCACAGGGAGCTTATGTCCATCACCTCCCACACACCCCTGCACTCGCCTGTGTAAGGTCTGTGTGTTTCAGCTGCTCAGCAGAGGCACTGGCATCTGCAGCTGCAACTGCACCAGCTGACTCATGTGACCAGAAGGTACCACTGAATCCCTTGCAGCAGCTGCACTCCATCTGTGATCACTGGTTTGGGGACAGAAGCTGCAGTGTGTGTCAGTTGCGGTTTCCACTTCTTGTAAACAAGGTCATCTGATCATACAGTCAGAGCAGCACCAGGGCAGGAGACCCCTTTCAGAATAAGCAGATGGCTCCATCGTTCAGGCACACAGCTTCTGAATGTGCAGCAAGTTTCCCATGCAGTTTAGACCTGGCTACATTCCCTGTTCGCTTTGGCCACAAATCCATAAAATTACAATCTTATCTGGTACAAAACTTCAAGAACTAATCAATTCAGATGTCTGAGAAACGATTACATGATACAATGATTACAGAGCTATATAAGTATGTAGATCAGAAGATATTTCCTGGCAAGTCTTCAATGTTATTCATGAGCAGTAGGAAAGCAAAATGTACTTCTCTCCCTGCAGATGCAAAACTGCACATCCACACTGGACACATAGACTGCTAAGCAGGGGCTTCCAGATCTCCTGATTAAATCAGATGGTCAACTTTAGGTGACCTCTTCCATCACACTACTAAAATGGTTTAAGTCTCAGTATTTTCCTCACACTACAGGCTACTCTGCCTGCTCTATGCTTTTGCCTGTAGGGGTGCATGGGTGCATAGATGCACAGAACCTTACCCTAGCAAAAATACATGTACATGTTCTCTTTGCACACAGCTTTGTCCTGCACTGTCCTGGCTTCCCCACTTAGAACCACTGCCCTTTTTCCCCATCACAATTCCTACGCATTCTGTAATCCAACCAACTCCCTCTTCACTGTTAAAGGCAATAGTTCTCTGTTCCACCTGCAAGCAAACTTTTCAGTGGGAATGAAGCAGCACACCATTACAAATTATACAGTAAGATTGCACTGCCTCCACATGACATCTTACTATTTCCAAAGACCCTTAGAGGAGGCTAGATAAATATCTGCCAGGAATGACAGAGATGCATCTCTGGCTGGATTGGGGGATTGAAACTAAATGATCTCTTGAGGTCTCTTTCTACAGTTCTATGAAAGGAAAGGCAATTAATGGGCAACTACTAAATTATTTTCACACAAGCCATTTAATCTGCTCTGAGAGATGACCACCTTTAAAACAGCAGAATTCACTGTTCTGAGCACTAATTGGTACTCTTGGGGCTAGGCTTAACTCAGAAAAGACTGAACTGGCAATAGAGACTTATCTATTCTTTCAGTTGCTAACAGTACAGCTTATTTTATGTTTTATTTGTGGTACTTACATCTCTAAATGAGGATACGTTTAGAGCCAAATTAAGTGAAGAGAGTGATACTGTATACACTGCTTTGGAAATGGAATATCTGATGTGATTCTGCCATTTTTATAATAGGGTAACAAGTAGGCATCAGTGGAAATTCTCTGACAAGTCAATTCTAAAGAGTTTCACTAAAAAATCACTTTAAATGAGAGAACTGAAGTCCCAGCACAGGAAAAATATATACCATGTTATTCATTGCACACAAATGTCAGAACAACAGGACTAAGCTACAACAAAGCTCATTACCTGAGTATTTAGGAAAAATGCTGGCATTATATCCTATGTCTCTCATGGAATTATGAAAAAACAATACACAATGAATAATACTTTATTAATTTAAACAGAGCAGGCAAACACAAGTGCCAACAAGAAATACATTCTATTCTTAGAATCCTAAGAGTTCACAAAAGCCTGAAGCTATTCAAGAATCAAATGAAATGTGTCTGCATTTTAAAAATCAGTTATAGTGTATCCTCTGTTACAGTAATTTTTTTTTCATTAAGAAACACAGTAAGAGAATGGAATAAAAATCCCATGTTAAATTCTCACTCTTTATTTTGGAACATGCAGCTCTTGCAGTGTAACTTGCAGCTTGAAGTTAAATAATTACTCTGACAGCTCAAAACCATCCCACAGCAATCTTTAATACATTCTCTTTCTAAGAGATACTAAGACAATGTATCTTCTAGGCTATTAAAATGTCCAATTACTGATTTCTAAATTTTAGAAAAATTGCAGGTTTAGTGCTACATAGCATAACACAAAAATTAATACTCACGAGACAGACTTTGTCCAATTCTAAACTATGTACTTCTGTGCAATAAAGACGCAGAAACCTTAGCTTCCTTAGCTAAAAAGCAGCAATCCCAGGAGATTTTGCATGCTCTGCAGCACAAGACTGCATCTTATTCTCAGTATGCACCCCATTCTCAATTGGAAAGAAACCACTATAGTTACAGAAATATGCAGCAGTATGGAAAAAAAAAAAATCATTCTGCATATTCAAAACTCAGTCTTCAAATACATCGGAGGTTGCACACAGTCCTGTCACGACTGCATTAACACCACACTTCGTCAACACCAGGAGTCAGTGAAGTTGAAACATTAGCACCATTTTTTAATGTGTTGAAAATATAAGAAAAGTGCCAACAGAAGTGGTGAGGGAAGTCCCCTTCTTCCGGACAATAATTTCTTACTGAATGCCCAAACTGCATTTACTAGAAACAGACCCCAGGAGGACAGGAGGGCGCAGCCCTCCTGTGCTGTCCGTGAAGCCTTTGCTATGAACGCTGGGGGAGTGGCAAGCTGAAGTGCTGTACAGGAGTTCAGATCACTTGAACCTTCCGAGTCCAAGAGTTCAGTTCAGGTCTGTGGGTTCTCTGCTCACTCTGTGCAGGAGGGTGAGCTCAGAACAGGCAGCAAAAGGAAGAATGTTATTTCCTTGCTTTAAAGCATGTGAAGTACACACCGAGTAACAGTAATCGCTGTCAGGAATACTATCAGGAAGAAAAACAGAGTAATCCCCCTGATTAGCTCTCTACACAGAAGAGCCAAAGAGGTGATCCATGCCAGTCCGACTATTCCTGCAGAAATTGTCAAAGGGCAAGAAATCATTATGAGAGATCAATTTAACCTAATAACCTGTACTACAAGAGCTCCTGTAAGCGATGAAATTTGAGCTGGAATTACCATTTGGAATATTACAAAACATCTTTCCCTTAAAGGATCTTTTGATCTCTCTTCTGTACCACTTACAATATGGCTGTGGTAATCAAAGCAGATGACACAAGAAAACTTCTGTTGAAAGTCAGAGAGGAAAAATTTATATATGAGCTTAAGAGCAAGACTACAGAAGAACAATGAATCTGACACTAAAAACTTTTAAGCAAATACAATTTTGATCCTTTAGCAGCTGTTTTTAGACTTCATATGCCACATAAAATATTTTGGATTCTCCATTGGCTTTAATATCCATTCTTCCCTTTCCCCTCCAGCACTCCTTCCCACTACCATGGAAGTGTTGTATCACACAACAGCCTCAGATACGCATCTCAGGCTACAAACCCAAGGTCCCCAGAGGAACATGAGCCTTGTTCTTAACTGCCAATCTTCTGTTACCAGAAGTTTTCTTCTCTTTTACATCAAATAAGCACTGTGCCATACCAGAATGAATTGATACTGATTTCCAGGAGCTGTTTAACAATAGACACTATTCTAATAGAGCCTTTAAAGCTACATAACAAAGTTGGGCTTTAATATACTATACACACAAAGGAACATGAACAGAGACAGGAGACTCAATTGAAACACTGTACTGATACATAAGCACAGTTTTAAAATTCTGATGCAACCTGCTAACCACCCTGTACAAGTATTGTGCAGTTTACTTATTTAACATCTCCAACAGCAGGATGCAAAATAAAATTATACACTACAAGTAACACTTGAAATTTTTGATTTTAAATTTAAGCAGATGTAAAGACTGCTCCATGAAAGAAGGTAGAAGTATTTCTGCTATAACTTAGAACCTTAACTTCTAGAAATTTTATGGAGGATTGCCTGTTACCAAGAATTCCATTAGTTGATTTCTATACTGCTAATTTGGATTGGTGCTGTAATTCAAAATAATTGCTTGAAGGGTGGACATGCAGAAAAATGAAGGAAAAAATACAGAGGGAGGAATCTTTAATAGAAATTCTGTAGCTAACCATAAATCATTCTTTCTGTCCATCTGACTCAAGCTTTTATGTGTACATATATATATATATATATATCACACAGAGGTGATAAAACAATTCTAGAGAAATCAAACTGCAATTTAAAGTAGTTTCTACAGAGGGAGCCAACACCTCAAGGAACTGGATTAAGAAAACATTCCAGATCAGCACAGAGTTCTTCCCAACCATCAAGCCCATTCACTACATTTACAAGTTTTTCAGATATCCTCAGCAAATCACCCAGATTCTTACTCTACAGAATTCCCAAGCATTTAATGCAAGTTTAATTAAAGAAGTGCTTAATTACATGTCATGGAACAAGCAGTGTCAATATACAATAGAATTTTACTTGCTTTGGGAGAAGGTGGCAATTTAAGAGACTGGTCATTCTAAGTTACTATCTAGTCATTAAAATTGAAGTTTAAGAGTTTTCCTTTGCAGCAATTCTAAAAATATTTGATTTTGTAAAAAGGAATATCAATTCCACAGTAGAGACTTTTACTGAAGTTTTCAGACAAGACTCTACACCAAGAAACAGGTCAATATGATACCTGATCTAAAAAAAAAGAGAAGGAAAGCTAAAATAAAGTTGTGTAAAGATGACAGCTGGCAAGTTTCTTCATGAATCTGGGCACCTTGTTATAACTGCCATAACAGTTTTCCACATTAATTCATTGCCAAATCATATTTCATAATATATTAATCCACTCAAATGTAATTAAAAGTGAGGTATATTATATCAAGTAACTCAACAGCTGTGACAGGTTCATGTATCACCTCATCCATACAAATCACCTATACTGTCAGCATATGTTGAGAAGGCCAACAAAAGATTTAAAGCTTGGTATTTCTGATATTTTACTCTCTCTTCCCCCCGCTTCCACAAACAATTTTCTACCCTCTTTTTTAGGTTTAGGGGGGAAGAAGATGGATTAAAAACCAAAAGTATTTTAGAGAGACTTAACACCAACAGGACAAATCCTAAACCCAACACATAAGGAAGGATTTCTGCGAGCGTTACCGAAGATAAACTGCCCCCTCTAGTGGCACAGAACCCTCGGCTGTTTCCAAAAGCATTAGGGTGGGCAGCAGCATCCCTTTGGTGACCCCAGAATTCATGTCTGTCTCCCTGCAAGCTGAACTATCAATGACACACGGTTGCATAGTAATTGTGCTTGAGGTCGAGTCCCTCAGCTTTTGTACTGAAGTACTGTGATACACAGTGACTAACATGGGGTAACCCCCTCACCCCCAAACACAAGGAAAAGCCTCTACAACTTTCCTGTGACGTGCTTCAATCCCTTTGACATCCTCTAGCTCTCTAACATACATAGACTACTTCTAAATCCCTATTGCAGATTCTTCTCTTTTCAAAGCATCACAGGCACTGTGTAATCCCAAAACATCCCTACTATGACTCCAAGATTGACCCTTCCACTTAAAATATCTATTTATATTGCCTAAGCAAAACCAGAAAATACACACGCACCACCTCCTGCCAGATGTTACAGGTAAATCTAAACTCCATCAGTCACCAAAATAGCTGTCCTCAAATTTAAGAGTCCCCCTCTCCCTTGTGAAAAATAGCGAGTAGGCAGGTAAGAACGAAATACCTAAATGAATCCCTCTCAGCTAACTTGCAGCAGAGCAACACATCTATTCTCCCTTCTGACCAGCACATCAAAAACTGACTGAAGAGAAAGCAAGCTCATATCTACCTTCTTCCTCTTCCTCACTTCATGGCCCTGATCTCTGTAAAAAGAAAGCTTATGAAATCAGAAATACAATGCAGATGCCACATTTCTTACTCTCTCCTTCAACTAATTTTCAGACGTGTCCCATCACGGCCGGAACTGCTGAAAAAAAAGCAGTTTATAAAACTGTACAATGAGCAAGCAGTCAGTCAAAGCTGCACTAAAACAAGTGTTCTGAAGCATTGCTTACAGACTCAGTGGTACTACTGAACTCCAAATAATATTTTTAAAACTCACAATGACTATATTTTAGTCCCCTATTCATACAAGCTAGTCAAGCTACCAGAATTTTGCTAACAGCCCCTAGTTTAGTAAAACTAAATATTTTAGTTTTAAAATTTTAGTAAAATATTAGTAAGAAACTCCCAACTCCTCTGTCAACACTTACTCTACACAGTGAAGATGGACTCTGTATTAAAGCATTCCTACTTCAATATCAAGACAACTTAAATCACACCCCACCATTTGCTGCAGCTACCTTAAACGTATTGTCCTAAAAAAATTTTGATGTGGAACCACAGTAAAAAAAAAAAAAAAAAAATCAGCCTAGGCAACAGCATACACAAATCTATACTTGGCTAATATGACCTTCGGTTAAAGCCATTCAGTCCAATTCTGAGAATTAAAAATAGAAACAACTCTTGTAAAAGGACCATACAAAAGGTCAGGAAAAAGATTCCCATTTTTCTCAGAGTTTATATTTTTTTTTGTTGTTCTCAGAAGGAGAAGAAATATATGCAACATTAAGGCCTCACCAACCTTACTATGTCCGAGTTTCCCTAGCAGTCCTGCAGGACTTGAAGGAGTTGAAGGGGATTGGCTGGGTTAGGGAAGGTGGGGAAACATCTGCAGGACATCCCTTGACCCACAAATGCACAGTTCCCTTGCAAAACACCCACGCAAACTGAAGACACTCCTGTTCCCCCATCTTTGTTATTCCCGCTGCAGAATAGCAGACTTGCCACTGAAAACAAGTGTGTTAATTGATGTTCATTGCTCATCTGATTCCCTACAACAGGGGCATGGCTTGGTTTGATCACCACTTCAGTTGGTGATCTTCTAACTAATCTGCTAATTCTACATGGAAACAGGTTGAGCTGTGGGACAGTACCCTCCACCCTTCATGAGCTACATTCAGAAGCCAGTTGGGGCCGGGAAGGGGGTAGATATTTCCAGCTGAGTTCTGAAAACAGTGCATATATGCACAAACTTAACAGCTTTAGTGCTTATAAATTCCTGTTAGATAAAAGAAGTGTACAAAAAATGAAAAGATAAATTTAGAAGGCTGCTACAGTCAAAGTGAATTGAAAGCAGGAAAAAAAAAAATTGTGATCTTTCATACTTTAGCTCTTAAAATAGAAGTTAAGCACGATGCCATGCCTGTAAACCAATGCCAGTCTTAGAGCTGTACTTATCTCTCTAGATAACTAAGACTCAAGGACTAAACATCAAGCCAAGTCAGGGTAACAGGCTCAGTTACCTTTGGAGATAAGGCATTCATTAGTGAACAAAATTTATATTTTTATTAACAACAACTACAGAAGTGATCTCTGAGAAACTGAAGGACAGCTGACAGTCAGATAAATCACCTTGATATTACTAGATGAAGAATGCCCAAAAAGGTCTTCTTTACTACTAGGGAAGACAATATAAAAGCTGCTGACATTTTAAAGACTGAAAGATTAATTACTTTAAGTAGGAGGATTTTGGCACTGAATAGTAATATGTGCAGACTAACTTTGTATTTGACTCAAAAACATTAGGACAATATCAAGACAACACCTTAATTATAAGGGCACTGTACCTAAGTTTATAACCAAACCAGCAACAATTACCCTAGTGGTAAGTTGTCTTGCTCATTTCCTAGAACTGGCATTTCTTTTAAATATGGAAGTCGAGTTAAACATCAGAGAAGTTTAATTAAGTATCTAACAACTCATCTGTAAGTTAAATTAGAAAATTTAGCTTGAAGGACTGAAAGTGCTCCCAAGTTCAACAATGTGCAATCTGTTGTGTTCACATGGTCCAAGAAGAAGAGTACATAGTATTAGAAAAGTTCCAAAGGTCTCTCCTGAAAACAACGTGACACTGACCTACGGGAGTTTTTCCCTGGTCAAGTATCCAGTGACATTCAAGATGACAAGATCAATGGCAAAAGCATGTTCAACCTCTATCATTACACCCAACAACATATAAATCATCTCAGGAGCTAATGCAGTGTGTACCACAAAACACCAAAGAAGGGTTTCTGTTACAGCTAATTCATGTAAATCTTGAGTTTTATTGAATTTTCTGTACTGAACAAAATTTAATAAAGAACTAGTTTAATAAAATTAGTTCAACCCTCCATTTAGGAAGTGACTATGCTGTAAACATACCAATAACAAACACACAATTAACTAATATACAATATACCTAAAATAAAAAGCTGAAAGAGCATTTAACTACTTCAAATGAAATATCTCACATCAAATGGTTTAATAAGTATCTATTGAGCAAATAAAGCTTGTGTACTCAGTACAACTTGTACTGTCCAAAATACAGACCTGTATGTGATTTAACTTGTGTTTCACCTCTCAGCATGCTAATACTTTAAACACTTCTAGCTTATAGCATCCAAAATGGGTTAATCATAGTTACGCTGTCCATAAGTGTTCTATCATTAGAGAGTGTGGTCTGCATAAAACCAATCTCATCTACTCTTCAAAGGCAACTGCTGTTGCGTGTCTTTTGCCTGGAGCTCAAGCAGTTTTAATGTCACAGGTACATTACCATGATGTACTAACTTAGGTTAAATGTCTTTTTCCATTCTCTGAAAGAATATGGGACATTCGGTTAGTAATTCTATCACTAAGGCTTTTAGAAAAAAATCTTTTCCAGAGGAATTAAATCCTTGTTACCAGAATACATTTTTACTGTGACCTTACTGAGAAACATCTGAACTTTTAACATGGGAAAACCTGACAGCTGCAGATATTAATTCATCTGAAACAGGTACATTATCTTACATGAGGATAAACTGTATAAGTCTTTTGGATATATCATTAAATAATGCAAAGTAATGCTAATGTAATAATGGAAACAGACAATTATGTGCAAGAGCCTGAAGTTTAAAATAGTAAGAAAAAAACCCAGTGTTTGTCTTCTATCTAAGCATGCAGATGAACACAAATGGGACCAAAATCCCCACTATCTACCCTGAAAGTAAGAAATGTGAAAGTAATGCCACAAATCTGTATCTAATTTAGAAATTAACATGGGCATTTAGGATGAACATTTAAATGGGGTATTTAAATCGCATTAGTACTAAGAGCAGTTAATAAAAGAATTTTTAAACGAAATTAATGAAAAGATTTTTAAATCTCTTTTTTCAACAATTAATTTTCAAACAAACTTTGCAATTTACAGCAGACAATACTAAAGAGCAAAAGCTAACATTTTTGCTTCAGGTATTTAACAATAAGATATGTATATACATTTAAAAGTATATAGGGAACATGCATGTATATCACCATAAAAAAAGCTTACAGTTCTTTGTGCTTCTCCTCTGCCAAAATCTGGTCATTTGGCTTCAGCCCATACCTTGGAAAGAAAAAGAAAAAACACAAAGCAGTTACTCACATGAGAATATAGCCATAAAATGTAGTTCTACAGCTTCAAATTAATAAACTATGCATTTGTTGATTCAGATACCTCAGGTATTGCAAAGACACCCACAAAGCTTTCTAGAAGATTATTACACGTTTCTCAAAGTAAATTTAACATCACACAAAATTTTGCTTTATATCATGGCTTCAAACTCTACTGGATACTTTGGCTGACTATCTACCAGAAATCACTGCACTTCATACCATGAACTATACCTCGATCTTACCATTTGAATCTGACAAAACATGAAAGTGAGGATTACAGACAATAGAAACACTAAATGTGGCCATAGTGTTTCTCCCTGTACCAAATAAAACTATTAAAATAAACACCAAAATAATTCTGAAGAAGAAAATATACTTTAACAACAGGCTATTTAGGAAAACTTCTGCAGTCCATACAAGCAACTTCTGATAAAAGTAAGTGCTTGAGAGAAAGCAACTTTCTTCGCTAGCTTAACCTAATAGTTAATTTAACGGAATAGGTTGCCAACACTGCCTGATCAGAGGGAAAAAAGAGTGCAGTCTCTGCCAGGACAGCCTACTGCTAGCCATGCTGCAGCCTGCACTGTCACTCACTTTGGAAAACGTTTACAGAGTGACCTCACTTTTGTTCTGCCTCAGAGCAAAATCTTCTGACATCTCAAAATATTCCATTATTGCTATAGTATTCTCTGGGGTTTGGGTTTTTTCTCTTGGATTTGGTGGGTTGCTTGGTTGATAAGACAGTCATTCATAATGTAAGCAGCTAAAAGTCAAGGGTCCATTGAACAACTCTGCTAACAGCTATCTGCTCCCACTGCAGAAGGTTCCCACTGTCCCTTTGCCCTGTGGTTTTGTTCCTTGCTCCAGACAACTGCAAAACCACAAAATATTCCTCCTGCGGAAAGATTCTGGTCACCAACAACTACACTCAAGCTACCTTGCAAAATGATTTTTGTTTATAATAAACAGGCAAAATACCCTTTTTCTATTCCTTACAGCATTTTCTGATGATACACTCTGAATAAAATGCAAGCACCGATGCCGGACACATTCTCAAGCTCACTAGTGCTCACTACATTCAGATGTACAAGACACTGAGTGGCTGATTTTACTTGTTTACAAATGCAGAGACTGCCCCGGGTTATTTGCTACAGTATCATGCTGACTTGAATCCATTTATCCACTTTGCGGCCAAAGCCCTGGTGCAGACACTCCTAATCAGGATACAGTGGAGTTCATCCATGATCTCCTTCCAAGTGCAGGGCTCACATTTGACTCAGGGTAAGCAGACTGTACTGTACAGATTCAGGTCACTTGTTTTAATTGCCCAGTCTTCTTTGTACTTTACCATCCTGTCAGTCTTTATTACAAATTTTAACTGCTATGATCTTACAGTTACTTTCAACTTAATGTTTTCAGAAATCAACAGTATCAGGCTCTTTTTCTTTAACAAAAAAGGGTCTAGCCCAATACCAGTCTCTTCATAATGCTGCTACACCTCCCTGATATCTTCATGTGTCTTGTCTTACTAAGCATTTCACTGATAGCAAACACTCATATATTCAGAGAAAACACAAGGAGTTACCAGGAAATTCTAAAAGGAACATCTTTCAGAAGTGAAATGACACTACCTCTTCTTATGAAACTTGCAATCTGACAGAAGGTGAAATCAGGCCTTTGTCCAAAGGATTTATCTGGCATAGACAGATACACTAATATGCAATCCAGTTTGCAAATGGAGATCATTTAGTCCATTAACAAATATACCCACAGAAAGCCACAGACATTCTTCACTAAAAATTAAGCTGCATGCTTTTCCTCTACCAATAGTCAGACTACTTCAGCTTCTCCTGAATACAATTTTCTCTGCTGAGAATATAGAAATAAAATCTACCTTTGCGCTTTTCAAAGCTTCCAGAATCCTTGTTACTACACTTTTTTTTAACCACAATTTCACCTCCACAGTTATTTAGAGGGGAAAAACCCAAACAAATAAAACCTGTCACTACTTATTCAGCTTAGTAAGTCAGCTACTACAGAAACCATGTAACATAAGGGGAATGTTACTCAAGAGATGTGTGATTTTGGGCTATGTTACTGACATACCACGGAGGGGCTAGGAGGGACACAGTGGCTACCCCTAAGGTTTGCAGAATGGATCCTTCAGTGAACCTTAGCTACACAATCTTTTTCACCACCACCACCACCTGCTTGTACTATGAAAACCATTTCTTAAAAAATATTCTTCCTTGATCCCTAAAGACATTGCTTTGATAGCAAGTTGTCAAAGAAAACTTCTCACAAAGCGACATGCTTATAGAGCTCAAACTTTTATCAGTACTTTATGCATTAAGATGTATATTGTATTTCATACATAGCTGCTGAACTATTTAATAAATTTAAATGTGCAACTATAACAGTGAGCAGTTTACACAGTATTTTCCCAACATGTGCCTCATAGGCAAGATTAATAAGCACCAGTTGGGTCTTCCTAACTGATGAAGGTTAGACTTGTTAGAATTTCTCTTAAAAAACTTTAAGGAGCTAACAATACTAAGTGCAAAATTGAAGCTAAAGATAAGCAGTCAAAAAATTTAAAATAAGGACATCTAAACCCTCTAAGCAACCAGAACAACAAATTGTGAATGTATTATAGATTTAATTGCCTGGTATTAAACTAGTGAGTAGAAGAGAAGCATATATGCTATGGAAGTGAGCAAAGGAGTGATCGCAACTTCACTTTTTTCTACTCTGAAATTCTAAGTTCAACACATCCTAGAGCATTAAATAATTATTATTCTTTTCAACTATCCATCCAGTAGCAAACTGTGATAGCTTCAAAATTTTACTAGTCTCTTCAGCACTGCTTGAACTCCCATTTAATAAAAGGGGGCTTAAGAGTAAAAACATGCAAAAGGGTCTATAGCCCAACTGTAGGTAAGTGTCAAAACACACCGCAGTACCTTTCAAAAATGATATATTTAAGCCCTTTGATTTGTCCTTCACAAACATTTAATCTACTGGAAGAGTAGCCACTGTTCCAGACACTCCCTTCAGAACAGCAGTTGTCCATGAAGCTGGGCAGCAAAGGGTCAGGCCTCCAGGAATTATCACAGTGCACAGCTGCCCCTGTGCACGGAGCTGCGCAGCTGCCGGTGCCGATACGTATGCACACCCGGCCTCTGAGCATCACAGCTGATGGCTTCTGACAGCCCCACAGTCACTGCACCTTGGGCAAAACTTCCAGTTCTCAGAGCAGCTTCTTCCCCAAACTCAGTTGCTTATGAAGTTTCTTAAGCCACAGCAGCTTGGTTTAACCTCTAGATGTCATTGTACCATGGTCACTCCAACATACCCTATTTAATCAAAGATTAGGTGTCCTAGCTGCAAATAGGTGCTAACAGAAATCATAATTCTATCATCCATCTCTAATGAAGTTTAAATTAAAAGTTTCACAGTGCTATACATCACTATTTTCAGTTTCAACGTAATTTTTTTACACAGTATTCTTTCTGACCTTACAAAAAGACATGTTTATACATTTAACTTACCAGGACAAATGAGCAATCTCATGCCCCTATATTTCACCAAGAAACAAAGGCCCAACTAATTATAAATTCACAACTATATAAATCTTAAATATTTTTCCTTTCCACAAGCCTGGAAATAAAGTAACAGACCCAGACTAAAACATTATTGCAGGCATTCTGCAGACATGGTATTGGGGAGTCAGATGGCGTCAAGGAAATTTGCTCTAAGTATTTGCTAAATACACTCTATGAAAAAAAATGCCAAGGCCACTTGGAAGAGATTTATTCCAACAGCTAGAGGTACGACGCTGACCAATACATTCTATTTGGTTACAGTGCTAAAAAAAGGTGGTATATTCTTTGCTTCTTCATGTACATGACATGGTTAGCATTCACCTGCAAGTTTATCATCTCACTTTCAATTTTTGCAGAAACGTATAATTTTTATTAAATGCCTGCTTTTCATTTTTTAAGCATACCAGAACTTCCAAGTTCAACTTGTGCAACACATTTTAAAAATCCTTTTGAAATAGTACTCCTACAACTTCAGGATTTTTTATTTCCCAGCTCCTAATATAAGAGAGAATGAAAATTAATGTACTTGGACAGTAGTCAGCATTTTTACAATAATGTTTTTAATGTAACAAACAGCCATAAGGCACAGTTCCCTTCAGGCAGCATCCAATTTCACAAAGCCTTAACCAAATTAAAAAGAAAACACAGCCTGCATTAAATATGCACTGCTAATAAACTCCAAACATACATCAAGTTCAGATCCGCTCTATCAAGAATTTACTGAAAAGATGGTAAAATTCACCTGTTCTAAAGTCCAAATTAAAACTGGTGATGAGCAAACAGGTTTCAAAAACAGCAACAGATCTTCATAGCTTGAAGATTAAGTCACCTTTCAAAATTTCTGACTTGAATCCATCAATCTAAGCAAAACCTTCTATAGAAAAAATAAGTAATAATTGCACAGATATCAAAATGAAAATCAGCACACACATATACATGCTGCTTGAGCCAGAAGAGCCAAGATGAAATGCAGACTACCCACAAGGATGTACAAAAAAACTGCAGAAGTATGAGAGCAGTATTTTGATCACTATTTTCAAGAATACTTGTGATGAACAAGACACTAGAGATTAAAGTATTTTTTGGGATTAACCATCAATGTGAGCAGTCAGCAAAAAAAAACTATAGTAAAACTATTTCCGTAATACAAAGCTGGGGCAGTAAAGCATTCCCAGAAGCCCTAAATATTTATCTGCACAGACATTCCTCTGCTTTGCTTGATGTACAAATAAATACAAACTTCTTGCCTCAGTACATGGCTCTGACTAACCTTACTCACCTTTAAATGCATTTGGGCTTTGGCATTCCATAAGCTTATTGCATTTGACATGCTTTGCTGCACTTACTGCTTTAAGTATTCCCCAGATCGATTAAAAATTCAATACATGAAAGGGCAGATCTCCAACATGTTCTTTGAACTTTGCAGAAAAGTCATCAAAAAAGAGGAACAGAGTGTGATTTCTCCATCAGACACCTAAAGTGCATTGGTTGCATTTAACTGGACAAGACAAGTAGATTTTATTTATACTAGGCTATGCTTCATCAATAAAAGAAGAAACCTTTTAAGACAAAGCTCTGCTGAAGCATTTCTTCATAGATTTTCAAAAACGTCATTAAGGAACTTTAAGGATTTCCCTGTAGTCTTATTGTATCTTAGATTAATCTAAAGAAGGTTGCATAAGAATGATTCAGCAATCCTGCTGCTTCAACTTTCAAGTGATGTTAACGATACCTTCACTAGTCTGAAAAAAAAAAAAGGTAACAGTCCTTTTTCTTTTACTTTTTCTTAATGATTAATCTTGTCATAACTAGAACAAGGCATATTTGGGACATTGTGTTCACGTGTCCTCTTTCAGAGTATATTGACTGATTTCTGTGCAGTTCTCACATACCACGAGATCTTTCAGGTCAGAAACACAGCCATGTGTGAACCTGCTACAACAGTGCATCCTCGTGAGCATTTACAGGCCAATGCATACAGTAAGCCCAGCTCACAAAATATTTCCAACGCATCAGATTTACGGGGGCTGGGTACAGAAGGTCAGTCTGTTACTCAAGTTCCATCTGCAATTGATCAGACCTAATAAGTAATGCTGCCATAAGTGCTAACTCCATTTCTTCTGACTTGATCTATACAGAGATCAAAAACCAGTAAGGAAACTGTTTTTCCTACAGTAGTAAAATAGCACTTGAAGTATTTCTGCATTTTTGACAAGGCTACAGCTGCTTAGAAATTTCAGTTAAGTCTAATGTAGCCTTACTCTTCCCATTAGCCCAATAATCTTTCCCATGCACACAAATACAGTGTGAGGGACATAACTTGTATGTGTTTGGATCATTACTTTGAGCTAAGCCAGATTCTCGGGCTGTGAATTTTCTAAATCCAGACCAAAAAAAATCCACAACCCAGACCACACCTGGTATGTAAATTTAGCAGCCCAATTCATCATAGACGAGATGACACCAGCTAAACCAAATTAAAGTTTTCTGTAACTGGCAGATACAAGGACCTTAGTCCAAATATTTAAGACATGTTTTTTCCTTCCCTCCATTAAAAAACAAACCAACCAAACAAAACAAAACAAAACAAAAACCAAAAAAACCAAACAAACCAAAACCAAACCCAAACAGTAAAGGCCTTTGATTCATACTCTGAAAGTCTTGGTGTCTTGCCTGACTTGCACTATTTTTACTCCACCAGTTTAATATGTTTACTTTTTAATTTTTTTCCTGTAAATTCCATTGTTGCCTGGTTTCCCAGTTTCACCATCTGAAATGCACCACACTGTTGGTTCCCTCAAAATTTCTCCCCCTCTTTAACCTCCCTCCTATTCCATAACAGGGCAGCTGGTCCTCCCTATCTGTTCACATTCCTTCTTGGCCTCAACTTGACAGCAGAACAGAGACCTTTTCTACACTAATTTCTGGGTTTAGTGACAGCTCATCATTATTCACTGTTACTTAAGGATGATCTTGTAACAGGTTAGACCATTTTAGAAAAATTCCTTACTGAATAGATTCTACTTTGCTGACAAATATAAAAGTCCAGATTGTCATCCCTGAAAAACTGAAATATTAAAGGTAGACTGTACGATAGCAATACAACCCCAAAGAAAGCCTGTTTCCAGAACAAAATCCTAAGTTTTGCAATGGCCCACTTATACCAACAGAAGAGGAAATTGCCTAAAACACCTTTTAGATATTCCTTTAGGAAAATATTAAACTGTGAGAGAATGCATAAATCAGATTGACTTCCATGACATGGATCAGTGCTAGACCCAACACTATGCCACACATCCATGAGTGATCTGGCGTTAAGCACAGAAGCTATGAAATGGAAACTCCATCAACTGATGAAATCCACAGATGACAGCAGACTGGCAAGGGTATGTCATGACAACGGAACACACTAGCAGACAGTAAGACTTCAAAATACAAATACATGCGAAGCTAAATAGGTAAATTAAAAGCATAAAAACATGGGCAGGGGTAAAGGCATCCCACAGAGTAGTAACTTGGAGAGAGGAGAAATAAGGTCTTATGAACTGCAACTAACTCAACCTGAGCTTCCAACTCACATCAAGCATTTCAGACAGCAATGTGATACTACAATACAGAAATAGGAATGAGCAAACAAACAGAACAAAAATTAGCAAAAAGACCCCAGAGTGAGCTTTCAGCCTCACTAATTATTTCATTTTATTCAATTTTCAAACAGAAAAATTTGTAGCCAAAGTGTTCAGTTTCCGAAGAAGAAATGTAGGTAGGAGTAAAGCACACACTAGTGCTAGTGGGAAGAAGACTTGAGAAAACAGCAACAGAAGGTTAAGATACTTCTATCTTAACCTTCTAAAAAATGCAGAAAATAAATTATGTCAGAGAAAGTAAATTACTTCATAGTTAATAAGAAATAAATTACTTCGTAGTTACCAATGACAAATAATCAAATTTGGTTTGGGAAAGAGCACGTACATTGACTGGCAGAGAATTACACTGCTGAACTAAACTAAAGCATCTGCTTAGGGAAAAAAATAACTGCAACTCAAATCACAGATACTGGGCATTTCATTTAAAAAAAAAAAAAAATTCCAGAGTTTAAACCTTGCTATGGGACTAGATATGTCAGGGCTGAGAGAATGAAGAACCATCTTGGAGAAGCCATGATGCAAATTTCTAGTGTTTTCCTTTTTACTCAGTTCCTGTCTACTATTATGACTGGAGTCTTATTTGGCTGCCTCACTTCCTATACAAATCTCTCTTTTTCAGAAAAAAAATTTGAATTTCTGAGTGAAAGGAATCACAAAAATATTAGCAGAAAAAAAATTTTTACCACATTACTTATTATGAAAGATGGATTTAAATATCAACACAGAATTAACTTAAAATTACACTACTGAAACCTAAAAGAAAAAAGAAATACAGTTTCTCATGGCATAAATTAAAGCACTTTGTTTCCCCCATTTATTGCATGGATATGATCGCTAATTTAAATATTAAAATTACTAAAAATTACTGTACTAAAAGTACAGTTTTTTCTGATATTTTTTTCTTTCATCCTTGCTCAATATTTTCCTAGTTGTTTCCAAATTATTCCGCGTAATAAGGTAAGACGCCCCACTGATAACATGGTTGGAAATCAGGACTTTAATCAGCTATTAATATTGTAAGACAGATTTAAAGGGCTTTTGAAATTGAAGTCAAAACAATAATAGGTTTAAATGATTAAAAGGGATTAAGAAAGCCAGGAAAGTTCAAAGCCTGTTAATCACCAGACTGCAAAAAACTATGATCATTTAATAGGGTCAGCCCTATCACTCTGGACTTAAGCATAGAGAAGTGGCCTTGTCAAAACAGTTTCCTTAACTACAAACTAGGGAGCTAAAAATTTAAGACAGCTAAACACTTGCTGTATATAGATATAGAAAAATGATCTTCGGTCAACATTTTTAAAATATCTGAATATAAGCATCTTTTTAAAAGCTGTACACACTCTGCATTTTTTTTTTTAATTGGTACTCTGAATTCTAGACCCATTGTACCAGTAGAAATACACTTTGCTGATCTCTAGTAACTTTATCAGGGGATAAAACATCAATTCGATTTGTGCAGAACTATAGGTATTCTCCTCATAGACTGAACTCTAACATACTCCATTAATACTATCCCTTTGAGCTTTGAATATTTAACCATTTCTTTAGTTTTACCAGTCTTTTTGCATTCTGTTCTGAAATGATCATCTAATATTTACACACATATTTTCTTCAACCAGAAATAAACATTCATTTGCAGCTTAATTCATTTTGATTATAAACACAAAGCAGTTTCCATAATCATGCATTAAAGTTTTATTTGCATAAAACTTACTGAAAAACACCAACTGAAGTACCACGTACATAATCCAGACTGAAAGGTTCCTGTTCTTTTCCTAGTCACCCACAATTACTTGCTATTATCACGTTAAAATTTATTGTTCAGACCAACTCGTACCAGTTCTACAACAGATCCTGTCACCACTAAGTATGGAAAATCCCCAAACACTTCCCCTGCCCCATAAGGAGCTCTGCTTTGAGAATTTTGTATTTATTTATATATATATGCGCATATATATCATTCAGAGAAGGCACAGTAGTGTGGTTCTGCATGTGACCCTCAGATTTATATATTATTTTACTGATTTCACCTAAATAAAGTCTCCCTGTTTGCCATATATGAATAGCACTGCCAGCTACTCAATTTATACTTGAAAACAAACCCTTCATCGCCTTCTCAGGAGAAGGCAGACTTACAGTGCTATCAGGATGAACTTCAATAGGCTCTACATCAACAATAAAATACAGGTTAATACTTTGGACACTAACAAAGGCAGGAACATCACACTGCTGCAAACATAAGACCATGTTGGGTTCCATTAGCACGAAGTACATTTCATAGCTGAATTACAACTCTGTCTCCATACTAGATCTGTTCTATCTCTAAAAGAACAAATGAAAACAGAATCTCTAAAATACAATTATTTTAGCAGCTCTAGTACAAAAAAATAAATGCCACACTAATAAAAATTAATTAAGACAGAGCAAAAGACATCTGTTCACCAGTGAAGACCTCACAAATCACCAAGTCAGACCAGAAGCAACAAAATCCTCCAAAAGGAAGGAACTGAAAGTTCTAAGGTTGTATTAAATCTTGATTGATATTAAACGTCTAACTGTCTTCAAAATGCTAAGAATTGACCTTGTCATCATTCACAGGGAGACACAGAAAAAGACTGGTGTGTCATATTTAATAAAAGCCACATTGTTCCATTTAGAAATGATAAGAAAACTAACAGCAAGTCTTACATATCAGTTAAAAACACTCTTATTTCTTTTAAAAATATAGTTTAAAATGTATTCCATTTTCCTATTAGACAGTTTTATCAATGTGTTTCTGTTTGCTAGGCTGAAGTACTAATTTCATATTATTACTGCAACCAAAATGAGTCTCAGTGCTGTCTAAAAGCTACATCATCCCCATCACCTGTGTCTGTACCCAAGGGCTCGTTACAGGACAGTCCAGCTTATAGAAACTTATATAGATTAATTACCAGGGAATTCATGTACCTTAATTTGCCTTCTCTACAAAATATTTTTAACACTGATTAGAGCAAACAGAAAGCTACAGACAAACGTTACAGCTACTGTGAAATTTCAGCCATGCTGAAAGAACATATCCAAGCCATTAAAATCATCAGCTTTAATAAAAAAGTAGCATATAGAAAATGGCAGAAAGGCTTTTTTACTGCACTGAAAATTTAAATTCTATCCTGAAAAACAAATGAGGTATACCAAGATGGAGATTTAGGGAAGTGTTCTTGAGAGATTAAGTCCTTGCTCTGCTGCCACTGGGAGACCAAACATACTGAAAACTGCAATTACTGTCTCTGCGAAGAACTGTTCCTCCCTTTTGCCCCAAGACATCACCACTGTTTAATGCATTAATTCTTCGCCCACAGTGCTACCTGCAACGTCAAGTCCAGACATCCAAGGGTCTGGCAGGGGAAAAAAGAGACTGACTGAGGTATTTGGACAGTTCCTGTCGTTTTTTGGCCCAGAAGAGCAACCCACTCAACATTTTAACATTACTGCATATAACATCACAAGCACATTTCAAAACAGCTTCAATGAAATACACTGGAAGATACTCTGGCAAAAGTGGGAGTTATTGCAATCAGAATCCCAAAGGTCTTCGATCTCTTTTCTGCACAGTAACTATACAAAACAAACATTCAGGAGACACGTGAGATTCTGGAACACTTTGTCACTTTTGCTGGGAAACCAGGGAAATATTAATAGCAGAAATTAGAAGAGTTACATTTGTAAATGCAGTTCTTGTCTCAGAACAGATAAGGCATGCTAGCCTGAAGCCATATAAGACACTGGGCTTAACTTAATATTCACAGTTGAGACTGCATCCAGCCTTTACTTGGAGTGGTCTGGAAGTGAATTTGGGTACAGTTCCATTTCTAATGGAGGAAGTTGATTGTACACATCCAGACTACAGTGATAGCCTAATGTTACAGTAATCTTTATTGCCTACCTTCTTACCAGTGGGAAGTTCCCATTATTTAAAAAGAATAAAACCCAGCCTCAACACTGGAGAAATAAATAGCTTCAATAATACAAGAACTGAAAAAATGTTCATGGTAATGTTTGTATTTCTGCAACTTCATACTACTGTTCATTTTTTACAGCTTGTCATGTCAGACAGTCATATGCTCCCCTTTACATTTTGTCCCATGCACCTCAGATTCCTGCACTGAAACTTAATTACTTTTGCCGTCACAAAACAAGGAAAAAAATACAAGGACAAAAAAATTACTCAACAATCTGGTAAAATAATCACCAGAAACTGTTTAGCCATTGCTCCCTAGTATTCATGCGCCATAAACCCACAAGTTTAAAGTAGAACTAAAAAACAGAAATAATTTGTATGCTAACACATTGAAGAGAGGAGTCAAGGGTTTGTAAAATGAAAAAAAATCTGTCCCCAGCTCTGCATTTAGTCTGAATTTATAAGGGAACTGCAGGCTTCATAACATCTTGACGTCTACAACACAACCAGATCTCCAGTAACTTGGAATACTGATGATTCTGCCCTGACAAAAATAACATAAAACAACACTCAAAACAGCTAGTTTAACCTACCCCTACTCTTGGCTAAGGGAAAACAAGAACACCAGTAATTAAGAGGAAGACAGGCTGCCTCCGCCCTTTCCCTGTGGCTACAGCAGAGACCACAAGGCCAACACTCCAAAAAGGAACAGGACAAGAAACAGCAGAGCACAGAACAGGCCCGGGCATGGTTCTGTGCCGAAAAACACAAGCACAGGATCAGGGATCAGCAGCAGCATAAGCACCTCATACCTTAGGTTACAGGTACTCGTAACACTGATGTGGTATCTGCACTTTGTTCAGGAACAGCCTGGTCTAATAGCAAGTTACTAAAAAGAAATGTTAACAATTAGTACTTAATTTCAAAAGGAAGGACAGAATCTCTCTCTTCTTGATTAATTTACCTCAGGAAGAAAACTACTGAGATTGCATATTGCCTGACCTGAATGAAGCAAAACTAATCAAGCAGTAATGAGCATTATAATTTACTTAAATATCTAATCTTTTAGAAACTGAAGTTTTCAGAAAGATGAAGGTATTCCAACCACCTCAAAAATGCTATCACTGAAAAGCCGTATTTTCTAAGAGATGACAGATCAATTTCATGTAGAGTAAAAAACCTGAGATTGTGTCAAATAATCGCTAATATTTGACTGGGCTTTTCTGTTCTTCAAGTCACAAGTGAACAACCAATTTTGCTTTATTACTACAGTAGGAAAACCCCTCTAATCTGTACTATGCTACTGGACATTTTGGGTTGGACAAGTGGGATGGGAATGGAAAACAATAATAAAATCACATCTTAGTACTTTGTAACTAAAAGAAATGCCTGAAACCATATCCAGAACATGAATCACAATTTTTGTTTACTGTATCCTAAATAAAAATCAATCTTGTAATCGTGTAATCTGGAAACTCTTAATATGCAAAGCTTCTCAGTACAAACAGGAAGTACCGCTTTCCAAGAGAAAGTTTCACCATTAAGTTTTGGATGGATTCCAGTTGTCTGCTGACAAGACCCAGCTTTTTGCATCAAAGACATCTTTAGCAAGGGTCTTCTCATTTAATATTATTTCCTAATTAAAACCAGAGACATTTACTTAATTCATAGACCTCTTTCACTTAAAGATCTTTGTTTGCATTGAAGAGGCAAACGGAACCCATTATTTCATCATTTGCCTTGTAATGCAGTGCCAAAGTTTTGTTAAACAAATTTTCACTTGCAAGCAAAGGGAAAATACAGGTAAGCTGTTTGTGTGTGTGTCTGTCATGTGCTTAAGGTTATTCTAAAGAATACAATTAGTCCATTAACTAGACATGTTCTACTGACATGCATTAAATCTGCAAGTCTTCTGAAGAATGGGAGAATTAAAAGAATAATTCATGATTTACAGTATATTACTAAACAAGTATTTAAGAAGGTGAAAACACACAATAAAGAGAAGAGTGGAATATTTGCTATTCATGAACATCTTACATTCTATTTTACAGGTAAATAAGTAGTTACAAGCTCCTCTATAAACGTTGCTCAAGCCCTATATACCCTGAAAACATCACAGCTCTCCATGCAATACTGTCACTCCATAAGTAGATTTTTCAAACAGCCTTTTCCAAATGGAGCTTAACTAAAATCTTTCACTCATTTAAGCTACACATTTAACTAAATGCACTAGGAGAAAGCATTAGGGTTGTAGAAAGCTTTAATTATGTTGTCAGGAATACTACCAAATTTATAGGCATATTAGTAGTAAGAAGACCTTCTTAAGACAGCTATCATTACCCTAAGCTTTGCAAGCAAACACTGGAGTTTTTATAATTTTCCAGCAGTCAGATGATGCAATTGGGCTCAACTGTTTCAACAATGTTCTATGTTCAGACCTTGAGATTAATTAAAGTGACTTCTACAGATACAACTAAAAAACAAGGTAATAATATAACATTCAGCTTCTCTGCCAAATGACCCAATGCAACAGATACTTTCACAAGCAATCTTTCACAAGAATTACTCAAACAATAGAACATCATACACCAAATTACCTTCTGCAGGGGGAGGAAAAATACAGGGGCAAATTTTCAGGGACAGGTTTTAAAGTTTTTACTATGTACTTTCCATACCTTTATCACTGTATGGACAGTACATACTAAATCCAAAACACACAGCTCTGTGACAACTACTAGAAAGAGAATTAACCCTGTCTCAGCCAAAACCAGGACAACAGGTAACACAATTCCCAGCTCAAAGCAATACAAAACTCCATTAACTTCTCCCCCAGGGCTGATGAAGCACAGAATCTAAGTTAACACATTAATGAAACTGGAAAAGCTGCAAGTCTGAAGGGGGTGGAGGGTCCCCACTTAAATCTGACAGCAAAGCCCATGTTTGCAGCCTGTGCATTCTTTGATATGCACCTCCTAGTATAGAATCACCGTTCGTCCTTCTCATTTTTCAAGCTCACTCCAGCATGCATTTTTGGGGAAGGGGTTGTTTTGCATTGAAGCCGAGTTTGGTGAACAAAGAATCACCTCTGGTTGTCTAAAAGCTATTTAGACCATTAGCAAAGATACCTGCATGAATGGTCTTTTGATTTTTTTTGCTACGGGAAGTTACAAAGGCTTCTGTTAGACAGGAGCAAAGGTAACACACTGAAAATATTGAGAATAACACAAGCCACAGTTTATACAGACCAACCTAAATTTAACAAAAGTAAGCAGAAATTTTTTGTCACTGTCAACTGAAGCTGCTTCGCAAATATTTTCCTAATTCACATTCCAAATTCCCACAAGAGTAGGAAAAAGATCAAATACGTATATCTTCTTCACTTTCATCATGGCAAACACTTGAATAGCCTCACACAAGAACATTTAATGTACCAGATGTCAACACTGTTCTATTACTAAAGTTTGTGCTCAACTAATCCATCACTCTCTGACAGTACTTTGCAGTGAGGAAAGGTAAAGCATGCCCATGCATCTTGGGATCTTCAGGAATGACCCAATCACTTTCAGTGCTACAGTCAGGTCGGTAGCACACTGCGGAAATCCATATCCATACTTGTGAAATTATGGATTACAATGACAGCCCCTCTTCCTTCACTGAGATATTCTCTTTTCATACAGCAAACATTACCACCACTCCAAAGATCCCATTCATTCTGCCTTTCCTGTTTTTTCAAACCTGTTTTTCCCAGTGAAGAGTAAAAAGAATATAAACCCATTTCTTGATTTAAAGATAGTTTGTATTTACACCAGTGTAACAGAGAAGACAGGGAAGAGAACTAAAGAGCAGATGGTAGAGGGCATGAAAGCTATTAAAAACTACAGATCTTTGCTAAGCATCCTCAATGAACTTGTGCAAAGATCGCCACAGACCGTAATTTTAAGGGGGGGAAAAAAAAGACCTAAGGAGAAAAGTACTTGTCTGCTTGGACAACCAACAAATAATCACACAGAAACTTGTAATCCTGGACCATGATGGTGATAAAATAGTCAGTCTGCAGATTATAAGCAGCCCAACTAGTAAACATACCTCAACTTATGAGATCATGGCTGTCTGGTCAAGAGCCCATAAATTAGAGTGAAATAAAGCAATAAAATTCTTTGAACTTGATGTGATAAATAGAACGTATATCAAAATTTTCCCCTATATCTCCACTCCTTTCTAAGAGCATGGGCTGAAAGATATTTACATGCTTATAAAGGTGCTGGCAATTACAAATATTTTCCTTGCCGTCCCACTGATCAGTTAGGGAAGATACAAGGTTTCACATATTTAGAAGTTTCAGGACTGGCACAATAGTTCTGTCAACATCAATTTGTCACCTTTGATTGTCTTCTCCTCCTCAGCTCATGCAGTCATAGACCCAGCAAGTGAAGATTTATCCATACCATGAACACACACTTCTCAACCACTGCAATTGCACTTGAGATGACAAGTAATGACCAGATCTCTACAGCCTAACAATTAACGACAATTCGGTAAGCTGAATTCAGTGTCAAAAACAGTATTTGCAAAACAGTGCTCTAGGGAGAGCAGTGGAACACATGCTATCTCCCAAATTTTAACAGTAGGACACTGGAGTATTTACAGGAGTTAGCAGTACTGTTTAGTGTCTTAAAATCTCATTGGCATGTTAATCAGAATTCCTTTGCCAATTTTAGCAGAGTTTAGTATATGTAGTGTAGATTAAGTTATTCTTAAATGCCTGTTACAGTCAGAAGTTAAAAGAATCATTCCTGTTAAATGTCATGGGTAGAAGCGAATACACAAAAAGCTTTAATGAATACCTGTTAGCAAAGTAATTTCCACAGATTAGCATAGCTATAGTTAGCAATTCACCCACACAACATTAATTCTTCTTCTATTCTTTCCCCTCTCACCCCTAAGAAGCTGCTCTTTGAGCAACTATCCATATCTTGATAAATTAAACAAAAATACTCTCGGATAATGGAGTTGATGCAAACTAAAAGGAGACCAAAAAACCAAAACAAAACCACATTTCTGATATTTCTTTCATGCAGATACTAAAAAAACCCAAGGACATATGATAGACTATATTTATTTCAAGACTTCTTTCCAGCTCTGCAAACAGAAACTGAAGTGGTTTGTGGTATCACCAGTTTTCAACACTGCCATCAACATTGCTAACACTTTTCCAGATTGTCTCCCTGAAGAGATGCAAGAAATGGGACTCAGAAATCAAAACCTAACAGAGGCTAAAGCTTCTCCAGCTCAGGTAATGCCAGACTGCTGGTATGGTCTGAAAAGCTCAGATGGGCATGGTGAAGTTCTGTTGTGATATAAATTAAAACTGCTTCTCCTACAGATAGTCTAGGAAAGGCTTAAAGCCCTCCAAGACTTGTCAAAGAGAGCAAAAGACTTTGGAGATCAGATTAAACCAAAAGCCACTTTGAAAACAAAGTGACAGGGCTGTGCCTACAACCCAAGCCGAAAATACCCACCCAGCCCTCCAACACTGCTCATTTCCTCAAACCAGTATTACATGGCAGCAGGCTGTTTAGAATCTGCCAGGGGTAGGACTGCATTATATATTTATTTTCAGGTTTATTTATAAGATGGATTGTCAGCCAATTGAATATTGTTAAAATGACCACTTCCTACACTTCCTTATGCTGCTTCAATTTGCACTTTCTTAATGGAAGTTACAAAAATAAGCTGATTACAGGACTCATTTTAATAGTCTCATTTCATTGACAATACACAATGATTAAACTTGCAACATCAAGTCCTTTATTCTGAACAAAGGTATTTGCTCTTAAAACTGACTGTACAAGAGAGGTGGATAAACTAACAGAAACACTGTAAAAGTTAAATGTATAAAATTCTTATGGATGTTTACCTCAACTCTTTTCCTATTTTCCTAAGCTACCTTCTCAAGTCAGAGCCCTGCTGGCCTGATGACTCCATTAAACATTCCCATCCAGTAGAAGAGGTGAGAAACAGACTCCAGGTTCCCAAGATACCAAAATCTGACACTACATGGCTAGAGATGGATGCATGTCTCGCTTGACAAGAAAAGGGACTGCAATGATCAACAATTTCTCCTTCAAATGCTTCACAGTCCTGAAATGTCTGCGTTCTTGCATCTCCCTGCAGCATTTGAATAGATAACTTTATTCTAGCAGTCATTCTACGGCTACACTTTCTATTTTATCTCCCTTCACAAGTTGAGGAAGCGTGGGATCTGATTCCCATTTCAGGAAGTGCTGCAAAAGGTAGTTGGACGTGGAGCAGAAACACTCTTGTCGGTTTGTTAAATGGACTTCTCTACACATGCTCACAAACAGGGAGAGGGATATCAAATCAGGTGCGTGAGAAGGTGAACAAGCTCCTCAGTTTTGAGGTTATTACCAGAGCTATCACACTATCAGCAGGCTCCCTGTGAAACTGCTGAGCTTTAAATAATGCAGTACCCCACAAACGCATTTTGGCAGTAAAGAAATGCTCAGAGAGCACATGCTGCTCCAGGAGATAATTTAATTTGTCTGACAGGACTCAAATTTGAGTACGTAAGACTTCTAATTTTTAAATTAAATTAAATTCTGCACAGCACATCACATCCAGTGAAAAGCACAATGCACTCCTGAAGGATTTCAGTGCTGCAGTAGAGATCCTATCATTTCTTTTATGTCAGCAATTTATAAGGATTAGTTGGGGGGTATTGTTGCGTTGGGAGAAGGGCCTTACTTATTTTTACTGGCTTTCAACTTATTTCAGTGGAAACATGAGGCAGAGAATTACACCAGATTAATTTAGTGTTTTGAATATTGAAGACACAGACCTGATTTCTAAAGTTCCAGATGTTTGAATTTGACACACTCCATTACATTGTCTTTTGTCTCCAGCTTACAGTATAGAGGCTTTCACTTAAACACACCTTTAGATAAAATTTGAGTGATTAAATATCGATGACAAAACAAATTATTGCTATTATTAAAAGCTGCAGAACAAAAGATTTGTGGCTGACAATACACATTCAAAAATACAAACTCTGCACCTGTTCTTTATTTGGTGATGTGAAATTTAGTTTTGATGCAGTATTCCCATTAACAAAATAAAGAACAATTAGAGAAAAAAAATTAACACTTTAAAAATTAAAGAAAGAATTGCAAGCACTCTGAAAGATCAAATCAACTTACGAACCAGAGAAAAAGCAGCAACAACAAAAATGGAGCTCATACAGAAAGATTTAAAAGCACACCTGTATTTTACACCTCTGGAAAAGACAGATCTCTAAGATGACTCAAGAACAAGTAAGCTTAACGCCAGTTAAGCAATCCAGCAATATGGTTATATGGATGGTAGCGTAACAAGGAGGCTTAAGCAAATAACAGACAATCTGATAAGAAGCAGTCCTGTTCCTGACTGATAAATTGGAGTATTTTTTTAAAAAGGTGCATGTGCACAATTTTTCTTGGTGTTTTACAGAAATGGCATATTTACTCCATAGTCATCACTGAAGAGAGTAAAGTAATAGTAAATCAAAACTAGCATACAAAGATTCATACAAGAGCTATCTAAATCTTACTGAAATTGATGACTCCTTCCAGTTAAAGGCTAGCAAAGACAGCATGAGGAGACTAGAATAAATTGATTTAAAAACCACATGAAAACACTGAAGGTTTTCATAGATACCACAACCACGGTTTCGTAGAGCAAGAACAATCAAACGACAGATACCATGCTGGCTACTTCCAGCGTAAGGCCAGAATCCCAGAGATCAGCACCAACATAGCATTACACAGGCAGGTAGCCCTCCATTTATTTATGGGCACCATTCTGGAAACAAAGCTGGCATTTGAAAAAAAAGATATCAAGACTTACTTGTCAAGGAAGTCCTTGTCCACAACTGCACAGATATCAAGCAGAGGATTTCCCATTCCAAACAGGACATTTTCACTGTAAGAGAATCAATTATTTCAAGTTAGCTTTGCATTGGTTTATTGTTCCTAGTACACGTAAAGACATTTTTTTATTAGAGAGAAAAACAAAAAGATACACATCTTGCCCAGCACAGTACACAAGGAGACCTAGCATATACACAGTCAAATTTGAGTGAAGTACCATCCTACAGTGATCTTTGATCAATACACAGACTGCAGTAATAAACATATATGTATTCTGTTAAACTGCCATTTACTCAGATAAAGAACTAGAGCTGCATGCCATACCATGTAGTTATAAAGGACAACATTCAACTTGTAATACCAACTTTTAGACAGGGGGAGCATCACACCAGGGTATAAGAATTTCACTGAACCCACTCAGTTGTTGGGTACTAACAAATAATTAACAATTTAAGTCTGTTCTAATAAAATAAAACAAAGAGACTATGGATTCTGCATTGTCAGCCATTTTAAACAGTGCAGCTGGCTACTGGTAGGATGTATGAACCTTTTAAGTGATTTGAAATTCACTAACTTCTGTCACACAGAAAAAAGACATCAAAATACTGGAGACACTATTTTTGAGAAGGACAGCTTTAACTTTTTTTTCAGATTAATTCAGAAACCATGTGTTACATTTTCCTGAATAGCATGTACATGGGTGATAATGCAGTAATACCAAAGGATTAGATATGTGGCCTAGTGTCAAGTAGGAGTGAATGCAGCAGTTCCCTAAGGCTAAAACTACATCCAAACCCATCACATTCCTTGCCAAACTGACACCTAATGTCTCCAGTCAGCAAGGCACACCCTTGCTCCAGCCACCAAAGGTAGCTTCAGTAGCACCACCTACACAGGGTTTATGTGGCCAGGTTCTGGTAGCCAGGGGATGACAGGGGTGGCTTCTGTGAGAAACTTCCAGAAGCTTCCACCATGTCTGGCAGAGCCAATCCCTGGTAGCTCCAAGTTGGACGTGCCACTGGCCAAGGCTGGACTAATTAGAAATGACAGTAACACCTTGGTGATAACATATTTAAAAAGAAAGGAAAAAAAAGTTATTGTGCAGATGTAATGTGGCCAGAGAAGAGTGGGGTGAGAACATGTGAGAGGAACAGCTCTGCAGACACCAGGTCAGTGGAGAAGGAGGGGCAGGAGATGCTCCAGGCACCCAAGCTGAGGTTCCCCTGCAGGCCATGGTGAGTATCATGGTGAAGCAGGATGTCCTCCTGGAGCCCTCGGAGGTCCACGGGGATGCAGAGATCCCCCTGAAGCCTGCGGAAGAGACCCACGCTGGAAAAGGTGGGTGCCTGAGAGGAGGCAGGGACCCCATAGGAGGCCCGTGCTGGAGGAGGCTCCTGACAGGGACCTGCAGGCCCATGGAGAGAGGAGCCCATGCTGAAGCAGGTTTCCTGGTAGGACCTGTGACCCCACAGAGGACTCATGCTGGAGCAGCCTGTCCTTGAAGGACTGCACTCAGTGGAAGAATGACCCATGTTGCAGCGGAAAACATGATTAATAATCTTGATACTGAGACACAGCTAACCACACTTTAAGTATCCTAGTTTTTGTTGTAGCTTTAAAGGCAGGCCTTTAGAGCCCATTTCACTGTAAATGAAATGTGGAAGGAGCTTCTTTGTGAAGGTGGAGCCAGAGATCCAGCTCACTCCTAACAGGGATAGTTAACATCTGCTTGGTAAAAACCTGTAAGACTGACTAAATACTTTCGTCAGTGTGACAAACAACACAGTGTTCTAAATAGCATAACCATAAGTTACACCTGGCTACAAGACAAGAGCGAGAGACAGATGACAGTTCAGAAGACATAAGGATAAAGGGGATTGCAGTTGAAGTCACAAGACAGAACGTTCTCTCCATTGTAAAACCTAAGTATTGCATAAGTAGTACTGTAGGACAATGAATGAAGTCAGAACTATCCAAGTGTTGAATGCAGATTTGTCCCAAGCTCTGTGTTCCTGTACATAATGTTTACCTGATTCTCACGTGCTGTGAAATTCTACACACCAACAGATTTATAACTACACTTGACAAAAAAACACTCATCATGGATAACTTCTACATAAGACAAGAGCCAGCACTTAAGTGGTCAGTATGCCAGAAAACAGCAGCTGTACTCAAAAAACAATCTGAAATACAGCTGCCATGCTGAGGTCACCACCTATGAAGAAGTTACAGTGTTCAATGGAAAAGCAAAATAGAAGCTACCAAGTTCTGTGGGCTGCAGAACATGCAGGTCAATATGTTTGAAGCAGCACAAGAGCAACTTTGTGCAGAAGCTCTGTGAAGCCAATAACATGGGTACAAACTCCTCACATGTCAGCAGTGGCAGGCACTAGCACATTCGGTGCCATTTAATCCAGGCTGCTCTTTCCATCACACATAAGTCTTGCTCATTCCCAAGCCTTCCTTCTCCCACATTATTTTATAATCATCTCCATTCAAGTATTCCAGAGCCTGTACGTAAGGTGCCATTTGGAATCAAGTTTTAAAAGCTAAGGTAGCTGTCAGTAGAGACTAGTAAGTCTATGTTCAGAAACATTCCACTGGGCAAACTCTCCCCAAATTCAGTATAGCTGTTTCTCACAACTAAATGTAGGACAGCAGAACTTGACAGCTTTTTAAACACATAAAACTTAGAGTAGATTAACTATGATTTCTATGAAGAAATCAAGTTAAGTGTTATAAGCTGTTTACCTATTTTTGCAAATAATCTAAACACACAAGCTAACGTATACTAATCTCTAGCCCTGTGTCTTCAATTAAAACGTTTCTACATTTTTGGTTCTTCACCTACATGTTAGAATTACCTAAGTCCCAAGATACTAGAACTTCCATGCTTAAAAATATAAATTAACATTCCATTGGAAAAAAATAAGAAAGAAGAAAAATCCATACGCTTCATTTATTCTGGGGACTGGAGTTGTGTCTTTCCTTAACTGTCACTGCATTTGACAAAAATACCTTTATGGGCAAAACGGGAAAAGTCTAAACAATTTCTAAGTCACAAATTTTTAAAAGTCAACAAGCAAATATTTAAGAGGTTGGACTTGATCTCAGAGGTCTTTCCCAATCTAACTGATCAGCATTCTCTAATACAACAATCTGGAAAGTCCTACTGTTAAAGAGGAAGACTCAACCATGTAAATCATTAGCATTTTCAACCTGACTAACCCAACACTGGCTACATTTAGTGCAATGCAAATCCCCCTTCCCCTCTTGAGGAGCTGCAAAGTTTCTGCACTGTTACACTACTGCACTTTCTGTGGCACTATATGAAGCTACTTGGCTTCAGTTTGGTCCTCAGTAAAAATTGCAAAATATATATATTTTTAAATCTCATACACTCTGTAAAGCCACATAAGCCTCTGTAAAAGCATAAAATAAAACAAATATTTACGATTCTGGAGAATGCTAAATTTACAAGTACCCAGAGCAAAAAACTGAGGTATTAAACTGTCACATTCTCACCAAGCTGAAGACTTTGAACCTTACAGGCCTTATGTTTGCTGTTCAGTCACACTGGACATATGCAGTGATTAAAATTTCAGTGATTATTTCCAACCAGCTAGGAATAAAACATAGCGAGGAAGCAGTAATAATTTCCTGAAATTTGAGATTTCACAATACACAGGTTATTTGGCAACACATCTCTGCCACAGACACAGAACACACACCTGTAATCCCCAGCCTCCTTGACTCTCCCCAGTCCCTTCTCTTTCATTGGAGTACAGGTATCATTCAAAAAGGATGTTCTTGTTTAACCCAACTAACTTATTGCAAAAGAATATCTGGATCAGCTCTTCAAGAAGCAGGTGACAACTCCTTCGCCTGCACAAATTAAGGGCATATATAATTGACTATGCGGTCAGCATGTATGTGTGTATATACATACAAACACAGAAAGTACATATATTTGAACAAGATATATACTTTTTAAACTCTAAACTACAAATAAGATGTTCATACGAATCTAAATGTTGTTTGGACACAAAAATATGCTGTCCATCTAGCAGGTAAAACTACAGAACAGTAACTACAGAAAGCTTTGATGTACATCACATCTACATTCTAAACACCTGAAAAACAGCAATATATTTTATGAGTTTGGCTTTTAACTTTGGACTAGATGGAGTGTGAGTTGCAATTACAAGTTCAAGTAATGTAACTCATTAAGTATAAATAAATCTTCGCCTGTTAATTAGGCGTTTTGCTCAGACATTACCAATATGACTGATTTTACACAAATGGCCAGTGTTTCACACCTTACTCTTATCACAAGTGGCAGAAGTAATAAAACTAAGCCAAACCATGTAAAAACAAAACAACAAACCCAAACAAACAAAAAAGAACCCACAACATCAGTACTGAACTACCCTTCAAGCTTTTTTAAGAAGTCAACAAAATTAACTGCAACTGAATGATCTGGAAAGCTGTGTCCAGTATCATGCTCTACTGCTGCAGGCATTTTAAAAAATATGGTCCTGATTCAAGTTGGCTGCTGAACATCAGCAGTACTATATCCAACTATCACACAATATTGTTATCATCCCATGCTGCTGCGCACTTCCGTGGAAGAGCAACATCAAAATATCAGTGAAAGCTTATTATTAGTTACTGGCACAGAGACAGAGGAATATTTTGGGCCTTTGGATACTGGCAAGTCAGAAAGCCTTAAAAGATAACTGACACATTTGGGTGTGCAATTGCATGGCAACATGCTATATGCCTAGTCTTCCTCTTACAAATTTAAGATACGGTCTTGTAAGATCTAACACGTTAGTATTTCTAAAGGGTTTCACTATGCCCTTCAAAGTAAGGCAAAACAAGGCATGTTTTAAGCCTGTTCTCAGCATATCCCTTTCAGTCACAAAGGAACAGCGTTAAACCCCATATAACACAAAATTTGAACTCACCAAAATTATTTAAATGTGTACTTAAAGCAAAACACCAATAGTACCAGATTCATAGCACCTGACTAGCTATAAGCTCTCAATTAGGAGCATCCTTCTCTCATCCCACTTACCCATGTAACATCATTAGAAATAGGATGATACTTACTGTTAACCATAACTCACCTAACACAAAAGTACCTTAGAACTATTATTCCAGAGTTCAGGCAATTTTCTTGCATCACTGGTCAGCAAATCACTTTAGCATATAGACCTTAAACACACAAGGTGGCCTGCAGGACTGCTCACATGCTTTCCTGACATAGGTCTTAAGCAAAGACAACATTTGGCTAAGCAGTTACACATTTACATACTGACTTAGAGGAACAACATCTTCAGTGAAGATTTCATTTATTATGAAATTTTTCTAGTCTTCTAAAGTGACGCACTCACAGGTTCCAACTTTGAAAACAAGCCTAAAAGCTTTGGCCTTATGTAAGCAAAGCTGCCGCAGAAAAAAGTGTTCCACCACTACCCAGCTCCTTACACAGCTGCGCTAACTCCACAAGCTCCAACAGCGAAATACTACTGCAATTTCAAAGTTACCGTCTCGGTCAGAAACAGTGTGAATGAAACCTGATACACAGAGTTTGGAGGGTGGAGAGAAGAGATGGGAGAATTGCCTTGAATGATCAAATTGAACTCGGAGTCTGTAATTTTAGGCATTTCTTTAGCAGCTAAAGGCCTGATCAAAGGTTAGCGATTTACCTCACAATACAACCCCATCTGAGGATGAAGCTTTTGGGGGAAAAACTGTTCAGAGTTAACTCCTTTCACTGCATGTTAAGTTACGGGTTTGTCATTCTCCAGCTATCGCTGACAGGCTGACACCACCACAGTTCCAAGAGCCTGCCAAGAACCTAGCCTGCTATTAAGACCCTGCTTCTCGTTATTGGGGATTCTTTTAAAATTAGGTTCCAGTGACGGCAAGCTACAGCGAGGGTTTAAGGTTCCAACGCGACTGCCGAAGCCCCACGACACGCATCCTCCCACGCCCACGGGCGGGACCCCGCGGCAGGCGGCGGTCGCCCACGCCCAAGCGCTACCTGTGACAGCGGCACCGCCGCCGAGCGACGCCGCACGCAGCCCCCGGCCACCGCCCCGCCGATCACCTGCGGGCCCGGCCCGGCTCAGCGCTGCTCGGGGCTCTCGCTCCCGATGCCGCTGGGCACCGGCCTCGCCCGGCGCCGCCGGGAGTCCCGGCCGGGCGCACCCACCTGCCCGCCAGAAGCCAACGCGGCGCCCCGGGAGCGCTGTCCCCACCGGGCTGAGGGGCCGGCAGGGCACCGGCACGGCTCTCCCTTCTTCATAGCGCCAGGGGAGCGGGCGTGCAGCCGCCAATCCAACTCGCGGCAGAGGGAGAGGGATGGGACGAAGCCGCGCTGCCCCACACCCTGATCACACAGCGGGGACAAGAGTCCGGCTGCGGCGGAGCATCGCGCCGGACGCCCCCGCCCCGCCAGCGGGAGCGCTTCCCGCCGCCCCTTCCCCCGGGACGCAGGGCTGTGCTGCGGGCGCTGCGCGGGGGCTCGGCGTTACCTGAGGGTGGCCATGGCTCCCCGACCGCCAGCGGCGGAGCCCCACTGGCAGCGGCACCAGCACCGTCGCCTCTCCGCCCGGCGCCCGCGCCTCAGCCCGCGACTGAACGCCGGGCAGCGCTCGGCCGGCCCACCGCGCGCCCCGCCCCGCCCGCTCCCGCGTCCCACCATTGGCCGGGCGGCCGGCGGGGGCGGGCCGGGCCCTGAGCGGCGGCCGCGCGGCGCGAGGAGCCGCGGGGCGCTGGCGACGGGCCCCGCGCCCCGGTTCGGCAGCGCCCGGTACCGAGCGGCGCCGCCCGCCCGGCACCCCCGGGCTCCTTGGCCGCCATCTTTGGTACGGGCGGAGAGCGCGCCTCCCACACAGCTCCTGCTGCTGTCCCCTCTGCCAGCCCCGGCGGCGAGTGTGGGAGACAGTGACAATTGACCAAAAAAAAAAAAAAAAAAAGTTTAGTGGCAGTAGCGCAGGGGTGCGGGGCTCGAGCCGCACAGCCCACAGTAAAGATGGCCAGCGGAGCCCCTGGCAGCGCTGCCCCTCGGGTGTCACGAGGCCGTGGGAACCGAGGGGACCCCCCCGCCCCGGCTCTGTCCGGGCCGCGGGCTGACGCCTGTCGCGACACACGATCGCTATACCCTCGACACGAACGCGTTTTCATTCTTTTTTTATTTAAATATGCGTTGGGTCAGACGCGAAGCCGCCTCGAGAGACCTGCGGAGCCTCCCTTCCTCCGCAGGCGGCGGCCGCCGGGCGCGGGCCGGGCTGGCGAGCCCCCGCAGCACATCTCTGCATTCCGGGCTGCTGGAGCGCCTGGCAGCCACCTGTGGAACACAGCGCTCCGGGTATCCAGCCGGCCAGAGGGCACACGGGGAGAAAAGGGCAGCCCGGCATTGCCTACTCCCTTTTCTTATTCGCCTGACACTCTGGCAGAACTGTCGTATAAGAAAGGGAAAGAAAGCCTCGCTAAAGGCCAGGTTTCTATCGTTACTCCTCATTTGGCTGTCAAAGTTAGTGCCACACTGTGCAGATTTGGCATTTACTTTGTTAACGTACTAGCACCAGAAGCACTGATTCATGAAACTGAAGTCAATAGGTTGTTTTTGCCAAGAGTGAATCCCATGTTGTTAAGTACTGCTGTGTCACCTCTAACTAAATATTTAAACTTCTCAACTTCATAGTCTGAAGTCTCCCTTCCTTTCCATCTACAAAATGGGAATATTGTCCTCAGAAAAACTGAAGCCAAACTTTCCATCTATTTCTGATTTTTGGGTCTCTCAAAGGAGATGATGCCAAAATATGACATGTTGATGAAGGTCAAGAACCTACATCGTCACATGAAAATAACAAGAAAATTTATGCTCAGTATCTGATGTAGGACGAATCTCCTAGGTTCTCTAAACCAGACACTCAAAAAATAATCACCACTTACTGAACTCGCCACAAAATTCTCATTATTAAAGTGTGTTGGGGTCCTGAAAAGTCAAATCAGAGTGGCAAACACATCCATCCTCTTACTGTTATTGCAACACAAGGTGCAAGAGGTCCTCAAATCCTGAGGAAGGTTTTTGAACTCTATTGAAATGCAAATACATAGATCTATAATGGCTGTATCCTCTGATTCATGCGGAACAATTTATTATGTCTAGTTTAACAGTTTCAGTGCTTAATAGCCAAATCTCTGTTTTGTAACCTAGAAGGTGGGGGAGGAGAATCCCATCACCAGCAAATATAATAATAGCTACATAACTTGCTATTGTATATAACTATAGAATGCAGCTTGGTCTTGCTGGTTCTATCACTGTATTCAAAATAATAAAAACTGTATAAAAAATCTAGTTGTAGATTCCCTCATAATTGCCTGATTTTAACAAGCACATATAGATATGTAAAGAAAAATAGATATAATACTTTAACCTGAACTATTTACAGTAATTTGTAACATACAGCTGCATATTACGACTAGTAAGCTACAGAGTAAGAGGCCAAATGAGGTACCATCACATTTCTAACTTTTTACCACTTAAGCATATCTTTTTCTAAAAAAATTAATAGCTTTTCATGAAATAGCATGTATGACACCTCAACATCTGTCAGTAGCACTGTATAAGCTTCCAGCTATTCCCCGTGCCCAATCATCTTGCTTGTGCTATCACATACTCGCAGGTTCTGTTGCTACTGACATCTTCAAGACACCACCTACCCCGACTACGACTTATCACTGGGCTTTTAGTCATTTGCCAGGGAACTTCTAGACATCCAAACATAAGTGGAGAAACAGCCACCAGGGTATGCCTGGAAAAATGGTCAGTTTTGACTTATGGTCATTCATAGATGAACTTCATGTTTGTGCCACAAGTTCAAACTTGCAGTCCCACCATGTATGTGCTGGGCAGACAGCCTGAGTTTGCTCAGCCTTCCTGACTCCTGACCTTCCAAACTCCCTCTGCCTGCGTGGGGCAGCTGACCTTGCCTTCACATGTGATTTGGCCTCAGAAATCCCTGAGATGGAATTCACAGCTTTTGCATCTAAAAATAGATAATGCCTGACAGGGTCTAGCCACAATTTCTCAACTGCTTTGGTTACTCTACAACAGAGAAATCTTCATGACCATGTAAGTTTCTCTATATATGATAGACAACTTCCTTAGGTGATTTTAGTAAAATGTTTCCTTTCAAGCACACTATGAATTCAAAATGAACTCCACCCCTCCCTGATAAAACAACAGGCAGGCAGGTGAGAACATTTAAATTTGTACTTTATTGAAGTACTCCATGAAACTCTACATGTTATATATTTGTAACTCGTGTATCCAAAACATAGGCAATCTAGGCCTTAGCCTTGGACTAATGTGTTATGTTTTACACCACATATATTTGGTATAAATCTTCCAGTTTACAATATATAAACAAAAAGTTCCCTATTAACCCTCATATTTCACTCAATTTCTTCAAAGTACAAAAGTTAAGGTTGATCTTAGGTAAGTTGTTCATCCATGTTTGCAAGACAAAAGGATGATCTTTTACATAATAGCCCCAGAAGACATTATAAAATGGGACAAGTGAGCAACAAATCCACAAATTCTCTTTCAATAACAGCATTTTGCAGAGCTTGCAGATATCTTCTGTTGTAACGGTTGTTTTGGAAACTTCTACAGAGAGAATTTAATATTTTGCAACATAAAATAAGATGCATTTTTAGCTTGTATGGGCTCTACTTGCAAAGTATTAAAAATCTTTTATTATTTTAAAAATTCCATAATATCATCCAATTTCTTTTCATGTAGCTTCACAGACTCTTCTGCTGTAAAAGCAAAGGAAAGTCTGTAAATCTGCTAAGTCTTCAGCATACTGCAGACACCTATACTTTCTTCTATTTTATTCTAATCAAATAGCATAGCCCTTGAGACAGTTACAACTGCTTTGTACCACTGAATGTACAAGGAAAAAAAACCCACAACAATCTTTCACTGTAAATGAAATCCCAAGGTAGCATAAAGCCAGCAAGTAGCTTTATCTTACCATATCCTTCAAGTGCAGAACAGCTTTGACTGTGGTCAAACAATCCTTATGGAAATTATTACAGTTCAAAATGGAAAAAATCTCTTTCCCTTCCCTGAAATCTGAGTAATACCCAAAGACTTCTCTCCTTCACACAAAATGCATTGATATGATGTAAACAGTAATATTTTGTACTACTATTATGCATTATATGAATAATACCTTTTTAAGAATCAATTTATGTAAATAAAAAATGAACAGCCTTGAAAAAAACATCATGTTCACATGGTATCTGCAAGTTCCATTTACCTTTTTCAAGAAGATAAGGTTTTCCAATGCATTGTCAGCAAATACTAATTAATGACCTTCAGATAGCAACCCATTCCCTGCTTCTGAAACTGGTTTTGTGAAATATTTGTGTACCATGCCTGTGTAAGTAACTACTAAAATTCAATATCACAACCTTGAATCACAAGCCAGAATTTTGCTTCAAACATTTCCACATGAAATACACCTTAGTAGAGTAAGCCAAGGTCTTGTTCTACAGAACTTCACTTTGCTACACTAACACCATAGTCAGCTAATTCTACATTCAGTCAAATCTCTTTCCTGGGTGTCTTCCTTGTCTGCTTATAAGCAATATTAGTAGATCCAATAAAGTGAGCAATTCTACACAAACTGTTCTTTTAGTTGAAAAAGAAGGAACTCAAATCTCAGGAAAATTCACAATTTCAAGACTCAAGATGAAATAGGCCTATTTACACTGGCTCTTCTCTCCCAGGTAATCCAGCTTGCAAGCAGCCTCAGGGACAGGACTAGTCCTAGTGACCTCAGGAAGGCATCACAGCAAGGCAGAGCTGCACCTTTCTGCACGGTATTGGCCAAGACTGTTATGTCTAAATTATTGTTGTGGGCGTCACTCTGCTGGACAGGTGGGCTGCAGGTAACATCAGGGGAGAGAGCGAGCTTGTGCTCCAGAGAACAAAGAGCCTTCTCACAACCTCCCCTCTCCTCAGGTTACACGCTCCCTACCATAAAGCAAGCAATTACTTCAATTAAAAGGATGAAACACCACAGCAAGCTGATCCAAAACAAGAACACAAAACTGTGGAAACATGACACATGCTGTGCAAAATCCCAGAGGATTACATCAAAGGCCAGGTGAAGACATGTGTCAACCGAAAGGGTAATTTGAGAGTTACACATCTAAACAATGGAAACCAGTGCCCGAACTGTAAGAGCGGGGTAGTTTCCATGCTGCAGTCATTCCGGTTTTGGGTATATTTCTATCAACACAAGTTGGAAAGGAAGGTGACTGCTGTTACATGCTAAACAAAGCAAAATTAGCCAAGTCTGTTGCTAGTGTCCTCAAGTGTATTTGTTTGTCTGGTTTCTAAAGGGGACTAAATATTCATCTAAAGAAGAAATCTATTGCTTTAATTCAAACAAACACGGTGAAGTGCTTGAGCTTCAGATCATTCTTCGACCTGAGGACATTACGAGTACCGACATGGAAAACACTGTATTTGCAGTACCTGTATTTGCAGATATAAGAAATAGGAAAGTATGAAAACTATAAGCCATGAAGACAAAAAATGAAAAGAATACAAATTGGGAGCAAGGTGAAATCAAAAAAAAAAAAAAAAAAAAAAACAACAAATGAAGAGATAAAAGAGAAAGAAAAATTATTTACTAAATTCTAACTCAAAGCTTTGTCACAGCTAATTTAAAATATTTAGAATATTCTTTCATTTATAAAGAGTTGATTAAAGAATAAGCTAAATTAAAAGTCAACTTATGAAGAAAATTAAAAATGGATGAAATTAGCAATATTTTTTACAGCTGCTAGTATCGAGCTTTCTAAAATCTAGTGGAACAGTAATGACAAAGGACTGCTTTTGATAACAATTATGCACAGAGTATTTGATAATTTATTCTTAAAAGGAAAAGATGTCTAAAAGTAACAGAAGAGGAGGAATACTGTACTTTGTACTTTTAGTATGAACTATTTGCCAAACTCAATGCTTACATTGTCTTCATGTAGATAAACTGATTTGTTCAAACAACTAGCCACGTCATGACTATTCAATCAATACAGCAGCTGCAGAACAGCCAGAAGGTCATAATGCAGCACAGGAGACTTGACAAGTTTGTGTGCAGAAGGAAAAAATGAACATGCATATTTCTATACAGACACGTACATATAAGCTCAAACATTTCTACAGAAGACATCCAAATTCTTTCATAACTGTACCAGGCCGTTAACAGAATCTGCTTGCGGTTTTCCCAGACTTCCATAACAAAGCCAAATATAAAAGGACAGAAATCCGTAGTAATTCTCCTCTAAAGTAACACCTCATGATGTTTCTAGTAAGTTGATGCTGCCACTCAGTGACAAGCCATTTGCAGTTTTGCAAGCCCATTTTCTGTTCAAACAGTATAGTTTACACACATACAATGATATTCCACTTCACACAGCAGAGATGCAGTCAGAAGCCCGAAACAAGGCAGCACACATTAATGGCCTTGCCTAAAGCCCATTGGTTTATAGTGGGGATTTGCACCCGTCAATAAAGACAATGCAAAACCTGCCGCCCAGCAGATGAATGTCAGCACAACACATTGTTGAGCTGGGAATGCCAGTTTGGGTCTCGGGCTTTGTGTGCTGCTCACTGGGTGGCAAAAGCCAACCATCCTATACTGCTTTCAAACAAGTGCAGCTTCCTGAACACAGTCAGCTTTGCCTACCTCACAAGGGAGCGATATTTGCTCTCCTTTGTCTGAAAAGATCAAAAGGGTCTAAAAATGTATCCATGAAACCTCTATGAAGCCACTTTGACAGAGAAAATGATGACCAAAAAAAACAACAGGGAAAGGAAACATTTGCTATTGTTGATGAGATATAGTTTATATCGCACAGCAGAATTAAATTCTTTTGTCACTTTTTAATACTAAAATAGTTCTCATGGTAGTCAGACGGAAGGTTCAGGTTGATATCATATGGGAGGATAAATACAGAACAACCATCCTTGTTGAATCCATTAGACGTGGTCTTCTGAAGAGGCTGGAGAGCCTCAGATCTACATGTTGAGAACAAGGAATTGTTCTCTACAGTCGCCTCAAATTCTTGGTGTAACAAAGTTATTGAGCCCCAAAACTTTCAAGTGATTTTTCACTTCTTTTCTAATCTATAGATGAACTGTTTCCAAGCATAGGTACCAGTGCTTTGCATTAACAACTTAACCTCATTACAAATACAACCAAGTCATGGAACCTCAACCAGTCTGGTACGTTTCCTAGTGGCTTTTAAGTCCCACAATAGCACGAAGCCAAACATGTTCTTGCCACTACATTCAAGTGAGTGTTGAGGTCTGCCAAATCTAGTCCAACCACCAACTGCTTCATAAGTTCAACCTGTGGCCCACAGCACACATTAACTTCATTTGATCACCAGTTAATTGTGGTATTTCTCCTCTTATGAAACAGAGCTGGAGCCTATTTACACTTCCTCTTGAAATAACTTGCAGCAGAATTAGCATATGCAAGTTCTAACAACATTCCTCATGTTTTAGCTATCATACCTTACAGAAGTAGTATTTGCAGTTTAGTCAGTTGTTACCAGAGCACGTCACCATTGCCTTTCATTCCACTGCAAACAACCTTTAAATTTTTAACTCAGTACACCAGTAATATTCTCAAATTTTAAATTTTTTCTTGTGTTTCATGTTAAAATGCTATTTCCTCTAATAAACTTTATAAATAGAAACATTGCAGCTGCCAGTTTCTTGCCTCGTCTTGCTTTAAGGCCCATAACTGAGATAACTGTTGCTTTTTAATTATAACCTTATCCTGCTAGCAGCCTGCCATTTATTTGCTTTCAGAGCTCAGTTACATCTTTCCTCTTCTACTATCTGCAACTGAGTTTGTCAACCATTATTAAACTTGAAAAGTCACTTGGCTGCCAAAGAAGCAAGTACCCTGACTTTGACAAATTTAATAGGATTAGCTCTTTCAATAAGGACATCAGTACTAAAAAAGACTGTTCTCATCTCAGTACTAAAGTACATCTCTTTTATGCTATATTTGAGGGGGTTATTAGTTATCAGTTATCGCCAAGATAATTTTGGGCCTTATGTCATTAATTCTCTTCATACGCTGAACACTTGGAAGTCAGCTATCCTACAATTATATTAATATCTGAATAATCTCGAGAAAACAAACCTGAAACTGCACCAAAAAAAAGCTGCTCTACAGCTCTCAGTACTCAAGAGTTCTCATTTTGACCGTGCATCCTCCATTGAGAAACCTTACATTTTTCTGCTATGACACTTAAAAATAAATGACTTGTGTCTGTGCAAGCCATCATTCAGATGGGATTCAGTCAGTGCTATTATACTGTGATCACAGAAATAAGGAAGTATAGTAAATCGCACGGATTATTTCAGTATGAAAATATTTTAAAATATCCACGTGTCTTGAAGACAATGTAACTGTTAACGCGGGTTTTCATATTCCTGTCTAACGGGGACAGAGACCCTCGCACGAGGATTAATCGGGGCGTTTTTCAGAGGCTGTTTTCAAAGGGGAAGCAGCCGAAATGACAACCCCAGCCGGGCTCTAGTACGGGGGCCATCGCTGCGGGCAGCGTTCTGTTTCAGCGCACGACCCCATCCAGATGCTCAGCAGCTCATTCGCACTGACCGACTCGACCCCAGGGCACGGCGGGGCCCCCGCGCCGCCCACCCGCCGCTGCCCCGGCTGCGGGGAGCCCAGTGCGGCGGCGCCCGCGGGCACCCGCCGGGCCCGGGCAGCGGTACCGCGGCAGGAGCCGGGGCAGCGCGGCGGGACGGCCCCGCCGCCGCCTCCACGTGCGCCCGGTGCCGCGGCGCGGCCGCCCGCACCCCCGCGCGAGCGCAGCCCGGCCGAGCTCAGCCCGGCGCGGCGGGACCCTGCCGGCGGACTCTGACCACACCGCGGCGGCGGCACGTGTCTCGCCCTCCGCCGGGGGCAGCACCAGCGACACTCCGCCATCCCCCGGGGCTGCTCGCGAAGCAGAGCCCGTCCTGGCGCCCGTTACCTCAGCTGCTTCTGCTCCAGCTTGAGCTTCTTGGCTTGCGGCTCCCCCGCTGCCATCTTCGCGCTGGGCGGCGTGCGGCGCGCTCCGCTCCCCTCGGCCCGCCCGCCAGCCCCGGCCCGCCCCGCCGACCGCGCCGGCACCGCCACCGGGGGCGGGGGCGCCGGGACGAACGTACGGCCGCGCCGGGCGCCTGACGGGGCGGGGAGCGGAGCTCGCGCCGCCCGCCGTCCCTGCCCAGCCGCGCGCTGCCGCGGCGCCGGCCCGGGTGGGTTTAGCGCCCGGGGGCTGCTCCCGGTCCCTGCCGGCCGCCGAGGCCGAGCGGTGCCAACCGGCGGTGAGGGGCGGCCACGGCAGCGGGCCCGGCGGGCCCGGGGAGGGAGGGGGCCGTGCTCGGGCGCTCGGCGCAGGCAGCGCCCCGGCCGCCTTCGCCTCCGCCGGGGGGCGGCTCCGCGCCGCCGCCGGGCCTCGCCGCCATCTTGGCCGCTGCCCCGGGAGCGGGACGGGCCGTGCCGGGCCGGGGGAGGTACGTGGGGCGCGGGGGTCCGGGCCGTGAGGGAGTGGGGCGGCGCGGCCCTTGCTCGGGGGGACGGGATACTCGCCAGGCGGGAGCTGCCCGTGCCCGGTCCCGGCCACGCTGGTTGGCCAGAGTGGGGCAGGGGCGACATCCCCGCCAGCGGCGGTACGGGGAGGCTGCTCCGCAAATCCGAGACTTTCCGTTTTACCCGCCTCCGTTTCCGTTGTTCGGTGCAGTCTAAATACAAAATCGTTGCCGTGTTTGAATAAACTCCCCCCTCCCCACGTTGTTCTGGGCTCTGGCGAAGGTGAGGAACCGCCCGGCGGAGAGTGAGGAGGGTCGGGTCAGAGCCCCGTACCGGCGGCTCTGCGTCGCTCACGCTCCAAGATGAGGCGCAGGGATGAGGGGGATTGTGCACCGGGAGGGCATTTATTGTGATTCTCAGGGCAGACAGCACAGGGCCTGCGGGAGGGGCGATGCGGGAGCCGCCGTTCGCGGCAGAGCCCGCAGCAACGCCAGGCCGGGAGGGGCAGGGCGGGCGGTGGAGCGACGCCGGCTCACCTGGGTCGATCTTCAGCAGCATTGTTGCAGCCATGGTGTTCCTACTCGTGGTATACTTGCTTAATTAGCAAGGGGCCCTGTGAGTGCAGATCTGCATAATATGCTCTGGGAATCAACCCATTTATCATCCACCACTATGCAGTGCACATCCTTCTGCCATGTTCAATACCCAGCGGTAACTGAATGGAGGTTGCCACTTCTTCTCTTTTGTTTCAGGTCAAATCTGCTTTGAATTAGTAATGCACTTACCATCTTTTCAGTCTGATGAACGATTCGTACCCATTAAGTGTTAATCAAACCGAAGGAATAGCATCACCATTCAGTGCAGCTTTTCTATTACCAACCAGGCAAAAAATCATACTTGAATAATGAAAATTTGTGTTCATAGCAGGCAGACTGCCGTATGGGAGAGAAAAAGGTATTTTGCAAGAAAAGCAAAACCAAATTCAATTACTTCTGCAAGAGGTAAAATGATGGAAACAATGTTTTACAAAAGAACTGACTATACCAACCACGAGAATGATTCTGCTGTGGCTGTTCCCAGCAGGTTTGAATCATACATAGCTTCTCATTTATTTGTTACAGAAAAGAAGAAGAAGAAGAAATATCTGAATGGTGTTTCCCTGGAAAAAATGTCTTGGAACATTAATGTGCTGTGTTGGGTGCTAACTCAAAAACACAAGCAAACTTGGTTTTTTGGGGAAAGAAACAAGGGACAAACAGATTCTTTACTGCCTGTGTACACATATCTGAAAATGCCTTGGAAATGGCAAATCAAGCATTAAGAATACTCCATGTCTTCTCATGTTTGGTTTTGCTGGTTTTATTCAGAAATTAAATTTTCTGTTGTGCAAGACAGCTATGCACCAACTAAGTGCCAGTTATTCTCTCATATAAAGATCTTACATGAAGAATCTTTAGTAGAAACCTTGTCATGAGGATTCAGAAAAGAGAAATTGAAGTCCTTGAGGAAGAGAAGTCTGAACAGCAGGAGACAAGTAGTAGCTGTACTTGATGTCTGTAATAATGGAAAGAAACCAAATTAAAATTTGTTTAAAATGTTACATTCATTCCTCTTATTTCCCTTTAGTTTTTCCTCAACTTACAGCTTCACATATAAATTTTAAAAAATTAATACAGAGAAGATAAGTTAGATCTTTTATGCTTATTGAACATAATGTATGAAAGGCAACCTTTTAACAGGAGCTTCTTCGAATAAGACAGTATTCATGAGACTGATTCATACAGGGGGAAAGAATCAGAGTGCTGCTTTGCTCTCTCCTCTTGGAGGAGAAGGAAGGTACAAGTGGTTAGTGCCTTCTTTCTGCCCTCTGTGTTTGGACTGGTTGTGGCAGAGGGCACACACGTTAGAAAGAGCTGTCATGTCCAGCAGAGTTCCAGTGGTACTTGCTGGCTCTGATGGAGTATTTCAGTAGTGCATGGCTCTCTGGCACTGTGCTTGTCCTTCCTGGAACCTTGGGTGCCTCTTCAAATAGAGCCTGTGAAAGAGAGTAGTATAAAGCTGGTAGCACTGTTGCTCCGGCCTGTCAAACTTACTGGAGGAGTGAATTGAGAGAGCATGATGGAAAACATCTTCATGAAGAACTACTGAGTTGGGGCTTTTATATCCTATGATTGAATCCTGCTGCCTTGTCCATTCAGAGTTCCTCAGCTGGAATATGAGCCTAATTATCAGTCTTTCCTGAAAATACCATGGACAGTAAATAAGTGACATGATACTCACTTTATCTGTGTCCATTTTGCCCTCTGTCTATGCAGTACAGCTTTCAGAGAGTGAATTAAGTCACCCCTTAGTAGTCCTAAAGCTACTGATTCAGATGTAAGTTGTGTTCGAAATGTTCCACCTCCATGTAAAAATGTAGTTTTAGCAATGAATTTTTAATTGTTTTGGTGTGGGTTTTTTTCTAAGAAACTCTTGCTTTTCCAGCTTTTACAGCAAAGCTTTCTATTCTTGCAGGTCCCAAAGGGAACTGCAGTTATTCAGAATCTAATATTGTTCAATTATTCGGGATCTAATATTGTTCTGTTGACAAGAGATGGAACTCTCTTGCCAGCAATTAGAAGATTTATACTGGAACTGAATTGAACAGAGGCACCATGCAAGTGTATTACTGGAAAGCTCATTAGACAGTAGATGAAATGATGCACAAATTCTCATGCAGGCTGTAATCGGTACTGGTAAAAGCACAGAGGAAGTTGCAAATTTTGTTATGGATACCAAACATTGACTTAAGACAACTTCAGAGTATTCTCAGAGGACTACTTCCTTTTAAAAACAATTACAGAAAGTTACTAACAGTGTTTTAAATGAGAGCAAAGATAAATAAATGTATACTGAACATCTGGGAAGCAAAACATTTAGTCTTTAACAGGGATGATCTTGCTGATAAAATATGTTTCTGAGTAGTTGTACAGACACATGTACTTCATGGTGTTGACCAGATACAAAGTTTTGCTTGGCTAACAGGGGGGGCCAATAGGCAGTTCTTAAGAAAGGTTGCAAAAATGTTTTTACTTTGATGTGCAGATACCTAAACCATGAGCATCTTATATGTAAAAAGATTCATGATACTTGAGCAGCATCATTAAGACACACAAACAATAATAGGAGCATTAAAAAACCTGTGAAATTACAGAACATTCATGTTTTAGTGAACCTGAGACTTCCAGATTTATCAGCTTGAAGCACAGCTCCTAATGATGTGTCAGGTTGGTCCAGCCAATTATACAATATTTCAGAGCTGCCATGTTATCTGTCTTGAAAGTGCTGTTCAGGTGTTTAATGGGACTTCTATTTATTAGGTTTGCTGGTTTGAAAGCCAGTGAATGGGGTTGGGAGGTCAGAAACACATTTGTGGCACATTTTGAATTTATAGGAAAAAGCTGAACTTCTGACTAGTGGATTGTGACAAAAGTACTAGCTTTACAATAGAAACAGAACTGCCTATTTTAGCTTATTTCTCCAGATTACTTTAAGCATTTGATTACTTTCCATTCACTTGTCACTAGAAGTTCATTTCCACAAATACATAACAGAGACTCAGACAGTCTACCCCCACTCATCCTTCCACTCTTTACAGCAGCTATGCCAAATTCAGGGAACATGGAAGTTGTGGAATACTTCCCCAGTGATGGTCCTGTTTGGAGCTATTTCCAGTAATTAGTACTAGCTCTAAAGGGCATTGCAGAGGTCAGTGATAAATTCCTCACTTCCTGGTTTCAGAGCTTTGGACGTAACTCAGCTCAGCTTTACGGAAAAGCAGCTGTTAACAGTATTTCTGCATTAATTACATTTTAGAGTACTTAATTGTAGCTAAGGACAAGCATGTGCAATCAGTCTTTTTTCCCATGCTCGCAGCCTCTCTCTCTTGCCAATGAGCTCTGCTTTTGTCTTGTGAGCCTGCTGTGACTTTAGTCCAGATGTTTCCGTGCCAAGAATTTGAAAATCAGTAACGTTGCAAATCCAGATTTAGTCAAAAGAAAAGTTAGAGACATGGAAACAGCACATTGAAGGCGTCTTAGTTAAAATATGTTTTTCTTCTGTGTGGACTTCAGATTCTGGTAGGATGGGAATGACTTGAGAAGAATCACATGGAGTTTTACATGTCAGAGCAAGGATGGGAAGTCTGTGAGAAGAAGCTGCAAAACTGTAGGGCTGCTTGTTGTTGCAGAGCCTGTAAGATGCCTTTCAGTCAGGCAGTAACATGAAAGGCTGTCAGCCTTCTGAAAGTAAGCTTGAACAGTTTGCTTTGGCCTAGATGCAAATAATGATCCATGTACACCTTCAGTCTGCTCTTAGGTAGGCCTAAAAGCAGAGAGATGGGAGGCATGTCCTTTTCAAATAGTCCTAGAAACACCTTCAGTACCTTACATAGAGTGGTTTTATGCTGACATCTCAAAGGGGTAGAAGAATCTCATGATTCAGGAATTCTGGTGATGTACTTTTGCTACTGTTTTTTTAAACTTGGGAACTTTGTTTCAAGACCTTTACCCTCAAAGTGCTGCAGCTCTTAACGCAATTTGCTGTTGGCCACAAATAGCGACCTGCTGGTGTGAGGAATTAATGTTACTCAATTGATTTCTAATGTTGAGCATTTGTCAGTCTTTTTTCCTTTTCAAGTCTAATGTTCTGATGAGACAAGAAGGTAAGGCACTGAGAAATTAATTCAGGGATCTCTACATATCTGCAATGAAATCTGGCACTCAAAAATAGAGTAACAGGGAAATCTTCAGTATTTGGAGCAATGTAAGTAATTTTTGTTAAATAATAGTTTACATATCTTGTATTGATATTTTTATAGTGTTACCAGTTCTAAGATATTCAACATGAAATCCATCTTTAATCAGCTGGTGCCAATTGCTTGACAGTGCATGGGATAAATCAAATTACTTAGTCTTGTGTGTAATAGACTGATGTCCCCACTGCTATAAGAGCTTCTTTATTCTAGTCAACACTGGGAAGTGTACCAACTGAGCTGTCCCTTGACTGACAAGGCAGGGCTTCTGCCTCTGGGGCTGCCTGCTCTGCACTTAGGCTGCAAGGAGAGAGCTTCAGTTTTCCAGAGCACTTCAAATTAGCAGCAAATTAGCATACTGCTAAAAGTTGTGAAGGAAGAGAGAAGTGAGAGGATTTGAAGGGAAGTCTTAGACTAGAAGCAGAATATGTATCATGGGAAATCCTGTAATCCCTATCTTCCTACTCAGAAACTAGGCTGCTAGGCAGTTAGGTGGGATTTTACTGCTCAGTTTCCACAGGTACTACAAAGCTGTCATCTGCCAAGCATGGTCCCCTGGATCAGTTTGCTACTCCGGTTCACCACAAGGCCACACAAACACTCCTGTGAACACAGCTGGTACCTAGGCAGCTTGGGGCAGATGAGTGAAGAAGGGCAGTGGCCCAGTGCTACCTCCCTTTCTGGCTACCCACACCCTCCCTTGATTGCATATCAAATAATGGTCTAATATTCTAAGTGGAACTTAGGGTAAAAGGAGGGGCCCTGGTTTTACAGTCATTTGGTGCACCAGGACCTTGCTGTGATTGTGTGGTCTGCTGCACAGACCACACAATCTGTGCTTGTTAAAAGTATATTGTGACAAATGCGGTCATTTCTGATCTGTAGATGAAAAGAATCTGGATGAATGTTAACAGAGGCACAACTGCTGGGGCTTACAAACACTGTCACATGTCTGATACACTTTGTCAGAGTATCATTGGAAGTGGCCTGTGGTCTAACATAGTTCCTCCAGAGCAGGCTGTGGATCGGCTCCTCTGGAAGTGGAATCTTACTAGTGCTGCTTGTGCTGGACTCTCTGATGCAGCTTTATGTGCATTTAATAGGAAATGGGTCTTATATTTGTTAACAGATAAGCCATTGTATCCATTTAAAAATGTACAGAGATCTGATCTAAGCTTTATAGCTGAGCACCTTCATATGTGTGGGCAGCCATGGTGTTGAACAATACTGACATTCAGTGCTTGATTATACTTGCCTCCGTTGTGTGACTATCCAGGAGATTTTGGAAGGCTTTAATGTTCAGCGCTGGCTAAATTCAGAACATGTTTACTTGAACTGGATTAAAGCAATTGTGTTGAGTCTCCTTTATAAAAATGCTGTGCTCACAGAATAAAATTGTCTGGTTTTTTTAACAAACTAAATTAGAGATTAATTTGGTCCAGGAGAGAGATAGTAGAAACATGCAGTAACACTTTGTAGCTTTGTTTCCTTTCCCACTTTTAAGCAAATTTGCAAACACAGGTTCTAAAAGAGCTTCCTTTTGCATTCCATATTGGCTTACATGAATTTTTTTGTCCACCTTTTGACTATTGGTCTTTTTTTGTCTGCCACCAAAGACAGCATGCTCTTGGCAGGAGGTATCTGAGACCTGGCAAGGCCCCAGTGAAGATGAGCACATTGGTGTCACACTTGTGAAGGAGCAGCTGGAGTTTAGAATTTGAAAAGCTGAATCTGGGCTCTCTTCCCACATCTGCTGACTTAGGTGGAGGGAAATAGCATACTGACAACCTTACTGAGCTGTCCTTTTCACAGTCTTTGGTGAGCTTTGGAAGACATACTTTTGTTTCGTCAAAATCTAGAGGGCCACACCATTTTTCATTGTTAGAAGTGTATTGGTAGATGAGTTAGTACTCGGGGTAGTTTAGATTCAGACGCAGCAACACAAGCTCACTCTGGGTAGAGCTAAGTGCTTATTCCAGTAGTTTGGAATGAGATTTAGTCCTAGTGTTTGGACTCCTTAAAATCCCTGTGGGACTGGGTCATGTACATCTAGATGCTTCCGTGCTATCTTCACATTAGTGTGCCAGAGTTGACAGCGAAGGAGCAAATTTTATCTGCCTTTTATGACAAGATCCTGGCCAAACATGGTAAAATTAATGAAAACTATGATAGGTTTTTTGTAGGTGTGTTTGACTTCTCTTGGACATGCAGAGTTGATGGTGGTCTTCCTGTTTCAAGGTGTGAACACCCAGTAATTGTCTGGTCTCTTTCCAGTCATGGTTGAATTTCTCCAAAGGCTTTCAATTCTGGATCTCCATTGCTATCATCTGCCCATTTCCACAACCTGCCCTGTGCCAGCTCTAGCACTCTCTGGCAGTGTAATAATTTGCATTAGGAAGCTGATCTGACCAGCAGCTCCTTTTGCTGGGTCAATTTCTGGCTGAACCATTTTCCTAATGTAGATAATTGCAGAGCCACAGACCTACTCAAATCAATACCTGAGAGGCAAAAGGGAACAACAGACAGTGCCAGGGGCAGCTTCTTCAACTACAGATTAATTTATGCTTGATATTGAATACCAGGTTAACTTCACCTTGAGAAGCTGCTGTTGGGATTACAGTTTGGTTTGTTTTCCAGGCCCAAGTTTTAACTGGAACTTATTTTTGTAAGAGGATCATTACGCTGCAGGTTAGCCAAAGCATTGTATCTGTCTCATGTAAAGGCTGAAGAGATAAACTGAAGCGTGCTAGCATTTGTCTCCTCTGTAGATGCAGAGATAATAGTCTATTCATTTTATCAACAACTTGGTTCACTTTCTCATTAGAAGTTGAGAAATAGACTAGGAATTATGTTTTTAATAGACAGATAAGCTTCTTGTACCATGAATAAAATGAAGGATCAGTGGCTGAGGCATATTATTTGTAAATGTTTAAAGAGATAAGAAAAAAGTTACATTCCTTACCTGCAGTTCATACTCCCCTTTTACATTAGTGAGTTTTTAAGTGACAAACGTTTTATGTAAACATATTTCATGCATGCCAAGCACATTTGAGGCAATTTCATTCATTAAATCAGATTTAAATGGCTAGTTTTATGTACTTTTAATGAATTCCAACCCTTTACCCAAGTGCAGCTTGGCATAGATTGTAAGACTAATCTGCCAGCAAATAAAAAGCACTTTTCTAGTTCAGCAACTGAAAGCTGACAAGCAAAGAGCTGTATCTTTAAGATAGAGCAATTCTAAGTTACGTGTGTAACTGCCAGGCCAACTGCACTGCCATAGGAAACTTTATGTATGAGTTACTCTTACATGTCGGCAAATGCGTTTGAGCGAGTGCCAGCTCATGAGAGTCAGCTTTTCTTTAAGAAATAAATTGCAAATACCAGATAGGGATGAAAGTGGAAAACAAGGGTGCTTGCTTCTTGCTTGCATTCTGATATACCTTAGCAATTTAATCCAGTGGCAAGTAGTTTTTGGTGGAACATTCTTCTAAATAAAGAAAATAGAATTCAAAGAAAAGCAACAAAGTAGATATTTTTCCTAAATTCACAGTGCATGTTAATAAAGAATAACCATTGTAAGGGAATCTGGGATAAGAAATGTCAATCCACATATCCTTTTGTTTAACTTCTTTTAATGTGTTTCCAACAGAAAATGATCCACAGCCTGTTTCTTATAAACTGTTCTGGTGATATATTCTTGGAGAAGCACTGGAAGAGCGTTGTGAGCCAATCTGTGTGCGATTATTTCTTTGAAGCTCAGGAGAAAGCAATCGATGTTGAGAATGTGCCTCCTGTCATCTCAACTCCACATCACTACCTCATCAGCATCTACCGGGATAAAATCTTCTTTGTGTCTGTCATACAGACAGAAGTGCCACCACTCTTTGTAATTGAATTTCTGCACCGAGTAGCAGATACTTTCCAGGTCTGTCACCATTAAATGATTTTAAAATTCAGTGTCTGAAGGGGGCCTACAGGGAAGCCAGAGAGGGACACTTCATCAGGAACTATAGTGATAGGATAAGGAGAAATGAGTACAAACTGAAAGAGGGGAAATTTAGGCTAGATATTAGGAAAAAATTCTATACTGTGAGGACGGTAAAATATTGAATGGAACAGGTTGCCCAGGGAGGTTGTGGATGAGCCAACCCTGGCAGTGGTCAGGGCCAGGTTGTATGGGGCTTTGAGCAACCTGTCCATGCCCATGGCAGTGGTGGTTGGGACCACCCCTTAACATTCTGTGATTCTATGATTCTAAAATAACTTCAAGGGATTTTTAATATAAACTTCTAGAGACAGGTAGTAGTCATCTTCTGTTGGTGACTTTTCCATCTGCAATTTTTAAGTCAAGCACAGGTTTATAGAGTACAAAGGAAAAAAAGGTTTATTTTGTACACTCACAGACACTAGAACCCAAATCCCACTTTGTAAATGCTGGGATTTTTTCTGTAAGCTTTTGTACAGTTCATGTTATGTAGATGGGAAGAAGTATCATGTAGTCAGGCAGCATGCACTCTGTAGTGAGGAAAGGGCTGCAAAGCTTGAGTCACTTCTCAAACAATTTCACAAATATTGTATATAAAGAAAACTCTGTGAAGATTGAGCATTGCCAAAAGACAGTAGCTTTATTTTACAAGAGTCTTGTAGCTGAAGATGTGTTAATGTTCACAAGTGGAAGGACCTTTGTGACATAAATAGTAGTACATCAGATTACATTAATTTCACTGTTCATGCTTGTATTTATTTTCAATTAGATTATAAGTATAACCTTATACTACATGATGCCATTAGACTATAGAAATAGCTAGTCAGTTTAGGCACTAAAGTGGCCTCATATATTGGAGGGTTTCTCTAAGAAGAAAAAACCAAACAAACTTCCTTTCGCAAAGCATTCTAACAGGAATAAAAATCCTCTCTTTTGTAATCTCTGAATTTGTTTAGGATTACTTCGGCGAATGTTCTGAGACAGCAATTAAGGACAATGTAGTAATTGTGTATGAACTTCTAGAAGAAATGCTAGACAATGGCTTTCCACTGGCAACAGAATCTAACATACTGAAGGAGCTGATTAAGCCTCCCACAATTTTGCGCTCTGTTGTCAACTCCATCACAGGTATGAAAATATATCATTTCAGCAGTGACGGCTGCTTAAAAGTAAAGCCTATCATTCCTCATAGCTAAAAAATAATATATTGGTGAATCTGTAAGGTGAGGGCACTGTCCTGCTGCTTCTCATAAATAGGGGTTGAATAAAAGCAACTCCCTCCTTATTTGCAGTTTACACCTGGCCCCTTTGCTGTCCTCGGTGGCACTGTCTCGTTCAGCCACAGCTGCTGAAGTCCCTCAGGAACAGCAGTTCCTAGCACAGTCAGGGCATACTGGAGACAGGTGCTCTGGGATTGGGACCAGAGCTAACTCCAAGCTTTGAATAACTTAGGGGCATTGGAGAAGGTTAAGCATTTTATAAGGAATCCTTATAGGAAGATATATAATAGATACCTAATAAATCCTTGCTGTCCTCATCCTCCACTCTGCCCCCAATACCAATCAGCACATGGATTCATATGGATTTGATTTCAGAACTGATTTCAGGCTGTTGTAAATGGGTCTGTCTTGCAGTGATAAAGCCAAATGTCTGTCAGCTGAGCTGGTGGAATCTGTTTGTCTGGCAAGCGGGTGCAAGGGAGGTGAGCCATGAGGTGTCACACGGGGGCAGAGAGATGCGAGACGGTCGCCTGGACATTGTGTTAGAGAAGGGGAGTAGTTGGGCTGCAGGGCCACACAAGTAGTACTCAGAGGAGCTGGTCTTTAATGTAGTAGATATGGTTTAATCTTTGAGTATAAATCTCATCAGTTTTAATTTCTGTTATTTGGAGTTTGGTTAGGTTTTTTAAAATGTGGGTTTGGATGCTAGTATTTACACTTATGAAAAATATGACATTAATGGACTAGATGGACCTCTGTAAGAAGAATTAAGACTACTGAAGCCAAGGGTTGCAGCATCAAATCCTCTTGTTTTATCTAAAGCCTTATTAAAATTCCCTAGGAGCCTAAAGTGCCTGCCCAAGGCAGCCTGCATCTTGTCACTCTCAACAGCTCAGTGCTGAGCAGGTGGAAACAGCAGCCCGAGAGCTCTCCTACCTACCTGGCCTGGCAGCAGTGCTGCACCCTGCAAGGCAGCTGAGGGACAGACACAGCAACTGCTCCTCTTCAGAGATACAATGGGAGTGAAGAAAAGGCTGTAACTCCTCCCCCCTGAGTTATAGTACATACAGGGGTGGACTTCAGGAAGGGATTTTTTTCAGTAACTACTTCTACTAGCTCAAACGAGTTAAAACTTGTTTTCTGCCTGCCAGGATAGGGCAGGTTTTGTAGAAATGATACCTGCTGGCCACCAACTTCTCAGTGAAGCTGATTCACATGGCAGGACATGCTACACGTTCTTTGTGCTAAAGGGCACAAGCCAGCATGAGCTGTGGCCCTATCCCAAGACCTACTTCTAGCAGAGGGAGTTGTTTCCACTGTGCTGGGATTGTGGCATCAGTCACCTAAGCCTTAGAAGTGATAAGATTTTTTTTTCCCCTTTTTAGAGCATCATCAATTTACTTTATAACTAGGTAGCTCAGGAAGCCCTTTTCTCATGCTGGATGGCACTGCGAACCAGGAGCCAAGGGTGAGAGCAAGGCAGGCAGGGACAGTGGCATCATTCATTGGTCAGGAGCCCACAAGTTGAGGCAACAGGTCAGGGACAGGATCAGATGATAACAGGTCATCTACAGCTCAGTGACTGCCAGTAACATCCACCAGAATGGACAGCTCAAGCCAGAAAGTCCAATCTGGGCCAGGGTCTGGATCGATTTGACACATGGCCAGGCAGAGACATGGCTGTCAGGTTGATGCAGGGTAGCTCAGATGGGTACCAAGGGTGAGACCCTCAGCCTAACACCATCTCCAAGCAAAGACTGTGGGAGGCCTCCCAAAGGCTTCTTACATCTTTCTTGCTAATGACTCTTACCTGTTATTCAGCCCTGAAGTTATACTGCTAAAACTCATAGGAGAAGGGGGAAGCAGGCTTAAGGCCCTCACAGGGAGCTGTCATGTCTTTAATTAGTGATGAAATCCTTCACAAGATCTAGCCCCACATCTACTTCCACTCAAACCTCCTGCTGACTTGAGCATTGTATTTTGCTGTGCAAAATGTAGTCTGAAAGCTGTTAAGTCTGGGCACATGGCCCCAGTGCCTTAACGTCACCTCGCTAATAATGTTGTAGGGGTTCAGGTTCTAGCCTACAGTTCTTGGGGGCAAGCCTTACCTTGATTTTTAATTTTGGCAGTTGAAACATTCCTTTTGTAATTAATTGTTGATTTTGAGTTCCTTTTCATTTTTAAGGCAGTAGTAATGTGGGAGACACACTTCCCACTGGACAGTTGTCCAACATTCCTTGGCGCAGAGCAGGGGTGAAATACACAAACAACGAAGCCTATTTTGATGTCATTGAAGAAATTGATGCGATTATAGACAAATCAGGTAAGATGCCCTACAAACTAATGTTTGTTTCTTAAGTGTGTTTGCATATAGCTAATGATGTTTAGAGAGGATACAATCCAGCTGTCTTATTTTTTGCATGTTTTATGTACATGAATCTATATCTTAGGTAGAAATATTCAATTTAAAATTATGTGCCTAAATGTATTTCTTCAGTTTATCTTAAAACAGCAACATGCCCTGGGCTGCTTCAAGAACATTCACAAGAAGCATGTTTTCTGTTTGTATATATCTCCCATCATTCCTGCCAACAACGTACTGTAGTCCTTGAAGGCCCTCAAGTGAGCAAGACAAAATCTTTCATTAGCTTTCTTCTGACAGCAAGATAAACTTGGTGCAAAATAGCTGGACAGTATTGTTTTCCTTACATTTAAACTGGAGCCAGATATTATGAAGCATAATAATACTCCTTTCTTTTCTGTGAATGAAACATACAATTTTCAAATACAAAAGTATTTTTCTGAGATTAACTGGGAGGAGGAACCTGATAACTTCTGTGCCAAGAAAAAGAAAAAAACGATGCAAAAAGAGAACTGCAAAGCTGTGGGCAGGAACCTGCTGTTTTGTTCAGTATTGGGGCCAGCAGTTAGCAAGGCTGAAAACTGCAGGACACCCTTTTGTGGTGGTATGGGGCAGGGAGCAAACCTCTCATCATTTCACTCAGTGCTGCTGTTGTAGCAGCGTCAGTGTTGGTTTGGTTCTGTACACCAACAAATGCTTTGGCCGCTGTTTAAGTGGGTAGTCATAAATAGCTGTTGTGCAGCTCTTACTCTCCCCATCTTGAAGCTAAAAGAAGGTGGCCCTTTTAGGGCCCTTATAGAATATGCTGATGACTGTGTAACTGTCCTAGCTCATTAGGATTCCCAGGGATGTGAGTGCTTAGTCTGAGAAGGTACAATCAAGACCATGGTGTGTTTCTATGTGTATTTCAGGCCAAATCAGTGTGCACCAAGTGTTTAATTTCCTACTGAGGATCTGCTGCAGTAGTCATAGCTACTTTTTTCTGCTCTGATCCTTTGGGGACCAGCAATGCAAGAGCCTTTCTTTATAGCCTTCACTAGGACTAAGAAGTAGATAAGGTTGCTCCACTAAAATAGGGAAGTTACCTTGTTTCATAGAGATATGGTTGACTGCTTTAAGCTGAAACAGGATTCCTTCTTTTAAAACTAAGTAGAAAGTCACCATTTCTCCTTCCCCGGATGAGCTAGTTTCTACCTATCTTCTAAAATTACCTTTGCATGTGGAGCTAATTAATTAGTCCAGAGTCCTGCTTATGTCTTTCTGTACTTAGGAGGTATTTCAGGAAATGAGCATTTCCTGGGTAAAATGCTTGGTATTCTTGCTTTGGGGGTTGGGGTCTTTTGCTACAGATTTATTTAACATCAAGATGAATATTTAATTTCATTATTTAACAGCCTTTATTTGTGAAAGCCAAGGTTAGCTGGAGCTTTATAGCACCAATTTACTGCATTTTGGTATTGACTATTTCGATGTGTTTCAACTTCCCTGCACCACTACACAACTTGCTAGTTTTCTGGAGACTGGGAACAGACGTGAAAGAAAAGATTCAGAGCTGGTGTGTCACAAAATTCTTATTTGCTTTTTGCTGGCAACCAGTTCAAGCACAAGTCCTGTGTATCAGCTGGTACAAGTATAATTTAACCAATTTGGGACAGGCTGTTTGCTCTGGCTCATGTATTTTAGCAAGCTGCCCAGGACACAGGTAACTGGAATGACCTTCCCTAGCTGGGCTTGGCATGTTGTTGAGTGTTGTGCAAATGTCATCTGTGCCCTCTAGCTGCACTTCACCACATCTGTTAGGCCTTTCATAATAATGTTAAGTCAAGTGTCTTGTTTTTCCCTGCAGGTTCCACAGTCTTTGCAGAAATCCAAGGCGTTATTGATTCGTGTATTAAGCTCTCAGGAATGCCAGATCTTTCTCTATCTTTCATGGTAAATTCAGCCTATGTTTGGGAATCTTAATTGCTCAGGATTTATTTTTCTTAGTGATCAGAGTTAAACAATTTCAAGAGCACTATCACTATTTCATGTGTTACACATATGAAAAGTAACAAGTTTTGCATTATATTGTAGCAGTTGCATTGTTCAGTAGTTGGAATGGCTTTTGTCTGTGCATAAAAATACCCTCACAGGAGCTGCTGTACCCAGTCAGATCAGAAATCCATCTAGCTCAGTACCATGTCTCTGATAATGGCTACTCAGAGTCTAAGAAATAGGAGTTGGGTGGAGTTCAGTAGCTAGCTCAAACTGCTGGTACTTGGTGAGATGTCACTTACCATTTTGCCACTCCTTCCAGAACCCACGGCTGCTGGATGATGTCAGCTTCCATCCGTGTATTCGGTTCAAACGCTGGGAGTCTGAGAGAGTCCTTTCGTTTATTCCTCCCGATGGCAATTTCAGATTGATCTCCTACCGTGTCAGTTCCCAGAAGTACGTTTCCATTGCAGACACACTGCTTCTCCAGCTGCACCACCTGCTGCTTTCCACCTGAGTGACAGCACATTCCTCCTGGTTAAGGGGGGAATTTGCATTGTTCTAAAATGCATGTGCTCAGGTTTTGTCTCATCTATCCCCACTAAGAGAAGAAAACCATTTTTCAGTGACCTGCAGATACTCAGCAATAATTTTTAAGTGGAATAAATCACATATGACAGCAATATAGGGCTATTCATTCCTAGTAATCATTGTTGGTGCTAGATGCTTTGTGGGTGAGTCTCTGTGTACATGGAGGACTCTGAGCTTCATGAAGAGCAAAAATAAAAGCAAATAAAACAAAAGAAGTCTAACTGCAGATAGTTGCAAACTAAAGCTTGATCTGACTAGTGGCTCTTCTGAGATTTGGCTCAGTGAGATTACTTTAAAAAAAAAGCAGGTGAAGGAAGAGAGAATAGGACAAGATATTTGGAAGAAAATAAAGAAATTTTTTTTCCCTGTGATTCTCTGCTAATAAAATCACTTCAGTAATGATGCTGAAGAGCAGAGTATCACTTCACTTGTCACTTCTGAAACAAACTGGTTCCAACTTGAACACCTACCAGAAACACAAGAACTATTTATGAGAAAGTGCTTTAATTTCTCAAGTAGAGAAGTAGCCAGGATGCATTCAGCTACTGTCTTCTCTTTTCAGCTTGGTGGCAATTCCTGTATATGTGAAGCACATGATCAGTTTTAAGGAAAATACATCTTCAGGAAGATTTGATGTTACCATTGGACCAAAACAGAATATGGGGAAAACAGTAGAAGGAGTTGTCATGACAGTTCACATGCCAAAGGCCGTACTTAACATGAACCTCACTGCTACACAAGGCAGCTATACATTTGACCCAGTTACTAAAGTAAGTCTTACATTTTTATTTATTTAAATATTGAAGATGGCATTACAACAAGTCACCCATATTGCAGCACACTGGAGCAGTGTTCCACACTTAGCAGAAAACTCTGTTCAGCATATTTATATATAAAAATTTAACTTTAAAATTTGCTTTTTCAAACTTAGATACACACCAGTTGTGATTTCTGACTTTGTCAGTATCCTTTTCCTTCACTTCCTCTCTTTTCACCCTGCTCTTTCACCCACTAATATTTTTCCTTAGTGGATGCAGCAGTATTTTGCTGATAGTTTCAGCCATTATAGATTTTGCAATCTATCTTATGAAAACATATTTATCTGAATAAAATGCACCAGCCTTGAAAACAGGTAGCCAGAAAAACTGGGAGCAGGAGATGAGAAAAAAATTTCTTCCAAAAGATCTGCCTAAAGGCACACAGGAGGATAAAGTGTTTGAAAAAACATATTTTGGGCTCCTGCTTTCTTGCCTCTGAATTGGGGTTTGAGACATAAATTTCCTAAAGCTCCTGAAGCCTTTTAGTACCCAGAAGCCATTTTGCTGAAAAGCAGTTTGAGCCAAACCATTCTGCTGGCTCTAATACCCTGCTCTTTCTGCTGCCCTTGGAATATAACAGTCAGCAATTGATTAAAACTGTTAGGGAAAGCTCTCCAAGAAGCATTTTGTTTCAAAAACAATAGATCTTGATCTTTTTAAAAGAAAAAGACTGACAAAAACACTTAAGGTGTGCTTTCCTCTCTGCAGAAATAAATTTAACTGTGTTTTTGTCAAGAGCTGGGCTAACAAGGTAGATTGAAACTGCAAAAATTTGTAGAAGCAGAGAGAACTGAGGTTTTTCTGCGTGTATCAGTTTATGATAAGAACAAACCAACCACCTCTTGTGGGTGAGTAAAGTGCCTGCTTGGTTCCACTTTCTCCAGAGTGTTAGAATCAATGGCAAACAAGTGAGCCTTAAGAAAATCTGTCTGAGACATCTCCTTTGGTCCAGGGCCTTGCTCCTACCCTCCTCATTCTCGTGTTTAAGTTTCTATGATCTTTGTGCTGGTTTCTGTCTTGGCTTCATGGATCCAGCTGACCCAAACTGACATCAGGGTCAAGCATCCTTAGCAAAGGGAACAAGATCTTCTCAGTGCACAGACCCCCAAAGGAACACTGACAGGGTGAAAAAAAGACCCCATACCTGAAAGAGCCCTCTCACAGCCAGTGAGGTAATTCTCAGGGCTACCAGGCTACTGTCTGTACCCAGCCTGCAAACTAAAACTGGACATGAACTTGACCTCAGAGGTTGTTTCCTAGAATGCTATTACTGCTATTCTCTCCTTCCTGACAAGGTGCTAACGTGGGATGTGGGGAAAATTACCCCTCAAAAGCTACCAAACCTGAAGGGTATAGTGAATCTGCAGTCTGGAGCCCCCAAGCCAGAGGAGAACCCAAGTCTAAACATCCAGTTTAAGATACAACAGCTTGCAATTTCAGGTGAGTGGCAGGGTGTTACATGAAATTGGTGTTGGCAGAATGAGTTGTAGTAGGAAATGAATTGGGAAACTGTTAATCATTTAATTGGAGATGCAGATTTGAAGTCAGCTCGGTCCAAAATTACAAAGTCTGATTTACCCAAACCTGACAGTTACCCTTGCTGGAAGATTCCTTTGATGGGAATTGTGAATTCCCAATTGTTTTGCTCAAGAAAGACTGTGAGAAGTACACAGAAGAATGGATTTTTCTTTTTTGACTACTGCATTAAACATGCAATGTATCTGTTTAGTGAAGATCAATGGATGATGATTTAGTGTGCTGCTCCTGAATTCCTTTAGCCTCCTATCACTAAAGCTCTTTCTAGTGGTCATAAACTTACATTAATTTTGGAGAACGCCCGTCTTACTCTTTCCTTCTGGAGCTGGTTAGATTTTCATCTTTAAAACAATCTGCAAGTAAAAGCAGAATGAAGTCTATAGAGTAAGTGCAAAAGTAAATTTAAAGCAGACAAGGCCTCAGTGTGCAAACACTTAAATCATGTGAGCTGTCCGTGTGTAAAATGCTTCTCCGAGCAAGCTTTGCAGGATTAAGGCTCTAACAGTGCAAGGACTCACATTTGGAGAGGAGTAGGAGGAGCAGGAAGATGAATGCAGGCAGTTGATGAGAGTTGGTGGTAGTACCTTTCTGGACAGGGACCAGGCTATGGTCTTTTTGGGTCCTAGACTACTTGAGTAGGTAACACTTAGTTCTTGTATAAGAACAGAATCCTGCAGTTACCTCTAAACTGGTTTCAATCTAGCAAGACAGAGTTGGTCCAGCACCTGGATGCCAAAGATAATGGACCTGTGAGAAAGCACGGAACAACCTGAAACCATAGGTAATTAATAGCTACTGGCCTTCCTCAGGGAATAGTAGAGGGATTTCTGGTTCTTGCAATTACAACTGGGAGTGAAAAGAATTCTGAAACTTGTCCTTTGCTTCATCTCCATGACGGACAATGAGTGCAGTGTACAGGAGCGGTGGAAGATACTCGTTTGTTCCATAGTTCATCTCTTGGAAGGAGGATATTGGCATATGGTGTAGAAGAAAAACAAGGTGTTGCCCTGCCAAGACAGCTATGATTAGGTGACAAGAATGTTCTCATCTGCCACTTCAAACCAGATGAACTTGTGAAAGAAAGGAAAATGAGCTTCCTTACCAATCCTAATGTGCTTCAAGACAGCCGGATTTCTAATCAGACTGCTGTGATTCCTGTCCTAGTATTCTGCTTTTAACTTTGTACTTGTCTCTGTCTTTTTTCAGGACTGAAAGTGAATCGCCTAGACATGTACGGAGAAAAATACAAGCCTTTTAAAGGTGTCAAATATATTACAAAAGCAGGAAAATTCCAAGTCAGGACATGAGAAAATGCTGAGGAAATTCCCCTTAAAAAAACTTGACTGCTTAGTGACTTATGTTGATTAGGTGCCCATTAATTTATAGACACTGATTAGTTTGGGATCAAAGTATTTGTGCACAGCAGCTCTTAAAATGAAAGCATAGCTTAGTTTTTCTTAATATGGCTTTAAAGTAAGGTATTTTTTTTCTATTACACTTCCACTCTTTTTACTGAATTGTTGTGCTGGTGAATAGTTGGATATGGGCAACCCACAAAATGTTGCAAACACTACACTGCCAGTCAGATACCAAAGCCCTGAGGTCAAGCACATTCTGAAGGCCCTACAGGTCACTGGAAAAGTCTTCTGGTGGCATGTTTTGCTGCTGCAGCCGCCTGCAAAGAAAGCTCAGTTCCACCCACAGCCAGCTGCAAGCTGCATTCCACAAAGCAGCATGTATTCCCTTCAGAAACAGAGAGCAGCAGTGAGAGGGGCAGGGGTCCCCCGGGGGCCTGGGACATTGCAAGTGTCACTCCTGAAAAAGCTTCTGATGAAGTAAAAAATAATTTCTGTGTTGTTTACAAGAAATCGCCTTTCTTAAGAAGCATTTGCCTTAATCAGCTTTCATTTTCTGCCATCTGCAGATGAGCTGATAAAAATAACATCCTGCATTAAATCTGGGAGGTGATTGTTGCTTCAGTAATCCACTTTCTTTCCATTCAATCTCATCATCCCCATCATTTTTTTTAAGAATACAGTTGCAGAGAGTAAGATCTATTTTTTATGTGAAGCCTTTGCTTTTAGATGTTCCACTTGTTTGAAGTGGATGCCACCAGATCTGTGCAGTGTGTACCTTCAAGAGTAGCTTTTTAGATAGCACAATAGAAGTGTCAAGTGTATTTAATGGTTGTGTGCTTTAATGTTCTGAAATAAAGGGAACTCTACTGCAAATACGTCTCATCTTATGAAATGTTCATGCTCTTGTAAACGATTCATGATGCTCTTAAGCAGAAGGCATCTGATACACAATTAAACAATGACTATTTGCTACCTCTCTACTGAACTTGCTCACTGTGCACTGCTTAGAGTCTAAAAAGGCTGGTAGGAGCATGACAGGTAATGTCCCTTTCATATTTTTTTTATTTTTAAATGCAGGACAACTACTTATTTATGATATTTCAAAGATTCAGCAGTCAGAGCAAAGCTGACTGAACTTCTTGTTACACACCAACAAAAACATCTTTCTAAACCAAAACATACTCCACAGCAGCTATCAGGTTCCAAACCATGCATTTGATCAGTATTAATTAAGGGTGGGATACTGGAGACCCTTTATTTCTCTAACCTGTTTGGCTTACAAATTGATAAGTAGGTACTAACTTTGCTTCAGAAGAAGAGTAAGAACTAAAATAATTTAGTAGTCAAAATTTCAAATACTAGGACAAAAAATGATTCAGTCTGGAAAGAGGAGGAGAAATCCATCCAAACGCTGGCAGCAAGTCAGTAAGAAAGAAATGAGCATACACTCTCTGTAACTTTGCATCTAGTAAGATCTTCCATTTGTGTAGACACAACCCTGGTTATTAAAAGCTACCAACTTTCTAGTCTGCCTTTTTCAACTGAAGAAACATCCATCAATTCAATACTCATCCTACAGTTCTGCTCTGCGTTTCAGCAAATGGCATCATCCTTCAGTTACTGTAACTGTGGAAGAAATCTTGTCTTCAGAGGTAACTGGCAACATCCCAAGCTGCAGTCTGAGCAGCTGGAGCTGCTCTCTGCATTAGCAGCCTGGAAATGCTGCACCGTGGCCTTTCAGAGCTGACACCCTGAGCTAGGACATAAAGAAGTGTCAGAGCTCCAGCCCCGAGGCCAGCGCTGCCTGCCGCGTGACAGAACAAGCCCCGCCTGCCCGCGGGACCTCGGGCACCAGGGAAGGTGGCGCAAAAGCTGTTAGGGGGAAAGCCTGGAACCATTCTTCCCAGCTCATCACCAGAACTCACCAGAAATCAAGAATTGCACTCACCTGGTAGGAAACCAGCCTGGCCATGGAGATGTGTTTTGTCAAGGACATGGTTGTACTGTAAGGCCAATACCTTGTACATGTGCTGGTTCCTGCTCTATCTCCAAACACAGGAAGTTCAACTGCAGAAGGGGGCCTGTGTTCCTGTTCTGTTTAAAAAAAAAAAAAATTACCAGCACCTCTATGAAGAGTAGAGCTTAGGGAATCACAGGAAATCGTTGGCAAGGAGTTGCACTGCCAAGTTTTGATCTCCCCTTCTCCACGTGTCCAGCTCTGGGAGTGCTGACAAACGTGGTTGTCTGTCAGGGTCTCATCTTCTCTCAGACATGGAGAGAACTGTGTGAACAGTACAAAACTCTGAATTTTACCAATTATTACTAAATCCCAGGTGCCCTCTGGCACTATGGGGCTACATTTGGTCCTACAGTACCAGTAAACATTGGTTCCACCAAGTCAGAACATTGTGTGCTGGTAGAAATTTTTAGCAAGAAAAAGTGTTTATAAGAGGCTCTTAAGGTGAAGGAAGTAAAACAGTGGTTTCACGCTAATCACCCTTGCACTCAATTTGAGAAGTAAAATTCAGATTAACATGATGCTGGTCAGAGTAGCCAAGTTCTTCCCTTACTGACAGGACCAGGCAAACCCCCCCTTTCAAGTTCTCAGAATACAGCAGATTACTGTCACGCCTCAGGAAAATCTCCTGTTTTCTCCCACTGAACACAGCTTCCAGTAAATTCTTTATTTACTAGTTTGACAGGCATAAAAGACAAAAACCCTTTGTTTAATCTTCTGTTTGAGAAACTTTGCACTTTTTTTCTGTTCAGAACATGTAGAAACAACTGTTCTTTGGTTTAGCTCTTTGCTGCTCTTCTTACAGCATCATCCACTGCTCTGTTATCGTTAACACTCAGAAGCTGACATTTATACAAATGCATTTTTATTGTTTTAACAGAACCAAAGAAAGGTTGAAAACATTAGGCTATACAATACATTTTGGTTTATAAACAAAGTTTTATAGTGGTAAAACATTTCTAAGTGACATTCACGGTCTTATTCAAATTTCTGCTGCACTTCAGGTCCAAAGACCAATAGTGTTCAAAAATGCAGTAATTGCATAAGGTGGACAAGTATCTCGGCTTCTATGAACAGTTCGAGAACTTAGACCAAACATTCTGGAAGAATATCAAAGGCAACCATGATTCATAACTCTCCTGCAAACATTCCTCATTAAACAAAAAGTGATCTTTGGCATAAACAATTATGTATTAAAGGCATTAGTAATATTGCATTAATATCATTCAAGCAACTAAACAGTGATGCTAAAATAATAATAATAAAAAAAAATACCTCACAGAGAAGCCTGGATGGGGGAGCAGGATGAGGGGATGTGAGAAGCATTGAAAAGCAATACAGGAAGACTATTTAGAAAATCCCTTTAAAATAATCCCTACTTATTCAGTGTTATTTACTATTAAATAGAAATTACTACATTAAAATTATGTTAAAAGACCTGGTATAAACCAATCAAATGCATCCAGGTTAAGGCTCTGGCACCCCTTCCTTCTTCTTCCTGTTGCAGGTAACTGCAGGAAGAGAGTACTCAGGAAAGATCCTAAGTACCACATATTTCACCCAGACACAAGGAGCAAATTCAAGACGAACACACGCCTTCTCTTGCTGAGGTCAGTTTGAGGCAGTTGTATTATCAACAGTTTAACTTCCCTTTTTAGATAACAGTGCAATGAAGGGGGTGGAAGGGAGAAGGTCCAAGTGTAGAGTAACTGTTGCAGGCAGGTAGAGGACGGCTGACTGTGCTGTGTCTCTTCCTTTGAGCTGTTAAGACTGAGAAGTTTTTCCACAAGGACACTTCTGTTCAAGGTGGTTTGATCGTGCAACAATTCTCAGCAAATTAAGAGGGTATTATGAGGTCAGTGCTGATTTGGGCAAAAGTCTGCAAGTGTTCCTTGCAAATGCAGAAACTCATTCTCAAACAAGTTTTCCTTTCTATGGGGCAATTAAATGAATGTATATGAATATATATATATATATATATATATGAAGGCATATTCAATTATGGAAGGATAAAACATCATAAATCTATTTTAGTAAGGGGAGGGAATTTGGAGGGTTTTACTGTTGTCATTTTGTTTGGGATTTTTTTTAAAGATACAGGAACAATTGTTCAATTCACTATTACTAGAACTTGAAAAAGAGATTTTGAGACTCGAAACTCCACAAGCAGTAAAAATAATGAGGTATGTGCTGCATTAGGAACCATCATTTGCTGGTAGCCACCAGACTACCTAAAGAGGGTTTCATGTCCCTGCAGAGCTCAGGTTTCAAAAAGCTTATGCATTGTTGGAAACGAGCAGTGAAGCCAAAGGTATTTTTTAACTGAGTATCTTTATCTTTTAATTTCCACCTGGAGCAGCTGGAATCACATCAGATGGAGGGAAGAGGGAAATAAGAATTATTGCATGTGCTCATTTGGTTTTCAGAAAGAAAAGAGCCAACATGTGGCATCTTCTGGTCCTGGACATGCAGCTAGGTTAAGAGAACCAGGATTTTTCAGCTCAATACATTGCTGAATTGAGCAAGGAAAGAGTTCCATGATTTAAGGTCTCCAGCCATAAGGCTCAAGCTGTCAACAGTGTGGCACTAACATTCTCTGCAAAACCTTTCAGTACAGTATGAGAGTTCTGGAATGCCTACCTACAGGGTGACAGGAGAGGGACAGAGACAGCTCCAGCTTCTGTAAAAGTACTGTTGCCAGGTAAGAATCAAAAGCAAAAAAAAAAATAGCATTTCAGACATGGAGTTTTAATCCTCAGTTTACAACTGTTCGACTGCCCCACCTTCCCCCTTTTAATTAAAAACCCCACACCTTCCATCATTTCTGCATGGTTTTAGAACAGCCAGTTAAAATCCTGTTGAAAAGTTGAATGTTTCTGTATCAATGATTGTCCCTAAAAAACTGCCAAGTAACCAAGTGTCCTAAACTCTCAAGACAAGCTTAAGTGAGGTCCATGTTTTATATCATCACATGGAAACTACTGGAATATACAGTGCGTAAATGAAATGTGCTTCTGGGAGTACAGAGTTCACTAATAGAATCTTGAAAAAAAATTAAATTATAAGAACTGTCTACTGTTGGCAGCAAATTAGAGGTGTTGGATATCAAATGTGTTCCAAAGACATTTGAAATGCATTATCTTATAACTCATACCCTTAGAATGGGGCATTAGCATAAGCTAATCTTAAGATCATGTATACAGCACCTTCTGCTGTTAATATAACTCTTCTGAAGTTTCCAAAAAAAGGCATTTTATGTTACAGAAAACAATACTAATGTGGCAAGTATTTACTGATACCATGGGGTCTTTCTGACCCAGCGAAGAGTGAATCCAGCATCTGTTCTTATCTTAATGGATGCTGCTTCAGCTTCTCTCACAGTTTCCTTCACAGACTGCATGAGATTCTGGGCATTATGAACCAACATCTCAGTTGCCTGTCAAGAAAAAGAAGAATTTCCAACATATCAGTAAATACCATGATTAGGACAGTAGCATGTAAAACACTTTGTGCACAAAGACTCCCAGTACAAATATATTAAGTCTGCTAATTGCTGAGTTAAACTATGAAAATATAAGTAAAGTAACTGTCTCTGGAAGCCAGCAAGTGTTATCCTCATTAAAACAAAACTTTCCTCTTCCTCACCATATATTTGTGCAAAATCTGAATAAAAGCTTAATGTCACTAAGTAGAATAAACTCTCTCAGAAGCCAAAGCTGCGGCATTTCTCCTGAAAAGATGAATTTGAAGGTAACTGAGCTGCAGACTCGAGATGATATTGGAAAATAAACGTTTCCCCTAGAATCCACCTGAGGGCGCCCCTGCCCCTCCCAGGTCCAGCCTGCGGCGTCTTGTGGCGCCGAGTATTTCCCTCAGCTTTTTACCAGCAAAGCAAGAGATTAACAAGTTGTTCATCGCAAAACTGGAACCCGAGTAGCTTTTTGTCTCGTTCCTCTATTAAACTTTGAGCGTTTGAGCCAGAAAACAAGGTGCTGTACAAAAGTTATCTTCCCTAAACAAGTGAGGTAAGCTTCAAGATCAAGTTCCCAGAACACATCTGATAGAACAGGTTGTACATGTGTCCCCATAAAAGTGATCAACAATTCCATGCTACCATCAGTCTTTACACCTCTTACCTGTTCTGACTCTTCATCACTGATATTAGTTCTGCCCAGCATGGTAGCTTTGACAGTGGAGAGAATTTTCAGCTGTGTACTGATGGTTGGGATTCGCTCACAGACCTAGTAGGAATAAAAACCACTTCACATTGTAAATTGAACCAATACATTATGCATCCATTTTTTTCAGATAAACTTTTTTATTTTCTTTTACTAGTAGAAAATGAATGGGCATAGAGGTGATCCTATAACCTTTAAGACTATCTGATAAATATTGGTAGGATATTTGAATCTTATTTTACTTGCTTTGGGAATATTTGGGACAGAGCCAACATTTTTCTGTTCTTCCATATACTCCTCAAAGGTCTGCTTGGTTAGGAATAGTATGATGTGTATTTGGCTGAGATTGACAAAACTTAGAAGTGTTGCATTTCTGGTACTATTCTTTGATGCAAAGGAATGAGTGAATGAAATACAAAACAATGCAGACCTAGGACAGATCAGTATTTGTAGCACAGTGTTTTTTCAAAAGCTCTTTCGACATCAAATTATAGCTTTACAGAACATATATTCACATAAATATATATATAAATATATATATATTCACACACACATTCTCATGGGATCTAAAAGCACAGAACTTGACAAAACTCTACAAGCCAAGGGAAGATCCCCTTGATTTACTGGCATGACTCCTGTGCTCACCCCCCCAGAGAGGAACAGCAAAAGCAGCATTTGAGGCATTCCCAGTTCCCTCGTTACCTGCAGGAGGTTTGTCCTGATGCGCTTGTCCGTGCACTGCTTGGCCACCTCCTTGGCGAGCCGCGTGACCTCGTCCGACGCCTTGGCGATGTCCTTGGCGCACTGGATGAGGGCGCGCTTGTTGCCGCTGCCGCCTCTGACCAGGCGCGACATCTCGGCCATGAGCAGCGCCATGCGCTTCGCCGCCGCGATGATGTCGTTCCCCTGCACGGAACAACACGGTCACTGCTCCTGCCAGGACGCTGGCAAGCCACCGCTCAGCAGCAGTGAACGTTTGGGTAGGAACACTCTGAAGGAGTTAAGGATGGAAGAACCATTTGTGAACACAGAAGAGGTTTCTTCAAGGAACAGGGAAGATCTGTACTAAGTACATGTTTCTGACATTTTTTTTCTTAACACTCAGGAAAAAAGCTCACTTTGAAACTGAAAAAGAAGTTGTAAAGTGTTAGTTTGTCCATGGAATGAGTTACTGCTCTGCTGATTAGATTTTAAAATAAAGCATGTTATTAGCATTTGAAATTCCAGTCTTCCCCCCAAAAAAGACTTCTTTTAAAGTTAAAAAAAAAATGTGCTAAATAACCTGTTAAACCAGTTGTAGTCATAACAGTTGAGCATGAAATTTTCAGTGGCATCTGAAACTGAAGTTGTTAAAGCATCAGCTATGCTGCTAATAATGTTAAAGGATAAATGGAAGAGAATACAAAACTTTTGTCACCAGTAATGTGGAAATGAGATGCAACTTTTACTTTTTTGAAGTTACTCCTTGAAAATAAACCTTTTTTTGATACAATCTCTCCATTTAAAATAAAGCTTCCAGGAGAGAAGAACATGGTAGTTCAAAAGATAATCTAGTGATGTTTCTTAGAATGAAATCAAGATGGTTTTTGTACATCAAAAATTACAGTCACAGAAATACATCTGAGAAATATTTGAAATGTGAATTAATTGTGACCAAGGCAAACCCATTTCTTATACACTGTTCCAAAGAGAAACCTAGTGCAAGGGAAAGCAGACCTAGCTGATTGTTAGTAGTCTGTTAGTATATTTAGTATATTTATATTATTCCCTTTAGAAAGTTGTTAGTCAAAAGAGAACTCTTTGGTGCCTTGCAGCATTCCTATTGTGTGGATGAAATATTAGCGGAGTGAGTTTAAGTATTACCACACACTTTCCCTGGAATAATCCCACAGATGACGACCAATGAAGTTCAGAGCAAAGAGTACACAGTGAGAACCCAGCTGAGCCAAGGTCTCCTCTATGCTGTGCACACACTTTTGTGACTCACTAGGAGCAAGTTCAAGAACACATCCCAGGCATTTTACAGATACAGTGACACAAACAGCTGAACTATTCGTTACCGTGACCTATTAGCTAAACAGTTTGCTACTATAACCAGTTAGGATATAAATGACATAACACAAAGCTTTTCCATGTTTTCACGTAGAAGGATCAGTGTCTAACAAGTTATCCAAGCACCAGAATCTGAAAAGGACAAGAACATTTTTAAAGCCCTTTTTATTAAAATGGTTTAGTATAACTCTCTACATAAGTATACATACACACATACATATATGCACACGCCCCTAACTTTTGTTTATGGGACACCAACCTTATTTTTTGCAGCATGCTACGAAAAGTGCCCAGTCTTGCAAACATTTTGTGCTTAGACAGAAGACAGGCTACTCGTGAACGTCTGAACCTCATGTTAGATTTCCACTGGTTTCATATAGACAGGATCTCAATTCAGCAGCTAATAGCATTCAGTGCAGCTTCTTCAGAAACGAATTCTCTCAAGACCAGCATTTGCAATACAGCCCAGTGCAAGCCAGCAGTCAGGCAGTCTCTTCCATAAACACTGCCATACAAAGCCATTCCTTGTTGGAAGGGATGTTAATTGACGGCATCAATTGAGGCCAAGCACAACAGACACCTTAAATGACTTCTTGAATTCTGTATACTCTGCTGTATCCGGAAGTCATTAAGAAACCATTAACCATGGCTTCCCAGGTAGCCCACATGAACGGAAAAAGGAACCGAAGGGGCGGAAGACAATCCCTATTACAATTTGAAAACTGCCATAACAAAGAAGACCAGGCAGATGCAAAGGGAGAGGAAGTCTTTGAATATTAATAAGTGACCCCAATCAAGCTTCAATCCGGCACTGACAAACAGATCTAGCAAACTCGTGAAGCCACTCTCAGTCCTTAAAATGAAGTGCAGATACACTTATTCATTCAGGATGGTGGGGCCCAGCAGGGATCAAGAGTGATGCAAATGTGTCAGCGTTCCAAGTGGCCGGATGCACGCGGATCAGTCCCCGGGGACTCAGGAGTACCTTACTAGACCACTTGGTTGCTTCCCGATGTAGAGACTGAGCAGCAGCCAGAATGGGCTGGTTAACGGGCTGATTGGTTGGCATTAACAGCAGCTCAGGCTCGTAATCATCTTCAATGTCATAGGGGAGAGTGAATTCAACATCTGCATCATCCTCCTCATCTATATCTACACCAGCCTCAGCCGCTTCATTAATCACAGTCACATCAGGCTTTGCAGGTGGCAGCAAGGGTGGAGAAACGGGACAGTTAGTACAAGAAGCAGAATTTGGTAGAAGAGCACAAACTGAGCAGTTTTAGTGACCAAAACATCCTCTTGGCCTCTCAGGATCTGAGAAGGCAGCTCTAGGATCAGGTCAAGGGGAGGAGGGGAAGGAATATAGCAGAAAGAAACAGTTCACCTGTTAACCAAAGTTATGAAAAATATTAAGAAGTTACAATTCAAATATGCAGCAGCATTTTCCATCTGAGCATTCAGCTCATACAGAGACTGACCCACAGAACAACATTTTACTACCAAGCCAACAATGAAATGAATGGATTTTCTGTCTCAATGGAAGCCGTTCTGACTGCACAGGAGCAGGCACAGCAGCTGATGACTGTGTTATTTGTGCAGATACAAAGCTTTGTTTGGAAGCCCATTCATGTATGTGATAAGAGCAGATAGCAGGAGCACAGAAAAACCACTGACACTGCTGTAGAGTAACAAAAAGAGATGGGATGGGAGACGCTGTAGAAGCGAGTACTGAGGTACCACACAGAACATGTAAAAGAGCAACACCAGGTTGGAAAAAGAAGAGGTGATGCTGAATGCCATGAATACTGTGAATTACAGTTCTTAAAGAAGACTGAAATGGAATTAATTAAAAAGGAGGATTATGAAATACATGATATTGTTTTGCCACAATATGTTGTATCTGTTACCTTCAAAACAAAAAAAAAAAAGAGGGTTCAAGCAAATAAATTTTGTTAGAGAAGATCTCAAGGAAGAGGTAAGAGGTATAACAATACAGGCATTAATAAGACAGCAACATTTCAATACAGAAATAGTCTACAAGTTTAATAACTATTTGTTCAACTAAAGCCAAGTGTGATAAAAGTAAAGGTACCCTTACCAAAAACTCTGCATTTGCAACTGTGTTTTGCTTAAGATACAGCATTTTATAGAAAAAAACCCCATCTATGTCAACAACAACATACAGGAATTTTGGAAGTTGTAACACTTGTAAGGCCAAATCATCTCACCTTCAAAGGCAGCTTTTATTTAAGTCTTAATCTAATGAAAAGTATCCAAATATCCCTCATTTTCTGATTATCCAAATGAGGGGGAAGCTAAAGCAATAGACATTGTTCAGCTGGTGCTCCATGAGAAAAATGGAGTACATGAAAGCCCAGAAGCCACTCAGTGAAGAGGAGCTTTTGTAAAGAAGGAGAAAAATCAGATTTTCATTCTTACAAGAATGAACAATGTTACACCATTTTTCAAAGACTAAGTACTTGTTCACCCACCCCCCCACTTTCCTACAGGTAAAGTACCAGTAGACTAAAGTGATTCTGCAAAAAGGCAAAAGACAGTTGACACACAGTCTGTTGTGACTTCATATGAGCAAGACCTTATAGTTCTGTTTTTCCAGATCTAATCCATATTTCTCAGTAGCACTGTCCATCAATCTCTCTTCCAGCCAATCAGGTGAGTTCAGAGACTACAGAAGTGTTTCTAAAACAACTTCTCCCAACACATACTGTGAGAATAACTAAACTCCTACTGCTAAAGAAGAATTAGAAGGACAATTGCCAGGCTAACTTTCTTGGTCTCAAATTAAAGAAGCAGCAATGAACAGAGCGTTTTATAATCTAAAGTTTCTGAGCTTGGAGCTCTTTCATAATCAGCAAGGAGTTTTAAGGACTGGTGCTTGGCTTTGCACTATTTAATTTAGAATGCATATAGTGTATATATGGTAAAGGCATTTTATTACCTACTCTCTATTGTTACGTTACCAGTTCTGGGATTTCAACATCAAAACACTTTTAGGAAACTGAAATTAAGGCTTTTAGCCTTAAAATTACCTTCTGAGATCACTAATACATTCCAGTACTGTCCCTTTAGTAATATAAAAATGTGTTTGGGATATCTGGAAGTATGGGGAAAATAGAGCTTCTGATCTTGCATAAGAGACACCCAAACTGATTTGCAGAAACTTTTGTATTTTATCTGTACTTCCAAAACAGATGTTCCTTTAGCCCATAGCACTAAAGTTGATTCTGTAAGCTATTCAAGTCTGTCTCCTTACCACCTAATTTAGTGCAGAGAAAGGGTAAGATTTTAAAAGCCAAATTGTGACCCTTTAATTTACACTTGCAGAAGCCTAAATCTCTAAAGTTCTTACTCAGCACTCAGCTTCTGCCAGAGGAAAAATGTAGCTCTTGGGGAAGAGAAGGAGGAGATGAGAGAAAAGCAAAACAAAGCGATGTTAGCATTTACAAGACTGACAAATTCACACTTCTTCATCACAGCACTGAAATGGGAAGGAAATTCAGGATTTCAGCCTTAATAGGGAATGTGACTCACTCCAAAAAAGAATAAGACCAGGCCACCTATATGTGGTCATTCTTCCCATCATAAATGCATCACATTAACTGCAAAGTACCTTGCAGCTTCTTCCAGAATAAAGACAAACCAGCTCATGATCCCTGCAGCTGGTATCTGCAACATCCATACTGATTTTTCCATACAGACTTTTCAAAGTCACTTAAATATAGCAATCAGCTTGTCAGCCTGCACAGGCATAAGTATTAGTTACTCTCTAGGCAATACCAACACCAAGGATCACAAACAGCTTAGCATACAGGGCATATTTGTGTCCCCAGGGGTATGTTAATAAAGCATTCTAGCAATTCTAAGTGTTAGAACAGCTGACCCTAGTTCACTCTGAACTTGAGCAGTGCTTTTACTATTTAGTCTATGAAAGATACTGTCATAAGAAAAAACACTCTGATCCTGAAAATAAAAATAAAAGAGAATCCTTTTAGCACAAAACACTTACAACAACTTCTTACCTTGCTAGACCATTTCCGGGCTTCATCATGCAACTGTCTAGCAGCCATCATCATGGGTTGATTGATTGCTTCTCCTGCTTTTTGCTCTGGGAACTCTTCATCCTTTTCTTCAGGTGGTGGTGGTCTGGGCGGGGGGACCTCACCTTCTGGCAGCGGTGGTTTTGGAGGAGCGAGCTCGTCCGTCAGCTAGGGAAGGCAAACATCAGTGCAATGAAAGAGCAAAGATTGAGTAAAGGGTGGTGTCATGGCAAGACATGACTGTATGACCTCAGGTCTTTTTCCAGTTTTTCAAGTGCATCCTGTTAAAGAAAATACCACGTTTTAATCTTTCCTTTTGAATGCTGGACTGGTATTTTTTAGACTTGAGGCTACTTGTATGCATGGCCAGCCAGACAATACCTTTTATTTCTAATGAATAGTAATATACTTAAGTAATTTCAGTCCACACATCAATGACAACTGCGTATTTTATTACAAACTAGCTGCACTTACATGAAGGTGCTCAAGGTCAGGAGGAGGAGGAGGAAAATCTGGTTCCTGAGGCTGGAAGGCTTCTCTGACTTTGGCCACAGCTCCCAGAATTTTGTATCCAGAATCCAAGAAACGCTTCTGCAAACCTAAACAAAAATTTCATTACTAGTTTAACACCAACTTAATAGAATCGGTAATGTTTAGAATACTACCCCCAAAAATTACTTCTATAATGTACTGTGCCAAGTACACTTATATTTGTGTTTAAAAACTACCAAATTGTTTACAGTGGACTTGCATGAATTGAATTGAAATATTAGTGTCATCTGCAACATGCATAAAATAAAGCCTTGGCTGAGTAATAATCACTATCAATAGCCAAAGTAATTCCCTGAACAACTTTTAGAGTAAAAAAAAATTGTGTAATTTTTTTAATATAAAGTAATACTACTTAAAACTAGGAACAAATGCTTCTAATTAAGGATATGAAATGGCATATCATACTAGAATGCTTTTTCCTTGAATATGCTAAAGGCCTCTAATTGCATTTTAGAACAGCAGGATGCAGCAGTTAATGGTGTGAGCTTGATTTCATCATTCTGAGATGTAAGTGTACACAATATTTACATAAAAGGAGATATACAGCTGTATAAGAAAAAATGAGCACTACTTTACATCATCTCTCGTCAGTAAAAGGCACATTTTAAATTAGCTGACTGAATCCTTACCAGGATCAGAAATGTTGCCTGCCACAGCTTTAGCATCCATTACCATGGGTGATATAGTTTTGCTCAGCTCATCAGAGGCTGCTTTAACAGCCTCCCGAAATTTAGGGTCTTCTGAGTTTTCCACCTCCCGTTTTGCGACCAGCAGGATACGGTTTGCTCGTCTGGCAATGCTGGTGGCACCAGCTACCAGCATCTGAGGTTGCATGTTGGCCATTGCAACTTTACATTTATCCAGGTCCTTCTTAATAGCCTCTTCTGATGCATCCAACAGAGATTTAGTATCAATGGCTTCATCCACCAACCCTAGAATAAAAGTTAAACACATTAATATTCTAGTTTCATCTGTGGAAAGGGATATTTGGTATTCCAAAGATAGTTCAAAACCAAAAAAGTAAGTATTTTAAAACTGGGGTGTGAGAAGAGCAGAGAAGTGCATGGAAATCAGCTCAAATGTACTACTGCAGTTTAATTTCTGATTCTGTTGTACCTCTGCGACAGGAATCATGCTGAAGCTTGTTAATGACACCCCAAGCTCCTCCTCCTCCTCTACCATGGAATGTTGTTTCACTCAAGAACTGTCTTACATAGTATATGCAGCAGAGATTCTTTCTTCACACCAAATTTCTTTAAGCATATTCAGTACTTTTTGTGTTCTCCCATTCATTCCAAAGGAAATATCCTTCTGGCTGTGCTTTTTACATAGGGGTGATTCACAGTGACAAGGCAGTGAGATTTAAAATACCCAGGATTTAATTACTGGGATGAAGGAGGAGGTACTATACATTCAGCTGTTCAGCAGGTCAGTGCAAAGGATCTGCCCTTGGGAAGGACTGGAATATTTCAGTGCCTCAGCAGGATCAGTAGCTTTGTCTTATTCTCTGCATTCATTGGGCTGTTACAGTATTTTGAACATGTTTTCTTTCCTTCAGTTAATTATCTGTCCTATTTCAACATGCCAAGATTATACAGAAGAAAACTTCAAGTTGTCACAGTGATATACTGCTATAATAGCAGCTGCAATAAAAAATGATGATATTCTGATTTTCCCAAAAAAAGAACTAAAGCAGGATTTGCTCCCCTACAGCTCAGTATTAACACATAAGAAGTCAGCTATTTTGTGTATCCTCTAACATATACATATTCCTGGAGTCAGAGAGCACATTCCCACTTCTCTTAATTTATTTTTAATCAGTCATTATTTTTTGCATGTTTCATCAACCCACACAGAATGGAGAAAAATCTATACAAGCTAGTTAGCCATAGGTAGGATCGTCAACAGAAATTCCTACTTTACCTGTCATTTTTTCTACATTATCAATCCATTGGTTTTTCATGGTTTCAAAATGTTCGTAAGCAGCCTGATTTCCAGGATTTCTCAGGAGGATACGAGCTGCTGATACTACCTGCCAACAGAAGACATTTTTAATTATCAGTACACATCAACATTACACATATTCTTGAAAATGCATTTGTTTTTTCAGGACTGGATGTGTAGCTCCACATTTGAAAAACTAGTTCATTAATTCTAGAGCAACATCTAGCTCCTTGAAGATCTACCATGCTTCTGAAATTAGCTGGCACAAATACTTTCTCCTGGAACTTCAACTACCTACTAATCTATCTTACAAACAACTCCTGAAAGTACTAAAGTGCACTATTTATCACACTACCAACATTTAGATAGAAGTTTATTCTGAAAAAAAAAAGAGAGCATTTTTTCTACTTACTTATTTTACCAAGCCCCAAAATCATTTTGTTTCAAGTCACAGACACTTCTATGCAAGAGCTGAAGAGTAAAACATGTCATTTGATCATTTTGTTCTACTTAGTATAATGTATACAAGTGTTTGCCATTCCCATTTTAAGAGTGTCAGCACTATGTTCCTTGTTGGTATTAAAATCTTTCTTCTAGAAGAGAAGCATAAGGAAAATCCCCAGAGGTCATCCCCAGCCCTTTTAACAGCTCTTCAAACCCAGCAAGCACCTGTGGGGTGAGTTCCCTTGCTGATTTCACTGTTGCCTGAATGCCCTCCACAGTGGTTTTATTGGCAGTTCCAACTGCAGCCGCTTTTTCTGCTGTAGCTCCCAGTCTAGCAGCATGGTTTTCAAAGTTTGCTGCTCTTTCATCAAACACCTAGTTGTCAGAAGAGGAAAAAAAAACATTTTAAAAAGCCCTACCCACCTTAACAGAATACAAAATTTCTTTCAAGTGTCAGAGACACCTTCATAACATCCCTACTTAATTCATCCTGAGAGAATGCAAAAGGACACAAAAGCTTTGAAGGCATTTGATTTTTTTAATCTTTACATTACCAGACTTGCTTCTTTACTTACTCAGTGGGACAACTAAGGAGATATATACACACTTTATAGTTTCAAGGTATGAAGTTCAGTAATTCCTGATGACTACTGCTGCAAGAAATACTCTATTAAAACTATTTTAGCTCAGAGATTTATCTTCAAACCCATAATCCAAAAGTAACTGTATTAGAAAGATAAATAAGGGGGTTCACCCCAAAAATTCACACTGGAAAAAAATTACCTCCTTTCACAGTCCTTAGATATTCAAGGAACAGAACACTTGGACAAAAAGCTATCCTGCCATAAAGCTGAATTCTCCAAGGCCTTGGGAATTATTTTGATCATGTAGCCAAAAGCCAAAGTAGCCAAACAGAACTTCCAGACACTGCATTTTAGGTACTTCATTTGCAGCCAGTGGCTTTGAAGTACAGGAAACAATATCCAGCAAGAGAAAACGGTAATCTGTTGATTAATTCTGGCATGAATTTGACCATTGTAATCAGCTTATGTAATGCTGAGATATAAAAAACTACCAACTAGTGTGTCAGTGGTTTTTGCACAAGAATCTTTAGCCCACTGAAGGCCATGTGGTACCAACAACACAGGGAGACATTTTTGCCATTTATTGAATGTTATTACTGTTACCACTGTTTCCAGGGTTATACAATTCACAGTCTCCAGGAGTCCAGAGAGATTTGCATAGTAAACATTATGTAGCCAGAATTAGTAAGCATCACAAACTTAAAATAAAAAAATACCAATTCATTTTTCAGAACACTGATTTATTTTTCAAAATACCAATTCAGGTAAAATTAAACAACAGCTGAACCTGTACATGGAAAGAAAGTATACTTGGGTATACTTGCCTCATCTCTGTTGGGAGCATCAGAGGGAGCGGTGGCTGCTACTGCTAACAATTTAATAGGAGTTGTGGTGTCACTAAAAACATCAGAAACTTCCTGGGTCATTGCCTCTTGCATTCGTGTTTTAAGATCCTTAAAAAAGTGGAAAATTATTACCGTATGATAGAAGGATATAAAGTTGTAGGGGTTCAAATCCCATAAAACCTTCTTTTACAAGAAAAATGCCCATTCCAATGGCAGACATTAAGATAGAATTACCTTAAAAGTGTGACCAATTAATCACTTTTTACATAATTGGAACTATACAAAGCTTACGTACCACTCCTTGAAGCAGCATTAGAAGCTATGAACAGCATGATTCGAGACCTTGTCCCTCAAATCTGCAATGCTAGCATACTATTTCCTTTTAAGAGAGACTTGAATTTTCCTTCCAAATTGTTCATTTGAAATTAACCCCTATGGCATGATAACAAGGCCTTTCTAGAAAATTTGCTTTAAACACCTCAGCTAAACCAATAGGTCCTTAGCTGCATTTTTGTTTTCATGGATGCCTCTCACACACAAGGCTTCCCCAGAGGAGAGAAGTGCTCCCGTGTATCATGTACTTGCCTGCACAAGAGCAGGTGCTTACCTTCAGCGAGTCCTGGAGCTGAGCAGCGATGGCCCTGGCCTGGGGGGACTCGCCCTCCCCTCGCGCCGCCAGGTCAGCCAGCTGGGCAGAGAGCTGGTCCACGCGGTCACACTTGGCCAGCAGGTCCTGCCGGTACGGTCCCATCATGACATTGGCTAAACGCCGGCCTTCGGCAACCAGGCCCCGGATGGCCGCCTGGCCTGCAGGGGGACAGGGCACCGGCCATTAACATGCAGTGGCACAGAAACCGGGACACCACAAAGAGCTGCACACGTATATGCACACATCCGAATTCTTGGGGTTTTCAGAACACTTGTCTAGGTGGTAGAAAAGATCTTCTGCAGTTTATCATTGAGTAATTACAGTTCAAAACCACAGAGGAATTCAACTGTCTCCAGTTTCTTTTTGCTTAATTTACCAACTCTGGCTAGAGATGCATCTTTTTTAACTAGAGTGGTCTGACAAAAATTAACCATGGCAGCTGTCAGGTACTTCTACATAACTGATCTGTTAACTCCAATAGAAAGCACTTGCAAATTCCAAGTACTGCAATTCATCCCCACATCATTAGAAGACAAGCAGCAAGAGGGAATGAAAAGACAAGTAGAAAACATAACTTAAAAAGCCAAATGCCCTCTCCAAGAATTCCAGAAGCCATAAGTAAGAAGTGTCAAGTAATCTGGATTGGAGGGGACAGTGGGGGTAGGGAACACCTTACAAAGCCTCCCCAGTGTGTTGAAAGTTTTTCTGTAAAAAAATTTATTTTTAGCATGGGTAATTTCCTTCATTCACTTACAGATGCTTCCTGCTCATTCACAGGAATGTAATTCTCTATTCTTTCAAGAATACAACAGCAGTATTCTTTTAAAGGAACTCATTGTGTATTAAGTCCATCAAAGACCTACTGAAGAATAATTTTAAGATAATGCTAACCCACAAGTAATCCAAGTTAGTGATCAACCTTAAAATTACTTACGAAGTTGTCACAGCACCGGGCTATCCAAGAATCACTCAGCACTGCTGCCATCTCTTGTATTCTTAACTTACTTTTCTTATGAGTATCCTGCCAAGTGCCAGCAACTCCTGAACCACATGCTCTCATCGAGAGCATACTGGGATTATCAGATCCCCTTTCTCTTTAATTATTAGCATTCTCCTCAGATAACCCAGAAACCATACAAGAAGTGATACTTTTAGGTCAGGTTTATGAGTGTTTTTCTCTTCTCTGAAGGAGTTAATTACTCAATTTTCTGGAGTAGGTATAAATTCAAATTTGAGATACAATATTTGCATAATAAGAAAAGCAAGTAGCAATCTTAAGTTTGTCTTCTCTACAGCACATGTTCTCCCATTCTTTAGGAAACAACACAAAGAGAATCATGGGCCAGCTTATTTCTATAATTTTCTTAATTCTATAATCTAAGTCATGACTTAGCTATAAATCTTCAAGTCTCCACATCAGTGAACATTCAATGCATCCTCAGGAGCAGTAGTTTCCACCACAAAAATTAGTAACAAGTTTGATTGTAAAACTGGGGGGAAAATCACAGAGAAACACTTACCTACTCCCCGATCAGCAACTGTAGGATTGTCTATCCACCTCTGAGCTTGCTCAATCTTGCCCTCCAAATGGACAGCTGCTTTAACTGGCCTAGTATTTGCTACAGCCCTGTTTGTTTTGGACTGTAAATTCTGAAGTGATGTAGCTATTTGCTTAGCCAAAGCACGAGCCTCAGGAGAGTCACCTTTCCCACTAAGTATTTAAAAAAAAAAAAAAAAAAAAGAGTATAGTCATATAAAGATCATTTACAGATTGTCTCAAATTCAGCAGGAAGACACAATGAAAGGTACTTGGTCTTTCTAAATAAGGTTGACTTTGACACTTGAGTTGAGACTCTGAGGAGCAGTTCTCTGCTGTGGTACCTGGATATTACATATGTTCAGCACAGCACTGAGGTGGGGGAAGGCACAGTACTGCCATTGCCAATACTGGTGTATGAACTGATTTCCCATTTCCATGGCTGTCTTACAAGCAACTGCTATCATGCCATACAGATTACAAGCAGAAAAGTAAGCAGCCACAGACCAAAGGCTATATATAAACTTGACAAAAGATAGCACATTAAGACCTACTGCAGCTAAAGCTCAATAAAAACTTGATTAAAACAACTAACTAATGGAGCAAGAGAAATATTTATTGCTGTATTGCAACCAGCCTTAGACGAAGATTGCAGTCTGTACAATAACTGTTTCTCCTCTGCCATTCTCAATCAGCCTCTTTGCAAAACTGATACAGAAATATAATTTCTGAAAATCTTATCTTTTGTATCATTTGTAGTTATGATGCCATGATGATTTTTTGCCTTTTCTTTTATATCCCTGTTATACCTTTTTATAACTTCTGTATTCTTAGTGCTTTTTGCCTACATTCTTGGACTTGTTTGTTCAGCTGAGAGATGAAACATTTTAGAAGCTTCATAGGTAGGGGTTAGTGTGCCCCAGACCCCAAGGTCCTCTCCAGAACCCATTCTGTAAACTAAGATAGAACCATCCAGGGGAAGGTTCCTGGGGGGGGGGGGACCCTCATTCAAGCCTTTCACTGGGGAATTTTGGATAGATATGCTAATTAGTAAGACCTGTAATGTTATACCAGATCTTTTGGGGGTGCATTGCAGTGTGCATTTCAGTGCATTAGACCTGGACATGTGCACCTAAGGATCCTTAAAATAAATACCAAGGTAAAACCCCTTTTTCCTTTCTAACAGTATTTGACTCTTGACTTTAAGACCAAGAAAAGGCATCAGTTACAGCTTAAAACACTTACAGTGATCGAAGTGGAAGATATTCCACCTTGATATTAGTAAGCTGCTTAGCAAAAAACAGTGATGACATCCATCTGTATAACCAAACTTATATTTCCCATTACCTTGTTGTTTTGACAGTACAAACAAGCTCACTTTTGGCTTCGGTTTGCTTGTCAAATATTCCATAGGCAGTAGAAAGAAAATATTTCCATGTAATATGTCTCTGGCTACTTTTTAAGGAAGCTAGTGCAAGTTAGGCTTTGAGATAGAAATCACTAGGCTGAACAACTAAAAAGGGTTTATTATCATCATCAATATTCTGATCTTGCTCAGCACCGTGAACTGCACATGAAAGCCATTCAAATAAATAAACGGTGATAAAACTAATACTTACTGTCGTCGCAGATCTGACAGCTTGGCTGTCAAAGCAGAGATTTCCCCCAAGGAACGGAGGATATCATCTCTTTCCTTAGGCTCCTCACACAGTTCTGCAACTTTCCTTGCTTCAGCCATAATTCCCCGAATATGCTCTTCTCCTTCACTGCCCCCATTAGGATCTGCAAGCCAATTCTTCATAGAAAGAAGTTGTGTACAAGTGAAGACAAAAAGTGATGTTTATTCTATACATGCTCTCACAGAGAAAGAAATACCAATTCAGCTTTCAAAATTTTATTTAATAGGAAGTAGTTCTCAAAAGCAGTTTCTGTTTTGTAGGTACCATGAAATTATTCTGTTGCCTCATCGTTTTTCTGTTTTGAAAAAAAACATCAAACTAGATAAAATCTCCCCAAAGATTTTACATTCTCTCTCCCCTCAACATTTGCCAACCATATTTTAGAAGTAAAATTTAACTAGTGCCTTTAGAGACTGATATGTGGCTTTCAGAAAAAAAATGAAAACAGATGCTCTTGAGCCCAGTTGAGTATTTTCACAGAGCTCTTCCTAAAACATCCCATTACCATTTTATCTGATACATATATAATATTGATAATAATAGACATATATACACATTTAGATAAGGTGTATATATAGAAGGTTTATTATTTGATGACCATCATAATCACTACTGGGTAAGAGACAGACCACTGATGGATATTAAGAGTTACAAAAATAAAGGATCAATTCAAAGAAAATGCAGTTTCATTAACATCGTTTCACTTCTGTCATTAATACGAAGTTTAGGAACTCCACTCCTAAAACAGAGCCCAAAGAAAGGGCTCCAGTTTTATCCACAAGTAAGTCTGCTAATCTGAAACTCTTCTATTCTTTTTTTAATCAGATTAGTTTATACGCAAATTTAGGGAGTTCCATCATTTTAATTTAATAACCTTGACATTTTTAGTAATGCCATATTAGTTACCAAAAAAGATCATCAACTGAAGCAAAACTCACAGAATGCTGTAAATTACTGAATTTAAGATTTTTCTTTGTTAAAGCAAGTATCCCCTCTATGTTCCTCCTACCAAGTAACTGTGTTTTGTTTGGAAACAACTACAGTAGTTCAGTACAACAGCTCTAACAGTAGTAATGTCATCATGTTCTGAAGTATTTATTAACCACTAGTGGTACCTGAGCAGCATCAATCTTCTTAGCAATTGCCTGCTTAGAGTTGGTCATGGCCTCCAGCTTGCGAGCTGCATTCTCCACTTTGGCAGTGAGCAAGTCCAGCCCCTGGGACACCTGCTGGGCTTTCTGCATAGCCATGGGTGTAGCACCCTGTCCTCTGCCCAAGACAAGAAGAGCACCACAGATTCAGCTCAGGATTGACAAAAGCTATTTTCTAGTGAAGAGGCAACAAAATCTGTTTATGAGTATTCCCAGCAATTGTTGCAAGAGATACAGTATGTAATCAGATTTTGTTTTCTCCCTAAGGAAACAAAAACTGAGGAACAGAAGAGATAAAAACTAAGAGCGTATTTTCCCTATTCCAGAATGTGACACTTAGCATTCTCAGAAGAATAAATATTTTTCAGTGTCACAAAGTAAGGCTATTTAAGGATACTGTTCCATTAAAGTACCCAAGACAAGGCCTCTTCTCTCCTAATTTATAGACTGTTGCAGAGTCAGAATCTGCAGGAGTGAAAGCCTCACCTCATCTAAGTGAGGACTGCAAGTCAATAAAAAAAAATAAAATAAAATGTCTTAGCTGCCTTAATCACGTGACACACAAAGTTCAGCAGAATTTGTCAATGTAGGATAAACAACAACCACCATATGTGGTCTAACATCCCAAAAAACACCTAAAAAGTAGCATATGTATGTATCTTACAGTAATTGGGGTATATCCTCTTTGGAGAACAGACTTAACAGGAGAGTTTAAAATTTCGTTTCTGCCTAATTTGGAGGAAGGCTATGTGTTTGACAGCAAGCAAATTCGGAATTATCTACCTGAGCAATTCTGATCATCATGTTATGCAATTAACATTTCTCTTCTTAAAACATATTATTCTTATCAAAAAAGAAGAGATTGAAGTAAAAAAGGTAAAATACAGTTCTGGCCTGCTCTCCTACAGGTTAGGAAGTGACAATTGCAAGTTAAGGAGAAACATTTTAACAGCACTGGAGAAGTGTCCATCCCAAGTAAGAGCTTTACCTAGCCCGGAGGTCAGCCAGCTGATCGGTCATCTGCCCCAGGGTTTTGCACGTGCCCAGAATCTCTCTGCGCTCTTTGCCTGCACACAGCTCTCCTGCTTTGCCAGCTTCATCGAGGATCTGCCTTATGGCCTGCTCACCAGCATCCCCTGAGATGCAGGGTCAGTTAGTACAGCAACAAAGACATTCCTTGACATGTGTAAGAAATCTCCTGGTATCCCCATGTCACAACATATGAACTGCATTCATTTCAGTCATGAAAGTACATTTATCAAAAACTGAGACATACACCAAAAAACAACAATTCCCTCCAACTTTTCCAACTGTAGTAGTTTGGCTTTGATTGCACAGGAAGTTCATCTGATAAAGCCTTTCAACATTCAAATGGAACAGGCCTCTACCAAATTTTATTTGCTTGAAAGATACATACAAAGGTAAACAAATCCCTTATATAAGTAAAGGTGATTGTAATTAAGAGTATTTATGGCAGATTTTAATATTAGAAATTTTATGTCAAGACTGAAAGAAAAACACTTAAAGAGACTCTGTTAGGTAAATCTCAAGTTATAAAAATTTGAAAATACAACAGAAGAGATTTTAAATATTAGCCACAGCTGCAATTAAGTACTGTTCAATTAAATTCCTATGTTTTTGGGCTTACTGCTGGAATGCAAATTAAGAAGATGTATGTCCTACAGAATATATATCTTTTAGACCACTGAGAAGCAGCAAAGCTTCCTAGGTCATTAGACACAACCTGTTCAATACCCGATATCTAAAGAAAGGAATAAATACAGGCTCCTTCAGAATGATCCACTATGTAAGGGTTATTAATGCTTAAAGACAATTTTGTCTTAAACAACAGAAATAATAAGGCCTTCAAAAATTGAAATACTTTATGCTGCCATTTTTGTTTAAATATTACCTGGAGGTGCATTTGGATCTCTCAGCCAACCTTTTGCCTGATTCATCTTTGAATCTATCAAGGCTAAAGCTCTCTTCATGGCTTCAGTGTCCTTTACAAAAGAGAAACAAGCAAAATTATTCTCAAAACAAAAAATCGAAGCACAAGCAATCAATGCAACCCAAGCTGATAGAAGTTCTATAAAGCAGAGTCTACTTATAAAAACACATTCGTATAAGCAGTTCAAAACCCACTTTCAAACTAGCAGGTCATAATTGCTTCTTTCCAGTTAGAACAAACATTTTCATTTCACTCAAAATGCAAAAACTATGCATGCAATTTTAGTGATTTTTCTATTTCTTCATTTACTAGTGCTTTAATTTCTAAAGTTGGAGCTCTAAGCACACATCTTGGAGTTAGTTCCATTTTACATCATGGCACATAGAAAAGTTGTAATGTAACTGGAGTAAACTCTCCAGAGATGGAAATTTCCCAGTGAATTTTACTACTTATTCAGGGTAAGAGGCTGCACATCTGCATTTTTCACCTGCTCTGCTGCTTAAAATCAAACAGTTACTGTTTACAGAAAAATAAGACTAACAGCTAATTTCTGAAAGTCTCAGATACGGAGTTGAATGTCTTTAGAGAAAAACACACATATTTACATGTGACTGTTTAAAACCCTGAACTCCTCTGCCAGAGGCATCAAAGAAGCTGTTTTACTAGTATGCCACTACTATCCAACACCTCTGGCTGCAGGAGAAACAACCTCCCAATTCTGATTTCTCTGCACACCATTCATTGTTCATGTGCCGTCTCTCCACTAGAGGCCACGAGTTTTCCACCTTACATAAACGGCAGGACAGTGAAAACAGTAACAAGTACCTACATAAAAAGTTGTGGAAAAGCCAAAATAGCTTTTTATCATGGAAATTATTTGAAATGCATCTAACATCCCATGATTGGTATATAGATGATAAAAACAAGCCTGGCTCTCACGCTGTCATCTGAATCAGACTGCCCACATCCAACCTTTTGAATAGGAGCTTACTACCATCAGTGGTCAGTATCTGCTATAGCATGTGCTGTCCTCACAACACTAAAGAAACCCCACATTTTTGTGGAGTTGCTCATTCTGCATGTTTAGTCTCAAAGATACAACGCTGAATATTCTGGCGTTTTTATTCAGGCATGTTGGTCTGTCAGCTATTCATAAGGTGCTAGAATACAATTCAGCAATCAATTTTCTAAAATGCCATGTGTCACTGTTGAGTATTTTTAAAGGTTCTTGAATCACAGCCTGAGAGAGAGTACCGAAAGCAGAATTATTTTCACCTGGCTGACTCAATCTCAAATCTAGAAACTGCATCTCAGATCTTAGTCAGGACCTGTTTAAAAAAACGTCCAAAACATAGGACATGCAGCTAGGGGTGGGAGATGGGCTCATTATTTTAAAAGCCATCTTCTCTATAGCTTGAGAATTGTGCGTTTAATGTATGATAAGAGACAAGTAAATATTAATGGAATTTTTCAAATGTATATCTAAATCTTACTACCTATGAAAGTAGGTGTTACTGTTTTCTGTTGTTTATATCAGGCTGAAGCCACTTTAGTTTGAAATGAATGGTCTAATTCAGGCCTGTCTACCCAGAAATAATTTGAAACAACTAAATGAATTTTTTAAAAGGCAACAGATGTTTCTTATTGTGTCAATGAGATGATAGGTGTGGGCAGAGAAGAGAGTGTTGGGAAAACTGTCTTTGTCCCTCCCTTTTTACTCTCACAGGCTTTTGTGTTGTCTCAGCTGCCTGCAGGGTTGCAGTTTCAGCAGAATCATATAGAAGCCTCTGAATCTAAAGTCTAACATCTGAGGACAAGATCACGGGTGTTCCAGCTTTTGCATTCATGAATTTGTAATTGCCAGCACTACCCAAGCAGCAACAGGATCCATCTGAAGTTACATAACTGGATTGCTCTGCAGGGTAAGTCCTGCTACCCTGTGTCCCATATCTGCATTCAGGTTGGCAAAACACCGTCCCCTTCTCCTGTTTAAAAAAACATGGTGAAATCCTAGCATAGCAGTTGAAGTGTTTCAATACAACTGCTCTTAAAGCACCAATTTACCATCTTCACAGCCCAAGGAATCCCTCTCAGCTTCAGCCTGATAAGGAGTTTTCACTGCAATGAGCTGAGTAATGCAATAGAAGACTAGAATGCATCCTTAACTAGGTTTGCTGGTACAGCACTTTTGTTTCTGCCAGAGCTGTGTCTCGTGTCAGATACACTTGGCCACCAACAAAGGTGTAGCCATACTGAAATGTCTGGACATATCCACCAATTCAGGTTGTTTAAGAAAGAAGAAGGAAGACAAAAGCAGAAACAGTAATCTAAGAAAACACAGCAACTTGCTCAAGGTCTCACTGCTTCAAAGTGTCTTGATAGTCCTGATTTCTGTAGCTGTTTAAATACCTTATTCCTCCCTAAACAGTTAAATACGTTTAAAATTTAACTCTTTGGGATTTGCCAACAGAATATCAGTTGCAAGCATGAAAATTTTTTTTTAAATCCTACAGCTATCCTACAAAAAAAGTTATATAGTTTTATCAGCAAAAATTGATTCCTTCCCTCCTCTCCCTGCCAACAGTTTTCCTGTTGGCAAAAGGAATTTCATTAACAAAATCAGCACTACTACATTTTCAGAAGAGATAAACAATTTCAGTTAACCAAGTTAAACAACTAGGGCAACACTGTCTGAAGGGAAAAGAGCAAGTTGGATTTTTTCCAAATCAATTCCTAAAGCAAATATTATTTAAGACACTTTTATGCATCATTTCTGCCACTACCAAGAATTTTGAGCTTATTCAGGGAGCAGGTGGTATTGGCTCTGCTATGCAAAAGAGCAAAATAAATCCTACACAATTCCTTGCTGGATGTAGACACAACCTCTGACTCAATAAAGTGGTCTAGTCTAAGTATATCTGCATTTCATGACCAAAGAAGGCAACATTAGAAGAAATAGGCAAAGCCAGTGTTCTGGCAGGATAGATAGCTTAGTCACCATTCAGGGTTCAATCCTGCAAGATATTAGATATTTCTCAGCTTTTTACAGCTGTTAACTCCCTCCAATTCCATGGAAATGGAAGATGTCTGCATTGAGTATTACTTCAAATTTATTTAAAAATAGGCACTAATAATATACAAGAGAAAATTAAATTCCTCTTTAAAATGAAAAATTCAAAGAAAAAAGGTTCAAAGCTATGAATTAAAGAAAAGGATACATTTTTTTCCCCCAAGATTTTGGCCAAAAATAGCATTTCAATTCTAAAGCACCATACTATTTTTAAAATCCAGTGTAAGCAGAGATTATTGCAATCCAGTAATAATAATGTGCATTCCAGAGTCTAGAAAGACCAACAAAATAGTTTACCTACAACTCCTACAACTTTGGCTCCATACCTTGTTCATTCTCCACTATCTCTAGACAGATTGTGATAGTTCAAGGTATAAATACCTCAAGATAGAGTAATAAACATAAAATAAAGTCCAACATCAGCAATAGCATGTACTACACAAATAAAAATTCAAGGCTGGGCATCCCCAAACACCTTACTTTATTCCAGAAAAGCATGGGGAAAATCTTTCCTTAGACCACCAGGCACAACATGCATGCAACATGACCTCAACTACAACTAAAATAGCTCCTTCATCTCCCTCCCAGCAAAATAATAAATCAATTGTTAGGTATGTGTGCAAATACAGGGTAAGGTCTGTAAAAGGTGGCCACTAGCAAACTAGTTTCTGCTTCTTCATCCCACTGCATTTTTCAATTCAAATGCTTTGTCATCATTGTTTGATTAATGCCCAGTGCTATAGTTCCAAATCATCAGCATACCTTAATTCAAAAACAAAATGCAACTAAAAAGTTTTCAGTTCAGAACAGAATGATACTTTGATTATACTAATCCACACAACATATCTATGCATTAAGCATAACGACCAACATTTTCCAATACCAACTATTTTCTTAATTAAATCCTTTATTAATCTGCCTCACTAGCAAGATGAGTAAGAATTTCCTGAAGCTAAATTGCCAACTGTTTGCAACAGACATTTTTCTTTACCACAAAAATTTCCAAATTTGTTGTGTGAAATAAAATTGTATTCATATTTCATAAAATACAGGAAAGCTTAAATCCAAAAATAAAACTGAATTGAAAAAGCAACCATACAAGACTGCAGTTTTAGGCCTAGACCTAAAGAACACAAACCATCTAAACCAAAGGCAGGCTGTGGGTAAAACACTAAGGAATAGACAAAATTCCTGGCTTAATAAAGCTTTCTGGCCATGCAGAAAGCTCATTCCTGCCTGACTGGACCCTTTATTTGTCACTACAGAGACTAATAACAAATTAACACAAAAGCATTCAGCAAGAATGTGCTGTAAAATCTTGCCCTAACTCTAATCAGATTCAGAAAGAGTCTTAATGCAGATCAGCTTGCAATTACCATTCTTAGTCACAGCCAATTCACACACAGCTAAACAGAGCTGTTAGGATCCTTTTAAAACTTTGTGTGTATATATGTAAGTAGATAGGCCAGTGTCACAGCTGGAACACGAAGAAGCTGCACAGCACACAGTCTGCACACAGCACAAAATCCCACAGACATGCTTTTTTGGGGTTTAATACAAGGTACAGGTGGAGGGTGTGGAAGAAAGCTTACCTTCTAAAGGTGATAAAAGGGTAAGAAACAGGACAACAAAAACAAAGATGCATACAGTAGTCAAAATAAGGAAGTGATAGTGACAAAATAACTCAAGAGGCAAACTAAGGGTCAAGTGCCAAACAACATAGGCCAAAGTGATTTTTGTCTTGGTTATATCAATGTTAGATTTCCTGCAAGACTTGGTTTGCTAAATAGTCTGGCTTCAGGTCTCAATACATTTTTTGTTATTTGTTGCTCATTGCCTTAACCCTTTAAAAAAATACCTTCAGCAATTTACTTCCAAGTACTCAAAAAAAAATCCAAAAAGAACTTGTCAGGAATTTCAGTTATGCAGCTGCATTTATTTGTAAGCCCACAACACTTTTATGATTCTGTCAGACCTGTTTTAGTCTTCCAGACATTTCAGTAGCTTCAGCATCACTTCAGAGCAGCACTTAGCTCCAGGTAAGTGGTTGCAGTCACTCACACAGCTGAACACTGAGTTGTAAGGAACTGATCCTGTCCCTATGCCAGCTTCACAGGCATCACACACACCCAGAACGCCTGTTCAATCTAACAGATTTCTTTGAGACAAGACGAACACCTGAAATTTACTCTCATATGTCCAGAATAAAAATGAGGCGGGGGAAAAGGAGCAGTTGTTCAAAGAGGAATCCCCCAAAATTGACTAAAATTTCTCAATTCCAAGCCTTCTGCACAAAGAATACAACAGTAGCCTATCTTTTCTAGCAGGATCTAGAAGAAAAATCTCAATCTCACTTAGGAATGCCTAGCTACAAGACCAGTTGAATGTACAGAACAATAACTTTTATACCTAACTTTCCTCTGTCAAAAATGATTTGGTAGGGTAGTTATACACAGGCAAAAAATCCTTCTCTGAGTGGAATTCCAGGACTTCCTAATGATGCCAAAACTAAAGCGTGAATAAATCTATCTTCTGTTTGACCACTGAGATGCAGTAAACCACTGAACCACCTTCAAATGGCACACTAGTTTAACTTTGCTCATTGAAAGCTCATTTTGAAAGATACAATCAATATCTTTATCTCTGAAGACATTTGACCTTGAAGAGATTATATGATGCGATTACATAGTGTTGCAAAACTGATGCACAAATACATATTTCCATGGTCTCAAAAGCACAAGTTTATAAGGGTAAAACACAGCAGACAAAAATTAGACTTCTATATACAAAGGTAGATATGAAAATACCTTGCTCGCCCAGGCATCTTCATCCCAGGAAGTGAGTTGCAATACACGAATTATTTCATTTATCTCAGCACTCATTTTCTCTACTGTGAAATTGCGATTTTTCAAGGCCTCTTCTATTCCCTGGCTTTTAGAATTTTTTGTGGTTACAAAAATCTTCATAGCTGTGAAAATACCAGAGATTAGAAAATGGTACATGCAAGAACCAATCAGTGGTTGAGTTTTCCTTCTACTGCATTCATATGCAACATTTTTTTTTGCATGGACCATTTTATCTCAAAGAGATTGTAGTTTTAATACAGGAAGCACAGTTACTTGCAACTGATTACAGATGTCGAGGTTATTTTTAATAAACGTAAGGCATTGGAACTCCAGTTCAAAACAGTAATTCAGAATGGTATTAAAAAGCAAAGCAAAAAATACCTGAAATAAGTACAGGCAATAGCTCCTTCACTGTATTCATGGAGTTTACCAGCATAACCCTATGTTCCTGGTGAGTTAATTCCTGTTGTCTCTCATCAATCATTTTGGCCATCTTTGTCATTCCTAAGGATTAAAGTAATTGAACATTGAAACACTTGAGATTTCTAAACAAGAATAAGGCATAATGATTGATGAAAACTATATTGAAGTTTAAAAATTTTTTTATTAGCTAGCAGCTGTTACTTTAAACACATTCCAGATACTTCAGAGAAGTCACCTATTCAAAACCTAGCCACTATGTAAAGTAGAATGGACTACTTAAAATTCTTGATTTAAAATCCTATCAATAAAATAGGACAATACTTGAAATTACTGTTTTAGGACATGAAGTCATTTAATGAACACTGGAAGCTGATTTAGGGTGGGGGGGGAGGGTGTCATCTTTTCTCTTAAGATTTGATCCATGCCTTAAGTGAAGGACAGAAAAAGGAAACATCAGGATTTTGTTTGTTTGCTTTGAGGTTCTACCAGAGATCAGGAACTGTATTTATTTATACTTCATATTTGACAGAAATATTTCAGTACCCTAGAAGCCTGAAAAGAATTAAATTTATTCTAGAGCAGATCTATTTTCAATAGCTAAGACTTGTGAGGTTTATGACACAGTGCACATGAAAACTTCAGACACAGCTTCATAAAAACTTGAGATTATTTAAATTGGTGCTGTTGTGGTCCCACTCCTCCTCCTACAGGATATAAAACTGGAAGGAAGCTGTGTATTCTTTGCCTGAATTACCTTTCTGCTGGTTAGTATCTTAGGCATCTTAACACTGCTTTTGTGATACCACTGAAAAGTAGTAGGATCATCACACTGACAGCACAGAGAGGCAAGCTGTGCAGAACCACATTTCCTTTTAAATGACAAAAGCCTTAATAGGTAACCATGTTCCCCTCTCTGCTTCCAACACAAAACCTGTAAGCACTTCCTTGATTTTAAGTGTACCTGCTCATACTCCTATTATTCGTATAGTACTGACATGAATGGTCGAGTTCAGATGCCCATTAATAGAACTACAGGGAACAAGAACTACAGGCATTTTGTGGGCATGGGCTGCAAATGCTGAGCAGCAGCCAGCTCAGGCAAAGACAGAGCTTCTACAGCATTCCAGAAGCACAAGGTTCACTATTTATTCAGAATACCGTGAATTTAGAGAAGATTATTCGCAATAAAGGTAGCAAGCCTACATCTCACTCTAAGACACTTGCCCAAGACCTCTGTCATACACATGTAACAGCAAATTACGCCTGCGAGGTTCAGTGAAAAGACCCAAATGCTGGTAACTGAGCCAAACAGAGCAAACTGAAGTTAGGGGAAACTTCCATTTTAAAGACATGTAAGACAATAACCACAGAGAAACTAAAAGCGTATATACCAAGTTGAAGAAAAAGTTTCAGGAAAAGAGAAGATTGCCCTTTTTGTTTTATGTTTTTCCTGTTCAAAATGAGACAAAAACTTGAAGGTAACTTCTGATGGGAAATAAACGTTTAGAGAACACTTTACCTCCATATGGAACTTTAAAGTTTTTCCACATCTAGAAACAAGGTCAAGTCTACATGTGTTAAATAAAAACAGGATAATCTAGAAACATGCTCTGTGCCATGATAGCTCTTGCTCATTTCATTCATCACCTAGCACATTACACATGTATTTATAAACATAAAGTATTAACTAGATTCCCGAGGTTTTTATATAAGTGTTCTTTAGTTCAGTGTAATTTTAATTCCAGCATCTTCCTACACTTCCTGCCACCACCACATCTCAATTTTACAGAATGTTTTTGTTAAATACTTGGTGTTAACTTTTTGTTAACTACTCCATGCTGAAGCCAAAGCATTTGAAATAGCAGATGACGCAGATTAACGGTAGGTTTCCTCTACAACAATAAAGAGATTGAGACCAATCACTTCCACCACTGAAAGTGTGACTTAACACAGTGAAGTAAACGAGTAGTGAAGGAGCATCAAAAAGCGAACAAAGAATTGCTGTAACAGCTGGGCTTTTGTATTATACTTCAAGACAGCTATTTCTGCAACCTCATTAAGATGTTAATATATGACATATAGATTATACTATTCCAAGAAATTCCTACTGGGCTATCTATCTCAGCCAGTACAGACATTTTATCAGCTTAATGGATTTTATATCTGTGAGTGCTTAGTTACACAGCTTTTTCATTTTTTTTTGTTTTATCCTTACTAATGCATACTTACTTCCTTCACAGTATAGGAAAAGTATAGTACATATCATCCATGTAGCACATATAATTTACCAACATCATTGCCTTCTTAGAAGAGACTGTGAAACACACAGAGTCAGTCTTTCCAATAGAAACTTCCAAAGCAACTGCTTTACCATTGTCCCAACATTCAAAAACTTGGGTGAGGAAGGTGTTGGAGGGAAAACAAAGTAGTGGAAAAGACTACACTTAGTATACTTATGAAAGACTGGAGTAAACCAAACCTGGCCCTAAATTCTTCGTGTAAGTCACCAAATCCTCCATTGTCTCTACCACTTCTGCCACAGTGAGATATTCCAATATTCCTTTGCAGACACGGATGATTTTACGGACCTAAAAGAGGAACATGCCATTATTCCTTAGGTAAAGCTAAGTTACACTTGAATTAGAAATGCAAACCTGTTATTAGAACAGTTTAGTTACAGCATTTGCTAACATGACAAATGGGCAATCACAAAAGGCTGAGATACTGTGTAAATTACCCAAAATGCCATGAGTCAAGTTCCGTAATGACAAGCCAATATTTAATCAGCTTTCCACTACTCAGAAATGCAAAATCCTACTTCCAATGTTTTCACTTTGTAAGGTAAATGAAGGCTAACATTGAGAAAATAGGTTAGAAAGAACTTCATCTATGTATGCTGTCATGCTTGAACTTTTTATTGCAATTTCATCAATTAAAATATTTAACATAAATCACAAAGCAAAACTACATAAAAAGCAGACTTCAAGCTTTCAGAGGAAGTATCATTCACCATACAGCTTTACATATGGATAAAGCATTACTCAGCATTCCAGCAGAGAAGACAGATCCAACACCTCAAACTTTCCAGAAAAATCTGTGAAGGCTGTACTTAATTTACCTCTGGACCTCTGCCTCAGCTTAACTTTTTCAGTTCACATTTGATTCCAAAATAATTCTGTCAGTACATCTTCTAACCTCCTGAACCACATAACTTCTGACATCACTACATAAAATTCTTATCAAAGAGCAAGTTAATTAATATTTAATATGTAGCAACCACATGCAGTCCTCAGGACCTGGAACAGATCAAAGCTTCCTCAGAAACTCATTTCAGTTTGTCCCAATGTTAGTTTATATTGAAACACAGGACAGACACATGCCAACTTAAGTACTTGTGAAAAGTCAATCATTCCTGACTAATGTCTTTCTTTTGGTTAGCAAGGAGTTGTCAGGTGAGTTCCACAAAGCATTAACTTCACAAAAGTCAATTCATTTCCTAAACACTAGAAACAGAGATTAAAAGCTATTAACTTCCTTGAAAGTCCTGTAACACTTCTATTAAAAAACATTTAAAATAATGAGAATCAGAACTGCCACAGAGAAATCTCATGGCATTCTCCTCCTTTCAGAGGAACATGCTAACAGTGCCATGAGCTGATTAAATTAGACAAGAATACAATGTTAGACCACTCACAACAACAAGAAGAGCAAGACAATTCCATAGGTTAACAGATTGTTGCAAAATTAGGATTAACATCAGCGTTTCTAACAGCATGAGCTTTATCTCTTCATTGTAGCACGATACTTCTTATCTAGAAATGAGCAAGACTCCACATGCCCAGAAAGAGCATCAAAACTATGATTCGTAACAAAAAAAAATTTTCAAATATAAGACATTTAAGCTTCCTTGCAACTATGGGGGTTTTTTGTACATATGAGGATGGAGAAAAAGCACTTCTGAGTCAGTTTTTGGCTTGTGCAGAAGCCAAAACGTAGCAACTGCTAGATTTATCAGAATACATCTTCTGCCTGACCAGCCAGCCAGTCCAAATTTGTATTACCTCTCATGCCCCAAGGCCAATTAAATTACCTGAGCTAATGAGCCAGACAAACACTTAGAAAGTGGCCTAGGGGCTTTTCAGTGAAGGGATACAGAAAATATAAGGATCAGTAATGGGTGTGGTGAAGGAAATACAGAAAAGCATCAGGAAGGTATCAGACAGCTGATGAGATCTGGCCTTTTTGAGCAATAATCACAGGCAACACCTAAACATTACGTCATGCAAAAATGCTCCTAACAAAACAGAGCAACAAGTCTAAGCTCCTTCTGACAGAAAGAAATGCAAAATATGCTTCCAATCAAGCTAAAATGGTCAAACCCTCATTAATCTATTCAACAGTTCGGTTCAGCTCATCTATTTAGGGGGACATTTTAACTTATAACTGTTGTGCAGGCACCTATGTCAGTCATGCTGGGATTCCTACCTCCGCTTCATCGAATGTCAGGAGCAAGTCTGATGTTCCAGAAAGGATTCCTCTTGATCCATCAATGAGATAGTCACGAGCTGGCACTGAATAAGGATCTGCCTGCAGCATCTGGGCTGCCCGAACAAGTTTGGTGCAGGCGTTCTCCACTCTGTGGAAAGCCAGCAGACAACACTTGCTGATTAGCTTCTGTCAGTATGACAACGGACTTGAGGAAATGTTGGATTTATTTTTAACTTTACCACCTGAAGCATCGCAAGCAAACTGATCATTCTGCACCTTTAAGTTTAAAAGGCAAGAGTATTTATTGTATTTATTCTAACAAAGAAGTCACCAGCAACCATACAACCCAGTTTTTCACAGGTCACACAATCTTCCCATGTTTAATGTACCCCTTATAGAGCACACAGTACAGTGTCACTAAGGAGAGCTCCCAACCCAGCAAAATACCTTAACAGGCTTCAAGGACAGGGAACAAAACAATTATTCTTTTAGGACTTCACAATCAAAGTAACTGTTAACTTTTATCAGCCTTGTATAGGCATTGTTATTCAAGTAGCAGTCGCCATTAATAAATATTAAATGACAGCTACACATTAAGACAAAATAACACAGTTTTAAGAAAACCAAGACACCGTGCCCTACTCTTTGAAGCTGTAGTCCAGGTCTTCAGAATGTCAACATTCTTAGAAAGAGCATTTAAAATAACCACAAAATGTAGTGGTAAGGTACAATGTTCAAATGCAGCTTGCAATGCCAGACATAAAAGCAGAAAGGTTTTGCAAGATATTACAGTATGTAACTACAGTAACACAAAAGGTACTTCCAAGAAGAAAATGAGCTCTGAAATTAGGTTCCATCAAACCATTTAACAATTTTAAAATATCAAAAATTGGAAGACTGAAAATGTTTTGGTTTTGTTCTCTTTAAATTACCTTGTGACAACTTTGCAAAATACAAAATTCAGACTTCCCTTTCATGTTAGCTATGCTACTCATGACTGTAGTTACTGACTACACTGTGACTTTCCTCCACTGTCTCCCATTTCCTTTAAGTGTAGTGTAATACACAGGCTCTGCACACGTGAGTGCCAGGTGTTCATTCAATAACATGAGGATCCAACAAACATTGAACACTTTTATTACAACAATGCTACCTCTTACCATCATTTCTGCATGCTTGTCACATAGCCCATTTTCTACTGAACACTTGGATACACTCTCTTATCATCTTTTAGTTAAGTACTTTTGGAAAGTTACAGTTAACCCATTTTTCCCCTCCATATTCTTTGCTAACACAAATATTAGAACTTAATGGTTACATCTCAATTTAACCAGTAGAAATAAGACACCCATTACAGGAAAACACTTTTGTCCAGAAAGTAAAGTTTTCAGCTAATAGCTCCCTAGAGTAGATCAAATTGGACCAGCTGCACTATCATAACCTGCTCTTTTTCTGAGACATCTGCTCAGCGTATCAGATGGTGGGAACTCATAACTGAGCAAGAAATGCAGAAGGACTTCAAGGCAGAAAGTGGAAAGGGTCTGCTCATTACTATGCAATGCACTTAGCTGTATTATCAAAGTCAACTGACTTCACTAAATTAGATTTCCGTGCTTGCTTCTCACGTTTATTCTTTTCAACTCTGCCAAGAAAGGGATTAAACAAATCACCTATTCAGCAGCTCAGAGCTATAGGCTCAGAAATACTTAATTTCCTACAGTTTAATTTCATGGGTATCTGTTTAATACTAATAATTATCTCAAGGCTGGATTTTTCATTTGTTAAGAAAAGAATTAACATAAATGTGTATTACACCAGAAGTCACCATAATTAGTGAAAATAGTGTTTCTAAAGATTCAAAGTTTTCTTTTATAGTTTTTAGGGTTGAACCTCTTAAAGGTAAATTTGAATTTCACTAGTATAACGCCTATTTTGTATAAACTTCCCAATGCACTTAAAATACTTCAGGAGTATAAGCTGTGCACAAGGAAAGCACAGTGGTGTCTGAAAATCAGACACACTTCATCCCCTGCAAAGCACACATGCTAGGAAGCAAAAGATTAGGAAAAAAAGGTATTAATTTACTTCCATTAAAAAAACCCAACCAAAACAACAACACAAACAACCAAAAACCCCTAAAAATGCAATGAACCACTTGTTCTATCACAGGAATCAAACACGTTCAGAAGCTTCAAACAGAAGTTCATTGCTATGGTGAAGTTTCTAATTTCTGTATTATATTGCAACATAAAAAAACCAACAACATATCTTTATAAAAAAAAGGTATATTTATTTTTGAGGCACGATTACAATAAAGCTATCTTAACATCAGCCAGATTCTTTGTGGGGAAGACACTGGTCACAGTATTCCTAACCATACTACTTTAGGTAGTCAATCACTTCATCACTGTTAAATGTATTCCTTACAAAACATGAGGAAAAAAAAAGTAGCTTATGCTAAACTATCATTTTAGGTTTTAGGTTTAAGGATTGACCTCTGCTTTTCCCAGAGTTTGTTTTCCAGTTTAACCACTACAGTTTAGATTACTTGCAGTTCAGAAACATAAAGTAAAAAGTAAATATTTTACATTAACAGTGATTTGTTAATACAGGTACCAGCAATGCAGCTACAGCTTGGCTACCAAAAAATGTTAACACAGAACAGCATTATTGCTTGATTTGTTGCATGAGCTTGTGCATGCAAGTTAAACATAAATTTTTATTCTCAGTGTAAACAAATAGTGTAACGCTGTTCTTTGCCTAGAGACTGCAGTTCTTCCCTTCTTTACAAGAGAAGCTTAACAAGTAATAGGAACATACTGCAAAACATCTGATGTAAATTATATGCATTACTCATACTCCCTGGTGATTAAGACAATTAAGATAAAGAACTCAGCATTTTTTAACTCTAAGTCAACAGTTCCAATGTGGTTTATGTCAGTAGCAAGTGAAGGGATGCATGATAGCTTTTCAGCAGCCAGCAAGTTATTTTGCTGCACACACTCCTACTGAAAAGCTTTACAGATTACCATAATATATATTCCTTATAAACCCTCAATGCCAGTATCAGGTCTTTCAAAAGAATAAACAGATCTTCTCTCCATCCTCCAAGACTGGTGATCCTTTTGAATGGAGGAAAGACAAACAGGGAATGCAGTGCTAGTACACGTGTACTGCTTCTTACCCATCGTCCATGTGCCAGTACAAATTCTGCTGGAGCACTCCCTTAAAAATGAATGCCAGTTCCTGAATTAATGCTTTAGAAACAAAATCTCCTTCTCAGGAAAACAAAACCAAAAAAAGACCTTCATCTGTTTCAATTCTTGCATCTAAATTCTGTCCTTTACAGCAGTAAAAGGTAAGGCTCCCTTTGCAGCTCACCTGCGACTATCGCTTGTCCCCATAACCAAGATACCCATGACAATATACTCCCCATGTTAACAAGAAACTGTTAACATGTACTAATTCATTTTGATATAAACTCGAGATTAACAAAAAACCTACAAATGAAACATGTTATCATTCATAAAAGCCATTAGACATTCCTAGCTCATGTTACTGCATCTAGAATAGTAAGTACTATGTGAAGTGGGCATCATTACTACAACAGATAGCTTTGGTTCCCTTTTTACATTATATCATTGTTCACACAGTCGTGAATTGCTGCAGAAAAAGTTCTTGCACCCAGCATAAAGTGGTACTGTTCAGCAGTGCTTGCATCACATTTCTACAGTAATTTAATTATTGAAGTCTTGCACAGTTTGCTACATTTTGATCAAAGGCTGAATACAGTACAGCAATTTTAAAAAATCTCTCTCCTTAATCCCTTACTTGTCTAGGTGAACAAGAAGCTGGAAATTAACTAAAAATTCCCCACATCCTAGAAAATTAGCACAATCAAAATTACATGTTTGCATACAGTTAATTAAGAAGCAAGAAAAAAGCTTTGATCTTATTGCATTAAACAAACACTGCCCTCAAAAAAATCGAACTCCTCTACAGCCACACAAGATCACACAGCAGGAACACAGCATGATAAATACTGTAGTGGATTGTATCAAAGGCCCATTTAGCTCAGTATCCTGTCTCCAAAAGTAGCTGCAAGTAAAAGCCTAAGGAAGGTTAAGAACAGGATAAGCATTTATCATAGTTCCTCTAGGCACTCTCCCATCCTTCAACTATTTTCAGTTCTTGGGACTTCCTGCAGTTTGTCTATTTGATAACCCACAATGGATTCCTCTAAGTACTTAGCTATTAACCTCCAAACCCACATAAGGAGTTTTAACAGTACACAACTAGCTGTACAAAGACTCTTCCCTACTGCTGGCTTACAAACTGCTAGCTTAAAGTAATTCCCCTATCAAGTTCTGCACAGGAAAAAATACAAGTTTTCATCTTCTCCATGCAACTCATACCTCCTTAGATATTGTCAGGGCCTCAATCCCCTCTGTCACTTTTCCCATGCTAAGGAGTTCTGGTCTACTCAGCTTTGCCTCATACGGAAGTAATTCCATGCTTTTGTTCTCCAAGCCCTTCTAAGAGCTTTTTCCAGCACTACTACAGCCTTTCTAAAATTGTGTGACTACCAGTACATGCAGTATTCAAGCTGTGGAAGAAAAACATACCGTGACATTTAGATCTCTCATTCTGTGACGGTAAACCTAATACTTTATTTACTTTTTGACCATTATGACCAGGTAAGGATGCTCTCACCAATGTATAACAGCTCCAAGACCTTGCTCACTACTGGAAATGGTCGGTTCAATCATCCTATCTGACATTAGACCTGCTGCTCTCCCAAGTGTGCATAATTTCAGGTGCGCAATTAAAAATAATTTAATCCACAGTTAACATCAAGTCACTTCAATTAATAAGGTACTGTAATTTCCCAGAGTCATCCATTAACCTCTCTGGCCTGCATAAGACATGGGGTCACTCATAAATACTTTTGCCTCACAAGTCAGCCTTGTCTCCAGAGCATTTATTAACATGGTGAAAAGCACACCCCCAATAAAGAGCTCCACAGTCCTACTGATTTCCTCCTGCCATTGTCATGGTTAACCATATACTCTTCCACTTTGAATTTTCTCTTTTTTTATACAAAAATCTTTCTAATTACCCTGCAGCTACTTCACTTTCTTAAAAGTCTCTAGACTGTGCCAAGTTTAGAAATCAGTGTGTACTGTATCACATGGACTACCCTTTCCCCTGTTTGTGATATTTCTAAGAATACCAACAGATTTATAAGGGAGAATTTCCCTCCACAGAAACACGGTCAATTCACCCAAAGCACACCATAGATAGGTGGGGTGTCTCTCTTCTCTAATACAGAATTTCTAATCATTTGCCCCAAAAGGACATCAGACCTCTACATGTCCTGTTCCCCAGAGTTCCCTAGAAAGTTTCTCAGGTTGTAGCATCACTTTGATTGACATACTCAAGTGGCAGACTACTTCACTAATAATTCAGCTATTTCATTCCTGAACTCATATGCTAATACCACCTGGTCCTAAGCATTATTATTCATTTTGTCAACCTACAATGCAATAAACTAAATCCATCTTCACTGCCTACTATAAATTTTCTCTTTAGACATCACCTCTCTTCCTCCTTTTACTATTTTCCCAGTTGTCTCAATGTTTTCTTGTTTTTACTGTCTGCTTGTTTGGTGTTTGGAAATAACAGTAAAATATTCAGTAATTGCATATACACTGGACAACACTAACAAAGAGGTTACCATAGGCAGTAGAGTGCAGAGGAAAGTCACTTCAATAGAAGTCTGTCAGGTGGCAATAAGGAGCTTGAGAATTCCACAGCAAGGTGGGATGTATCATTTTTAAGACTTAAGACAACAGAAGGAGAAAGTCAGTTGTCCTTTACACCAAGACACAGAATTAAGAATGCCTGCTGTAAGCGGACTTACTGTCTCTACTGCACTGTCCGCAGTAAGTCACAGCTCTTCACGTGCCTTAGGTTTCCAGGCAGTAACGCTATCGGCTGCCTATACTGACAAATTCACATTTTTCCATCAGCCAAATGAACAGAAAAAGATTGAGACACCACATTGTCTCTGACACTGTTAGGCACACCTACAGCAACACACACCTAAATACCATTATTACTCTGATTTCTTTATTATTTTTAGAGGAAAAAATACCATATGTATATACTCATAGATACAGAATGTAACACGACAAATCCCTGCTGCCAGAGGTTGTTCCTGACATTGAACAGGTTTCCTGTACCCACAATACAAGATTTACAATAAAATTAGTTTACTTGATAAATGCTGGTGGCATATCCCTTTTCAAGATCTGGTCTTCTGTTGTCTGCACAGTCTCTTTTCCAACCTGCAGGAAAAAAAAAGACATACTTAAGAAACAAAATTTCAATGTAAAGGCCAGATAAAAGCAAACAGAGAAATAACAACAAAAATGCTTTGCACTAATGACAGCTCCTTTCACCAGGTTCTTGTTGCTGTGTCTACTTTTGAGACCCCTATATACTGGGGTTAACTTAATGCTTTAGAAATTGTAAGTTGTTTCCAATCAACATCTCTACTAAATTAAACGGTGACACACAAGGACACTTTACCCTCTTCCTACTCTCCACAGAAACAATACTATACTTTTCCTGCACTTAGTTGTAAAAACTTAAATCACTGAACTCTGAAGGTTTCCCTCCGTTCTAATCCCCACAAGTCAGAAATCAAGTTCAAAGCTAAAAAAAATTACCCTCCTTTTGCTATCAACTTAGTCTATTAGAAAAAATGTAGTTAATGACTGAGAGTACACCCCACATCCACACCATCCTTTAGGCAAAAAAATAATTATGCAGAGGGTAATAAAGACAGAGTAAGATCTGGAGTTTTCTATACACTAGCTCTTGTGTTACACAATAGAAGTCTTTATAATTGGTAGCTGACTCTCTGAACTGTGAGATCACCAACTTGACAAAATATTTCCAGCTCCTTTGTTCGCTGTATTTTCCAGCTGAATAAGCTATTCAGAAAGGCATCACAAAGCAGAAGGTCTTTAAACCAGACACTACTTTGTGTTAAGAACTGCCAGACCTGCTCAAGCTAGACAAGATAGCCCTGAAAATCCCTGATCAGCTGGTGCTTAAGAGATTCACTGGCTTTGGACAGAAGATGTAGTGTGTCAGTATGCACAGCACTTGCCAATTCTAATGCTGTACAGCCTTCCAGAACCACTGCTTCCTTGCAAATTTTTGCTGCTTGCCAAAAACTGTCTCTCCCTGGTCTGCTCCTTTTCAGAAGAACTTCACAGAAGTACATTGGCCTGAGTATTTTATTTGCTTCAAACAGATTCAGCCTAGCCTACTTCTTTTTTTTTTTTTTTAAATCTGTTAGTACTACACTCACAATTAGTCACACAGATACTTCAAAGTAATGAAAGGAAGAGCACAAAAAGTTAAAGATCTGGAATTTTATGGTAGGTTTCTGTCTCTTGCGTTCACAGTAGGTTCGCCAACACTCATGCACCCTCCTAATGCACAGCACTGCAGTGTTGCTTTGACTCCTGAACTTCATGGCAATGCCTCAGGAGCACGATCCTAACTGTATCTCACGACCCATGACCGAGTATGGCTGCTTTGTTCTAATTATTTCCATTGCACTCATGAAATACATTCTTTATATTTCTCGCAAGTTTGCATGGATATGTGCATGATCAAAACAACACAAAAAATTGAGTAATTCCCAGTAACTCTGGACTATACACCATTAGACAAAAGACTGGCAGCAGGTAGAAATGAAGAGCAATACTTTATTTACAAGAACCACGCCTTCAAGATTTATTTTCTTGCAGCTGTACCAATCTGCATATAATTCAGTATAGCAAAAAGAGTAAATCTTTAAAGAATGCAAAAAAATAAAGCCTACACTGGAGATTTTTAATCTCAAAAAACTGCCCTGAACTCCAATGACATTTCTCTTCCAAGTCCATTCATATCCTCAGCACTACATACCACACAGACAGGACACAAGATTTCAAGCAGCTTCTATGATGCCTCAATTAAAAAGGTGCACTACTTGTCTAGCAAAAAGGACTTTCAACCCTATTTTAAGCACCAACACAGAATGCACTTCCTGAATCTGTTTAAATATAAAACCTTGTTGCCATAGCTGTTATTTAACCTTTCCAGTTGTTGCCGTTCGCAGTTGTGGCCAAGGTATAGAAATGGCATGTAAAGAACAAATGGACTCCATATAACATTTAACAGGCAAAGTCTCAAAACATGAAGACACATGCATGAGTAAAAATATACATCCTCAAAAAAGTTTAGTGGGTTTGCCCTTCGAGCTTTGTGGTTAGGGGTTTTTGTTGCTTTGTATCCCACTTAGTTTTCACAAGATCCTGTTTCTTCAGCTTGAACTCTACATGGCCTAAACAATTTTTGGACACACTGCAGCATAACACAAGGTAACAACTACCCTCCCCACAATCCAATACCAAGAAAATGAGGGGGCTTTTTTCTTGAAGACGTAGTATCTACACATTCCTTATTTCAGACAGGCAGCTTGTCCAGCGTCATGCTAATATAAAACAAACATCTGAGAAGCACATTTTATTTCTAGCCCACAGTACAGATGTAGAAAAAACAACAGGATTCCTACTTGGGTTTCAGATATTCTTACCTACTAAGATGATCTTTCCTTAACTAACTGGGAAGTGACAGTGATATAGAAGCTCCTGCTATTACACAATGTTGGAGTGGCAATTAGTCATGGTTCCAAAGAAACTGCCCTGACTAACACACTAAAATAACCCTAATTTCAACACTGCACATTACAGAGTAAGGGGAGATCTCAAGCAAACCTTACCAAGACAGTTTCCTAGTTACAACTTCTACCCATCCATAATAATTTCCAAACTCTTTGGAGATTAGAGACAAATCAGTTGAATAAAGAGTGAGCTATTTTCCTTCTTGCTCCCTGCTCAAAAAAGCAGGGAACAAGAGGCAGCCAAGTCAAGAAATTTAAAGGAAATGGGACACACACAAGTCAGAGGGCATATATGGCCACTGAAAGCCTTTCTAGGAATTTAGCTATAAGCAGGAAGAAGAGATTGATGTTTCCTGCTGCTTTTGGTCTTTAACCTTGTTTGTAAGTCTCCTGCAAGTCCTATTTGCCACTGGTTAGCAGAAGACCAGTACATGCTTTAAGCTTTCTGATGTGGAGAATTTTCTCCTTGGAGAAGAAGGAAGAAAACGTTTCCATCAGGAAAAGTTTATTCCTTATAACAAGTTTTGCAGTTTTTTGTCACGTCTGCCTCTACTGAAGGAAAAACAAGAAAATGTCCCTTGCCCACCACCTTCTTAGCCTGCTGGATATAGCAAACAACAGCTGTTCAGTGAGAAGGAGAAATAATTTCAGCTTCTGTAATTCTATAAGAGTATGTTTAAACAGACAAGCACTCAATAATATCTAGCCCTTTTTACTTCTGCAGTTTGAAAGTAAAACCTGAACGTATCATATCAAACAAAACACAAATAATTAAGATGGGAATCCAAAGTTTATTGTTTAAGGGTCATTTTTTTTTTTTTTTTTTTTTTTACACAAAGATTCTTCTGAATGCCTGTGTTGACAATACCAGTTTGACAATTTGCCAAATGCTGGAAGTGACATTTTCCTCACAGCTTATATGATTTCCCCTGTTAAAAGGGAAGATGACCTTAGAAGAATTAGTTCTTGCAATGTCCCAGAAGCTTAATTTAAAACATCTGTCATTTTAGCAAGGAGCCTAAAAATATTCCCTCATCATCATCCAGTGAACACGTAACAGCCCTGGCTGTTACACCAGCAGACCCCCACATTTCCCCCAAGAAATAAGCTGCAGTATGAGTTTTGCTTGACAAACCCAAGTGCCACACAAAGTGACCTAGGTCTGTATGCTGTAAAAGCAACTTTACCACAGGACAACTCAATAAAAATCCACTCCCTGGTTTATGCATTCTTCCATGTTTTGCAAGCTTTCAGGAAGGATTGTGACACAACAGTAGGAACATTAAATCTCACATCAAAAATGTCTTATTCACCAGTTGAGTGCCATCAAGTTCCCTGCAACTTCTTTAGATGTCTGTCCTGAAAAAATAAACTTAAGTATTTGCTTTAATTCTACAGTGACAACAGTCTCTACATTGCACAGCTACATCTAGAATGCATCTCAAAACAGAATTACCAGGGCTTTCCACACATTCTGCACTTTAACAAAGTAACACTGGCCCAGATCTCACAACTAGGAAAAATGCAAGTTGAGCTAGAAGTGAGCCAAAGTTACACCAAATTTATGCTTATTCCCTGCTGGCACAGATGACATACATTTCAGTCAAGACTGAAAAATACAACATGGGCAGAAAGAATTAAATCTTCAGGAAAGAATTTTTATTTAAGGTTCCATACTGAGGGGTGTTACTTGCACACAACAAAAGGAAAATGATGACTGAAATTAGTGATACCCAGTTGTAAATCCTATACCTTTCAGAGTTCACCCCTTGGACAAGGCTTGTCCACTGAAGGCCTAGAAAGCAGGTCCATTATCCCACACTGATTCAGACACTGGTTTGTCTCAGTGGCTTCAGAAGTGGCAAGGGCTCAGTAACTACTTTACAGTTGTTCAGTTTTCCTTTTGGGCTCTGATGACTGGTTTCACAATTACACTGAAAGTTTTCAGGAAGAACCTCTGGCAGGAAAGAGACGCAGAACAGGACTTGGCTGTTTACCCTTGTTCTTGTCAGTCACAGTAATTTGATTGCCACCCATGTTACTTACACTATCAAGAAGATGCAGTTGTTGGTATTCCAATCTATTTTGCTCAGCTCTTTTAGAAATACAGATGTTGGAGTGAATGTTTATCATGGCCTAACCCTTAGCTGCCATAATCTATGTGGTAAATTATTACAGCTGGTGAGGGGGTCAGTGGCTCTGACCCAGGAAGCTGTGACCGGTCCGGAGAGATGGTCCGGAAAGGAATTGCCTTCCCAAGGCCCGGTGTCTTCCCTCAGCTGCTGGCTAGGAGGGCCCGTGCAGAAGCTGTCAGCTCTTTAGTGATTGTCAGCTCGTGATTTCAGCTCAGCTTTGCAGGGCAGCCTCCAGGCCAAGCCAGACCAGAGAGAGACGAGAGGCTTGAGTAGCTGGTTCCGCACGAGGCAGCTTTATTATCCGTACTCCGGCGACGGGGAGCTACAAGCGAGCATCTGCGTCTCACAGGGGCACAGGGCTAGCTTTTATAGGGATACAGGGGATGGGTAAAGGCCAATGGGTTACAAAGGATCTGCATAGGGTCTCCTAAAGGATTGTGGGTCTGTCTTTTCTCGCATGACTAAAGAAGTGGTTGCCTTTCCAGGGAGTCCTGCTGGGCAATTACACAATCTCCTTATCTCAGCTGACATCCCTCCAGGGCAGGGGCTGGGCATACCCCACAACAAATATATCAAAACAGGATTGTGTACATCCTGGCATGGCAGCCTAGCATCAAACTTTGTCAGACACAAGTTAAACAGCTTTGGGGTACATCATGAAATTACTTTGTCTCATCTAAATTTACAAGTCACTCAAAAATTAACACATGCAAACAGCTTCCAGTAAACACATGACTTTTGCAAACTCTGAATAGGAAAGTCAAGCAATGTTGAAGTGTTTTTAAAAAAATCAAAGTGAACAGGTTTACAGGTCACTCCTCACAATTTCATCCTTCTCATTCAATAAGCCTGCAAAAGTCAGTCTTAAGCTACAACCTTTTTTTAAAACGCAAACTTTTGTTTTTCCTTCAAATGCTCTCAGAAGCATTTAACAAAGCAAATTTCCAATTTCTTCATCATTCTACTCATCTTGCTTTGAATTATAAATGGGATTGATATGTCACTTGCAATTAGTGAGTTTACCACTGGTTTAAGAAGCTTTTAGAGTTTTCTACTTCTCTGTAGAGGAATAAGCCAATGCAATTAGAGATGGAAAAAACTCCAAAGAAATGTGCAGCTAAATTCTCCTCCTGCTTTTAGTTTACACCAAGTGAACAATGCACATATACCATCAGTGAATCAGTCATGACTCCTCCTTGAAGCCAGGCAGAACGCTAAGGAGACTGCTGAATCAGAGCCTATCATCCACTTGTCCTTTCAGCCAGCATGGAAGCTGCATAGTGACTCCTGGTTTTCTCATAATTGCCCTGGAGACTGCATTCCAGCCATAGCAAGGTACAATTTCAAAGTCATCTGGCAAGCAAATTAGAACACACCAGCCATCTGGTCCCCAACAGCAGCAAACTGACCTACCTGTCTACATTGGTGATTAAGAAAAATTTAACTGGCTTAAGGCTGAGGAAATCCTGCTGTTCACAAAATACAGAACTATAAAACAAGAACCATATGGAAAATAGAAAGCAACATCATTTGGATACCAAAAGACTTATTCATGCTGCTAGTACCTATCAACTCCTTTACCAGTACAGAGCTAAGGCCTGGATGGTTTGGCTAATTAGAGGATTAACTTAACACATGGGAAACAAACACATACTCATTATGTGAGACTTTTTACAGAACTATTATAATTTGGAAATGAGTTCTTTTATTAAGAGAAGAGTTTCTTTTTCAAGACCAGTACTTCAAGTTAAAATTACTTTAGGACATTTAGGACAACTCTACTTCAGTCAAATAACATAATTCATATAAGTCATCTCTGGCCCGTGGGCATTTACAAAACTCACCAGGAAAAATAAGATACAGCAACTGTAGTCTACCAATGAGACTGACAGCTGCAAGTAGCTACCTTTACCTTACAAGAAAATCTAAAGACAACACCACATACCAAACAGCATGCAGACTCCAAAAGCTCTTCCAGTTCATTTCCACGTACACAGATCTGTGGTCACAAGTTTCAGAGCACCTCTTAACATAAATCCTGCTGCAGGTGTATACACATATTAGCACTGTATTAAAAGAAAACATGATTTTGGAGCCAAGTTCTCTCATTATTCAGATGCCTGTCTAAAAAACAAGAAACTGAACACCATGATTCTGCAGCTAGATTTACACCATCTTTGACAATCTGCTAATATCTCCATGTTGGAGAGGGTTTTGGCAGATAAGAATCTCCATCCTGACCCAGGTAATTGAGCTGTATCCTGTCCTTCCAGCATTTCAACTGTTAAGTCAAGTAGAAACATCCAGAAAATTCACTAATCTTGAGGCTTTTTGGCCTTGTTGGTAGTCGAGTAGTAGCAAGGGGTCCCACCAGAGGAAGTTCATAGATTATATCAAATGGAAGGCAGATTTGGCTCCAGATACAGCAGGGCTGTCTATGAGAATCTGTGATTCTGATACAGATAAATACTGTACTGCAGTGTCTCTAAATCAACCCAAGCTATAGCTACACATAGGTAATAACTGACTTTCTCCCCAGTCTGTTTTTCCCTTCATCAGAAGGGCAAACTAGCTTATGTTGTGATCTGTGTAACAATAATAAGTTAGTATTCCATTTATCCACATGTTTGCACAGATATTCAAGAAGCTGAATAAAAGCAAAGACAAAATAATGTATTCTCTGCTACTTCTTGGGTAACTTTCAAACGTAGAACAGTAGAGCAGTTTCTTTCTCTATGGTTCTGCATCTGAAATTTACTCAAGTAGTAACTGACTACATGAGCTACAAGGCAGATGTCCAATACAAGTGCCTTAATTTCACCTTGCCATTTAGTTAACTACAAAATCTGTTGTTACCTTTTATAACCCATGTTACTTTATGAAAACACTGCTGATTTAACAGGTATTGTTACCTAAACAAGGCATTTTAATATGCCACAATGGAAAATGTAGGATGGCTACTGGGCCCTGAATTTTAGGATCTTCCAGTTGTTATATGCTTGTACTGACTTCTGAATACCAGACTGTTCAACACTGATTTTCCCTTTTCCACAGAAATAGTGGCACCACTGCCCTTACCAGCTCCCATCTAGAGCATCAGTGGTTCCAGAGAACAGATTTTTTTGTTTTTCCCCTAAGTTCATGGCAGGAACGGTTCTCTGCAGAAAAACAGAATTTATAAGCATGACAAAGAAAAAAAAACACTCATGTAGAATTCCTTTATTGATAAAAGTAGTATTTATCACTATGTTTTAATATATTAAGATTATCTTTACGTGCTCACTAATATATGGCTGAAGCAACAGAAACTCACAGCATTCATCTTTTGCAATAAGCTCTGCCACAGCAAATGTATCTTGACCAGCAAGGTACATGCTACACAATATTTTATAGCAATTATCCACCCTCTGTAGCACACTGGACAGTTTGTCTTTCATAAACCTCACTTTACTTGACTAATAGTTAGTTCTAGTGCACACTAAGTTCATGGTGTAAATCACTGTTCACAGGTTAAATGCAATCTTTTAATTAGCTACAACAGTATCTAGTTACATTAAAGAGAATTTAACTAGATGTGGTAGGCTGTTTTCCAAGGGACTCATTTACAGCACCATTGAAAACGTGTGTCAGAAACTTGGTATCATGTGATTATTTTCCAGCTTGATTTTGCTTTCAGTGCTCATGACCACTTACACCAGGTTGGAAAGGAATTCAACATGTAGAAGTTGACCCACTTCCTTGAGGAGTCACCACAAAGAATTTGCAAAGTATTAAAAAGCAGACACTCAGCAGAAAGAGCTGATAGAGGATACTAAAAATCAAATTGTGTCTGCTTCAGCATTAGTTCAAGTTAGATGAAGACTTATTCAGCTGTTAAAATTAGTTTTTAATAAGTCTTAAGCTTACTGTAAGGCCATATAACAAACCACTCTCACATAAAAAAGCTTTAAAAGCAACTACTTTCAATGGCATTTGCTATTTCTTTATTGACTCATAGTGAAAAACAATATACACTTTGAAGAGACTAAGGGTTTGGGGTTTTGTGTAGTAAAAGCTTATAAATTATGGCATAGAAGTAAGTGTTACCAGTGTAGTTAAAATCTTCTACTAAGGAATGACATAACCAGTAAGAGTAGTGTAATCCAATTCTGAGTTGTCACTGATTCTTTTGAGAATTTTTATCATATAATGCATTCTACAGACCTAATTCCTCTCTCAGAACAATTATTATTTTCCATGTATCTAGAGTGGAATCTACTCTTAGCCACTTTTACAGTCAGCATTGATCTGTTAAAACCTATTTCCACCCAAATCACTGCTGAAGCAACCCTACTTCTAAATCAGTGCTTTGGACTAACATTAATATACATTACATTGAATTTCTCTATGTTCACCCAATTAAAACATTATGAAAGCATTACTCCTACCCTTGCAGTCCCTACTGGAAAGCCTAGCTCACATAATACTGAAATCTGTGGCAATTCTCTTTATACCAATGGATTTGTTTGGCCCTGTTACTGTAGGCAGTGGATTCTGCACATGCTTGACAGGATAGACTTTACCAGTAGTAGCTTAATGCTAGAGCTATACTCAATTCTCTGTTGACACCATGAGGGAAAATTAGGTAATATAAGCAAGCAATTTGAAGGTTACAGTCCAGTGCCATTTAAATATGTAGACTAAAACTGCTTAAGTTCTGTGATTGGCAAAGTTGGTCAAAGCCTGGGTTCACCTCTTGCATACCAAAAGGAATAAACCTAGTCACCATTAGTTCAGAAGTTGCAGAGAAGCAAAGCCTCTATAAACTGGTCTTAAAAAGGAATATTTAAATTTGATACTTAATCATAAAAAGACATGAGAAAGTCCAACTTCTTTAAAACAACAGCTTTTTTTGTCTTCTTCACTGCAATTTATTAGCATTTTAGAGCTCCATCATACCAGGCACTATACAAACACACAAAATCATCCATTTCACATATAACAGTAAACCAAAACTGTGTCACAGTACAAGAAGGTTGACAAATCAACTCCACAGCAGGAAAAATACATCAAAGGGCCCTTTCTAACTGTTAAAATCCCCTTACAAGTTTAACAAACATTAATGAAATGGTCTTTAAATCTTGGTGAAATAAATATATTAGAGATGAAGTTTCTGGATTAGTGACAATAATGTAGTTAGGAAAAGAAATGTCAGTACTGCTGCAGATCCAACTAAAAGCAATTCCTTGTTCCCAACATTTTGTTGTATTTGAGGAAGTTGCTCCAAATTTAATAGCAACAGAACAGAAGAGAACCACTTTTCTGAACAACCATTATACTGTTAAATAGAAATACAAGGGTTTGGGCCATCTAGCAAGCTAACAGGAAAATATCTCTGGAGAAAGGAATTGCATTCAGTTTTGAGAGCAGATGCTAGATCCATCAAGTTTACAAATGCCTTCAGTTTATTACCTCCACTGCTACACAGTAACCAAGTCAGTTCTAAATATTTCGGTGATGCTTATAATTAAAAAACCACATGCAGAAAAGTTTGTCCTTTGCAACAAAAAAAGTGCAAGACAACTACATAAAAATCTGCTGCAACATTGCTTTGTAGTGTTAGTGACCACTTCAGGGTCACAAAGTATCTTTAGCATTTCACTACCCTGAGTAACTGGAGAACAGGCCAGATATTCCACTATATCCCCCAGCCCCTCCTCCAAATTGTCAGAGCAAAGTTGCTATGCAAGAAATTTACTTGCACTTGACAGATAAAACACTTTCTATTCCCCAGCTTTGAACTACAATCATCACAAATGTCAAGCTGGGAAGAGGAGGGAAAAAAACCAAAAATCAGATCAACAGAAAGATAAATTCCTTCCTTCCTGATGCATGGGTGGTGGGCTGGACTCAGCTGGTCTGACAGCTCAAGGGCCAGTGGAATCTAGTCTGAGAGCTAATGAATGCAGGTTTTGCCAGCATTAACTGAAGAAAAATTAAAGAAATGCCATGTTATTACTTTTTTTTTCCCCTCAGAGAAAAACTGAAGTCTAACTGAAACCTACCTAAAATTTACTGATGTTCCCACTCCCCATCCTTTGATTTTTTTTGAGAAAGACAGAATTTTATAGGTGTGGCAAAGACTCAAAGAGCACTTTACTTGCTACAGTTAAGCCAGTGGTTTGGCAATTACTAGCCCTTCACAATCCATTATTTTGTCATATTATCAGGGTAAGCTAAATAAAAAGTGACCTTTTTGCTACTACTCTGTAGTTCGAGAGAAACCCCATTTATTCATCTCTGTTATTCAGCACAACTATTGTGCTGCAAAAGCTGCAAAGACAGCTAGGCTCATGAAAGTGATTTTTACTGTAGCCCAAACACTAGTCAGTTTAATTCGTCAGTTCACCTAAAAACTTGTAAGAGTTATGCAGTAATTTGAGAAAGCGGTCACAGAGCACATTCAGTACTTGGAAGAAAACTTATCAAGTGTAAAAACAAAAGCTTTTGAAGACTTAGCTGAAGGGCAAATAGACACCTGTATCACCCATTCAGAGGCTGAAACATGAAGCTTCTTTTGTGATTAATCTTGACCAAAGTTACAAAAACCCCTATGATTTTAATAGCAAACAAGCACACCAAAACAAGTTAAACTTCCAGTAACTTCCATGGGGTGCTTGATGCAGCAGTCTTTTTCTAGTGATAACTCTTTAGATAAATATTCAGTGCATCACACACTTCAGTATCAAAAACCTCCAATAAGCAAGTACACAAATGTTTGTTAGCAACTCACAAGGTTTCCAGAGTTTAAATAGGAAGGCTGAACATGCCAGCTTGCATACAATTAACACATTAATTGTTTCACTCAATTATGTACTACTATATCCCATTTTGTGCTGAAGAGCTTAACTATTCATTGCCTATGCACAGACAGGTACTATACTCATTTATAAGAAGTCCATTTGTTCTAACCATCAAGTTTGTGGTCACCAAGAACCACATCCACCCAGAAACTCTTGCAGCTCACAACATATCTGTGTCTCACGTGTACTCACTATCAGCCTAGTTAAAGTTGGCTTCTGCTCCTTCTGGCAAGTATTTGTGCAGGTGAACAAAACAAAGCCTGCATAAGAGAAGGGAGTTTTATTAATGGTTCCCTCATCTAAAACAGTTGCAATATGCAGCCTCTTCCAAACTCAGGAAAAGTTTGGAAGACAGGAGAGGAAGCAGCTCAGCTAAAATAAGTTCTAGATGACAGCTTTTAACAGCTCCCCGGCTTGACAGTAAGAGTCAGACTTCTGAAACTGAACAGCTGATACCCAGCAAATGGCTGAAAGATGAGAATGGGCAAGGAAGTTGATATGGACTTCCCTGGCTCAGCCTTTAACAAGCTTCCCATTCTGATGCACTCAGTTCAAAAAGAAAGGCTAAAAACACTCATTACAGTTTGCCACTATACAATGACTTAACTAAGCTGATCAGCATGCCTCTCTCAGTTCAGGTGTACAGAACTAACCACCATTTACTTATACTGCTACTATGGCACTTCTGTGACTATACCCATTTATGAAATTAATGACCACAGCTGTTTTCTTGCATGCTTTTCAGCATTTAACAAGGGGCAGGCTTGACTAGTTCATGCTAAGATTCAGCTACAAAAATGCCATTCAAATTGAATACCATTGTATTTTACTATTCCCACAAACAGAAGTTAAACATTGAGCAATGAGACCAGAACAGCTGCAACATACGCAAACATTTTAAGCTGCATACACAAAGATATCTGAGCATAAAGCTTGTGAAGTTCACCAAAGCAGTACTTTCTCAGCTCTGTTATTCATAATTTTATTTATGCACCATATGTACCCGAGGACAAATATTAAGCGCAATACTTGCTGAAATCAAACCTTCCCAGGCCATCACAAAAAATCAGTTTAATGTAAAAACTGCTTGCCTGTACTTTTCCTTTCACAGACTGTAAGCTCTAATTATCGTTTGTTAGTAGATACAGATTGAGGGGCCAAAGGCAGGAGGTACTCTGCTGTTAGAAACAGGGAAGCATTGATTGGAAATGCCAATGTCAGATGGAGTGACCATTAGATGTGGAATTAAGAATCCTGAAAGGAAATAACTAGACAAATCTGAGCCTGAGATTCAGAAGAGACTTTAGCCTCTTCAGGGACCTAACTGGAGAAATCATATGGAATACAGTCCTAGAAAGAGAAATTCTGGAGAGCTGGTTGATTTTCAAGATCACCTACTCCAAGCTGGCTCATCCTTATGAGCAGGAAGACAAGGAAAAGTGGCAGGAGGCCTGCTGGAATGAACAGAGTACTCCTGCCAGGAGGAACAAAGACATTAGCTGAGCATACAAGGATGGGGTCCATCCCAAAGTCCATCTAGAGTTGAACCTCCGGAGGGGCATGAAAGACAACAAAAAATGCTTGTGTAAATACAGCAGCAAAATAAAGACCAGGTAAAATGCAGGCCCACCATGGGATAGGTGTGGGTGTCTGACCAAAACACACAAAATTATGTACTCAAAGACTTACTTACCTCTGTCTTTTCTGAGAAAATCTGTCTTGGGGTGAATTTATGATGTATATCCCTTATTGCTGCTCTGTGCCCAGAAATCAATCCTGTGCCTTTCTGTGCCTTTAAACTGAGCCCAAGAGGGGGGAGAGAAAAACACCAAGCAAACTCCTCAAAACAGTTGTTCAAGGACACAGATACACACTCCTCTGCATTCTGCTGCTGCAGCGAGAAGAGCAGAGGAAGCACCCTTCCTGCTTTTCAGCCAGCTTTCGGCTCCTTTTCTCCAAAGGGAGACGGAAAGCTGAACTTTGTTTTCCTGGGACTTCGGTTTTTCCCTTCTTCTCTTCTGGACTGTTTCAACATCAGAACACACTGGGAGAATTTTCCACCGAGGCCCCAGAGGTGGGACAGCACTGACCCAACTCCAAGGAGGAGGAGAGAGACCACACCTACAGAAGGACTCTTGAAATCTTCCCACGTTTCTCTTCACATAGAGAGGTTTTCTTATTCAGCATTATTATTCTTTTCCTGTGTGTTTGTTAAATAGTTTTTTTCTCTCTTTCACTTTCCTCCAAGGAAAGCTCTTTACCCTGAACCTGGTGGGGGAGGGATGGTTGTAACCTGCCTTCTATCAGAGGATATTTTCCTCCAATTTCTCCAAACCAGCACAATCTGCCTTCAGCAATCCCAGGTCCCCAGGATCCACTGAGAGCTTGGTACAAGGAAAATTTATATTTGGTGAAAGAAGCTCAAACTACATTTGCTATTCTGTGGGTGTAACCATTGATTGAGAATGCAATACCACATTATTACAATAGGTCTCCTCATAAGTATCCTAGGCCAACACCAACAGAAAACAGCTTGTTTCTTTTCTCCATTCTTTACTGGAGAAACCCATCATGAATTACCAGTTTCCTACCCTACCCATGAAATTAGGATACTGGGAAACTGTTCCAACACATGTTTTCTCAGTGAGAGGAGGAGTTGGATATCATCAACTAAGAGTCAACATGCTGACAGGTTCATTAACTCGGGAAAGGCTTTGATATTGAGTAGGTTTTCAGTTTTTTGTTTCTGTCCCCTTCACTATCCACTGCTGTTCATTATTCATGTTGTAAAGAGCTCTCCTGAAGTATCAGAACAATACTGACTTCTGAATAAGAGATTTGTTACAAAGTGAGTTGTTCAATGTATTTTGACACAAATCTTTGGTTCTAGTCTCAGTATATGGGCAAGTACAAGTCACACCTCAGTAGACTTTAATTATTAGGCAAAGTAAGCAAAGGAAAAGTTTGCCCCCTCTATTGATTGTCTAGTCAGTCTTTCATATCCTCACAGAAGCACTAGGGTCTGATTTACCCCAGAGACAAACCAGGCCTACTTCCAAGTATTATGCATGTAGGATCATGCCCCAATTCTCCCCCCACCAAGTTCAGTTTTGAGCTGCTAGAATGCTAGGCTTGTGTTTGGAAGAAATACTTACTGGTGAAATATTTGTAACTGCAAAAAAGATCCAGCCTTCGTTTCATCATTTTATCTCCCCATGCAGCAAGTCACCCTGTATCCACAGAGTACCTTCTGAAATGAAGGTAGCTGCAATATTCACTCATCTGGTGTATTACCATGGCTCAACACTTGTTACTCTAGATTCCAATTACAGGACAATATTTAGAGTTAATTCTCTCACCTGTTGTCATAAAAATTAAGGAAGAAATTATACAACTAAACATTACAATTAATGTAGTGGATTAACTTTTAACAATTATACAGTTACATCAAAAACACTTTACTGTTCAAATTCAATAACAACAATACTCCTATTGCTGTGTTTAAAGATAAATGTCAGGAGGGCTATCACTTCACAGAAATTAAGAACTGTGGCTGTAGAGAAGTTCTGTATCAAGAACCACTTCTCAGCATTTGAGCAAGCGATAAAATATAATTTGTCACTAAAGAAAAAAAATTACATTGCAATGTTTCTTAAGGTCTAGTTTGCCAGCCTGACTTGCTTTTCAGTGTGAGTAGTGTCAAGCCAGTAAGGCTCAGTACAGCAATGCAGTCAGAAACAGGAGCTCAGGAGAAACACACGCAAGTGGAAAACAGAGAAGCAGGGATAAAAAGTTAGTCTTCACTACATGCAAAGCCACTACCAAAATTAAGCAGTACTCAAGGCAAGAACTGACTAGAATTGGCCTATTCTCTCCTTTGAAAAATCATTTGGCATCATTTCCAGTAACTAGCATTAAGACCACATTTGTTAACACATCTTTAAAACCACTGTCTGGATCCACACCCACCTAGTCCTCTCAAAGATTTGTTTCATCAATCCAAATTTCAACTACATTGGGAAGGGGAAAACACTTGTAAATTACTTCATTTATGTTCTGAAGTTACACATTTCTGAACCATTTTGTTTGGTTAATTTTTCATTAGCCTCTAAAAGGAATTCCACATCTACAGTCCAATATCACTATATAGAGAAAAGCATCTTCTTGTTTCAAAGTACAAAGCAAAACTACATCACTCTCTAAAGTTAGAAGAAATCAGGAAGAATAAACTGCTAAAAACACTGGCCCTTAACACAGGTTTAACTCCTCCCACAGGAGGTGGTATAATTGACTTATGCAGCAGAAAGCATATAGTAAGTTCTCCAGAGCAGGAGTGGTATTCACCAGATTCTTGGCATATGGAACTTTTTAGTCCAACTGCCACTTAAAGACTATCCATTCCACAATAATAGTCCCAGTTTTTATGCCCAAAAAAGTAAGCAGCATATGAGGAGACATTCACCATCTCTATGCACATTCAAAGGAAGAGAGAACAAAATAAATCCTTTTAAAGCTGACGGAGGAGACTGGTATATCCAAACGCAGTAACAGAACAAGGAGATTATTCCATTCAAACCAGAAACTAATTAATCACTTAAGTAAAGATGATTCCTAACAGATAAAAGCAAGAAAGCAGTTTATGAGATGTTTTGTTATTACAAAGTTGCTTTCTGTCTGATTAATCACTCTTCTCCCAGCCCCTCCCATACACGCACCCTAATGGGGTTTATCCCCTTTCTCAGAGCATATGGACAGTTCCCACAATATGGCAAATGATCCCTGAAGAAATTGCTGTACACTGAAGGATACTCTAGTTCAAAAAAAAAAGGAAATTTTTATTATTTGTACACTAATCACAGTTTTCTATTACTCATAGATAAGACATAGAAACCTGTAGTGAAAAGACTCATTCTCTCACGAGATCTGCTCTTTTGACCATTTCTTTCAGCTTCAAAATGTAACAATATAATAAACTGGAGATGGGGAGGCACAGATCTATACATATCCCACAACAAGTTACAAACATCAAGAAAAAATGCAGAAGCCACAACCCCCTTTAGAGTCATCTTTTGGCTGCACAGAAAATTCTGCAAGGGAAAAAAGCTTATCTTTTTCCTTTCTTCTCCATCCTTTTCTGAGATACATAAATATAGAAACATATTGCAAGCTAATTTTTCCCCTTAAAAAAGAGAAACACTAAGGTGCTCACAACAGCTCACTCCTCTCTTTGTACCCTGAGTTACAGGCAAGTCAGCTATGCCGAAAGAAAGCTTTAGGATAATAAAGCTGTTTTACCATCCACTCACCACAACAATCAGACCATTTCTCCTCATTCCAGGTGTTTATCCATGTATTTGACTTTTGCTGCTGGAATCATGACAATGACAAGGATTTCAAGGCAGGCTGCGTTCCTCACAAATTCATTTAAACAGGTGATTTCCAAGTTGGTGGTTTGCAGGTATCAGTAGGCAATTTACAGCCTGTCCAGGGAAGATGGACAGCCTGTTCCAAATGGCCCTGCAACCCCAGGCAACTTCTCACCTGTCAGAGGCCCGTGGATATACAGCCAGAACATGCCAGTGGCTTCAGGTGATTACTGCTTCTTCCTCTGCTAAGAAGAGATAGGACAGCTGCAATAGCTACACTAAATGCAATACTCCCAAACTTAACTTTTCTGTTTGGTTTAAACTTCATGTCTCTGCCAAAGTACTGGTATCAAGTTCCATCTGTTTTAAGAGCTATCTGAGTAGTTTTAGTTGTGCCTAGATGGGGTGGGCTTCAGCTGGCAGCAGTTTAAAGAGACTGACCTCACAACTTCAGGAAGTCACAAAAACCTTTGACACACATGACTGTCTGACCCAGTACTATAGGGTCTTGCTCCCATCAAGTACAACCTCCAGTTAAGCTGAAACTTACTCTAGACTGCCTTTATTTACATTTTTAAATAGTGTTTGGCCCAGATCTACTTAAAAGAAACATCTGATAAACCCTGACTACGAGACAGGATATTTATAACCTAAGAGACCCTTCCTGATGATTAGCCTGACCTAGCCAGGCCTGACATAGCTAGTCAAAGCTACTAACTGAGATACAGAAAGGTGTCAGTAACATTTCATAAGCCTCCAAACCTCAGTAGGTAAATAAAGGCATATCACAGCATCCAACAGTAACACCTTCTCAAGAAATGTGGTCATCAGTCATTTAATAGAGAGTAAAGCAATTTTTTCCCATTAAAAAATAATGTAATAGAAACTGGCTGCATATAGACACTTGTGAAACAGATCCACATACAAAAGGACAGCACAGAGGATAGAAAGGCAGAAGTTGCATCATCAAATAGACAAGCACTATTTTTTCAGAGCAGATCTCTGTTATGAAAGATCTCAGCCACTTCATTTATTACCATTAGGGTCTTAAATCTTCCATTATGAAGACTTCACAGGAGCATCACTTTGCTCAGATGTCCTAAGCTCTATGAAAATGAAAGACACAAAAACAGAGTAGGTCTCAAGTAATTGGTCTCAGGTAAAGCAGGTCAGATCTTTCAGACCACTGACCTTGTTGAACAGCCTGGACTCTGAAAAACCAACACCTCTTTGAGCTGCTGAGCCTGCTCCAGTATTTTAAATTATGTCTACCTTCCAAGTCCCTTCTACTACCTTAATTTTCATGCAGAGAATTACTGCCCAATCTGTCAAACTCAGCAGCTTCACCCATGGTATTGTTGGTATTTGGCAGGGCAACAGCAACACTGCTCTGAGGCAGTTCTGTCTGAAACAGCAGAGAAGTGACCAGAGCAGGCTGTGCCTGTACTGACAGAATGCCAGAATCCATAGAAGGCAGTATGGAGCTTACAACATCAGAGCAGAATTTGCTTTGTATGGCAATAATATAACATTGGTCTGAACATAAATGCTCATTAAATTCATACTCACAATTTTCTTCTCCTCCATGAAATAAAACTATTTATATAACCTGTGTGATTGCTTTACCATTTCTGCACCATCAGCAGTCATCCTTGATAAAAATCCCTCTTTTTAAAATAGGCTAGAGGTCTGATGAGTTTTTAAAAAAAAATAAAACCAACAAAAAATCAAACAATTAGGGAAAAAAAGAAAGCCTGAAACAGCTAGAAAATCACTACATGGTTCTTTTCCTCCCTGAGAAGTTTGACAACTTAGAACTCAAAATTTCATTTCACTCTCCTCTGAACTAATAGGATATTTAGCAAGATCAAAATCATTCCATATCTATTAGGTAGCCTTGACTATTACCCACGAACAGCACCACTTCTGTTGACTTACAGTATCACATCTTTTAGCTTAAAGAAATACCAATCGCCAACCTTTCCGTAAGAGGCACACATCTACTTTAAATATAAGCCAATACAAACATTAGGATTTTCAGTTTAAAAAAGGACCAATGTAATACATTTAGTCTTGTGGTATCTGAAGCCTCTCCCTCAAATTCTTGGCTCCAGTCCAAGTTGATTTTTGGGCAAGAAAGCTTCTGATGCTTACTTCTACATTGTATTTTTGCACAGGCAACAAGGACTTTATCCCACAGTGAAGAAATTTCACCAAAATACTTCAAAACTATTTCAGAATTATTGTGCAAAAGCTATTCCTCAACAGAATAATCAAGATGCAGTGGAATCAAACTGTTGCATATTGCAAACAGAATACCAAATCTTTCTTTGGTATTTTACCACAGGAGAGACTAACTTGTAAAGATTGTTATTTCATTAACTTCAACAATGACTTGGACTATCTCCTCCCCAGAATTACTTTACAATTAGGTTCTGACAAGGAAGCATCTCTATGGTAGCTCTACTTGAGTGTGCAAACTTTACATTTAAAAACCCATGTAATTTAAGATGGCTTCATGCAAGCCTTAAAATACAGGATAACCATGAAGGACAGAAAATACAGAAAAATAGAGAAAATACAGAAAACACAGGAATGCATGCTGAAGGAAAGTTCTCTTACAGAGGTCTGTAGTCAGGATGTTTAGGAGCAGGACTCCCTTTTGACTCATCTAATAGTCCTAAATTAAGACTCTCATATCTATCAATCTCTGTTCCATCTTGAATAGTGTATTCCATCTAACTCCATCTCAGGAATGCTCAAGTTATCGCACATAGGTCCTTCCTTATAGCCATATAGTCTTTTTCTAGCCCATTTTCTCTCACAGTACATCTTCTATGCCTTCCACAAGAATGGGTCTCAACACTTCAAACACTGCTACCAGCAGTTAAATACAGACACAATAGTTAAATCAATTAAATATTGCATTTTCCAAACTGCAGAATCCTTACTATAGGCTGGGCAACTGAAGAGTAGTGCTGCTATTATCAATAATTTATCATTATTAATCATTATTTTTATTAATAATAATTAATTTATTATCATTAATTTATCATTTAAAAACTCCCTGCTCCTCAGTACTTTCCTTTATGTACTTTGTGATACTCACACTACACTAAGAACCCTGACCAGACAGCAAGCAACACAACAAGCCAGCAGCTACATTACTCTCTTGGTTGTACTAACAACTCCATCTTTGCTGTCACCTGGGAAGCCACCAGAAGGCTCATAATTCGAGAACCTGTCTGCACAAATTCTCCTGCTCCTGTGAAACCGCTGTTTCATAAATCACCTTTACACTTCAGAATGATGCACTGAAAACACAGCTCCAGACAAGAAACAGAACTTTCTTCTGCATTTTTCCTAATGTAGTCAAAGCTGCATTTTAACAGACCAGGGCATCTTCCTGGTAATTACCACTGCAGATTACACCACTTCTATTTGCTCTTTGTGATAAACACAGAAAAAATAATTCAACTATCTTTCTTTTTATCTAACTATCAGGCAAGAGAACCAGAGGCTTCCAAAACAGTCCAAAATGAAGGAAGAGCTAGCATTAGCAAGCTGCAGAAAGAAACCAATTCTGTTTCTGCATTTCTCTAATAAATGAGACTTTATCACATCAAGTTTCTTTTGAGAGAAAGGTGGGGTGGGGAAAAACAGTCACACAATCCAGTGTTACAGAGTTAGCTCACAGAAGCAAAGCATTATTCCAATGTCTTCCTTTCAAGGAAAAGTATTTCATATACACAGGCTTCACACCCTTACAGCCAAAACACCTATTACATCAGCAAATTGCTGAAGAACAAGTGCTCTTCATAAAAAGAAGAATGTCTTCTATAGTCAGCAGGAAGCACAAGTATTCTAGACAGTCTGTAATATTTATAGTCATGGCGACCAAGATATATAGTTACACTGTAGTAAACTGCAAAACCTCTAAGTGGCAAGTTATTCTAGCGGTAGCAAGTACTACAGGCCAAAACGTGATAAACACATCACACACATTAGTCATCTTGACAGCTTCTTATGCCCACAAGTCTCATGATTTCAGTGCATTAACACATTGGTTAGCAGTGACACAGTATTTTAACTTGCACAGCTATTCATTTTAAGGCAAAGTTTACTGGCAAAGGGTATTTCTTGCCAAGAACTACTTCAGAATTTCACAGGATTCAAAATGAGCAAGCAACACATGGTGTCCAAAAATGAGTTCAGTATCTGTAAACAAGCTTAACAAAGGTGAATGGTAAGTACCACCAGGTAATTCTCAATGCAATAGAAGAGTAGGCAATGTCACAGTGCTTTTTCTATATCAAAGAAAGTATTTCTGTCTTGCAACAGTTCGTTATTCTTTTGTTGATTATAAAAGTGCTAATAGGACTAAAACATTTCAAATGTATTAGTCACTTGCACTTCTCAAGCTGCAGTGTCCATACTGCAAGTACTCAGATCTTAAAGAGACATGCTATGCATAACTGCCTTCAAGATGTCGAGAGAGTGAGGCCAAATTTCTATCACCTTTAGCTTCCCACAAGCGAACAGTAACTCATACTCGAGGCTACGTAACAAGAACAATTTACAGCTCCAGACTTTGCCTGGAAACCACAGGTCTGTCCTGCCTCAACTCCTGCATTGATAAGGAACGGCCAGCCTTCACCAATTTAAAAATGAAACCCAAATGCCTGGGAAGTTTGAGCTTTGTTATTGGTTGGGTTTGGGTTTTTTAGGATAGGCTCACGCCAAGTAACTATTTTGCCTTTTATAGTGCATACACTTAAAATAGGGTTTCCTAGGCAGCAGAGAACCACACAGCGTATCAGAGCCATCTGTGAGGAGTTTCGGGGCGGGTAGGAACAGCAGCAACTACCGCGCTTGACTGCACTTTAATGTGATGCCGCTCCTCAGGTGGGCAAAGGCTTCTTCACCCCAAGACGGTGAGCAACTGGCTGTTGGGACAACTCACTGCTCCGCAGCGCGGCTCTCCCGGCTCCTTCGCCAGCCGGAGCGGGAAGACGAAGGCGACTTCCAGGCGGGAGCCGCAGAGGTCCAGACAGACTTCCAACTTAACCCTTACCCGGGCCCCGCCACCGCGCCCGGCCCGTCCTCACGGGGCGGAGGCCGGGACACCTGTCCGCGACAGCCCGGGGCGGGCGGGCGCCGCCGGACTCCCAAGTTAGCCGCGGCGGCCAAAGTCGCTCCCGGGAGAAGGCGGGCCAGCCGCCACTACTCACCCGCACTAGGTTGCTGACAGCGGCCTGCACGGCCGACACGGGGGCGGTGAGGTCTGGGATGGCCTTTCCATCCACCTCCCCCTCCTCATGCATGATGACCAGGTGGGAAATCTGCTGGGCCACCGGCTCCAGGATGCTCTCGATGGTGCGCGTGTGGAAGACGGGCATGGCGGCGGCGGGGCGGGGGGCCGGGGCCCGAACTCAGCACAAACTCCTGGCAAACTCTGTCTCTGCGGGCTGGCGCCCCACGGAGAAAGCCGCGGCCTCCGCACAAAGAGGAAAAAGAGAAAGAACAGGAAACCAAACGACCACTCCGACCTCCCCTCGCCCCGGTGCGGAGTACAGCACACGGAGAAGCGGCTGCCGGCTCAGGCTCACGGAAGCAGGACTCGAACTCGCTGCCCCCCTGCCGCCCGCTAGCAGCGCCCACCCCGCACTAGCGCCGCTCCTCAGCCAGGCGGCTTTTCAACCGCCACAACCCGCCCCTCCCGCAGCTCCCGCCCCCGGCCGCCTCGCCCAATGGCTGAGCTGGGACCGCCGCTCCCAGTGGCGCAACGCCGCGTCCATCAACATTCCAGAGCCTCCTTCCCCCTCCACCCCCTGCCTTTCCCGCACCACCCTCCTTCCCAACCAAGCTTGGTTGCGCGGGCGCTGGTTTCCCAGAGTCGGGATGACGTCAGGCATTCTGGTGTCCATATAAGGACACGATTAAGGCCAGGGTGCCGAGATAGCGGGGGGCGAGGACGGCGAGATTCCTGCGCCACGCCCGCTGCCGGCGCAAGTTCGCTCCGTTGGGCTGAGGCGAAGCGTGGGGGCCCGCCGGGTGTGTGGGGCTGGGCATCGCTGGGATGGGGGTGGCCGAGGGGAGGTTGCGCTCCTGGCCGGGCCAGCTGTCCCCAGGCGCTGCTTGGGGCGCACCCTTTCGTGCGGGGCGTGCGGTTTCCCCGCAGCCCGCCCTGCGCGGCCCGCCCTGGGCGCGGCCCCATAAGCTTCCGCCCACACTGAGGAAAAGTGGCGACAGGCTGCGGGCGCTGCTTTCCACCCCCGCTCCGGCTCAGGTGGGGAGGGTTGTCCCTGCCGTTCCGCTCCCTGTTCGCCTTAGGTGGGGAGGGCTGTCCCCGTTGTGCCGCCCCCGCATGCTGCCCCTCAGGGCTGAGGGGATACGGCGGGACAGCGCTGAGGCAGCGGCAGCAGCCCCGTGGGGCTGCCTGGGGTGGCATGTACGGGGAGAGTGAACCTCGGCTTGGGTTTTACCGCTATGACTGGCGGTAACAGCAGGAGCTTGTTTAGATACGCTTGGGTGAGCGGCGTGGTGTTGGGAGAAGGAGTACTAACCGTGGTCAGAGAGGAACATAAATCCCCCCTTTCCCGTGGCGCCGGTGTGAGAGCGTGGCTGCCAGTCCCAGCCCAGCTCGTTGAGAGCCCTCACGAGCGCTGCCCGCCCTCCGGCGTACCCCGGGCAGGGTCTCTTGTGGCACTGGCAGCACTCGTGGTAATAAAATAAAACGTGAGTAAGGAGTTACGCTCTGCCCTTCTTCTTTTCTTTGATGACACGAGCACAGGTTCTGATTTGTAAAGTTATTGCTGGCTTTTAGATGTTTTTATCCTTGTGCTGCTATTTTAAGCCATAAATCAATGTCCCTGTCAGACTAGGTTGCAGTCTGAAATGTTCCAGAGCAAACAGTGTGTTTTCTGTGCAATGTTTGAACGCAGCCGGGCCTACCAGAAGACACAGGGACATATAGAAAGATCAATTAAATCAGTAAGGCTGGTGTGGGCTCAAGGATCTCTTTGTAACTTGTACCAGCATTGTCATGGTTGAAGTTACAGGGACAGTTACAAGCTGTAGGCCTAAAAAGCGATGAAAAACAGATTTTGTTCAGGGTTAAGAAATCTTAGCAACACCTTTAGCTCAGAAGTTTGTTTGGTTTGGTTACTGTTCTCTTTCAGTATGCTGGGAATTATATTTCTGTGTATTTATTGATTCTCCAGTGGTAGAAGTCATGTTACTAATTTCCATGTTGTACACTCCCGTTTGGTTTGCAAAGCAGTGTACCTGTAGGCTTGATAACAGATAATCAAATTATGCTATTGGCATGCAAAACATAATTACAGTATCAGTCTTTCAGCAGTGATGAGTGTTTTAAGTTACTTGAACTGTGCACTGTAAGAGTTGTTTATGTTGTTTGCTATTGGCTGTATAGCAGGTCCCATTTTTAGTATACACATTCCTAGCAGTTCCTCTTTCACATACTATGGATCAGTTATAATGAGAATAGATAAAAATCCTTCTGGACAGCAGTGTGCAGGAGCTGGGAATTACAAAAAGCAATTAGTCCATGTCTAATAATCTGCTAAATTCTGTTTTATGGAAGTATACAAACTTAATAAACCCCACATACTTAGTCATTTGTGGGACTTGCACATAAGCTAAGCACTTTGATTAAAAATAATTGCTTTAGATTTAGAATTGTGTATACTGACTTATGGCTGAAATATGCATGTTCACGCATATGTCTTCATATATAATGGAAAAGTGTTATCTGATTGTTATAGAAGTCTGACCTGGTGGCTCAAATAGGTACAGTTGCTACAGCCAAATTGAAATACAGAACAGATGGAAATTTTTGGTGGCCTCCTGAAACTTTTCCTACCTACAGAACCAAAATCTACTTGTATTTGGGATGTGTTGGTATTAAGGGTTTGTTTCACTATTTTGCTTATATTGGTGTAATTTTTGCCCATACAAAATTTAAATTTTATTCTCTGTATTATGTAACTGTACTGCATGCCTATCACTGAAATTTCCTCTATGCTGTTGCTGTGGCTGCCTAATTTTTGAAGCCACATCCAGCAAAATTCTGTGCAATTAACGGCAATATATGTAACACTGCTTTTCTGGTTGTTATTTTTTCTTTTGAAGTACTAAATTTTCAGTGTTTTCTCTTTCCTTTGCAGTATTCACAGCTGTGACATTGATGCCATATGAGTAACAGCTTTGAGGCAGGTACTTTTTTCAAAAAGTTCAGTTTCTTACTGTGATATTGCTTCCCCAGATTCTACATTAATCATTAATTCATTGGGTCCTAGTAGATGGTTAGAAAGTAATAATAGATGGGGTATTTTCTGTTTATAAAGCCCAGGATGGAAATGTGATTTCTTTTGTCCTCTTCCAATAAAGTATTGCATATCAAACAAAACAAAGGGATGCAAAATCTCCTTTCCACACACTCAAAATGTTAGCGTTATTAAGAAGTAGTATATATTATTAGAATGGCAGTGGTGACCAGCATCTCAAATAAGTTAATGTGCTTAGAATGAAAGGATTAGCTTTTAAGGCATTCTTTCCAAGTCTTTTAGTATTTCATAAGCACTCAGGTGAGTCCAGTTAAACCCATTTCTGCAGAGAATTTGATGTCAGCAGACTCTTCTGCTGACAGAAATCTCCGTTGTCTTTAGGACCATAATGTCTCTCTGACCCAAATGATCAAATAAATTCTCCTCTTTTGGCAAGTCTTTTAACAGAGCAAAGGAATTCTCTCTTTACTTCCACTGAGGTAAGTGAGATGCTTGAATGGCAGAAGTAATGGGCTTAGGTAGAAAAAGGGAGGACACCGTGTGCTTACACAAAGCGTAGCTGCAATGCATCCTCTGCCACCGTGTCTTTTGGAGAGTTCTGTGTCCCATGCTCAGGGTACATGGCACTGCAGCTGCAAGTGGCAGGAGCAGTGGAACTGAACTATTTGCAGAGCTTCGTGAACCTGCAGTTGTCTGCAATTATAAGGTATTTTGTTAGTATTAATACTTCATTGAAGTGAAGTGTGTCTGGTTAGCTCGAAGCACTAGCCTCTGTTTTACAGTAGTTACTTTCAGTATTAGGTACCACAGCAGAGAAGAATTATGCTTTCTAGGCAAATAACTTGGTTGTGATTAATCACTTTTCCCTGGAATGATCTGATGTTGTTCCTTTACTGTACCAACTTCTAACTTTTCTGAGTAAAAACTAATTAGCTGCCTGAGAAAATGTACAGGAATGCTATCTTCATATATTGCATAAACTGGATTGTATCAATGTCTTGATCCTATGAAGATTTAAGCATATGTTGAAATTTAAGGTTTAGAGTCTCTTTTATCAGCTTCTGGAGGATTGGAAGCTACTATTGATCAGTGGATGTTCTGCATTTCCCTCTTATCAAGTATTAACTTTGGATAATCTAAGGGATAACAAATGGATGATTGAATTTTAAATAATAAGGATTTTTTTCATTCTGTGGTAAAATCCACCTTAAACATAAATTTTAAATTTGTCATGAGTTTGTTGTAGAATGGTATTACTATACTGCTCTAGTGTGTAGGTAACGGGCACAGGAGGAATAAATTTCATGGCTAATAAATGACAACCTTGGAGAAAGAAAGAGCAGATTACTAAGGTGTTTGATAGTGTAACTTCACCACGATGGCCTGCCAAAGTGCTTGCCATTATTTAGATAAGTTTTGCCATGAAACCAGGTTAGGTTCTGTTTAGTTCTGCGTCTTGGCTGGCTGTGTTCTAGGAACTGCAATGATACCTACTTCAGAATTTTTGTACACTGACTCATCATCAGTCACTATCTGAGCTACATGGGAGCAGCCTATTACAGCTGGAAAATTTACATCACAATTGTCATCCAGCTCCTTTGTTGAATAGAATACGAACTTTGTTTCATCACACAACACCACTTGGTTCCCAGCCGCCCTTCTTTAGCTGTGTTCTGTTGTTGTGCAGACATAGTGGGGCTTAGGTCAGTAGAGAAGGTTGCTACCAATTCCCTGTCTCCTGCAAGGGGCTTCTTGCTAGAAGTTCTGCTGAGAAACCAAGAGTATAAATGTGGTTCATTTTTTCTTCTCTGTTACTGTGTCAACTGTTCTGAACCCAAAACACTTTATTAGCTACACTGCATTCTGAAGTGGGTTTTTTGTGGAGTAAGTATCACAACAATCGTAACAACAAAATTTAGAGAATGTTTTTAAGAACATGAAACATGTAGAAAAGAAAGGTAAGCATATTAAATATATTTTTTTGTGTATTTATTCTAGAAATTGCTAACTAGGGATGAGATTCAAAAAAACATTTTCCAACTTTTCTTCTAAAAAAATTGCCAGTGAAAATATATTATCATGTACATGTAAAGCACGTATGGTACTGTATGTGCAGTTAAAATTATACAGTCTATTCACAGTAAATGCAAACAAAAAGTCGTTCTGCTCTTGTGCTATCATTACTATGAACCTACAGTAGACTTTGGTTTTTCATAAAGGAACAGGTAGTTTTCAGGAGCTTGACTCGTATACTGGCTCAGAGGTTGTCAATATAATTGACTACCTGGTAAACAATCCAAGTCCTTTATTCACAGTAGGTGACCATTTTAATAGTTTAAACATTCATTTTGCAAATAGTGATTCTGGCTAATATTTATGGTCATTTCTACACACTGACACAGGGAAATTGAGGCAAATAAACCGAAGATCTCAAATGTGTTTTAAGTTAATAATATTAAACTTCATATGGATGTTGTCATTTGGCTTTAAATGACCTTTGCTGCTCTGCGATTCCTTTCCAAGAACATGTTTGTGAGAGCAGTAAGACTCTTGTCACCAAGCAGTTTACAGAGCTGCTGCATCTATCAGCTGAGATGTGGCAACTAGCTTCTTGTATGGTCTTGGTGTATTTCCTTATAAAGGAAAGGCTGTTTTAAATTACTCCTGTTGATCAGTTTAAGCTTCCCCTGTTTTACTTTGCACTCAAATGGTCAGATATCTCAGGTGAGATGCCTACAGTAAGTTCTCATATTTTTTGTCTGCCTTGCAAGAACTCATCTTGATACTCAGTCCTTGGCTAAGTATTTTTTGCATGCAGTTCTATTCAATTCCATTTCAAGACCTCTGTATCCAAATCAGTTTCCAAGATAATCTAAACAATACTTAATTGGGGTGTGGTTACATGTTCATCAGTGCTTCTGCAGGCTTTTTTCCCAACTTCTAATATTAGGTGCTTGTATGTATCAACTCCTTTCCTAGTGGTTCTTCATACTGGGTTTGATTTATTCAAGTATTAAAGCACGTGTGTATTGGGAAATGTAAGTTTGGTCTGAAATTTTAAGTGTTCTGCTGATTTGGAGTCTCATAAGTTATTTATTTCCCTCCTCCAGGATGAACAGGCTCGGGGGTTCTGCAATTCTGCTTATGTTCAAATTCACCACAAAGTCAAAGCCTTTAGACTGGCCAATGCTTCTTGAAAAGCCACTGGCTGAAATTAAGTAGTACTATAAGGAGTAATAATGAACTCTTTCAATATATGCCTGTATGTGATTGGTTTTTAACTGCATAATTGTAGAGATCTTTAACATTTTCATGAGTTCTTTATGGCTTATATAATTACCTGATTTAGTATGCAGGCTAAAGATTTGTAGCCATATATTAGTAGGTATAGGAGTTTACTAACATCAGCAAATACTAAATGGCCAAATTAAACTTAAAAGAGAAAATGCTAGATGGCACTTAATTTCTGTATCTATGTATATACTCCCTCCATATACAGTGGAGATATAAATCCACAGAATAAATACACTTTTTTGACACACTTTTGAGTTTCTTATCTGTGTTGTATTCAGTAAAACATCTTGACTAAAACTCTTCAAGTGTCTCAGAGGAGCTTCACGTAATTACAATAAAGGCAATTAACCTAATGCAAAAATACTTCCTTCTTCCTGCCCCCAGATCCTGAACTTGCACTTATTTTCATATAATTGGACCTTGTACTTGGGGAAAATTCAGTAGGACTCATTGTAAGATTGCTTTGTGAACATTTTTGTTCTCTGTTCCACATAAAATGCAGTGGTGTTATGAAAAGGACTGTGTACTCAACACTGGCACTTACGGTTTTAAAGATCATTAGGACTGTAGTGAGAGTTTTATCCTGCTGCAAAGGGAAGAATCCAGAATGACATCAATTCATGCTACATTACTGGGCCTGAAAAATTTGTTCGCTTGGCATGTTATGTCTATAAGTTTTGTTTTAGAATTTCTTCGATATACCAAAAACATGATCATCTTTCTCTTGTTCTCCTCTATAGCTAGATTCCTAGTTATTAGAAATTAAACTGTGAATCCCTTATCCATAGGGAAGATCCCTGTGCTTTGCCTTGCTTTCCTGTAGGTGTCAAATGTTAGTGGCTTTTTGCCCCATTACACAGCTGACATTGCCATGTCAATATTCAGAGATAGGAAATCCTGTCCTAAAGGAGCTTGGCTATAAAATATTAGTTCTGTTAAAATGTTTCAAAATACTTCCTATTTAAGGCATTATATGCAATATGATATGTATTCAGTCCACTTACAAAAAGCAACAGTTGATTCATAAAAATTGTAACATTTTTTGAAATTAGGAGCTGTTTGGGTTCTGCTGTCTTGAAGCTGCTGGAGGATGAGAAGCAAAAATTATGAGCTACTAAGTTTGCTGCAAATGCCCTAAAATGCCAGGAGTGAAAGGAAATTCCTGTTTTGGTTTTGGGTTCTGTGTATAGAAAAATGTCCCTGATGCCAGGCAACAAGATTTTCCATGTGAGTTGTCTACTGTTGCATACTGTGTCAGCATTGCCAGCTCAATGGTAAAGTGTGTGCAAACTGGTGCCAAAAGAGGGGCAATAGCTTCAGCAATGTCCCGCTGTGCTTGTGAAACGCTGCTTCCTGAGACAAACTTTCTGCCTTCTTCACAGTTCCCCTTGCAGAGCAGTTAGCCAAGCCTAGACTCACATTTTTCACTCATACTGTATTTGATTTACATCAGCTGAAGGAAATGGTAATGTGCAACAGTGACTCTGGAATTTAAACACAAACCCACAAGGGATCTCCATGCTGAAGGCCAACTTCCAAATATGGGAGAAGAGAAGCAGCCGTAGTAGCCTGGGAAGCCATCCTCAGCACAGCAAGGGACAAAATAGTTGGAAGTATATGAGCTTTTAGGAATTTGTTCAGAAAGGTAATTGCTGTCATGTTTTCATCAGAGTGATGGAATGAAATACAAGCACTGTGATTGCAGAAAGAAGCATGGTTTATGTTAACTGTCTAGGGCCTGAACAACAGAAGTGCGGCTATTCAATTCTATTTTAAGTGTGTAGTAGTGCACTTATTCCAGATCCAAGTGTGTATCTAAACTCTGCCAATATCAATCTGTTGGGATCACAGTTTTATCAGGAAAACCCATACGAAGAACATTTGTGAGAAAATTACTGGGGCTCAGTGCCAAGTCTGGTTGAAATTCTGCCAGAACATTTTCTCCCAATAGAAATAAATTCACCAATATTTAGACCCCACATTCTGCAAATTCTGATTCAAAGGCTTGAGAAGAGCTTTTAATATTCCATGTATCATAGCCCCAAAAAAGTGAAGGCTCAACAGATTTTACTTGCTGGTAGATTCACTTGTAGTTAGCTGTTGCAGATTTTTAAGGCATCTGATTTCCATGATCCACAGCGCTAGCTGTGTGTCAGCCAGGCACATGGAGAAGCAGTGACCTACAGGCCAAAGGAGTACAGAGCCAAAGCAGCAAGGGCAGCTGACAGAGAAGGGGAGTGCAATGGGGTTCACATTTCTAGTGGGTCACTGTTTGTAAGTGGTACCCTTGTTCACTGCATTATAGACTGGGCGTAGGACCTTTTGTTAGCATGAGGATAAATCTGGCTTTTAGAAACAAACAAGGAAAATTACGCCAAAGTCTTACAAATTGAAATGCCATTAGAAAAGCCTTCCTCTTGTGGATGTGGACTTCTTAGGAAGGAAAATAATTTGTAGGCTATTTTTCCTACTGATTTTGAAAGAACTATACATTTTCTAGAATAGCTCAGGCAAGAATGGCTGTGAAAGAGACACGGGTACTTGTTGTCCTGGGACACTGTCAAGGTGAAGTTGGGAGCAATAGATTCTATTTTTCTTTTCAAACTTTTTAAAGGAAATATCCTGTGTTCTGTCAGCAAATGAGAATTGATTGCACTGTGTTTCAAACCTCTTGAACTGACTCTGCTGTCTAAACAGCAATTGAATTTGAGTTTCTTTAAGGTCGTATGGTGGTACATGTAAGAGTATATTATTTATGTGTCATTAGGTAAAGCATCAACATTTTTCAAGTTGATGAAAAGTGCAAGTTTTAGTGGAAAGGACTCCTAAATTTCAATTCACAAGTCTCTCAAATGTATGTTAAAGTCGAGTCATAGTGATTCTGCTACTGTGCTATCAGTGAAAGATTTAGTAGAAGGGCTACTAAATGACACCTTTATATTTCAGAGCTGTTCAAAATAGGAAATGTAGCAACTTGGATAAAGTTGTTTCTACCTAACTGAAGAAATTTTGGGCTTTATTCTGTAAGAAGATGTTGCTGTGGCTGCTGTTTGAAAGTTTTATTTTATGTCTCAAAAGGCTTAAACCTTGATGCCTGATTTGGTTCTGCTTTCCAGCTTCCATTCCAAAGAATTTACAAAAAAAAAAAGCTACCTGTAGCTGTAAATTGCAAAATAAGGGGTTCTGAACATTAAGTGCTTATAACTTCACTAGAGATATATTTTCACTATATCATCATCAAAAAAATTATCGATTCCAAAAACTTACATGGAGAAAAGTTCAAAAGCCATTTGAAGAAATTGACAAATAGATCCATCACGGTCTGTTGAACACAGAGACACACTATTTCTAGATCAAGAAGATCTCCAGCTTTGGATTTTTCAGCTGAACATATGTACTTTGGGAATTGTTATTTTATTCTTGTCCCCCTTTTGTATTCTTTCATAAACATTTACTGTTGACCACCATCAGAGTTAGGATACTGTGCTAGAAGACACACATGGCCTGATTGGGCATCTTCATGTTGTTCCTGTGAAATGGTTCTGCTCTAGCACCTATATTCATGAAAGAAGGACCAAAATTTGTGTCAGGGTAATAAGACACTTCAGGGTAATAATGTGCAATATGAAAGTAAGTTATCTGCTGTTCCTGTTACATCCTTTTTTCTGTGACTGAGCTTTTCCTCTCCTAGAATTGACTCATCTCTGTTGCAACAAAGATATATATTGTATAAACACAGTACTGTTCCCTTTTGATAATTAGTGATAATGTGAGGGAAAACAACACGTGCTGTGTCGTCATATCCTGGCATAACCATGGACACAGTGATCTGAGAAGCACAGCCGTGCATCAGGTCATGGAGTGGGCTTGCATCTAGTCATGTGGCAGGGACTGCTTGCTGAACAAGCTTCTAAATGCCATGCCTGCCTTTATCACACAAAACCTGAGCTGTAAGAAAAGAATTGTTCATATATTAAATATATGCACATTATACGTGAAATATATGTACATAAATATCTATATTAATGCATGTACTCCCATGCACCTGATTTACATGCTTATCACAAAATGGGTAAGGTTGGGAAGGGATCACAGGTGAGGTCATCTGGTCCAACCTCTCTGCTCAAGCAGGGTCTTCATAAGAGCATATTGTACAGGCTTGCATCCAAATAGTTCTTGAATATCTCCAGTGAGGGAAATTCCACAGCCTCTCTGGGCAGTCTGTTCCAGTGCTTGGTCACCTGCACAGTAAAGAAATTCTTCCTTGTGTTCAGGTGGAACTTCCTGTGCATCAGTTTCTGCCTGTTGCTTCTTGTCCTATTGCCCAGCGCCACTGAGAAGAGCCTGGATCCATCCTTTCATCCCTCTCCCTTCAGATACTTACATGGATGAATTCCCCTCTCAGTGGTCTCTTCTCGAGGCTGATCAGTCCCAGCTACCTCAGCCTTTCCTCTTAAGAGAGATGCTGCAGTCTCTTAATCATCTTTGTCACCTTCTGCTGGACCTGCTCCAGGAGCTCCATGTCTCTTGTGTCTTGAGGAGCCCAGAACAGGACACAACGCTTCAGATGCCCCTCACTAGGGCTGAGCAGAGGGGCAGGATCACCTCCCTCGACCTGCTGGTGATGCTTTTCCCAATGCACCCCAGGATACCCCTGGCTTTCTTGTCCACAAGGGCACACTGCTGGTTCATGAACAGCTCATTGTCCACCTAACTGCTGAGATCCTTTCCTGCAGAGTTACTTTTGAGCACATCAGCCCCCAGCCTGTACTGGTGACAGTACTGGTGGCACTCTATGAAATATTTTCCTTGCATCTCCTTCGTGTAAGTTGGGAGTAAGCTTATGGCATCTCTCTCCCAAAAAAGAAGCCTGGAAACAACTTTCCATGGCTTCATGCAATCCTATTTTCAATCAAAATGTCTAACTAATACAGCCTAAAAATACCATGTGTCTTTAATTAGCATTTCTCTTGGAGACTGGAAGCAAAGGCAGAGAGAATATAATGCAATAGAAACCCTGGGAAAATTAGATCTGAAAATGAGGTAAAGAAAACAGATTCTGAACACAGGACTGAGACATGGAGAAAATTTATTTTGGGAACATAATTTAATCATTCTACTGACAGGACTGCTTTGAGTAGCTGAAAGATTTTGTGAAAGGAGATTTTTTTGTCCATGAAACAACAGTGAACACAGGAAATGTGCTTTCTATATTTTAATTTCAAATTAATATTAAAGGAGAGGAAAAACATGGCTTAAAACTGAGGCAAAGCATTTTAAGAAATTACACACATGCACACACACATATGAGTACATACAGTTCAGGTGTCCACAACACAAATCCCTTGGGATGTCAACTTCCTTCTGCTGCTGTAGGAAGCCACTACTTCTATAACTTTCAGGAAGAGTTTAAAATAATATCACTAAGTGTATTTCCAAATGTGAATTTGAGCAGGGAAGGCCATTTGCTGCGCTAGCTGTTGTCTGGAAAGCTCTGTACAGGAAGTGTTTCTGAGGACTAATTGTGGTCCTCGATGGTTATGAAGTGTATCACCATGGCAGAGTTGCTTTCCAAATCTTGCAGCTGAGACAATCCCGGGGCGACCTTAGTAACCTTCACTACTGTACACTGAAGTCTGGTTCTCCTTTTAACTCTCTTGTTGCACAATACAGGAGCATTAGTTAAATATCTGAAGTACAGAGAGAATCATGGTTCATGGATTTGTGAGGCTTAAACCCTAAGAGCAAGTGCCCTTCAAGTGGCTGTAGAAAGGACTCCAATACTCTGGGGACCCCTTTGATTGCATGTCAAATGTCCAATGCTAAGATGAGATATAAATATCAATTGCCACGTGTTATGATAGGAAATAAGCCTGCCAATGCAAGAGCAGATGGCATTGCATGAGGTCTTTCTTACATGGAATAGGAAAGAGATTATTATGTCCGTGACATTGATCAGGGTAACACAACAGATAACAAGGTCATTGAATTTGTGCATTTTTGGTTAGGCTTTAAGAAAAATTACATCCAATTCCACAGTAGCAAACAAATGCCATTAGTCTTCTTAAAAACAGCAAAAAATAGTGAGTGCAAAAAGAACACTAATATATTTTTAAAGAAATAGTAATATCACAGATGCAAAAATCCAAAGCAGATATGCTGATTTTTTAGTCCTGAGACACATGTTCTCTTTTCACAAAACCTTTAGTGGGTGCAAGCAGATGAACACGGAGATGCTGTATGAGTGGGGGACCGTGGCCTTTGCACTGAAATCCAGCAGATCAGCAGATCATATGGAACCATGCAGCAGTCTACACCGCTGGGGAGAGAAGGAGGAAGTGTAAATGCTGCATCCTGGCTGCTGCCATTCTGCTCTCTCCCCCCACAAAATAGGAAGGAGTAGAGTTGCAACTCAGACCTGTGTCTCTAAGAGAACATTAAGAAAACATTAGGAAAAGAGCAAATAAAACAAAAAATAAAAGACACACACACCCCCAAAAAACCCCCACACCCAACTAAAAAACTCCCCAACACACCCAACACACAAACAAAAAAAGCAAAGTCCACCTAACCCACAAACAGCTCAATATGCCAAATGTGCATACCTCAGATTCTGCTCAGGGTCTCTCCAGTCCAGGACTGGAATTGCAGGAGGTGCATAAAAGCAAGAACTTGGGTGGCACAGGAGTAGAACAAGAGGGAGTGTGGACATGCAGGGAGCAAAGAGAGAAATCCCTAATAAATGCAGGACTAGAAGAACAACAGCTGCCAGAGGCCAAGGGTTGAGGTGCCTTGTAGCAGAAGAGCTATGTAAAGAATCTTGCCCAGCCCCTGTCCATAGTGTCCCAGACTCAGTTGTTCTGTGATAAAATATAAAACTGCTAATATATATTGGGGGAAAAAAAAGAGAAAAACATAAAACAAGAAAAGACAAGAAAAAATAAAAGCAAATAAAATGTAAAAAATATAATGATGACATTCATTTGGAAAGAGTCATTTAGGAAAGATTCAACTCTGACACAGGCTGAGACCAAAAAGGAGACCTAAGGAGAGGAGTAGCCACTATGATAAAATAATTTGGTTTTTTTACTGATAACAAAACAACTTAAAAGTGCATGCAAACATAAATTGAGTTATATTTAAAATGGTGATAATTGCCCCCAATGAGCTTTGAGCCTGCTATAAACATGTTAAATACTCTTAAGTTATGGCTGACTTTGAGTACGTTACAAGGTACAGACACTGCAGGAGCATCCCAGGGAATAAACCATGCAGCTGATAATAACTACAGAATGGAGAAGTGTGCTTCTTTGCTCCATATCCAGTGTGTAGCTCTCCCACCTCACACAAAATCAAAGGAGTTTTGTTTCTTTCTACTGAACTGTTTCTTTCTACTTTCACCTTCTGCTCTCTGTCGACTGAATTTCAAGCAGGTCAATACATGGGAAATAAGGTGTCACTGCCCCCTTGGCCTGCAAAATCAAACAGATGGCAGCTGACACCTTAGAAATGTATTCTCTTGCGGGTGCTATGGCCAGAAGATAGCTTTTACAGTGAGAAGAGGTAATTTGGCACTACTGCTAGTTTCCATATGTACGGAATGTGCCAGAGCTTCATGAAAATCTCCAGGCTGTTTCTCTTTTCTCTTTTTTCTTTCCCGGCTAGCATCCTACAGCCACAATGAGTTCAGACTTCTTAGTATTCCAAAAGCAGAGAAAGATACCTTTATTTGAGATAAGAAATACAAAGTACTTCCTCTGTACATTTTCTAGGAGCACAAATACTTACACAGGCTTTCCACAGGAAGGTAGCAGTTGTCATATAGATCAGACCACTGACCCCTTCAAGTTCAATCAGACTGTGGCAAGTCCTGACACTTTGAGAGGAAGGTTTAAGAAACCCTACTCATGGGAATTAGGAATTCCCACTCATGGTAGGAAACTGTGGGTGTTCTTTTCACCCAATCATGTGGAAGTGAATTCTTCTGTTACTTTTGTTGTAACCTGAAGATAAAGCAAACTCCTTTTGGACATGAAATAGTGCTGGGTCAAAATTTAGATGCATTCATTCCCCTACACATGAAAATCCCATTAGGGTGGGATTTCACAGGCTGCGTGATTCGCATACTGGCAAAAAGACATTCATAAGTGTTTGGATTTACAAAACTGATGAGCTCACAAAACTCCCATTGTAATCAGCAAGAAATACAGATAAAATACATGATGATTTGAGATTATGAACAATAAATACTCCTATCTTTTTGCTGCCAAAATTTACTGTTATTAAGAAACTGGAAGTATTGTTTAGCAGTAAGAATAATAATATCAATTTATCTCCTGGTAGATTGATCTCCCTGGTTGTGGACGATCTGTTTTCACTGCAAGTAATGGTATTACTTATATGTCATCATACTCTTTGCAAATTCTTTCATCACTGTATTTTTCAAAGGATGGTTTAGATATTAGCTGATGTGTAGTACTCTCTTCTGGGGTTGGCATGGGATAAGTGTTATTTCAGAAAAGAAGGAACTGAGACTTTTAAAAAATAAACAGTTTTTCATTCTTTAGTAGTGCCTGGAAATTGCTAAGTCATTTTTTTAGGCTTAGTCTGTACTGCGTCTTTTTGAAATATTTGAGAGCACTGTCTCTATGTGCTTTTATTTTATGCAATTTGACATGAACAGAGTAATTACACATCACATTCAGAGGTGTCAATAAGTGGTCTCAGAATTAGTTTCACAGTTCAATCTTATTATGGGTTTTAGCCAATGGTCTTGGATACATTTGTGAATAAGTACCTGAGTTGCAACATCCCAAGGTGTGCAACACTGTTGGTTCTATTCTGCCAGTTCTGGGTATTCTAAGGTAATTCTTTTGACCTCTCTAGTTCCAGTAATATACATGGCTGAGAAACCATTCTCTTAAATTCTTATCTATAGGTGTTAGATTTCAGATAGAGATGATGTGATACTACTTATGTCTTGGCAATCTCTTTTTCTCTGAGCTCCCATTCTTGAAATGTTTGGCATAGTTATATCTTTCTTACATGGGGGTGATTTATTTACTCTGTGTAAATTGTACTGTTGTAAGACTTCTGCATATCTCTCAAATGTTTATATGAACATTTGAACATGTGGAAGAATACTTAATATAAGGTACTAGTTTATATACAAACAAGGCAAAAAAAAAGGGGACCTTATACCTCAATCTCCATAATTTCTACATAAGCCATTATTTACCCAGACTTCCTAAGTACTTAGCCCAACTTTGCAGAATTTTATCCAAGTCCTAAGCACCCAAGGAAATATCTTTGCTGAAATCCTCATGTCACTGAATTAAGTAATTGAATGCACACATACTGTAATAGAGCAAGGAGTTTACCCCTGAACTTCAAGGAACTTCTGTGACCAGGAAAAAAGCCCAGAGACTTCTTCCTTGTTTTAGCATTACCAGGACTAATGCAACAGAATTATATTTTTAGGTATGTGCACATTATTCCCAAACACATTCAGTCTAGACTTAAACACTCTTGACAGTCCAGAGGTGCTGGGTATTGCAAAGGGAGCTGTGAAGCAGAGGAGGAGCTGCCCTTGGACTGTGTACATAAACACTTTGAACATTACTTCACTAAATCCAACTTCTTGAAGCAATAAAATTCTTCTGTAGAAGTTGCAGGTAGTAGCTCAGCAATAAAAAAGGTCAACAGTGTCTGACCACAATTGATAGTGCTATGATAAACACAGTGCACAGTCTGTGCTGGCTAGAAAACTGCAGAGAGCTTGGTGTACCCGAGGTACCTTTGTGAAGAGACACAAAGGAATAAGTAATGTATAGGAGGCTTTACCTGTGGATGGAAGTTGGGAAATATCCATTCAGTCATGAGTGTTGCTGGTGAGTTTTAACATCTTCCAGAATATCTTCCAGAGTCTGCAAAGCTTTCAGACACCCTGGGAAATGACAAGCAGCTCACGTAGGACTCTCTGACAGAATTTATATAGTCTGTGATGTTCCAACATGCTTTTTGGTAACAATAGTCTATTACTGTTACAAAACTGCTATTAGCATTCTCCTGAGAGGTGAGCATATCCCCTTAGTTATGTTTAAATCCCTGACAGGAAGCGCCTCAACAGCAGTTGAGGGCAGTGCAGCCCATTTGCTAACACTTGTCACAACATACAGAGTAGAGCTGCAGACTTTTTCTAGCAGATCGTTTATGCCGTCTCCCGTAATTCTAGGAATAGTCTACCCACTTCATGTGGGATGATATTAATTTTCTGTTTGCTGGAGAACTGGACATACCAAGTAGCACACAGAAGGCTAGCAGAAACACAGGTATTTCTTCTTGCACTGGAAATTGTATAGATTTACTAAGAAAAAAGTCAGTAAGGTGATGTAAACTATTATTTATGTGTTGTCATCTGTAAAGACACAAAGGCCTTGCCTTTGTTTGGAATTAGGCCTGCAGACACTGAGGTAGAAGAAACAGTACAACTTTCAGTTCTGTAAGAGAGAGAGCAAACTGGTGCTTTTCTCAATCCTGGAGTGGTTCTCTGCTCACACTACTTTTTGTCCTTGTTTCTTGTGAGTTGACTTTGTGCAGGAACACCAGTAACTGTAACTGTGGTTTGCAGACCAAACAATGCCCTAGATTTCAAATGCTCTGCAGTGTTGCAACAATGTGAGCTGTGACAAAGTCAAGTTTTTGAAGAGCAACACTCCAGGGTGTGCAATTCATTGTGAATGAGACAAGAGTTCTCAGTTCAAAGTATTTCTATGAAGTAAAGACTTCTAAAAAGAAGTAAAAATAATTCATGTGTATGAAAGCTAATTTAAAATCTCCTTTAAAAACAGATCACCTTTAATCTGTTAATCTTTAATCTGTTAACCTTTAATCATGTTAATAACTCATAGTCTGAAACAAATTCATCACCCACATCTGTATTTCTTAGGCTGTAGCTTTCTCCTGGACCTGACAATGGTGGTGCAAAAGAGGCTTTAAAACTGAATACTAATGCAGACAACTCCTCACACCCACAAGCTCTGGGATCAGCCAGAAGAGCTTAAAAGGAGTTCCCCCATGACTGCATTTTCTTCAGACATTCCGTAGTGGCTTTTGTTTGATGGCTGGAGTATTGTTGTCAGGCTTTTCTTTTGAGAGGCACAATTTTGTCTGCTTATTAACTGATGAAAAAATCTGCTTTCATTTCATCAGTTTAGGTAATTTTCTAATCCCAGCTAATTTAACTTTTAGTGTTTCTGACTACACTTTCAGTTTTCTTCTTAGCATTTGTATTACTACTAATTGAACACTAGTTCTTCAGTTCTCTAATTATTTAATGTCATAAAAAGTCTTGAATTAATATGCCTAATTCCTGTATCTCATTTGGGAAGAAAAGCTCAGAAATGGGGCACTCTAATTCTAAAATCCCAGGCAGTAGTTCAAGTCACAACCCTTAATTAAAATACTACACTTAATTACAATACTACATTACTTTTCAGGATCCAGCTTAGCTTCTGTTGTCCCCATTAAATGTGCTAGTTTATCAATGTATTTCTTTGCGTTGGGCTTACCTTTATTAGTGGCCAGTACTGGCCTAGAAAGGGATTCATAATTTTCTTCTATTTAATGTCAAATATTTTTGTACTGTGGATAATGTCTATAAATCTACTGCAAAAAATGTTACTGGTACTCTGGTGACTTCTGAGACTTAATAATCTCACAGATGGTGACTCCTAAAAGGTACCTCATTATAGCTTGGGAAATGAGCTTTTCATTGCAGAATGCTGGAGTTCTTAAATATGAACTCTACTTCTGCAGAAGTTCCTGGTTTTCATTGGGGCCTTCAAGGTCCTACAGTGCTTCCCTTAACAAGACTGTCAGGGAAACTGTATTACCTTCTCCATCTTCAGTTTAAAGCTGTGTGATGGCTAAATGGCTAAACTTGTATAGAATATATCAATCATCTTTATGATGGTTTTCAAAAATATTTCTTCGAAGTGTCAGGCCATTTGATGGTTGAAGACAGTTCATACTTTTTAAAGGACTGTTTTATACTGCAGATTGAGTCTCAGAAGGAATTATGAAGTGGCTTTGGAATTCTCTGCATTTGCACATTGGTACCTATCTCAAATCTTATCTGCTTATAAATAAAATGCAGTTTTTGACAGCTACTCCTACATATTTTGATTGGAGAGCCAAGAAAGGTTTTCTTTCTGTTCATTAATTCCTTGCAGTAAAGAACTCAAATTAGGAACTCAGATTAGGAAACATGCAACATGAGAACCTTTGTAAAGACTGTCTGTTTGCAGCCTTGTTATTCAATCAGGAGCCAGAATAAAGAACACTTTCCCAGAGTGGCATATGATGTGCAGATACTATAGGAATAAAAGTAGAAGATTCCAACTTTTCTCACAAGTGTTCATAGATCTGGTTAGGAATAGTCTTTAAAAAACAAACCAAACCAACCAATAAACAAAGCCCCCGCCTCCCCCAAAACACACACACACAAAAACTCCAAGCAGATATGCTTGGGTTTTAGCTGGTACTTTAAGAAGTAATGATACTCTTCGTGTAGAAAGAACCAGATGTCTTCTGCTTGGGACAGCGGCTGTAGTGGATTCAAATACAAACTTAACCCAGTCTTCGTCTTGAAGCTATCTGAAATAGAACATCAACAATTAGGAGGCTGTTGTATTTTAAATATTGTGGGACACTGAGTTATCATACAGAATCACTAGATTACTACAGTCTTTTGAACACCTATTGATTCTAGCAACATGTGTAGACCACTCACCAAATATTTCCTCCAGATTTCTTGCATGTATAGTGCATGCTTATTGCAAGCTTTCTCCTCGTCAACACCAACTGTGATAACAACTTCATATATTTGTCAGAAGTGTCCTGTATTTCTGAAATCTGTACATCCACACTTGTCGTCATACACAAAATAGGAGAAGGATTTAAAAATAATAAGGTTGAAGATTGCTAAAAATCCAAATAAAATCCAGTTTAACAGCAACTAAAACCACAAGGTTTTTACCATCAGATATTTTGTATTTTAGTGGAAAAAAGAGATTTGGGCTCTTGTAGCATCAAATCCTAGTTTTTTATTCCACTAAGTGATCTGTGAAAATACTTTCTGTGATCTAAAATAAGACATGCAGACCGGAAGTATAAAGATACTGTTTTTCTGTGGGAAACCAAATGCAGATTCAGAGTTCCTTGAGTCAGGCTTTTTGCATTGTTTATTTAGAAAGAGCTGGATTTCAGTTGTTTTGTCAATGTAAGTCATACAAGAAGAAAATTCTTCAGTGTGACAGCTACATGGAAAAGAATTCCTTTTCCTTGCCCTGTTTCACTCAGTTGTTACTGGTTGTGTAACTGGCACATGCACAAATGGTCTGTCCTGTCCCTGAGAAAAGCCTTGAGGCAATAGCTGCTAGAAATATTAAAACTGTGGTTTGTTCCTGTTTTCCCTTTTCTTTTGACAAAAATATGATGGTTGTATCTCTTTCAGACTAATCTGTTAAAGAAATTTCACCAGGGTTTGTTGTGCTGACATGCTCTGCCCCGTGAAAGAGTACATATATCAGAACTGAATTATTTTTGGAATTTTAGCTGCTATATTTTTTCCCTACAATGTTAAAGACTAGTTCAGGGTCAGGAATGCCCATCAAATAGAAGAAACAGAATAGCCTGTAGTTCCTTTTGGAAAGCAATGCTGTCTTGCTGCCAGTACCTTTGCCAGAATGTTGTAGGCTGGAGCTCCAGTGTCTCTCGTATGGGAAAGTGAATTGTTGCTGATCAGTTACAGCTGCTGTGTGTTGCAGTGGTTGCAGGTTATTTCTTACTTTGGGGGAGAAAATGGAAGGTGGGAAAATGGGGCATTTGTTAAAATTCCTAGAGAAGTATGTCTTGGTTGGTACAACGATCAGGGCCCTTGAAGACAAGTCAGGAACTGACTCTAATTCACAAGGCTTGGCACCACACAGTCCCTCATGCCCCAGCAGGCCACGGGTCTGAGACGGTGCTGGGAACTTGTACTGGCTCTGTGTGAGTGAGGGATCTGCAACACCCCTGCTGGGCATCAGCTGGGGAAGTGCTGAGGAGCTTATACTGCTAGTAACTGTGGGGAACAGTGTGGATGTGAAGAGGAGGGTTAAACCCGTGTATTGGTGCAGTCTCCACCTTGTCATGGTGTAGCTTCTGAATCATTAACAATCAAAACTGTCCTCCACCAGTTTTCTGTCTTCCTCACTGAATTGGTTATAGCTAAACAACGCTCTCTGTAGTGATTTTCTTGGTTCTTGCAGTTGTACACTGCTAGGATATTTTCTTGAGCTGCCACATTCCTGTGGTAAATAAATCCTTCTTACCGCTCTCCAGCCCTACTGCATCTTCTTTGATAGGAAATCTTTTATGTCAAAACCAAAATATTTTCATAGCCGATCTCATAAATGGATGGTTATATACTGCTGTGGCTCTTTTTCTGTATACATGGATTAACTTACCTGCAGTATTATCAGAGCAGGAGCAAGACCTCATCATGTGATCTTTATCTGTACTGCACCTTTTTTCTAATTCTTGCAGAACCAATACTAGTGTGCAATCGGTGCACAGTTATCCAAAATACTGCAATTACTTTGACTTATCTCTCAATTATAATGGCAATCTCTGTATTAAACAGAATTACTAGTGTTAGTATTTTTTCTGATATAAAAATGCCATGGTCTTATGATCCCAGTAGCCAAATAAGTTTAAATTCAGATAAGTTTGACTCAAGGAATTTTAGAATTTCATGACATAACACTGAAAAAACTTGAGAATGTTATATATATATATAATACAAATTTAAAATATGTTATTTCATTTCAATTTAAAAGAGTCATCAGCAAATGTGACTGTCTCAGTGCTCACTGATATGATCTTGTGACCAGCAGGAGGGAGAAGCATGGCTTAAACAGAGATCTATACAAACATTTTCTTACCTTCTAGAAAGCAGAGCCTGCTGCTCCTGCTCTGTGATATCTTCCTTATAGTGACATATTTCTTGAGATTACTCAGAGAGCACTAACATTTCTTTCAGGTAAAATAAAAACCCAGAGTCCAGATTTTTGTTGTCTCTTTTCAGCTCCACCTCTGATGTCTGCCTATTTTCAGACAAATCTAAGCCTCCGTGGCTGAAGCAGGTTTAGCATTTACACAGCTTAGAGCAATGAGTCACATCTTGGTTCAGTTCAGTAAAGCACATCATGAAATACAAAGTTATTTCCAGACAGGGCCCCTCTCTGAAAAATGCTAACAGGTGGAAGCCCTAGTAGATAACTTAATGTCTGCTCTTCAAGAGAGGGTTATTTTTACCACCAGCCTGAGTTTGGTGAGTGCAAGTGTACCATGCAATGATATACAGAAAGCATTTATAGCTGGAATGCTCTGGAGTGCCATGTCCCTCCCCATTTTTAAAGCAGAAGAGGCAAACGGTCTGATAATGTGTATGCATTTGTGTATTCATAACACCTACATAAGGACATGATTTGATCACTTAGACAGAAAACTGGGTTATGAATAGAGAGTACCCAATACCAAGTCCATAGGTGCTTTGATGAAAAACAGTGTACAAAAATATTTTTCATGAAAATGCAGCTTATCTTTGTGAGGTTACTGATCACAGTAAGTTTACAGCCATGCAAACGTATCTAGAACTTCATATGTTTATATATAAGAAGTCATCTAAGGAAAAAGGTATTTTTCTCCCTCCATTCATTTTTTTGCTTGAGGAAAGATTATTAATTTGTAGCTTCTCAGAAAACTGTGCTTTTTTTCCCAGTGTCTAGCTTTGTTTTTAAACACTTGAAGAATTGCATGCCCATGAAACTGAGGAACTTTATGAAGAAATTTGAGCTGGTAACTGAGTGCAAGAGTCTTGTCTGATGGCTGCTTAGCTGAGGAAGAAGAGATTTGATCACCTGTGGAATTCCCCTTGCCTCAGCTCACGTGGATACAGTGACCTGCATGCTCCCCCTGGCCTGGCAGCTCTGGTCAAGACTAATCACAGTGGCTTCAGTGCCTTTGACTACACTGTCTGCTGAAGTACTTGAGGTCTACCAGTGTCCCTTGTGAGTGTAGGATAGCAGTGTCTTATAAAAGCATAATGCATTCCCAATGTGTTGCTGAGAAAAAGGAGTCCAGCTTTGTTCAGGTCTGGCTCTGTGGGGAAGGACTGCAGGAAAGAAAGCCCCTGGCAACAATGTAAAATGTTAAATCCCATTATGGTGTAAACAGTGTTTAAGAATGAAGAATTCAGTGGTGAGTCACATGAATACTCCTTCCCATTTACTGAATACATTACATGTTTTTAGAAAATTCTGCATTAGTAATACTATAAAAATCTGCTTTTATTGAATTATGAATTTCATTGCATATCCACAACAGGAAAAAGGGAGGTTGTGCTCCCCACATGCTTCTTGCTAGGCCACTAATATCTCTTATTGTAAGAGAACTGCTCTGGGTATTTTCAGTTCTTGGTCTTTTCTGAAACATCCAGTTTGCCAGAATGCCAAATAGAGGCATGTTTTTTATGAGTATCTTTTCTTTAGAAACTGGGCTGAGAGCCACAGTCTGGCTGCCAGTGAACCACCAAACCTTCTTTTAATTTGATGACCTCAGTTACTGTTGTATTTGGATGAACTCAGACAAGTTTATATGTGAAAGTGTCTGTCTTTCATTGCTAATCCTTTGAGCTATTCAGTCTTTTTAAATCCTCATCTTTTTAAGCTTAAAAGGGTTACATCTCTATCCAGACACTTTCAATGTTCTGTTTTCAGGACTTAAAAAAGCATTTCAAGGCTCTTCCTGTATTTAAGATGATACTGATAACTGCAAATAAATTTTTTTAAGGAAAGATTTTTGCAGCATCAGCCAGCATACAACAGTATTTTTTATTGAGGTATAGATATGCTTAATTAACTAAAGAATATTGTTTGCATGTATTAAAATAATCTTTTTTAGGAAAAGGCATGAAGCATGTAGTCAGGTTATTTGATGTCTTGCTTTTAAAAATTCTCCACCAATAAAACTTGGACTGGACATGGACTTGCAAAATGTCCTTTCAAGAAAGGAGAAATAATTTAATGATTTTCAAGGTTACATAACAAGAGACAGGAATACAGGACAATAGCAATGAAATGGAATAATGTGCCTGACTTCAGAATAGTCAATGCTTCATATAAACAGGCTTTGAGAGGGTTAGAAGAAAGTTTTGTGCCATGGGTTCTCAGATGTTCAGCAGACTTTGGCCCTGCAGTCTTCCTTTCAGACCTGGGCAGTCGAAGGGGTCACCATTTCTGTACTACCACACTGCAGAGAAGTGAGAGTTCCCTGAACCAAGCTACTTCAAGCTCCAAGTGTCTAAACTTCTCAAAAATTACTTCTCTGTTTATGATTAGCTTTTTTTCTGTTTTCAGTTCTTATTTTGTTTCAGCTTGAACCCAAGACCTTTGATGATTTCAACAGCCAAAAAAAAGTATAAATAAAGAAAGTGTAAGTATGGTTATTAAATCTGGGAAGTTCTACAGAGTTTCAGTGATACTTAACTATGTTCTGACAAGTACTCACATCTTTATCTTTTAGCTTGTTGAATCAAGATGATGATTATTAACTCAGCTGAATTTTAAGGAGGATAGATAGTGACATGAAAAGGATTATTTTCTTCCTTTGCTTTTCTTGGTTGTAGTTAAAATCAAGAGCATCACGGAGCATCATATGTTTTCATTAAGTTCTCAACAGCAGAAGTTGCTGTCTTTTACTGAACAAATTACAACTTCCAGCTGCTTGTGGAAATTGCTCTTAGAATACTCTTTTAAGGTCATGGAGAGCCAAATGTAATCAATTATTCTGGAAGTGGTATCTGACAGAATCTGAAATTGTCTGAACTTGTCAACATTACGGACTCTGTGCTTGCTTAGTGTGAAATAAAAATGTTCACAGCTGCTATGAGCAGTAGGAGATGGAGGATACTTAATTTTTTTCTAAACTTCATGAAGTGTTTTAAAGCACTCATAGAGGTGCTGTACTCTGGTAAGGTGGCATGGTGGTAACATTGACTGTCCTAATCTGATCCTAAGTTACTAGGTAAACACAGTCCTAAGCCTTACCAGATACTAAAAATGTATCAGGAAATATCAAAAATAGAGAGGCAGTTCAGCCTTCAACAGAGTGGGTCTGCCTTTTTCTGTGGTGGAAGTCAAGGGTTCAAAGAAATTACCCTTAACGTTTTGGATTCCAGAAAGAACTGCACTGAACATGGACTGGCTTTAGTTTTAAATCCCTTCTCTCACAACTGCCCCTCCTACTGCAGTACACAATGCTGCTTACAGGTCCAAAGCTACAATATCCTTTACATCCTGAAACAATCCTCTGTGCTTGCTGTCGGCTCTGTCATAGAGATGGATGTTAAAAAACTTGACACTTTTCTCTCTGTGAAACACAGTATTTTAAATAAAAGAGAATAATTCCGTTTAAGGCTTGCTAACAGATGCAAACAAGTGCCTGAGAAGCAAAGCCTGACCTCTCTAGTGTGTTTCTTCCTGTGTCTTACTCCACAAACTTTGAGAAAATGCTTCCACTTATCACAAAGCCTCCCTTGTACAGATGAAGAGGGAATGCCCTCGTTTCCATGCACCCTGAGGGGCTCCCTGAAACACCCCTGTGTTGCCCTGTCTCACTAGTGCCCTGGGAGCAGCCCGACTAAGCAGAACATCGGATTCGTTCCAGGCACTGCTGGCTGCCAGCACATTGTAGGACTAACTTGCAAGGAATGTTCCCCTTGGCAGGCAGCCTCCTCCTGGCATCAGTGCCAAATTATATCAACCGTAATTGTTACTATTTATGATTTTTCTTGTTGCTTTTATGAATCACTGCAAAGACAGCTAGGTTATTCCAAAGCTTTGAACAACTCGTACAGTGGGAAACCTGATAATAGGTAGAGGATAGTATGAATTATTTTGAATTGATTATAGAATTTTTTGAGCTGAGAGATAAAAGCATATTCTCCTTGAGCTGGGAGCTCCAAATAAAAAAAATGCTGAGTTGTAGGACTCCAGCGTTGGCACTGTCCTGCAATGTGCCCTGGAGAAGTTTCTTGAATGTCTTTGTTTTCTTTTACTTATACTTTTCTCTATTTTCTGTTAATTTCCACATTTTTCAGCTGATTTTAAACTAAAGTAAGCAAGCAGGCCTACATGTAAATAAATATTCCAGCACTGAGAAAAATATCACCTGTATGCAATGGGTCTGTGTGTAAAATCCAGAGCTTCTTCGGGTGTAGATGAAATATATAGATAAAAATGGTAGTTCTATTTTTGACTTAAACTAACACACAATTAAAAATATAACAATTCTGTTCTATTTTGCTTTTCCCAAGTAAGCAAAATGCAAATATATATGAAATTCTTGAGGTGAACAATGCCCTAAGTTCCCAACAGCTCTGATTCAGGTTTGCACTTTCAGAAACCCTGGGTATGCTGTCACAGGCATTCTGGAACATGTTGAGTGAAACAGCAGTGCGTGCACAGTAATTCTGGCATGTCCTAAAAGCAGGTGACTACTGTGCAAGTACAGTGTCATATGAATGCAGGCAGTTTTTATCAGGAAATCCCAAGCAGAAATATATTTGTCCTTGTCTATGTGTCACTACTAAAGCAGACACAAAAATCCATTTTCTGTAAAAGAGAGAACATCGTATGCAATGTGCTCCAGGGGGGAGGGGGAGTGGGGGATGGGTTTGGATGCCTACTGTGACAGCAGTGGAAAGTAAGTGAAGTAAGTGTAGTCTTTGGTGCTGAAGAATAACCCTCTGTAGCACACATGGGCTAGTAGAGACTTCTGTGGTAATACTTGAAGGATGCTTTAGATTCTAAACAAGGAGGGTTTTAAGTGTTTTTCTTCACTTCTTGTGATTGACTGTGGGAGAATATAGTACCCACTTCTTCTTCCATTTCCAATGTGTTTAATGCCTCTGCAATCATGTTATATGAATAATATTGCTTTTTAAACTTCCATACTGTTGCTGAGTGCCAATAATACTGACAAGAGAGTTTGAGTTTTTCATTGCTTTTAGTAACTACTATGCATTTAATTCTAAATGCAGTACTACGTATTTCATTTTGCAAATGAGAAGTACTTATCAAACATCACTGTTTATAATGGCAACCTTATGAAGTATAGTATTCAAGCAAAACATAATGCTTTTTTAAAGTTTGAGATATCACAGGAGGGCAAATCCTAATGTGTGCATATAATGCACATGCATATATCCCCAAATATGTGCATTTTCATCAGGTCACCCTAAGCCACATGAGGAAATGGGTTATTAGCCAGTGTAACAGACCACAAACATGAAGCATCTGGAGACCCAAGGAAGGCACCACAGCCACATTATGCCACCAGAGATCATGAAGCTTGTACAGAAATAGAAGGGCTGGTGGCTTGGAAGCAAGAGGCAGAAGGTTTGAGCTGATTAGGGATGCCCTGCCAATGGCAGTGCTTCCTCTTGCCTTCAGACAGGCATTATGGCAGAGCAGGCACAATGCTTATCCTGTGTAGAAAACCAGGGTATTTCTTAGTACAAGGCACAGAGAGAAGTGGAAAAATGTTGAGGTACACTGTGTAGGTCACTTACTCCAAGGAAAGGATAGGGTAATTTTTTCAGTGTGTCAAATAGAAGACTGAACTCTGGGGAAATCCCTAAAATCCTCTGAATGCCTACAGTGGGTCAGCAAGCAACCTCTCTACATCAGCATGAGAGAGTGCATCCTCGCTCCTGGTGTCCAAGGCAGCAGTCTCCAGCTCACATTGCAAAAGATGTACAAGTTCAGTTTGTTGTCCTGACCCAAGCACATAGATGCACAGAAATATTTTTCATATTTTGTTTACTTTATTCCAATCTCGAGTTAGTGCAAAACTCTGAAAACACAGTTTTGTGGACAACCAATGAGATGCTTTCTTATAATGCAGTTTCAGAGTCAAGAATCAAAGGACTATTTGGTGTAATCCTGCCTAGAAAAAGTTGTGATACAACTGGGAAATCTTCATGTTTTGCAAATATGAATTACAGAAACTAGAACCACTATCTTAAGTTGGAGGCCATTCTGAATGAATGGATCTAGACATACTGGCATTTTAAGTAGTAACCAACCACAAAATTGTTTTTAGTTGTTCAGGTTCCTCTTTCTTTTTTTCTAATCTTTGTAATTCTTAGAAAACAGAATGCAGCCGGGGGAAGAATGGCAAGGAAGTAGTGGTTCCCTTGGTCAATGCTATACTGAAATGTTTTTTTCTGTCTTCAGCCCACCCCTGTAGTAATGTTTCAATTAAATTACCATATATGTTAAATTTCAGCAGTCGTCCGGCCCACCCAGGAATGTGAGTCTTACGTTTTCCCACTGTTAAAATCTTAGAACTGAAATGCTTCCACACAATATATCTGTAGTGTATCAAACTGCAGATCTATCAGTGTCAGCCATCTAATTATGACTAATTCTGATTTATTAATTGTTACTGTAAATGTTTTGTCTTCAATTAACTTTCCTCTGCCCTGAAGGCAACATTCCCCAGATTTCCAAGTGTTGGCTGTGTGACATTTTATTCAGGTGTCTTTTTTTCCCTCACAAAGAGAGGGTTTCTTCTGCTTTAGGCCTTGGATGTTCTCTGCTGATGGCTGTGACAGTTTTGAACACACCAAGAAGGCAGTGGCCAGAGCGATGATTTTGCTTTAATGGTGTATTTCTCAAAAGCCATCCAAGTGCCAGAGTGATGGACAGCTTTGAAATATGTATTTAAGCTTATAAACTTTCTATTAAAGAGCCTATCTGTTATGTCAGAGCAAGGGAGAAGCTTTAGAAATCAATTGTAGCAAAGCGAAAGGCTTGATTTATTTGCCTTTCTCACTTCTGCCTCTCATATGTGGTTCCTAGTAACCAGACTGTAACAGAACATAGCATTTTTTTTATTATGATTATTTTGGTTTTTCTTGAACTATTTTGTTCTTTATAGAACTCTGACTATATTCTTTTCCTAGCCTTTTTCACTAGTGTAATTTCCCTTTGCATAGTATTTCATTTTGCTATAAAATTACTTGCATCAGAAGTGCAACTCTTGTGTTAGTTACTGATGCAGGCGACAGCGCTGCTTCTTGTTTCCATCTCACAACCAAGTGAACAGAAGTAAAAGGAGAATAGGCAGGATACAGACCAGCCTAAATTTCTTAGGTTTCTATTCAAAGTCGTATTATTTTGACAAGCACTGCTGAAATTAGGTAGGTTTACTCTGGTGATGGGGAACTGGCATCGTTCTGTTGCACTTGCTTGCCATAAATTGTAGCTTTTTCTAACACAATGCCTTTGCAAATTGCACTGGTGATGCTGCTGGCCTGTCAGGGGCACTTTGCAAAGAGCATCTGCTGGAGTCTCAGCAGGGTGTAACGTGGCGTTGTGATCATTAGTATCTAGCAGTTTTAGCAACCTACTTCACTACATTTTGCTCTGTAGGAATGTATGTTTAAATAGATATATTTTTAAATTAATGATAACGTCTTTGCTTGCCCTTGGTGATTTAGGAGTTTTCTGCACTTTAAACTTTCAAACTACAGTCTAGCAGGTAACAACAGCAGCTAAATACAACATTTTTAGAGCACAGATTGCAAGGCACAGAATTCCAGCCTGGAACATGTGGCTGATAAATTGTGTTGTACACTAATCAGCATGTCGTGGTGGTCAATGGCAAGCGCCAGGCAACTCTCAAGCAAATACATCGCTATTTCTGTCTCTCCAACCAGAGCACTACCTCTATAGTAATTTGCTTGCACCCTGTAAACTGTAATTTGCTAGTTATCTGGAGAAAGATACAATTACCAATAGGGAGAGTGATTCTGAGGGGAGAAATCTGAGTGTGCCTGGACATTGTAAGCTGAAAAATTTCAAAATAATGCTCCTAGTTTGGGAAATACATTTTTTCTTGATTAGGAGATACTGTTTTTTATATTGATGAGATGGCACAATAACTCTAAGAAGTGGTATTGTCTTCCAGATCCTCAGAATCAAGTTATGATGTGGTTATTGTCTGGTTAGAGGCTTGGGGCTTGTAGAAGGATCTCTACTTTCATTTCATACAGGAAGGCAAGCATCAGACAGCTGTAAGTGTGTGTGGCACTTGCACGTGAGAGATGTGCCCGTACACAGATGTCAGATTAAAGTAGATGGGTAAGATCAGTAAAGATGACTAACAAAAACCAACTATCAGTGAAGCAGAGCTGCAGTTTGTTGGTTTTCTTCATGATTTTTGGTTGCTCCCCAATGGCTAAACATTTCTTGCTATGTGAGGTGTTGGTCTTGGCAAAAAAGAATAGAGTTGCTATAGCTCTGTAGTTGTTGGGTGCTCTCAGAGAACCAGTGCAGCTTATGACCTGTAGAATACAATGTTTCAGTTCTGATTGTAGGAAAAAGGCAGAGTTCCATTTGTCAGCTCTGATTTTATATTTTGTCTGGTAATGGACCTTTGTGTTTTTCAGCCACTCAGCAGTGCAATGCTAATTCTGGATGATTGATGAGCAATGCTAGCTCATCTAGCTAAGTTTACAATGATTTTGTGCTGAGCTGGGGTTTTCTAGGCACCAGCAGAACTCCTTTTTGTTGCTGCCTTATGTACACGCTGCTAGGCAGCAGCAGCACCAAATTTCACATCTAAAGCTCTACTGACAGAAGCACAAGTGAGGAGTGGAAGTCTGAAAGAGGGAATGTTTCAAAGTTTTTGAGAAACTTCAGTGCCTTCTTCAATGACTAATTAGATAAACCTGTTTTTCTGTTGGTTCTGAAAATTGCTGCAAGTGCTTCTGTTATGTGGATCTATCCTGTTGATAAGGCACAAGCTTGTAAGGAAACAACTAAGCCGTATGGTGGCTGGCTGATTGCTGTGGTTAAAGATGGTACTGGGTGGATGGGAATTTACAGAAGTACAGCACACAGCTGAGACCACTGTGGCTGAGGCTTAAAGTCAAGGACAATATGTGTCAGTCCACTGGAGGAAGTAGAATGAAGGCATGTTCATGAGATATACTGAATTTCTAAAAAGGAATCGTAATTGACATTTTGTTTGTCTAGCCTTGCCTTCACTTGCCTTCATTTTTAAATTTTTCTGTCACAATGAATGGAGGCTCCCAGTAAAATCCACTCCCTAACTGTTGACTCATATAGATTTATTTTAGATTTTCTGATTTTTTGCTGATGCTACCTTAAGCCTGAATCCATAAGCAATAGCTGCACCATGGTGGTGGAGGAGAGAAAATGCACTTCAATAGATAAAAATACTGGCTCTATAAGAATTTTCTTATTTAATGTATGAGTCACACTGCATTGACACAATTACTTGCTCAGCTCAGTGGTTCAGCTGCTATTATGTCTGATTTTGAGTATGCATGTGTTGCAATGTCTAATTTAGGGGGAAAAAAAGGCATTACACTCAGTTATGTGTAGAAAATTATTTATGAGGTAATGATACTATGGAGCCTGATTTGGGCTTTCAGAACACTGGCTTCAAGGACTACAAACATTTGCAAATGTAGTTAATAAAAAATTATTTGGAAACATAGATGGTCATGAGACAAAGAAGCACTATAAAATTTGCTTCAATCAAGATTCTACCTCTGAATTTGTAACTAGACTCTCCTTAAATCTATTTCCATGGTATCGATGTTGTTTCTCCTAGGGATCTTCAGCAATCCCAAGGGATTACTTCAGGGTGAGCTAAAAAATGTTTTTGCATTATTTACTAATGACTCATTTGTAACCGTCTGCCACTCCTCTTCCTTGAGTAAATATTGGCAAGCATTACTGCTGCAAAAACAACAGTCAGCTCTACATCACAGCTTTCTCAGATACTGGCACAATGACTGTGCCAGGATAAGGCAAAGTGCTTATCTGGAAGCTGTAAAAGTCATATGGGGCTTTCTCACATAATGCCAGTCAGAGTAACCCTAAAGCTGTGCCATCTGATGAGGGGAAGATCAGAACTGAGGTCAAGAAACCAGAAAGAATCTATCCCTCAGTTGTTTCAGTTGTGCCAGAGGACTTGATCTGTTTTACCTTGGCTAGTAGCAGTCTTATGGCTGGAAGGATAGATCAGGGACAGATGATGGTTCTGTAAAATCCATTGGGGTTCTCATCTCTGGGAGAAGTTTCTGGAGGCTAATGATGCCTAGTGTTCTTGCTTTCTTCTGCAGGGCCATAAAAGAGGAAAGACCCCTCATGTACATTACTTTCATGCTGTGAGATGCAGTTGCATTTAATTTCTATGTTTTCAGCTTCTCCTTCATCTTTATTGTAGAATTGTGAAATCCTCTGTGACCCGATGCTGTATAAATTACTCAAAAACTGGCATCTTGGTATAAAACAGCAGACAGTACTTTTTTCCTAGTTCTATGAATTGGTCTGGTTTTTTTCAAAAATGACTAGAATACCTTTTTTGCTGCATTCTTACTCAGTGATCTAAAATTATATCTTCATTGATTTGGTACTTAACAGCTTTCCCAAATAAGACATTTCCAGATCCTTAATGGATGTACTTTTGTGGCTTAGTAGCAGACTGGCTGCTGCTGCAGGTTGCTTTCAAGGTAACCTTTCATGTTTGCTACATTTTCAGAATACTTTGACTGTGTGCCTAAAGCCACCAAAGACATTCATCCTGCTCCATCTAACTGCAAAGGCTGTTTCAGCCACTCTCATGAGCAAGTGAGGTTGCAAGAGGAAGATTTGTCTAAGTGGTTTTTTTCTCTCTGCACTGGTACTTAGTCAATGCACACCAAGTCCTGTGTGTGGAGGTGCCCTGCTAAGTCTGGGCAATTTAGCTTGGCTGCTGGAAGCAGTGCAGTTACATGAGTGTGTGTGTCTTCACCCTGGCTAAAATTCTCAACTTTGTGTTTGGCCTGGTCATTCTGAATAGAGTGTCAGTCAAGTGAAATGATGACTAGCCAACAAGAGGAAAAAAAGATACATTACTCTTTTATATTTTTATGTGTTATCCTAGTGGATTCTGGTGATTGGGTATTGGGTCCTTCCAAGCTGACCTTTCAATGAAGAAGAAACAACTGATGTGGAAGTCTACTACATCCTCCTTGCTACATACAAGCCTAGAAAATAAGTTTTTCTTCTAAGACTTAAAGCTTGCTTCCACATGAAGAAAAAAGATTCTTAAGAGACAGCAGTAATATTGCTGGGTAATATGTAGATTTAGTTTGCACAAATTAGTTCTTCAGTACAATTATTGGTTAATGTGAAAATTCTTAGAAATAGGCAGGAGATATTTAAAGACTGAGTTATAGCCTGCTGGTTGGCTACAGCTTGAAAAGTAGGGCTACTGACATGGTGTGTGAAAAAGCCCATTTAAAACCATACTCTACCATATTTAGAATTGTGTAGGATGAAAATTCACAGTAAATATTCATAATCTATATTCCAATATTAGAGCAGGGACTTAGACTGTCCTGAACCCTTGCATTGTTATGAAAGTATGGAAATTATTTTCCTGCTTTCATTGCAGAGGGAAAATAACACTAATTTTGGGAGCTTGGAAGATTCTGCTGGACAGAATTAAATATGCTGGTCTAGTTCTGTGTTTTTTTCATTTTGGCCAACATGTGAAAGTGAAATGCAAATGTTAGCAATCTTAGAGCCACACAGATGTGTCTGTTTGCTTAGGCTTCCCTGTGCATGATCTTTAAAATACATTGCTTCACAAACACAGTTATACAGGATTCTAGAATGGTAATATTGTGCAAATCCCTCCTCTCCCCTTCCCCACCATCCTGTAAAATCATGGGCCTTTTTTGTGTGATCCATTGGGGTTTTTTCATTTATTTCTTTCTCTTGTTTAAGGAAGCACCTGAGTCATGATTTTACTTTTTCTCTCCATCCATGAGGAATACAATTTTTCTTGTGAATGAAAGCTTAAATCCTTTGTCTCTGGGCTCTGAGCAAAACAACAATTATCATTACAAGTTCTCATAGCTTTTCTTATTCCACTTTGGAAGAATGCTACTATTTCTAACTAAAGACACCATTAAATACCATTGGTACTTCACAAAAAGCCTATTTAGCTTGTTCTGCAGTACAGGATTCTTGTTGACTAGGTTGTTTCTTTTAAATCAAGTCTTATCTGTGGCCGTGGAAGAGATGCTGAGGTGAAGGAAGACAGGAACATTGCAGGTTCAAAGTGGGAACCTAATTTTTTTTTTTCTATACTTGACACACAAGCCCCAGGTGAGAAACACAATCCAGTTGATTTAATTGCTGTGCCATGATCTTTCCCGGTATGACAATAAGCATTTAGCACCTTGGTGACACCCTCATAAAGTTATGTTATGAAGAACTCTAAGGTTTCCTTTGTTGGGGTCAGGGATGCAGAAGCACCCTTCCACCTCTTTGTACACAGAGAATAGAAAAAAAAACCACCACATATTTGCTGCATATCATCTTCTGATATCAACATTTGCCTTCCTGTGATCATGCAGGTTTGCACCACAGCCATTTCCCAAAGCTGTCTTTATCCTGAGTCCACTGAGATCAATGTCTGCTGAAGGAAAGTGAAAACAGCTTTCACACTCAGAGGTTTCTTTGATTGTTGGTATAAAGTCTTGTAGTCCCTACATGAGAATAACCACTCATGAAATCTAAATACCTCATTCCTTTTGGTTTACATAGGTTTTAGCTGTTCTTTTTTAATTAAAAAAAAATGTTACTAATGGCTGTGAGTGTCAGAATGTCTTTATATGAACATCTATCTTCACAACCAATATGCCATTTTTAATGCATTAACTGCCTTTAGAGATTCCAAATGAAGACTCATCTCCATGCCCATTTCCTTTGTGTTGGAATTGCTTGTTTTATGTCTTCATACACCACTAAGCTTTGTTTCCTTCTGAACATACAAGCAACCATCTAGGTACAGAATACATGACATTGTAATATTGTTCAGTTCGATTAGTAGTGAAGCTTTTGCAGAAAATTCAATCAAGGCATCAATTTTAGGCTGTGATGATGATGATAATAAATTCCCTATTTAACAGAATTTATGCTTTGATGCTTTTTGACATGACATTTTAGTTAATAAGTGCTAATGAAATAATGAAGTGGTTTGAACTATAGAAAATAACTATCGTCTCATAAGTACTATGTGAGAAACAACAGCAGGACTTACCAGATGGATGCATAAATTAATGTGGCTTCCCTGAGTTTATGGTTTTCAGCTTTTTTTATTTTGTATTTCCATTTGTCCTAGGAATGTGTCACAAAATGAAGTAACATACAGCATGAAACCAGTGCAGAAAGTTAACACTTAAGTTGTGTAATTACAGTCAGTAAAAGATGTGATTTATAAATATAATTAGTTCTTACTGAACAATCTTCCACTGTGCCCTGAAATGGGAGTCTAGTCCAAATAGGAATAAAGATGAAAACCTACACAAGGTGTAGCCTTTTGATTCAAGTCATGGTTTTGAGAAACAGAGGAGATGAGTTATCTGGACTTTCACAATATGCAGGGCTTCCAATCTCAGTCAGTCTCAGAAGCAAAGCTGGAAACACAGGCATTCCTCCCTCAGTCAGTGACTGAGCTCCATTTGTTGCAGTCAAGTTGGTGACTTGTTACCAGTCCCCATGAATCTGGCAGTATTGGCTGTTTGCTTCTGGTAGGCTCCACTTGAGTGCAAGCACTGTCTAATTAGACATGAAGAGATTTGTTAACATATTCCCTGTGCTCACTCGGTCTATGCTCTGAGCATGAATCTTTTATCTGATACTGACGCTGACTCATGGGACTCCAGCTGATGAGAGAGAAGGCTGTGCATCTGGTGCGCTCAAGGTCGTGTCATGGGTTCATGTGTTTGTGGGAAAGCACTGCTGCCACATCTGCTCCTTCTGAAATACCATGAGCAAGGCACAGCAAAGATCTTAGAGGAGAATCCCAGCACTGCAAATACATGGAATGCAGACTGAGGCAGAAGTGTGAAAGTGCATAAGCTGAGGTCTAATTGAGTGAGTCATCGACTCAGAGCAATGAGACTTGACAGTCTAAGTGAGGAAAGGCCCGGAGGGGCTCTTCAGAGAAAGAACACTATTGCTACCACAGTTCAGTTCCTTGTCAGCCTCTTGCTAGAGCTGCAGCCTAGCCTTGAAACTATGACTTGCAGATGCTTGCAAAATATAAACTGCATAAGAAATTCATACTTTTTGTATGAATTTTGTAATTCTGAATCTCTTGACTGAGTGTTGTCTTTGTAGGAGTTTGATCTTGCTGCAGTATATTTCTATTTCACAGAAAACTGGACTTCAGGGTAAAAGAAAGCTTCCAGATTCTGCCTCTGGAATGAGTGCATGGTGCCTGTCAGATTCTGTGGGAGCTGCTGGAGTTGAGGTGAGGGCTGTATATTTGGGCTTGATCCTGAAAAACAATTTCAAGTCCTGCTGTTTTATTCATTAGAACATAATCTAGATACACAGGATTTGCAGAGGATTTTATTTTTTATTTCATGTGAGATTCTTTAGGATGTATTTTATATTTGGTAAAATAGTTGTTTGAAAAATGATGTGCAACATAAATACCATTTCTGAATCTGGCTCCAGCTGAGGGAAACACATGCAGAGGAGATGGAAAAAGATGCATAATGAGAAATCTGACCTTAACCTACTCCCTTTCTGGGCTCATGCCCTTTAACTCAAGAGATACTCATAAGTAACAGAATTTTTAAAACATTTAACTTATATATTTTTAAACACTTAAATCACCAATGCATTTAAATAAATATGTTTAGCCATTTCTTTTCAACTAACAACTGCCATGATGTTTGGTTCCCCAACACTGCTGTTAAAGCAATTGCAGGCTAATTTATTCTACACCTACCTGAGCCTTGTCAGTTCTGAGTAGTCAAGCAAGTCAACAGCTTAATTTTATTCCTTTCCTGTCACAGAGGCAAAGAAATAGCCCTGCTGCTAGTCTTGTTCAAAGATGAAATTGCTCTGGAGTCTCATTAATATAGTGAATTAATATGTTCTCCTGAACTGGTATGTTTTATGTACTTAGTCTCTTCTCCCTAGGAAGACACTATTATTTAGGAATCAAATCTATCCAGCAAACTAAAATTAAGTAATCCCTCCCCCTCCCCCCCCCAATATATTTTTCTAGCTAAAAAGTATTCCAAGCAGCATTCTAAATTATTCAGAACTCTGTAGTCTGTGGAATTTTCAATCTGATGGAAACAGCTGAAAAATAAAAACCACATGCTCCACTGGCTCTGCATACAAGAGTCTGCATTTTAATCCAGAGCTGCTGCATACACTGTAGCGTGTGCCTCTATCATTTGGTGGTGACTTCTGCATTATGATGAGGGCAATTATTCAAAGCCAAATTACTATTCAGGGTGGTAGTGTGAAACAACGAAAATGAGATTGCTAGAGGGGAAAATATATGCAACAGTTTGTATAGTTAGGGCAGAAAATTGGATTCATTTGCTGAAGCACTGCTTTCCTCTTTAGCAGAGTTTAACCCCTTTGCAACTGTGCAGGCCAGTGGGCCTGCGACACAAAAGACAAAGGGGGTCCATGGTGGGACAGTCCCTAGTACCAAAGAACCCCCCTAGGTGAGGGTGACAAAAGAGGCTTCTCCCAGGATGCTTTGTTCTACTATGTTAATGTACCCCAGCTCTGCCCCCGCGGCTGGCCCGCTGGCCTCTCTGCCCTTTTGCTACCTTACATGTCCTTGCCCTAGAAGGTTCTCCACGCCAGGTTCCCCCCATTGGCCCTTGCCCCTCACCACTCCCCCAGAGTTTTCCCATTGGCTCCCATTCCCTAGTCCCGCCTGCACACCGCCCCCGTGCCAGCAGATCATTGGTCCGTGATGCTCCCTCGGGTCCCGTAGTTAAACCTAGGCTCTCCTAGGTTTTTTGTCCTTGGAGCCCTTCACGTGAGTGGCTGCAAAAAACCTCTCTGTGGAACTGCATACGAAGGCTTTTCCTGTCTCTTTGTCGTCGACCCATTTTCTGGAGCTATCCATGTGTGTGTGCGTGTGCGCGTGTGTGAGTGTGTGGTGGTCCTGCCAAGTGGCTTCGCCCTTTAGACGTTTTCGGAAGGTCGCGGCAGCTCCCCATCCAGCACCGCCCAGCCGCCGTGACATGCAACAGCTAAAATAAAGCTGTGACATGTTTCATGACAAAATTCAAGTACTTTTTCAACTGATACAGTTGTAGTATTTATGGACCTAACCAGAAAATGTCCTATAATGTAGTAAGTACTTTGTTTAGACAGACATCTACGCTTCGTTGGAACAGTGGGAATAATTTGCATCAAAAAGTAAAATAAAACCTAAGAATTACCACCTTCCTTTTATTAAGCTGTGAATGCTCTGATTTTCCTTTTTTTATTGCAAATGGAAAAGCTTTTCCTTCAATAAATACATCTGGATCTTTAGTGAACTGGGCCCATGCATCGTGAATATTCTGCCATGTCCTGTATTGGTGAGCTTCACAGCTCAGGATATTAATTTCTGTCCCTAAAATAATTTTCTTCCTTAGCTCACCAGGACAGTCTGACTAATAAACTCTGCAATACAGTATTAGAAGTAGCAGTTGGTTTCTACAAGTCTGTGCTGGTCTATACTTCTTTTAGAAGTAGAGTCCCAACATTCTTCAGCTACCCAACCGTTTAGAAGTCCTAATAAAACTTTTGGAAAGTCATCCTTGCCCTGTATTCTACTTCTGCAGAGAGGTTATGGATTCCTTCCTGTACTTAAAAATTATCTACAATAGCCATAAATTAAACAGTTTCTCTGTAAATTTTAGTCAGAGTTCCAGGTTTGCCCATCACATCTCACAAAACAAGGTATTTAAAGCACACCATTGTTCTATAACTCCTTGGCAGAGCAAAATTTCCACGCATTCTTGAAAGGTTTATGGCAAAGTGTAGCTCTATCCTAATTTCTGCCTCAGAGTCTCCCGTCCTTTTTCTTGCATTGTCTGTCCAGTTATTTTACAAAGGACTTCAGTACCTCAGGTCTGAGTGGTGACAGTGTTCCCATTTAATTTCTTTACTTCTTGAACTGTGTGCCAGACCAAACACTGGCATATGGACACATTTGAACTGGTTGCTAAATAAGCCATAGACACTTGCCTTCCTCCTTGAGGGCTGTTTGCTTACCTGCAGTTTAACTTCACTTAAGTGTCTTCTAACTGGTTGCAGTAACATCCTTTTATGTGCAATTACAAGACCTCACAAAATTCCTTATTGATCAAAGAGATAATTCTAAATAGATAATAAGGAACTGGAAATACAAATTTAAGACGTGGGACAAACTGAATAATGGTTTTAAGGCTGGCTTTACTTTTGTTAATGTTTGATTTGTTAATGTTTTGAGTCTTCATTTATACAAACAAAACCCCCTGAACAGAGTTTTTTCTTTTCCAGCAAGATGATGGGTTTTATCAATGTACTTTCTCAACAGAAGAAATAAATTAATTGTTACAATGTTCTGATTACTTGGGAAAGAATTATAATAAGAGGTTGGGGGGGAGGGGAGAGGAGGGCTGAGCTGTGATAAAAAGACAAGACAATAAATAACCAGATTTTTTTTTTAATCTTCTATTCATGCTTTGTAGCACCTTTTCTTCTAGTGAAATTCTGCACTGTCTTTGAAATTTTGCAGCTTCCTTGCAAGGGGAAGCAGAAGGACAGGCACCAATCTCTTCTCTCTGGTTGCCAGTGATGATTATCTCACAGCAGATAAACAGCAATGAGTATTTTGGACCAAACCACTACAAGAGCCAAGGCAGTGGCATGGAATTGTGTCAGGGGAGGTTTGGGCTGGGTATTAGGGAAAGGTTCTTCACCCAGAGGGTGGTTGGGCACTGGAACAGGCTCACCAGGGCAGCGGTCACAGCACCAAACCTGCCAAAGTTCAAGAAGTGCTTAGACAACACTCTCAGGCACGTGGTGTGATTGTTGGTGCAGAGCCAGGAGTTGGACTTTGATGATTCTTGTAGGTCCCTTCCAATTCAAGATATTCTATGATTCTGTTATTATAGTAAGAAAGTCTATTCTATATATATTTGCATGATATGCCTCTTAATGTAAGGTAGACATACTTACCCAGTGAATAGAGAAATGTTGCAACCTTTAAAACCTATTTTTAGAGATGACAAACAGAATCAGAAGGGGAACACACAAGTTAGAGTAGGTTCTGTGGTGAAGAGACCAGGAGTACACTTCCAGTGCAGGAAAAGACACCCCTGGCTCTTGTAGTGTCTAACTACTCTTAGACTGAACACCTGATACTGAGATTTGAGAACTAAAGGTTTGATAGCTGAAGAGTGATGTATCTGCACTGTGTTCCAAAAGATCTGAAGAAGTTATCAGCTATGTCCATGCTTTGGAAGACCCCATAAGCTTTGGTCTCGGAGAGTTAAAAAATCAGGAGCTGTCCATGATGAAAGACACTGACCGAAGAATTAACTTATGGAAGCCAATAAGTGTGTGTTTGCACTAAGGTGCAGAATTCTGTTTTCATACATATGCTAGAAGGTATCAGTTCTCTGGACCCTGTTCAGCCCAGCGACACATGTTAAATATCTCCCACTGCTGTGGCTTTAATAACCTTCCAGCAGATGCTGGAAGGCTGCCACACAGAGTGCAGCCCAGGCAGTAACAGTACGAGCTTCTTCATTAGACTCCCTTCTTCAGCAGGGCCTGGGAATGACAGCTACTTAATTCCCATCTTTTGCATGAGAGAGATCTTTCCTGTGTAATGCAATCTTGAGTTTATGTAGCCTATGTTAATAGGTCACATGAATCTTGTTGAGAAAATTGATTATTTGACTGTTAGCTTTCATTTAATTCATAACTGAATGCCCTAGAAAGATTTCTTCTATGCTGAATTATCTTCACATTCTCAGCTAGAATCTATCCTTTAAGCAAAAAAAGTCCTTGACATTTAAATCACCAATTTTTTCAAAAGTTATCAATTCTAGAAATAATTTTTGAAATCACTGAAGATTATGACAGTTTTTTACCTCCTCCTTTAACTTCTGAATCAATACTGATTGCCACAGCTTAATCTTATTTACTGTCAAAATATAGTACATCATACACCTGTAGCAGAAATAACTCTAAAAGGAATGGAGGAGTTGGCATCATTTTAGAACTTACGTGATCCATAAGGAAGATCAATAGTAACCTAGAAACCGGGTAATTTTTATGTGCTGTGCTCTTGTGATAGTCTAACAGAATAAGTAACAAACCTATTTAAATGTCACAAAACCAGTTTCTAATGAGAGTGAGTGATTTGTGAGAAATGCGGAGTATCTCAGCATTCTGGCTGATGTCATGTTTGTTTGCCATCTGCAGAATGAGATGAAATAAGTGTTCAGTTTTGTTCATTTGCTTCTTTAAGCAATATTGAGTTCTGCTCATGTTTCAAGAGGAAGATAGTCTTTAAAGTACTCTTTAATGGAATGATGAATTAGGATTCTTCATCTTTGCCATGTATTTTATATTTCTTAAAAATATGTTAATTTAATAATTCAGAGCCTGAAAAAGTTTCTTAATCTTAAAATTTTCCAGTCACAGATGCTTTAACAGTTTCTTGTTTCCAAGGTTCAGAATGATAATGTTTGGGTCATGGGCTTCCTAAAATTTGATGACAAGTGATAACACAAATCAGACAAAGGTAGCAAAGGGGTGTGCAGACTTATTTGTTAAACACATTCAAGTGGCCTTTGGCTGGATGCTCTGCTAATCTTTGTGTTACACTTATTTTGATGTTGTAATGCCATTTTAACTTTCACAATGGGACAACTTCTTGAGCAAATTGATAAGATTTGTCATTTTAGCTGTGCATTGATGCCTGAATAGATCACAATAATTAGTCAATGTAAGATCAGTTGTGTTCTGAAAACGTTGATGCAGCTTCTGGTGGCAGGACGTTGTCAGAAATCACTTGACTGTACTTCACTTCCGTGCCTGAACGTGTCAGATGTGAAGATCCATGAAAAGTAAATTATAAACAAACTTTTGCTATTACCTGAGTGTGTTTGCATTACTTTAAGAAAGCAGTTAAGGACTGAGCAGAAACTTTGTGGGTATTGTCTTGAAGTTAGAACTTCGAACATCTAAAATCCAAGAGATGAAACCAATTCAAGGCAAATTGCACGATATTGTTCTAACTCGGGTACCGCAAAGTACTTGTCTCTGTGTGTAGCATGTGACAGAAGCGGTCTGGAGAAGAGTCCGCATCTCTCAGGCCAGAGCAGCGAGTTGGTTCATACTTAGACGTGGCCACCCGGCCTGAAGTTAGTATTCTTAAAACAATATGGAAATCACTATTTTCATAAGCGGGTGTTACAGCCTCGCACCACGGCGAGGTGCCCGGGGTGTCCCTTGGGGAAGGATACCATCCCCTCTCCGCGGGGTTCGTATGACAGCCCGCACGCCTGCCGCCGCCGGGGCCGCTGGGCTCTGTGCGCCCCGCCCGCCGGCCCCTTCCTGCCGCGCGCTCCCGGCCCCGCCGCCGCCGGGCGCGGGCGCCCCCAGCGGAGCCGGCAGCGCGGGGCGCGGCGGGAGATGCTCCCGGCAAATGCTCTCCAGCGGCAGCGGTTGGCGGGCACGTTTTAATGGCCCAGCGCTTTGCAGCGGCTCAGGGAGGATCGCTGTCAGCGCTCCCACTTAGCACGGTTTTAACTGTTACTCCTCTTAGGTAAGGTTTAGTATTGCCGCGTTTGCTCGTACTCTGTGTGCCGGTTTATCTTTCCTGGGCTATTTCGGTCGAACTCGTGCTTTGTTGGAGGAAAACTGTTATGTGGTGTACTGCGCTTTTGCAGGTTCTTCTTAAACGCATTTCCCGCTGTTTCCACGACTTCCTGTGACCGTGACATGGAATAATTTGCTGTTGTTTGGTTTTGGTTGTGGGGGTTTGGGGGGTTTTTTTGTTTGTTTGTTTGTTTGTTTTTTGTTCACGAAGTAACTGTCTTTGTTGTGGCAAGGGTTTCTCATAAGGACAGCGTTCTGGCCATTCTGCTGCTGTAAAGGGTGCTAGCATTACCTGAAGTCTAGATAAATCAGGAAAATGCAGGATTATAAATGTCGGTGAGGAATCACAGACTGCTCTGGCAGGATCACAGCTAGAAGTGCGGGTTATATACGTAAATGGCTGAGTAACTACTGCTTATCCCATGCTCACCTTTTTATAAGTACTGGGGTGGAAGGGGGCCAAAGGTTATGCTATAAATAAAAGCACTTCACTGTGATTTACGTGCTCAGTGAATTGCCTGTGCATTGGCTGCGAGAGACCGCATCTCCTTTTCCGAGGCTGCTCCCCCATCTAGCGGCAGGTCTGTACCTTGTCTGCCGGGAGAGGGATGGAGATGCTCTCTCCTCACTGCCCGCCTTAGGCACATGACTTACGCATGGATTTGAACAAAAGCAAGTGCAGCCCATCAAAGCTGGGAGTGTATCTAGACCAATCAATAAAAACATACTTGCTTTTTCGTCAGATGTTCATAAAAGTTTTAACAGAGAAGAATGGGATTTTAATCAGGGAAGCTGATTTAATGGAAGATTTAAGGGAAGCTGCCTTGTCTGCTGGAAGCTTTGTAGGTGTGAGATTATTTCATGTAAAATGAGAGATGAGGCTGGCCCAAACACATAGTACTAAATCTGGAGATAAGAATTCAATCAGTCTTGTAAATAATTCAGTATTAAAGGTGTGTTTGTCAGTGCTATATTTACATTCTCCCTTTAAAACTGTATTTCTCTAACAGCTCACAAGTTTCCAAATTGATCTGATTACCCATATCTTTGAGCTGAAGACTTTTACATTTCTTTTCTGTTGTTTAATCTGTAAAGCTTAATGTGTAAAGCCTGTCTTGATACATCTTTGTTTCCATACCAAGATTCTGTAACTAAAAATACAAGACTAGAAGTTCTGTTTGGCCGTGGGTTTGTTATTAATAAAAATTAGCCACTGGCTCCTGTGCAGTGATCCCAACAACATGGTTGGGTTACTGGTAACCTTCTATGAAAGAAAGCTCCTACAGAAATGCTCTTTGCCATTGGAAGAGCCTAGAGACTATAATTTTAATTGTAGTGTCCAGACAGGATTAACAGATACCAGACAAAGAAAACCCAATAATTAAATAGCATCTAGTCTTGATTGTCCCTATAGAAACTAGAATGTACCAGCAGATATAGCTATTTTCTCATTCAGGTTGAATGTAGGAGCTCAAATGCTGGAGATTTGTAGGATCCTTTGGGATTAGGTCAGTAAAATACATTACATATATATAAAAACTTCAGCCCTTGTCATGAATGTTTAGTGCGAAAAAGCATAGCGGAAAATCTCTTGTATTTGTGAAATTTGAGCCTTGTTACCATAGTTTTTGTAGCTGCAAAATTATCGGTCAGGCAAAGATAATTAACTTGTTTTAACAAATGTAGTGAAAACTATAAAATCTCATTATACCTGTATAGTTGTCTCTTTTTTTATACTGACACAAAGCCTGCCAGCGTAGGTGCCAGCACAGCTGTGTATAGCCTGGCCTTGTAGTCTGGGATATTTTCATTGAGATTCCTTATCTGGTTCCAGAGAGTTTTTTAAACATGCTGCCTCCTGACATTTTCAATGTTGCAATTAATAATGCATCTTTTTATTATTATTGCCGGTTTGTTGATCTAAAAGACTGCTGACATAGATCGCAGTCAGGTGACAAACTTTGTTTTTAGGCTTTGAAGTTCAAAGCACTCCTAAGCTAGTGTCCTTGGGAGGCTGAAATCCACTCTATCTTCTTTCACCGCTTATCATCTTATATGTTTGACAGCTCTGTTGCCTCTGAACAGTCAGTCTTTTTCCTGGCCATATGATTGTTTTCATGCTTTAGGAGGACATATGTGTATTTTATGTCTAGAATAGGACTGTAAAAGTAAAAACCGTTCCAAATTTTTAAGAGTAAAGCTAGTAGCTGATAAAATTTTCCCTCCGAATGTTTTTAAATCCCTTTAATGTAGTTTTAAGGCTGAGTCGAGTTGACCATCAGAAAAATTTCTGTAGCCTGGTTTCAGCTACAGAATGTAAAAAAATTCTCTGATTTGTCTCCCCAGGTAATAAAAAAAAGATTGCTTGATGCTGTGTGTATTAAAATAAGCCCATTGTAAATAGAGGATATAGTTAATGTAAGACAGATTATTATTAGAGAGCAAAGGTTTAATATGTAAGATAAATCTAATCACAGTTATTTTAGATAGAACTGGGTTGTTCTGGAAAAATATTTTGAATTTATCTGTGTATGTTTAGTTTGAAATTGAATTAGCAATTGCTTGTTCTTTAAGAAGATACATAAAATGTGATGTCTGTAATCAAATCCACCTGATCCCAAATGCAAGGTGTGAGACAAATCTATTCAATTTTGAATGGCAGCTACTTAAAGCCCCTTGGTGTCCTGCAGTGTTGGCTCAGGTACTGTCTAGCAAGTTCTAGAGCAAAATTTGACTGAGATGGTTACAGCTACCTGTTTAAGGCAGTCCTTCCTGTGGCTGGGGCTGCTAACATAGCACGTAAGCATGTTTAAAAATAAAAATATTATCCAACCACACAGATTTGCAATGTGTCAGACTTTGCAGGTGCATTTGAAGATGAAGGAGTTGGAGCATTAGTGAAGATTTTTTTATCACGGGTGCTAACATGCTGTATTAGTGCCAAGTACATGCTGTGGTCTTGATGGAACAGCTGCAGTTTGAACAGCTGTAGTGATGTTCTGGTTTATGTCACTTGAGGATGCTTTGTTTTAACTTAGGCTAAAGTTTTGTGCCACAAGGCAAGAAAATTTAGGGAAGAATTAGTGGTAAGTAATTCTTAGCTATGACTGTTGATATATGTTGATGTTATGAATTTACTGCACTTAGAACATCCCAGCTGTGACTAGCAGAGATACTTTGGTTCACTTCTAATAAATGTGAAACTGCCTGTGGATGTGTAAATGTATCCATCTGTTTTTCTGGAATTATCACCAAACAGGCATCAAATCCCAAAATGCTTGAGTCTGTGATTGGCAAAGTCTCGTGGTTGCCTGTGATTTTCATCTTCTTTCAGGATTGCCTCCTTACAATAATACTGTGCTTTGGGAGATTTTATCACACACCCAGAGGCCTCTAGCACAAAGTGTGCTGAGGTAATCCATGTGTATAATGCCAAGTCAAAGCATGACATACAAACCACTTTTCAGTTACTCAGTAGAAAAATAACATTTCCACCATCCAATGGGGGATAATAATTTTATTCTCTTTGCCAGTTGCACATGTTATTCATTGACATTATTTTGCACAGTGGGACATGGAAACAATTAATTTGATTCTAGCCCTTTCTAGTATAATATTTCGTTAAGAGTCACGGAAAGGTTTGCTCAAAACTCTTTATAGTTATTAGCCTACCATTAAGAGGTTTGCCTTTAATTGTTAATTCAGAAATCCAGACTATTTTCTCTTGATAGGACCCATTTCTTAAAGCCACTTTTTAAAAAGATGGGTAAAATTGTGTAATAATATTTCTAAATTTCCCTGTAATGTCTGTATTTTCATGTAGTCATCTCAGTCACTGAGCATGTTCATTGATTTCATAACAAAACAGGGAATCTGAGGTTAGATGATTTCTCAAAATACCTTTCAGTTGCATTGCAAGAGCCCAAACCAACTATTTTATTTCTATTTAAATTTTTCTGAAAAATTCCAGTGGATGAGGCTCAACACCACTCAGTTCCATTTATTTCATGCTTCACTACTCTTACCAGTAGAGTAATTTCATAATATTTCAGTTCAGGTTCCCTTCCTGCAACCAAGATTATTGCTTTTTACCCCATCTCCGGAAGACACAGAGAACAGTTTATTCCCTTCTCTGCTTCGGTCTTTTCCCTTTTGAAGAAAATGTTCCCTGTGAATTTTGCTTCTCTGGATAAAATAAACTAAATATTTTCAGTCTTTTCTCCTTGTCATGTTCTGGACCACTGATTACTGTTGCCTTTTCATGAAGAAGAATGACACTCGGAACAAAACACAGCTGAGTGTTTGCCTTGTCCTGAGGTTTATAAACTGTGCTCTGATGTATGTGTCAGTATGTTTACAGTTTTTACTCAATACTGTTGACTTAAATCCAGACTCTGGTCTGCAATGCCTTCTGGATCTGTTTTAATACTGGTTATCACTCATCTACTTCTGTGTGTTTGGTTATTCCTGTTTCTCTTCATTAGCTTGTTCATTTTCAATGACTCTGGATTGTGGCGTTCACTCTGAATTGTTTGGATGCTGGTATTCTCACAGCCCTTTCCAGCTTCAAAGATCAGTAGTGTATCCTACCAGGCAGGTGCAGCCTAAATCTGCATGAGTCAACTTGTTGGCTGTAGCTATGGAACTGGACACGGGAACTGAGCATACTGCTCATGTGGGCCTGCATGTGTTTTCATGCTTGACTTTTGGGTCTGCATCTCATTTTGCTGTTCATTAAGTACATAGTCCTTGTTCCTTCAAATTCATGCATTTCCACTTCTTATAGTTCCATTTCATTCATTTGCCAAAAGTTAAACAACACAACCCAAATTCTGTTCCGATTGTCCATTTGTATACTGTGTGAGATGTGATGGATTTGGAAGGGTTATGCTAGACCAAGTTTGAACCCAGATTTTTTCTTAAATGAACATGGTAGTGTACTTCAGCTTAAGATGGAGATATCTGAAACTTGAAATTACAAGATTGATGAATGCAGAAAGATTTGATTCTCTTTTTATGGATAAGTTGTATACTCATTAGGCCTAAAGCAAGAGCTGTGGTTAGGTATCAGAAGTGAACCAAAGGTTTAGTGATCAAATAGTCATGGTGGTTGTGTAGTTCGGGTTTCAATATCCACAAACAAAATCCTCTCGTGCATGCAATTCCACATGGAAGTGATGTAACAAACAGGTGATGATATATTACATTTCCTCATCTCTTAGTTTATTTTAAACAGTTTTTTTTTTAAGTACTTTGAGTCACATTTTAGTTTCACTTCCATGAAGAAAGCTTCAGCTATATAAGGTCAAGTGGTCGGTTCATTCAGGATGCATCATATCCTTCTACGAGCTGACAGGTTAAACAAGCTTCCTCTGTGCTCTGGACACATCAGATACTGCTTTGTCCTTCTTTTCTTGGTATATTTCTTCTGTGGAAGTATTGCAGATAAGTAGGAACTTGAGTTCATGTTAGTCATGCTTCTAAGGCTTCTGAGAGTATGATCTCTTCAATTGGGCTGATGCCCACCTCTCAGCCGTTTCTAAATACTCCTTTCTGTTGCCAGCAAATACCTGAAATCAATGAACCATGTTAAGTAAGAGTAGCTTTATGATATCAAATTTTGTCTTGCATGTATGTTAGTACCCAGCTGATATCTAATATCTTCCAAAACCATCCTCTCTCTGGTCATTCTGCAGGGGTGTTTGCCAACCTCCATGCACAGTTCTCGAGGTTGTTTCTCTCCATCTTCACCAACATCTCAACCTGGATCAACACCTGCTCACTCTCTAACAGGGAAAAAGAATGGTTGCTGTGGATTCTGTTGCAGGAAGAGGAGATTTTGCAAAACTCTGCTCTCATCTTTGCCCTTCATTTTTCCAGGCTCTGATAACTAGCCAGGCAGATGATACTGTAGCTGTAGGGCCAAAGTCATGCAGAGAACATTGAAAGAAACTATATAAAATTGTATAGCAGCCAGAGCAGAGGTATATATATACTGTCTAAAGATTTAATTTTTGTTGGAACAGCTTATCCAATATAAACTAAAGAACAAATAAGATTGCACACCCAACAGCATCTAAATGGCCTCTGCCTTCAAGGTCCTGGCTTTATTCAGACTTTGCCCAGAGCTTCCTAGACTTCAAACTGAAGGAGACCTAAATGCTAGTTTTATTTATCACTCCTTTTTCATTCTTACTTATATTCATAATGATGGAAATAAGTTGAAAGTTAAATCATATTGACTCTCTGGATAGAAAAAGCCTAGAGAAGTCAATGACCAATGTACTGTTAATTGCAATGAAAATCACATGCAATGGCACTGAAGATACTTATATTCTCCACCTGTCCAGAGATTTGTTGATTTAAGTATTTTGATAAGTGCTAAAGTGGAAGTGAGAAATTTGCAGCATGCCAAAAGATATGCTTAAACTCTAGTATATTTTTGTCTAAAACTGTATTACCATTTCTTACTTTGGGCATGAAGTATTCTGCCAGCACTGGTCAAGGTGTCCTGGTAGTTGCTATCAAAAGAAGCAGTGAGGAGATGGTTTTCTTCTCACCGAGTCTCCAGTCTCTCACATGAGATCTCTAACTCATTCTCCAGAAACAATGCAATTGTACCCAACTCTCTGCCCAAACTTTAATCAGGAGTCCACAAACTTGCCCCAAATAACTCTACAATCTGCAGTGGTTAACTCTGCTAATAAATCTGTTTGCAGATCCCAACCACAAATTGTATTGCCTAAGAGTTTGCAATCCAGCACTGTCAGTAATCAGTTTGTGTTTAAGTTGTGCTTGGTGTCCCTGCCCACGATGGGGATGTCAGGGCATTAGTCACAATACAGTCACATGGTTGTCAACTCTCACTCCTGACAACTCAGAGCCAGGCAGATCTGTAGGAAAAGGGAAGTATTATCCCTCCCCTTTTATAGAAAGGGTACTGAAGTATAAGGACACATGACCTACCAAATAACAGCACTACAAATAGTGGAGATGTTACCGAGTTTAGTCTTGAGTCTCAAGGACTAGATTTCATTAAGAGTCTTCCTCCTATCATTCCACCACCAGTGTGCAAGGTCCATGTACCCAGACTATACTAAGCTACAGCTGGAGTATGCTTTTCACAAACACCCATGTGCTTTTTGGAAAGAGAAAATTCAGCTTATGCATATCAAATACTTCAATAATTTGGAAGTTCAAACATTTATGTTTTACTAAGGAAGATTACAGGCAGATTGGAACTTAATAATGACAATTCTATTTTGAGTCATACCCATCTATTTTCCAGAGAGGAGAAACAAACACATAAAAAGAAGGTTTTTTTAATGATACTTAACATCCATAATACAAACAATAAGTTAAACACAGTAAAAATAATTAAATAAAGCTTGAGGTTCCAGCCCTCATACAAATAATTAAAATCTGTAAAATAATTCAGATCTACAAAACAAAGACAAGTTTAAAAAAAAAACAGAATAAGTCTTGGGGAGAAACAAAAAAATCACTTCCATATAACATCAGTTAAATGTATGGAAATAAACTTCTGACTTTTGATGCCTGCAGCATTCAACAAATGCCAAGTCCTTAAAACTTCTTGTGGGTACATATGTACATGTAGAGAGGTTGCATAATCAGACTTTCCAGGGCACCCAGACACCTTCACGTGTGACCTGGAAGTCCAGCAAATTTGCAATTTGCCTTCTTGCAGCACAGTTCTTAACTGAAATACATTAAGAGTTTGTTATGCTGACTTAGCTACTACTTTTTTTTTTTTTTCCACTTAGATGCTAAGTCTGATCACTCTCTCAGTACTGGTCTTAACAGGTTAGGTTTGTGGGACTTGAGTCTTAGTATTATTCAGTACAATGAGGGGAGATTTTAGACTCAGGTCATGTATAAAATGAATACTTGAGTTAAGTAAGTTGAAACTGTATCAGTATTTCCAGAACAAATGCTGGTTCATAAACAAAGTAGACAGATAACTTGCTATGCATAGTATCATGCATGGGAATACTCATTTAAATGTTAAATATTTTAGCTTCCCATTGAGTGGTTTCCAGGTAATTCAGAGTAGTAAGATCATATATCAACCATCTCTCTGCCTCATGTCTCAGGAACACTGATGTGAGTGACTGACCACACAAGCATTTAAAATGAAAGCCTCTTATGACATTCAGGTCTTCACTGTCCTGGTGTCAGTTATAGGCTGAATCTTGTTCACTTCAGTCCAGCTGTAGAAAAAAGGTCACTTCGGTTCAGGAAGAAAACGACTCTTGGCAAGTACCCCATTCATGTTGGAGTCAATCCAGCTAAGGTATTGAGTAACTCTGGTGTAAACACCAGGCTTGTTTTCCTTTGCACAGCCATCTCCCCAGCTGACAATCCCATAAACTATCATCCTGCCATTGTGCTCACAGACCATGGGGCCACCGGAATCTCCCTGACAACAGAAAGAGAGCATATTAGGTCATTTTCTGCAGATGGAGCCTGCAATTACTGCTTTTCTAGAGTTAAACAAGCTAGCAGGGACCTATGAGCTAAAGCTTTGATCTTCGAGAACATTGCTTAGTTGGAACAGAAGGTTTGGCATCTGCTGTGACTTGAACAGTCTCTAAAGATAAGGAGTTCTCTAGTTCCCCCTATCAGGATACTGGGAGAATACTTAGCTTGGAAAACAACCCTCCATCCCCATCCTAAGTTTATAATCACAGATATTAGACTAGTGATACAAGGTCAAAGCCAACATGCCAAATCCTTCATCACAGATACTGCACTTCTTGCACCTCCAAAAGAAGGCCTGGATGGGGTAAAACCTAACTCTGGGTTCCAGCTTTATTCCAGATGTTTGGCCACACTACAGGTCAACCCCACTTGATATACTAATTTCCAGTTACATAAGAGACTCTTGTGACTAGGAGAATTACAAGATGCCACCAACTGATCCATATAGCGTACATGCATTTGAAGTTATTTGCAAAATAAACCAAACCAATTTTACCTTGCAGGCATCAATCTGCCATGTAGGATCCCCAGCACAGACCATGTTGTCAGTAACTCTAATACTGTCATAGTATTCATATTTGCATTTTCTTTGTGATATTAAGTTCACAGTGGCTGACATCAGTCTTTGGGCATAAAAGATGTCATCTGCAAACAAAAGATTATTTCATTATTTTCACCATCCAAGACAAAAAAAAAAAAAAAAACCAAAAAAATAAAAGGCAAGAAACCCCCCATAACACAATTTCTGCACTTAAATTAGCATAACCATTCCAGTTCTGCATTAAAGTTCTTATTTCCCTCTTTTGCAGTATTGGTTTGCTTTTACTGTTAATAAAGAAGTTTCAAAGAGAAACAAATGTTCCAAACACAAAATATAAAGTTTAGTCTTTAGAGAAAAAGAGTTTAATAATTTTTGATGGAAATTCTGCACAAATGCAATCCTTTGCTAATCCTCCCACACAGCTTTAATTTTTTTCTGCTCCTTATCACATCAGGAATGATAAAAATTGTGGTTTACATCTTGGCTTACTTTGTATGGTGACGAGTGAGAAAAGCATCAGATAGGAAATGCCATAGACAACTAGAGAAGCTGATAGCAAAGATCATCTTCAAGAGATGCACATGGAATACATACAATAAAAAGGAGTCTTTTTGCAATACTTCACAGATCATGGTGTAAAAATCATCACATTCCTACATGGAAGACCAACTTTGGAAAGAGAAGTCATTCACTTACAAAAATCTTGCTTTCCGTAGCCAGCTATTTCACAATGGGTATTGTCTTTTAAGTAAAGGTTTCTCTCTGGCAAGCAAACTGTTCTGACATACTTGGATTCTACTGCACACTGTCCAGAAGTCGTCCTTATCCTTATCAAAGCTATGAAACAAGTCAGAAAATATATAGTTAGATTTGTAAAGCAAGTTTTTCTCCCTCAAGTTCTGACAATAGAAGTATTTGGTACAGTTAATGGGAATAGTTGCAATTATATTTAGCTCTGGTTACTCATGCCCCCCCCTCCACTGCTTTTGGAATGACAGTCATTACTTAATAACAACAACATTAATTTCCCAACACTAAAATTGACAAATGTTCCAACTTGAACTTGCTTCCTCAAAGGATAGTGGCTGATAGCTCAGGGAAGAGGTCTTCTGCAAGAGTATCTTTAGATGTTTTAAAAGATCAACTTTCTGACTGGCTGTAGAGGGTGACACCCACTACCCTGAATGGCTTACAAAGCTTTTCTTGGATTTTCTTTACTTCAGCAGCAGCAGCAGGAGGAATCCAGAAGGGGTGGTAGAGTTCAAATGTCAAGTTCAAGAGTGGCAAGTCTGTTCTGTGCAAGTTGCAAAAACCCATCTCTGACACGGCTGCTTTAGGAATAGGCTTGTGAAACCCAGACTTCCATAAGAGTCTGAATTAATTCAGAATAACCCCCAGCTAATGTGGTGCCTGATATGGCATTCCCATGCTATATAATGAAACCTACTGTGCATGCATTGTTTCATCATTTACTGTACTTACAGTGTGATCTCTAGACACATCATAAAATGACAAAAAGGGAAAGCTGCCACCAGTGCTTATGGAAAAGCCATGTCTTCCACAGGTCCAGAGACTGCCTGCCAGGTAATGTATCTGATATGTGCCAACACCAAAACTTATACAAGTGCAAAAACTGTCAGCACAGGCCTAGTTTTCAGGCTGTTCCTGTTCCCCTTCTTCCCATCTCTGGTTCTACATCTTTTAGAAGATGTATGCCACAATTATGTAGCCTTCACCTATCCCAGTGTTTTAAAGGCTCATATTAAGAGGATACTTACCAATATCATTCTCATTGCCACCTGTGTCATCTGTAAAGTCAGGGTGAGAGATGATCTCATCAACCATGAATACTTGTTCCTTATCATCAGTAACATTCAATATAGACTTTCCAAGAAACACTTTGTAGACAGATTTGTTTATTGGTCTTCTTGACCTGAGTGAGAACAGAGAGATTGATTAAGACTACTGATTTCTGAGAGTAAGGTCAACAGCTGAGATCCAGTCCTAGTTCTGTTTCATATTTAATTTGATGCTGATAAGAAAAGGTAAAAATTAGTCAGTTTTGAAAGTTGATCCAATATTCTGAAGGAAGGCATCCTAATTTTCCATTTGAAGGGATTAAGATAGATATTCACACATTTTGAAACATGCCTAGCTAGTAGCTACTAATTCAAGGCATTGGCGTTAAGAGTCCTCTGCAGGATACCAGAGGGTTCAGCTTTCCACAGAAAAGCCAAAAAGAACACCCATAGATGTACACAGCTCATCACCATCAGTACAATTATTAAGTTTTGGGAATGGCTAAGGTAAAAATGAAATCTTGGCACCAATATACACTAAATTGTTTAAATTGCATCCCACCCAACTGTCCACATCTTGCTAGTTTGTTCTGCTAGATGTGGACTCCCAGAGGCTTAAATGTTTCTTTGGCTGCTCTTCTTGCTTTGTTCAATCAAAGGAACATTCTTACTGTGGTGCATTCCAAAAGTTGCTCAGTGAGCATTGCACAAAGAAATTAGATGAAGAAAGTTGCAACTAAGAAGCCCGTGGAACTGGAAACTTACGGAGTATGGAAACAGTGCGCTGCTGTGAGCACCCAGCAAGGGTCGATGAGGCTGCCACCACACAGGAAGTGGTCCATGCCCCTTATGTTCTGGAAAATGCCAGCTATCCAAGGCTGAGACTCAACCTCTGCCTGCATTCCACCAACAATCTTGAAGTTCTTGCTGATGCTCCTTTGACCACACATAGGCCCTGTGAAAAGAAAATTTTTTTTCAGATGTTCTTACAAATAAATTCCAACCTTGTGGTATTAAAAATAAAATTAAAAAACCAAACAAACCAAACCCCAATTATGTTGAAACTAGTATTACTTACCACATTTCTTTATGTTGCAAGGTGTTTCTTGAATGGCAGATCCCCTTCTGGTGTAACACCAGGGCCTGTTCCTTCCATTTGGGTTTCTAAAAGATAAAAAAAGTGTTTCATAAAGACAGTTTTAGAAAGTCGTAGTATCTTAAAATTCCAAGTGTTCCGAAAAAACCAAAATACTTCGTTGTAAGATATACCAGGGAAAAGAATCCTTCAGAAAGTCACATTCCAAATAACTTTTAATTATTCAGCTCTGTAGTGTTATTTTTTTAAAAAGATGTTTCTCACTGAAGCACCTCTGGGGCTGTGATAATAGAAATCATCACAGGAAGAGTGATGCTTTTCTTACCTGCAGTAGCTGTGTTTGCCCAGCCCAAGCTGCAAAGCATTCTCTGAATAAGCATGGTAACGACCCCTAGTGATTAGTGAGGGAGAGTTCCAAGGCAGACATTTGTCTTCTGTTGCCATCCCTCTGTAGTCCTCCCCATTTTCAGTATAGCACATGCTGTCAGTGTCTGTGAAAAAATATTTTATTAGCAGCATGTTCTTGTTTATAATTGTTCTGTGACAGACATGGACAAATCCTTCCAATGAGAAAAAAAGTTCTTACATTACACTCAAAAACAGATACAAAATCTACAATGACTAGATATTGTTATTAAATCTGCTCTATATGAATTTTGAGCATCAAGTATCTTACACTTTAAAGCACACATATTAATTCTTTAACAATTAAGTGAACTTCACAATCTAATAAGTTCTTCTGTTTCTGAACACTCACAAGCTAGTTAATTTTTTCCACCCCAAACTAAAAGTAAGGTTGAGGTAAGCAACCTTCATGAGGAGGCAGGGACAAGAAAAATTAGAGATCCTGATTTTGCACCAACATTTACTTGTTTCCCCTCATTTAGTCTGTTAGCATAAGCTGCTAAAGGCTATCCTTTAACAGTCATGTTTCTGGGTAATACTTTCACTTGGCATTTCATATTAATTCTCTGATTATCTTTTAGACCTTTCCAATCATTTTAGTTAGCATTAAAGAAGATACACTACCTAGTTCACAGTGAATCCCAGTGTATCCATCTGGACATATGCAACGACCTATTCCACTGAAGAGGTAATAGGTAATGCATGTTCCTCCATTCAAACAAGGGCATTCTGTAAGTAAAAGACATCACTAATTATAGGCAAAACATTTGAATGCAGACGTGAACTGTAATTGCAAATTAAGTTTTAGGTATTTCAGTATCATTAGGGGCTTTCTTCCTTGTATGAAGGTATAATTACAGGATAATAAGTTCTTTTTAGGTTCAAATAGAACAGGCAGATGCTTACCCTTGTGTTCTGATCTGCGTTTATATAGCTTGTAGTACTTCCAGCTATAAATCTACAGGCAAAGAAAAACAAAAAAAAGTATTTTTAAGGAGGCAGTTCCTTTTCTGTGGCTTGATCATCTTCTATAGGCCCAAACTACTGCATACCTTCAACAGTTTAGGTTTTTGCATGTAGCTACCTGCTGCACCTGCTTTGTGGAATCTGGATATGAATAAGAAGTGGAGCTCTAATTAAGCAAAGCAAAATGGGGAAGGAAAACCAATCCCATGTCATGCAAACAAAAACCACCAAAAAGCCCAAGCTCAGAAAAGCCCCACTGAGCTGTGCCACTGCATCAGGTCAACTTTGCAATTATTTATGCTGTAAGAACCCAAGCAGCTCTTAATGGTCACTGTCCCTAAAACAGGGAAAGAAACTTCACCCTCTCCAACAAGCAGTGCAGCAAAGATGCAACATTCATCAGTTGCCCCTGTCATTTTGGTGACATTAGTGCTTCACATTTGTGACATAGAATAAGAGCCAGAAAATGTATTCAACAATGGATTCCTGTTCTGTCCTTCAAAGTATTCCCTCTGCTTTGTAGGCTGGGTATGCCTTTCTCTATGAAATAAGATTAGGCTTTTGATATGCTTTAAAACTTACAGACTCTAGTCCTGTGACAAGCGTGCCCAATGTTATGGTGAGGAAGATGAGTAACTTCATGTTGTCAGTTAACTTCTCCCTTTGCTCTTCTTCTATCTGTATTATTTTATTCTGAAAATAAAACAGGAATTTAGTGTCATGCTGTAGCTTGCAGTGTCAGCTTTCTTGCTTCTATTGTCTTCAGCTAGTTTCAGATAAATTACAACACGATTGATGAAGAACTAAGCATCTACTTGCAGTGGGATATCTGCTTATTATTTCCATATATTAAATTAGAGGTTATACTTTGAAGCTCTCTTTTTGTACAGTCTCAGCAATAAAAACAGATTTTTTTTTTTTTAAGAGTGTGAAGCAGGGAATGAGAAATTGGAAAACCCATACTCCATTTTTGCAGTGTGGGCTAAAAGCTGGAAATTGGCAGATATATTTAGCTGCTGTCCAACTGTTTGTACCTATTCAACTGACCATTACTACCTTCAATGAAAGCACTGAGCATGCAACTTCAGGGTATGAAAGAGAAGGCTCCTTTTTCCAGTACCTCTATAGTTATCAGCTGCATCTTGTTGATGCTCAGCACTTAGGGTAAGCCTGGCTGCCTCACTGAAGCCTCTAACCACTGCCAACTCTTGAAAGTCTGCTGGTGATGTTGCCTCACTTATTTACAGTATTAGAGGCTTACAACATATTCTGTCTTGATTTCTTACATGCACCTGGATCTCATAGCCAAACATGTATAGCAATCTTACCAATGCTAAATAATTATCTTGTAACAAAAATGGGGGGTACAATAAAGTTCCCTACATCTTTTTCTCTTCTTTAAATTACAATGCAAGTTATGGGAGTTTTTTTTAAAGCATTCTCACCTATAGAAAACTGTGAAACCTGATTTTTAAAAGATTTCATGGGAATCTCAGTTATATTTACATTAGCAAAAAACCAAAAGTAATGCAGTAGAAGGAGGATGTACAGAACGAAGCTGGTGCTGAAGACCTGCTCCACACTATAGCTGCTTCAGGTTTCTACACTAGACTAATTCCGCTTTGGTCCTGCAGACTGAATGCCTGCTGATATATGGCTTGCACCCTCTAGTTGGGCTTTATTTGGAAGCAATGGAGTGCAAGTACCCTATAGCTCGTTATTGGGCACTCCTAACACACATTAAGTTCACGTGCTCAATGGTGTGAACCAATACATGGGGTATAGAGAAGATCACTAGATTCATTTGGAAAATAGACATTATTGGACAGTATACAAATAAAAATGCTGATGTAGATACAAACTTTGCTTGTAAGCAGGTATCATAATGCAAGAAAGCAAACCATGCCTCAGATACTTGGCTGTGCATGCTTTTCAGATTCAGATGAGATTTCAGCAGATATACTTCCCTTAAATATTATTAAGACGATTATTTTTAGCATTTTTGGCAGCAACGCAAGTAATCTATTCTTTGTTACCATAAGTAGTTTCTCAGACCCAGCGTTCGCATCCCAAGCAGCAGTACTGCTGATTCCTTTAAACATTCTGACATACTGTAGCAAGTAGAACTGACCTTCCCCCTGCTGCGATACCGCATCACAGTGGCTTTTTTTTTTTTTTTTTTTTTTTTTTTTTAAATTTCAATGCAATTTAAAGAGCAATCGCTTCATCCCGACCGGCTCAGCCACAGCACGGTGCTTTTAGCGGCCGATCGGGTTCCAGAGGCACGGCACTTACCGGCGGCGGCGCGGCGCTGCCCGGTCCCGGCGCTGCGGCGGCTGCCGGGCGCAGCCCCGCGCGGGGTCTATAAAGGCCGCGCTGGGGCGGGGCCGCCGCCGCTGCCGCCCTGGGGCCGCTCCGCCCCGCCCCCTGGGCGCTGCGCCGCGCTGCCAGCAGAGCTGCCCAGTGACTCAAGGAGGAAATTTTCTTATGCTACTTTTTAGTTTCGGGGAAGGGGGGTACGGTCAAGGCGAGCAAACAGCTTTGTACGGGGTAAGATTTCTGGAAAGGGCTCCTTGGCTTCCCCGCGGCAGCCAGCAATTCCTTAAGAACATTTATAAAAACAAAAGAGAAATGTGAGTGAGAGCTACGAAAGGAGTGACTAGAAACATGCCTGGAGACATGACAGAATGATAACATGTATGTATATGCATTAGCAATAAACATAGAATGACTATGAAGCGAGCCTGGAGATACAAGCAAATGTGGTGTATTTTATTCATATGTTGCTACCCTTAATGAGAGAAGCACTAGTGATTTACTAATTGAGGATTAAATTTTTTCAGGTGTGGGTTAAACACAGCCCGCTGGGAGGGAGTATTGGGCCAGAATGTGCGCTTGAAGCACTGGGTGTGTTTTGAGAGAGTTGTCTTCAATTGAAATGCGGGACATTGGGGCCAGTAGGATGCAGTTCTCATCCCAGCTGGAATCTGTTAGGACACAAGGCTTACAGCAGGTGCAAAACTCATCTCCTCCAAATTACTTACAGCTTCCTTGGCACTGAGCAATCTTCTGCTCCTGAGAAATTGCTCATGGTTTTCTTATAATTTCTGTATTCCAAGGAAATATTCAAAGTAGCTCATTTAATGAGATGAGGATGGAGATGTGAAGTGACAGATGTCTAAGAATGCAGACCCAGCCCAAGAGATAGTCTTTCCTGGCCCAGTTTAATGTGATTTTTTTCACATCATGCTGCGATGTTATAGCAGTGCAGTGAATAACAGCAAACCAGTACATAGTATTTGTGGGTGTATTCATAGGGTTTAGCTTCATGTAGTGCAAGTGACTAAGGTGAGGTAGGTCTCCACGGGCTGTGTAGCTGATGAAAAGCAGTTTCTTTAGCGGTCAGGTCAGAGAAGCAGTTGACCTGAAATTCCCTCAAGAGAAATGTTTTCACAACTTGACAATTCAGAACTTAAGGAGACTACCTTTCTATGTTTGCCATGTAACAACTGGTATGAGTGTGGCTCAGCTTTCTTCTTCCCTCCCCATCTTCTATCTGTGTCAAATCTGGGGTATAACCATACCTTTATTTCGGTACTGCCTGCTTACATTCTCTATTCCTTTCTGTTCAGATCTTCAGGCTCACATCAGAACAGATCTCACATTTGCTGAAAGCACACTGAGTTCACTTCACTGAATGACAGGAACTGAGTCAAGAGAAACAACTCAGGCTGGAAGTCCGTAAGTGAATATAGGTAAGGAATTTCAGGAGAGAAATTAATCTCACATTGTGTGGTGACTTAATGTATCAACATCACAAGTAATTAGATCCTCTAAGAAACAGGGCAGAAAGTATCAGGGTAGAATCCCCATGGCACTCTCTTCATTTCACAGGAGTGGCTATCAAGTAAACTTACTCTAAGGAATCAATTCTGGAGAGGGGGAATAATCCAGATTTTAAGTCTGGAACATTTACTCAAATAATTTTAATACACCAACCTTACACATAATAAATGTAGAAATAGGTTATGATTTGATTCAGCAGGGAGAGCAGGGAAGAGCCTGGATGCAAGAAGAAGGCTCCTCAGGCCTGGACAGCACCTCTTCTTCCTCCTCCATGCTCCCAAGGAAGAGACTCTAGGCCTTCCTCAAACTCTTCTTCTGGAAAAAGAGTCAACCCTAGAGCAACTGTGTTTCCTCTTTCATATTTGTTGTTCCCTGAGAAGTGTCATCAGTTCTCGCTGAACCTCTCACTGAACCTTTGACCAAGCTGTGCAGATGCCTCCTGTTCTTCATTTTCTCCCTAAAACCTGGAGGTTCATACTTGTTTTCCAGATGCAAGAACCAAAAACTTTTGTTGTCTTCACTCTGACACAAGATACAGCAAGATTCAAATCTCCCTTTTTCTACCATTTGTCGTATACTCAGGTTTTACTGAAATACTGCACTTCTTAAGTACCTCTAGAAGGCCCCCAGGAGAAGTGACTTGGGCTGTGGTGTCACTCTGTTTCAGACTGGTGACCGCTACTGATCAGACTGGCGGCTACTGACATGTTTGCAGTGCTGCTTTAAAGCTGTCAAATTCATTTGGTCTAAATATTTGTACTACCTACATAGGTAAATGAGTTATAGTTGAAACTGGACCATACTGAACTGAAAATGTGGCTTAGTAGAAAGATATCCAAGCCAGCTGCAAATAAGTTTGTTTTGGTACTCCAAGTAACCTCACAGCTGCATCATCTTTATGAGCATTAAATGACTCTTAGGGAAGCAGAAATGCATGAGATAATTTCCAGTGCCTGGATTCACTGAGCTGGCTGATGGCTGGCACAAGAAGATCTGAAGTGAAGTTTCAGGTAAAAGAAATCCTTGGAACCTTGTTACGTGCCCTGCCTTAAGATAGAGACCTTGGAAAATCTGTAGCATGGCACTTCTGCCATGTCCTCCATCTGACCTCAGAGCTGGATCTGCTGGCACAGATGGGAAGTGCACAGGCTCAGGGAGTGGGAGGGATGAAACAGGACCGGTTCTGCTACCAAGGGATTTTCAGTAGCTTCAGGGTCAGCGTTTGTTCTCTATTGCATATCTCAAGAGTTTAGAAGGGCCTTGTTACAGGCCATGTCTTCTCTCCAGAAAAAGATTGTGATAGGACAGAGGAAAAGCTGGTCTTTAAAACTCAAAATCAAAGTTGTTTGGGAAGAACAGTGAATAAAGTTAAATGCCCACTGCAAGACTCTCACTGGAAGTGGAACTTACTTGCCCAGTAGATACTGATTATGAGAACTCATGAGGCTTAAGAGAGAAACGTGTAAGGACTCATGAACAAGCTTTGTATTTTGAGAGCCACATGGTGCTTTCCACAGTTTATTTCCTTTTCCTTATACGTGTCTGTGGTTTCATCACTTTGGTCTCTTACCAAAATTTGGGACAGGTGTAGGCAGGATGGAAGGGGGAAAGACTTCTGAATAAAAAGAGGTTGTATAGGAAGTGCTAGAGTGAGCTTGTAGAAGACACTTTACCTGCTTAGTAGGAGTACAGCATCTACATGGGAAAATACTACTCACAAAATCTCAAGTCATTCGCTCATTTTTGTCGTCAGGGCTGTTAATAATAGGGCTTTATATATTTCTCTTGTTTGCACCTGGATTATAGCACAGAGTAAAGAAAATTTATACACCCATTGTGAGCTGCTCATGTGATCTGAGTCTGCAGTCAGATAGCACTTCTCTAAAATAGAAGTCAGATGCAGTGGATCTAACCCCGAAGAGCAAGTAGTATCAGACCCACAGCCAGGCAGTTCTTGGGTTACTGTGATTTTGTGTTTTAGTTTTCAGTTCCAAATAAAAATCTTGCTGATTCTTTCAATTTATTGTTGAAGTAACTTGAATGTTTTGGACTAATCGGCCAGCCTGACTTAGCAAATTTAGGAGAGATAACATTCCATTCCAGCTAGATGAGAACACTGACCCTCTGAGAAATACAGAGGGTTTATCTTATGGTGGTGCACTGAAAGAGATTGTGAGGTTTGCAATGTTCTGCAGAAGTTGCTGGGTGAAGGTATTATTGGTTACAGTGTTCATTTTCACATCTGATGATAAAATATTAAAACTTAAGAGAAATACTATCCACCATACCTCGACTCTGTCCATCAGTAAACCCCAAAACTCCCAGGGAGTTAAATAACTCTATAAATATTAGTAGCAAGAACTGCTACAGAAGTGCTGTTCCACAAGGAAAATTTAGGCCTGAGGCTTTATATTGCCTTAAGTCTGGTGGTCATGTGGTGCATGTTCTGGTTTATATCAAGTATAAGTAACATCAGAATTAGTCCTTTGACTAGTAGAATGTCTGGTTTGCCAAAATGACTTACCATGAAATAGAAAAATAATTTTCAAGTCCTCTCTACTCATGGTACATTATGAATGGAGAAGTTTAAATTTGCATATGAGCAGTTATGTGTGCTTAAACCTCTGTCATCTCAAATGAAAGAGCAGGGTTAAGCCACACATTGAGTATTTGGTTAGTGATTAAGAATACAAAAGCTAAGAAAACATCTCAAAGTCATGCCAAAAGATTGACATGACTTGTCATCTCTATGATGGTAATAGCTTGCTGTTGTCAGTGTTTTTAAAGAAATTAGTTTGTCGTTGCATTAAGTAGCACCAGCTATGGGTATAGAATTTAAAGAATATAGCTATATTTACAATTGCTTTGTGTATTGGAATGTAGCTTCGAACTCGAACTGTGTTGGATTACAGTTAATTTTGGGTTATGGCAGAAAGGATTTTAAGGCAGTCAGAAAGTATGTTACAAGTTTAAGGGAAATTTTCCAGTATGAAGTTGATTTAGATTATTTTATCTTCATCTTGAGAAACATGGGTACTTTTACAGAAAAACATTTTGTATTCTCTCTCTGATGTTATCCAAGTTAAAGTTTTAGTCAGTTTACTTCAAGCTCTTGAGATAATAACTGGAATTACTGAATAAACCATTAGATTTTGAAATGTAAACAAATAGATTTCAAATGTTACATTATCACTATTCATAAAGTTAAAAATATAAAGCTCACTCTTTAATCTTATTTTCTCAAATTACAGTTTGTATGAGTCCCAGGAATTTCCAGAGTAGCTGATGTTAAATTGAACGTGATTCATAAAAATTCTTGTACTTTAATGACTCTTGATTACTTGTCAGTTGTTTGTGGTTGGAATCTGAAGCAAATGGTGATCTCATTTCCTTTAGGTACAATTCAGCTACTCAGGTTTCTTTATTAATTTTTTTTTTTCCTTTTCCTTGCTGCCTACTGCTTTTCCTCTTATCTCTGTTATCTGTGTGTGTAGAAGCAGCAGAGCATTCTCACTTGAAGGCCACTGGACTCTCTTGGATGCTTGTGGGCACTTCTTGTGGCTTTGCAAGCAGCAGGAGTAGCCAGGCTTTATTTCTGAGCTAAGCCAGTGTCACCTTGAGTGCCTGTAAAATCCCCGGGCACTGGACCTCTTTCATTCATGCGTAGAGAGCAGCTACCCACACAAGTGTTCTTGGTTTTGTATACAATGATTTGTTGTTTCAGTGAGCTGTCCGGATACGGATATTTTTCAGAACAGCAATGATCACATCTGAGGATTTCTTCACCAGCTTGATGTGCACCTGCTTTTAAACTATGCTTTCTCATTTAGCATTTAGTATCTCATAGTATCTCATTTAGCATTTATGAAAATTCATTGGTTATAAAAATCAGCAATCTCGTTGACATTTGGTCAACTTGCTCATTTGAGACAGCTAATATCTAAAATCTAAAGATTAGTTGAGCTACAGATCTTGCATCCAGATCGTAAATAGTTGAAAATTATGTTTGTGTTTAGGTCTAGGCCTGTCTTTAGTTGGAATCGTAGTGCTGATAGCACTGAGAGAAATACAAAAAATATTTCTGGGTCTAAAAGTAGAAGGCAGAAAACAAGTACCAAGGGTTTTTAGGGATTCAGCTGTGCTTCGTTTGGTGATCTTAAATCCCGAAGTAGAATATTTTTCAAGGGAATCCTTTTTCTACTCTGCCATTTACTGGTCTGGAATAGCACATTGAAATCTAACATTGGAAATTTACAGAAACAGCTGATTTGGACTATTATTTCTGCAGTGCGTCAGTCAATCAGATGCACATTCCACAGGAAACGCAACAAACTGAAAACACACCAGTTAGCATATTTCTGGAGAAAAAAGATTTGCTAAAATCTTGGAAGAAAGCAAGTTTTGGGGATTGACCTCTGCAAGCTGTGTCCCAGTGATGGCGTATCCAAGGAAGCAGCATACCCTAAACCCCCTGTGCAATACAGCCCAGGCGAGAAAATTGGCACTGTTCATCTCTGTGAAAGGCTGCCTGGGAAAATCATTTAGGTTCCACTCCTTCTAAAGCATTAATTATCTAAATAAATACAAGCTACAGGAAAAAGAACTCTTAAATCTTGACATTTATGACATTAGTAATGGACTGTTCCATGAAGTACTGAAGAAGCTCTGAAGAGAAAAAGGCACCTCTGTGAATTTATAGTTGAAGGAAAACGTTACCAAATGCAGACGTGGTAAAGAGCCCATAAAGCAGCACTGCCCAGTGTGTCAGGCAGTTTCAATAGACTTGCAAATAAACAGCTGTTGAAAATTTCAGAGGATAAAGAGTTTTAAGGAGAAAAAATAAGTTGCTTCCTGGGTGCTGTTGAATAACCGCATTCTTCCTGCATAAGCTCATGAAGAAACTGTGCTGAGAAGAAAGGAGAAACAGAATTAACTTGGGTACTCTTGGCTAATAACCGTGTGTATCTTGGGTGCTCTAATAATAGTACTTATCTTCCCCCCACCACATCCTTCAGATGTTTTGGCTGCATTCTTCCTTTTTTTTTAGTTTGTTTCTTGTAAGTTATTTCTAGTATGGACACTGTGCTACTTGCCTTAATCTTTGCTGATTGTTGTTTCAAGTTTATATGCTCTAAGTAAATACATCTCTAAAGAAAGTTTGCTATCTCCCCTTATCCTGTCTATAGCAGCTGCAGATTTTATGGACAAACGAGGCGGACAGAAAAAACCCTGAAGAAAAAGGGAGATTACAGAGCCTTCTCACGTATCATAAGCCCAACAGAAAAACAAAACTTTTAAAAATGTGTTTTGTTTGCAAAATAGGCCTTTTTCATCTTTGTGCAAAGTCTTCCAGAGAGAGATTCTGGCATAGAGTGCCCTATCATCAGTACCAGAAAACAGAAATACTTACTTTCTGTCTCCCCACTCTGCTTCCATGGCTTTTTCTTGGCCATGCTGACTACTTATGCCATTCTATGATTTTGGTTAGAACGGCTGGAAATTACAATGTTTTCTTTCTTCTGAAACATAAGTGTGTTTTTGACCAAAATATCTCAAATTGAGATACAACAAAGTCTCCATCATGGGGAGTTTTTGGAGTGTGCCTTCCCATTGTTCCCCAAGAGGTGTCAGGAATATGCTTGCTTCTTTTTATGGACCAAGCAGTGAGAGAGGCTGTCATTTATAGGGGAGATGAAGGCAAGGTGGAGAGCAGATTCCATGCTAATAAATCTCGTAGGCTCAGCATATTGGCTGCAAGCCAGTACTGTTGTAGTCATGATCAGAAAGGTAGAGAGGGAAGTGGGCAGATGGGGGAAGAGGCAGTGTTAAATGTAACTTGCAGGGAGAAGGGTAACAAGAAAGTGGTTTTGTCAGAAATGGAAGAAGAACACACTGCTGGAAAAAGTTGAAAGATACTTTTTCTATGGACTTAATATGAGAAAAACTACTATGTAGACAATGTAGATTGGCCACAAGAGTTATTCAGGAGGACTCAGCATCCAAAGGATGAATGTGAGAGGATAGGCCTAGAGGACATAGGTTGTGAGGTGCTCTGAGAGTGAAAACAAATTATGTATAGCTGATTCAGTGAAGAACCAGCAGAAGATACATGACTTGATCAAAGAGAATTCCACAGGAGATTTGTTTGTATTTGATAAGCTCTAAAGAGATCACTGCATGAGGGAATTGCAAGTACAACTGCAACTGGGATATTGTTAAGGTAAGACTTAGTATAGGAAAGAACTGGATTTTCCCTCATGGCACCTGGTGATGAACATTCATGTTGCCATCCAATAGGAAAGCTCTTGTAGCCCATATGAATTCCCCTGAGATAAATGGAAATTTCTAACATAGTCTGTGTAATACAATTCATTATATGGAACTACTTCTATGAATAAGCATTACTCAGTGGGAGTAAGGAACATCAGGACAAATCCTAGGCTACTGTATTATGCTGTACTGAATATTACTTAAAATCACCTTGCACTGCACTGAACATTATTTAAAATAAAAATAGCTTAGGGAGATGCTCATTTTCTGTTCATTTCAATGGAATAGGTCCAAAATACCTACTAAACCAGAGACCTGGGTTCTTTCTGAAACACGTCTATAAGCTCAATTGCTCCATAGCATCTTTATACTGCTCTAACAGGGATCAGCATTTGACTTGTTCTAACTCATCACTCTTTTCTTGTGTCCACCAAATTATAGAAAAAGCCCGCTGTAGAACATATGTTCCAGTGGAACAGCTTTTCCTGAAAACTACCTGATTATTCATTGTCTCATGGGCCTCAAATCTGTTTCTCTCACTGCAGGGTCTTATCAGAAAAAGGTGGAGATTGACTCCTGCCCTAGACCACCCTTTTCACAAAAGCTAAAAATTTATGCCTTAGACTGACAAGAGCCTGGAATCCAAATCTTTCATTTCAGGGTAACTGCAAAAAGGGGGTGCTGCTACTGCTGGCTCTTTCGTCAAGCTCCTGCTCTTAGAAGATAACTTCATATGCCTCGAGAGGAGGAAGGGTGTTTCTAGTGCAGGCACTGAACGCAATGATTCTACAAATATACAAAAGGACCTGTTTAATATTTTTAGGGGGTGCTCTCGTGGGACATAAGGACATCAAATACCTGCTTTAGGCATTCTGAACCAGGTCAAGTAATGTTTTTTTAGTGTTTCCATGTCTAAGTTTGATACATGTGGAAGTTAAGCTTGTAAGAGTGACGATTTTCAAGCTAAATTCCAATAAAGGCAATGTAGGCTACTAGGTCACTTGCTTCAGATAGTTTTAGGTGATTAATTGCTATTCCTCTGCCTTTCATTCTTGCCCCAGTGTGATTCATAATGAAAAAGGGATTTATCTTGTCTTTCACAGTATGGTGATACATTAGTAGGTGATTCCACAATGGTATTCAGTGCCAGGCAGAGGTGTTTCCTTTGATCCCCAAAGCATGTCACCACATTAACATGAGATAATTCCTCAAAGTGAGATTCATTAAACTCACACTGCTGCCCAGTTATGGTTTCACAGCTCTCAATTCTGGAGCAAGATAATTTGGCACACTTGGACTTCTGTGTTTCTGTGCATTGACTTCTATAGGCATGTTTGACATTTTCTCTCTCGCTGTGGAGACTGATTCCTAAAAAAAAAAAAAGAAAAAAAGAAAAAGAAAAAAGAGGAAAGACACAATCATTTAAGGAACATAAGAAAACCACAGTCTGAGCATGTGTCATTCAAGTCTGTGCAAGCGTATATCAAGTACTAAAAATTGAAACAGTTTGTGTAAGTAACTTCAGACTAGACAATGGCAAACTTTACCTTTAGCATCTTCAAAAAAGACCTATTAAACTATTAAAATGTAAGTATAAGTTCTGGTACATATGTATGTAGTACAGACAATTCAAAAGGCAAGAGAAATAGTATAAGCTATGTTTTCGTTGTTAACGAATGGCATGGACATTTTACAGCAATTGCATAAAAGTGAGAATAAGAGCAGATACCTAAACATCTGGTGCGACTCATTTACGAGACGATTTCTTCAGATGTTAACTGGACCAATGCTATTAGAGCCAGCAGAGTCCAGGAGCTGTGACTCATCAGGAGAATCAGAAGGTGCTGAGAAACCTTTGATTTGACAGGTAGTTAGTTCTCTGAATCCTGGCATGAAAATTGCCTTCTGAAACAATCGTAATGCTTCTTTTAAAGAAGTCTCTCTAGGAAAAGAAGCAGGCAAAAAGCTGAGCAGCTGGAAGTCAACATCATAATTTCTTTTTAGCTCTTGATATAATAAGTATTTCTAAGCACTGCTTTTAAACAGGTGATTAACAATAGGAGTGTGTCCTTATCTGTTACCCTATTTCAAAGCCTTAGAATGGTAGATCTTATAAATGACTGAAGGAAACAGTGATCTCCTGACTTCTTGTAGAGTATGATTGTCATCTCATCTCTACTGAAACCTGTTTTTCACCGCAGGGCAATTATTTGCAGCACAATATTAGGTTGTGGCTATGGGAAATGCCACAGTAAATACTTAGAAGCTGCAGGTTTAGATGTATAGGAATATTGGGAATGCTATGATCTATTTGGGCTGCCTGTATAAGCTCAAATTGTTTTAAATGCGTAAGATTTGGTTCAACTCTTGGTGCCTGGCACATATGCAGCCCACCTTAGGTCATCTGAGAATTTCTGATTTGAAATTTCAAGTTTGCCAGTGGTTCTTACTTTCATCATTGGGGTATGGAATAAAGTGTCAGTGCTCTTACTCTGCTGGCAAAAATAATGTCCTAATTCCTTGTGCACTAAACTTCAGAAAGAAATTTGAATGCGTTATCAATTCATGGCCAGGCTTATACAGTTGCCTTCTCATTCCGCTACTCTCCTTTTGGACAAGCTTCTTCAGAAATCTAGTAGTTAATTGAGGCTTGAGACTAGTTAAGTCTTTGGTCCCTTTTAGAAGGAAAAGTGACTTACTGCTAATTAAAGATGTGAAATATTGCCTACTTTGGCAGACATGCAAGTAGTTAGATAAATTTTAAATAAGCTCTCAAAGGAGAACTTAGAATTGGGCTAACAATGAGAAATCTAAACAGAAGTATCCATTACTTACTTAATCAGCCTTATTTCTTGCATATTCCTAGGACTTGACAAACATCTAAGCACAAATTGCCAAAACCTTTGCTAATGGAAATCATAGTAGAAGAGTCACAAAAATGTAGGAGAATGCTTAGGCTTTGCAGGGTTGCAGAAACAGCTCTGCTGTCCCATGTACAGCTAAGTGGTTTGGACTGGCAAGTAGGCATGACCTCATGATAAACTCACTGATCCTCACTAGCAATTAATCATTTGGCTACTTGCAGCCAGCAGTCTACCACCAAGAGGAAGAGACTGCTGTCTTCCTTTTGCATATCATAAGGGCAAGTACATTTATCAGCATTGTTGACTAGAGACTTTGCAATGAATTTATGAGCTGATTTCTGTAATTTCTGATAATAGTACCATGTAAAATTTCCCCACTAGTAATTTAGTTGTTTTAAAGATGTGTAATATTACAGTGACCTAAGAGTTGCTTGTTTTGTCTCTTTCTAAGAGTTGTTCAGCCAAGGATATGGAACTCTGACTCTCAGAAAGTTTGAGTATTCATGACTTCCTGATAAGGAAAAATTAGCCTATTCAGTAAGAGGTCCATTCTGTTATAATGAAATGCTTTGCCATGCCGTTGAAGGAGGACATAAAGCAAGAGGAACATAAAGATAAACATGTTTTCTCAGTTTTCTTTTGAAATAAACCCCTTATTTTATCTTCCTAAGAAAAAATATCATATAAAACTTACTAAATGTTACTGCATTTTAATAACCTCACTCAAAGATTATGGGATGGAATAGTGTATTTTGAACAAATGCTACACAGACTGTGTGTATTCTGCAACATTATTGTCTTCAGTTGTGAGGCTGATTTTCAGCTAACCAGCCAAGCAGTCCTTGGAAATACTACAGGCAGCAAGAGTCCCACAGGAAGTGGTATTTGTGATTCAGTCAGCGGCACCTTGCCCACTGAGTCAGTGTTGAGCCAGGGTCCAAATGTGTTTCTAGCGTGTGGAATATAAAACTGAAGTCATGATTGCTGCAGCCACTGGGAAAATCACTGAACTATTGACGAGAACCGGGATATTAACCACAACATCCCAGATTCCAGACAGGGATAATTACAACTTTCCCCCACTTACTTCACTGGGAGAATAATTCTTCTAATTTTCTCTAAGTCTTGTACTTTTTTTCCTGCACTTAACAGATCACCATCCTCTAGGTGTGTTGGAAGTATGAGTGCCACAACTCAGATGTGCAGTCTGTCTTTCTGTGGGCTATGCTGGAAATGCCAGGTGTGGCACCTGCTGTTCTGCAATTCCATGACTTAGCCCACTTGGAGAGGTCAATGGACACCATCACTGTAACCTACCTGAGCTTTTCCAGCTAGTTCAGTTTTGCAGCTGAAGGGATGTGCTGAGGCATTTGCAGTACGTTTCCTCTCCAGGCTCATGACCCAGTAGATGTGCACAGTGACTCAGAACAGCCTTTTCTAAACAAAGTCTTAATTCATGGGTAGGAATTGAACAAACCTCAGCTAAGTTTAAACTGAAGATGCTCTGCATGTGTGATCTTTCCTACTGGCTTTCACGTGTCCCGTACAGAATTGTTCTCTACTCACTAGGTTTTCTGCTGCTTTCTTTTTTTTTAATCCAGTTGTTATATATACTTTAAAATTTAACAAAAATAAGTCTTAAAAAAAGATGTTTAATGTCATTCATCCACACACTAATTTATGTGAAGGTTTGTGGCAGCAAAATTCGGCATCTGGATTTCGAAGGTAATGTCAGAAGTTGCTGTGAAAAATCACAACTACAGATCTGAAGTTGTCCAACAGGCAGTCTAAGTGCTGTGACCCTGCATGTAGTTGATGACATAGTGCTTAGAATCTTAAATATTTTTCATGTCAATTGTTCACAGAAAGATTTTTGTCCTTTTCCCGATTTTCATTTTTTGTAATTATGAAATAATATCTACCTGCATTTGACTTAAATTTAGAGAAAAATTAGTAGGACTTTTGGTAATGCTTGTTTTGGACCTGCTAACATTTTGGTTAGTCATTACTAGCTACATATAAATGGGTTGAATTTTGTAGCAGGTAGATGTGGTTTGGACCATTTAGTTAGATTCTGTCATCTGTATGTAATGGCTAACTGATTTCTAGGGTTATGGAACATATTAAATGTTAGGTAGCTCGTTTAGCAGGGGGATAAGTTTGTCAACAAGTGAGTTTCTCCATTAATGTTGGGAATGTGTTTAAATGTTACAGGTGTCATCTTGGCTGGAAGGGGTTCAGCAACGGGTGGTGCAGTAGCTTCCACTGCAGAGTAAGGGACATAAGCATGCAAAATTCACTTCCCTGGATGCAACAGCACTAACTCTGAGCACCTGCTGGATCTGAACTTGCACATCCAAGCCTCTTTGTTCTTCATTCCATTGGAGTGAGGAATGGAGGATTATTCAACATGAGAAACAGTGACAAGATTTCACTCTGAAACATGATCAAGAAGTTCTCTTGGTGTCATATGTAAAGCACAGGATCATGCACAGCACACCAATCAATCCTGATCTCTCCCCTTCTCCTTCCTTTATCTTTCCTCCACCCTCCAATACAAAATTTTCCGCTTGGTCATGAAGGAAGTGAGGGAGCCTGAATGCCACCCCAGGAAAGAAAGCTAGAGGAAGGGCTGGGTGACTTAGTCAAGCAAAGGGGAGGAGAAGGAAATGGTCATTGAAAAATAAGGTTCTAAATACAGGGCTTTGGATGAGAAATATATGGAAACACTTCTTTAGAAGTGAGGAAGGGGAATAATATATGCAAAACTGTTTAATCATATGCAATTAGTAATTGGAGATTTCAAGGCCTGGGGCCTTGTGTGAGACCAACTGCCAGCAACATGGATTTAGAGTGTCATTCTCACTATGTATTGTATCAGAAATGCCTATTTTTATGGAACTCCTGGTACCACTTTGCCCTGTAGTCCACCCACATAACAGTCTGGTTGACCATAACTCCATCTTGATTGGAATCTTTGCTGATGCCTTCATCTGTCATATCCTGACTGTTGCAGCACCTTTCTTTGTGGCTTCTCTCTCAGATATGATGATTTAGGCTGTCTACATTCTGACACAAAAACCACAACAACACAAAAAACTGATCGTGTCATATCCAGTTACCGTATTGGTGTACTTGGCATGTGTTGATTAGTATCTGTTTAGTTAGGAAACCAAGTAGCTGTTGGTGTTTGTACTGTGCTAACATACACTAATGTATTTCGTGTTAGCCCATCCTAAGGTTTTTTTCCCTCTTTTTCAGATCTTGCTTGGCTTAAGTGTTGTTTTTAAGGTATTTCTTCAACTAGCAGGTCTCCCGTAGTTCTGCGAGCATCTACAGGAGCCAGGCAAGCTGCCTGTGAGCATGCTGGGGTTTGGAAGTGTATTGCTCTCATTTTATAATGCTGAAAAGATTTGCATAGTGCAGAAAATGAAAAACTTTTAGAAGTTATTCAGTCAGGAATGCTGATATCCTATACCTGTATTGCCATAGCATGGAAGCTCACAGAGTGCAGGTGATGAGTTGGGTTAGTTGGCAAGAGCTGTGAGATCACAGAGAGCGGAGCCCCTTTGCAAGCACACAGGCTTCCTGACAAATTCTGCTCTTAAGGGCTGGCAGAAAAGAACTAAACAAATAGTAACATTGTTAGTTTTAGATTTCATTACTTGACAACCTCTTTCCTATCCTGAGCTTCCTATTGGATATCCTTTCATATCCTGGGCTGCATCGAAAGCAGTACGGGCAGGAAGTCGAGGGAGGTGATTGCCCCCCTCTAGTCCGCTCTGGTGAGACCCCACCTGGAGTGCTGTGTCCAGCTCTGGTGTCCCCAGCAAAGGAAGGACATGGACCTGTTGGAGCAAGTCCAGAGAATGGACACCAAGGTCATTATAGGGATGAGGTGTCTACGAGGCAAGGCAAAGAGATTTGGGATTGTTCAGCCTCAAAAGGAGAAGGCTTTTGGATAACCTAATTGTGGCCTTCCAGTACCTGAAGGGGGTCCATAAGAAATATGGAGAGACGTTTTCAAGAGCCTGTAGTGACAGAACAAGGCGGAATGGTTTCAAGCTGAAAGAGAGTAAGTTTAGATTAGATAGTAGGAGGAAATTCTTTACTGTGAGGGTAGTGAGGCACTGGAACAGGTTACCCAGAGAAGTTGTGGAGGCTCCACCTCTGATAGTGTTCAAGGCCAGGTTGGATGGAGCTCTGAGCAACCTGATCTAGTGATGTGTGTCTCAGCCCATGGCAGGGGGGATTGGAACAAGATGATGTTTAAGGTCCTTTCCAACCCAAACTGTTCTATGATTTGTAGCCTTTGGGGAACTGTGAAGATATCAATACATGCTGAAGTAGTTAGTTCAAGTTGTGAGGAAGAGTTAGTAGTTGAAGGCTTATTGGAAAGATCTTGCGTTGCCAAGCAGCTAAGGCACCTCAGCCGCTTTAGGGAGATACATGTAGGATGAACACCTGGCACCACTCCTTGATGGCTGTTTATATTGTGCTTATACAACTCATTTGCTTACAGTGGACCTCTTCGCTTTATCCAGCCTATCAGCAAGCAAAAATTAGGTGCTGTCTCCCCTAACTGTAAGCTTACCCACAGATTTTTTTTAGGTGTATCAGGGCAACTTCCCCATTTCCTTCAGACACATAAACAAGAACACCATGTTTAGTGGCAGCAGGAAATTTCTGTTTCTTTCACTTCCTGGGAAAGTACTTTTCTTAATTCTTTTTCTCCTGTAGTAATAAAAGCTCTACTAGCAGATTCTTCCCCAGTAGTTCAGCCTTCTGACAAATCATTGTCAGTTAATTCCCTGAAAGCAGCTAATTGAGTTGTTTCCAGGTGCAGGAAGATATTGCATTTTCACAGATCCCTTTCTAGACATGAGATTTCTTTCTGAAGTGTGTGGCAGTAGGCTCAGCCACCAGACAAAGACCTCTGTCAGATGCAGGCCTCAGTACACCTGCATATTATTTGTCAGCTGAAGATGCTCATACAGGAGCATCTTGCCTGTCTCTGCCTCACATATTCATTTGCCTTAACTTCTTACTTATAAGTGCAGGGGGAAAGTAAAGTAAATTTTTCAAGGTCATAAGCATTCAGATTGAAGAGTAGGACCGAGACCTGCCCATTATTCCAGTGCTTGAATTTTAGCCCGAAGTTTCCCAAACTACTGCCTGAAGAGGGCTGGGTTATTATTTAGTACGAGTCCTCCTTGTGCTATTTCCAGTGATCTAAAAAAAAAAAAAAAACCTAAAACTTTTTGACACCTAGCAGTGTGAAAACATACAGAGCAGTCAAAGAAAAAGATAAGCTCAACCATCTCCCCTCCAACCTTCCACAGAGAAGTCAAGTAATTTTCAGGCCCACTGGGTCAATGTACCCATCAGCAATTTTCAGGAGTATCACAGACAGCAAAGACTGATGCTGGAAACAACCGTATCTTTAGCATTACAGCCATTTATTCGTATCAATGACTGTATTTCCCTACTACTTTTTTGAGTTTCCATGGCTTGCTGGGGAGGTCGTGAATGTAAGTGAGAGATGGGCATATGTTTGCAGCTGTGAAAGAAAGTAATGTGGAGCAAGCTCCCTGTTGAGGTGTGATTCACTTGATCAGGATATTTCTGAAGAGTTTTTGTCTTTTTCATGGACAAAAAGCAAATACCTTAGAATGGATGATACTAAAAGTTAAGACAAGTTCATTGTCTCTGATGGAACTTCATGGAAATTTAGTTCCTTTTCATTGTTCTTGTTTCAAAATAAAATGTTAGAAATGAAGTCCAGGTTTAACTCTTTTTCTCTGACTTGAGTTCTGTTTTTGAGTTGTGTTGTTAAATGCTTATGAGCAATCAGCTTCAAAACATGAGAACAAAAAGTTGATAGTTTTGACTTTGAGAATTAGAAACTACTAGACATCCTGAAGCCTGTTCCATTTTTGAGGTAATGAGACAGGAATGAGTTGCACATTGTGAAATTATAGTCTGCTTCAATTCTCTCTACTAGTAAAATACTTTGCCTGCACAATTAATATATTTGATTTCTTTAATTAAAACACTATTAATCCTTTCATGGAAATAATTTCATGAAGGCATTCTAAGAAAAACAAATATTTTTAATGCAGCTGCTTGCCTCAAAAAGGAGTAGAGTGTTCCACAAAGTATTATTCCATGAAGATCAAAAGTATCTGCCATACCTGGAAAAGACGTAAAGAGAAATAGTTTCATGGAGGAATGCTAGAGTTCATCTTTCCACTGCACTGGTCTGGTAGGATAGGAACTAAAATTAGGATCTTTTTGGTAGGAAGTATCTTTTCTTGGAGTTCCAGACAGATCAATAAACCAGTTCTCACCTGAAAGTAAGGTGTAGCTGGGTATTGCTACTCAAGCAGCAATAAATGAAAGAAATTTATCCCATATTAATTCTAGAATTTATCTGACATGATAGAGTGATGGGTTGAAATGGCATCGTGTCCTCACAGGGAATAAATTCTGTGTTACTCCAAAGATATGCAGAAAGCAGGGTTTCTGTAATATGTTTAAAAGTAGTCTGTGATAACAGAATAAAAGAAATTGTCAAACTCTAAAGCAAGGGCCTTAATTACCTGATGTTGTACTAAAGGGCAAGGTGTACTGCATATTATTTTCTGTCCTGTTATGGAAACTGTTTATTTTTGCCCTTCCAAATGAGCCAGAATTTGCAAACACATATGTTTCAGGGAATGCTAGCAGTATGAGTTTCTCAATAAAATGCCTTGTGTGTTCTCACTGCTAATCTGCAACATCGCAGAACTCACCAGTGCATCCTGCTGCGTGACATTGCATGGGCATTTGGTCACGTTGTATTTGAACTAATTTGAGATAAACAAGGGTGGGCTGTACAGTTTTGTTTAGTTTTTAAAGATTTTTAAAGTATGATAAGAATAGTCCAGTGTGTTGAAATAAATTCCTTGTGGAGTTCAAATTCATTGTTGGTTTATCTTGTAATCTAGTATTAATCCTGACAAGAAGTATGTAAACACAGCTGAAATTGATTAAGATATCTTCTTGGGTAAAAAAAAAGAAAGAATACGGTTTGGGCTGGCTTTTTAAAAATATTTTTGAAATAAAATAGTAGCGAACAAAAAAGAGGTCTTAAAATTATTTAATTAGTAGCTGAATAACCAAAGTGACCATTTAAATATAGGAAGATTAAGGCAGGTAAATTCTTTATTATTGTGAAAAGTAATAAAACAAGCAGGCTTTGGAAGAAAGATTTGTAGCTGTCACACACCATGTCCAGTTCTTGCTAGATTTGACACACATTAAGGAACATAGCTGTTTTAGGACAGAACTTAAAAAGAATAGATAACTCCCTGCAAACTGTATCTGAAATGTCCTGCAATACAGATGGGAAGCACAGTTGGTACAGGTACTCCTGAGGCAGCTTTACATTTGCTAACTTGGCTCCATCTAGTAGAGCTTCAGGGGCATGGAGGATTCCGTGTTAGACCTGGAGTCCCTTCTGGCCATGCAGAGCTCAAGCTGCCATGGTGGCAGCTGGGAAGAACATATGCTTAAAGCTTTTGTTGTTGTATTGTTACTGGATTGCCCCATAGACAGATCAAAAGTGTGAACCTCACTCAAATCTCTGCAGCACAGCTCAGCCAAGTTACAACCATTTCCAAGCTGCTTTTCTGTGGACTGTACCACTGTCTCAAATCCATAGAGCAAATCTCATTGACCCCCAGTTCTCTTGCAACTCTTATGCCAAGGCTCACCAGCAGACCCTCTGAGCAGCACTGTCCTGCTGTCTGCTCAAGTGCCAACTCAGTGATGATCCAGCCTCCAGGCATAAAGGCAGTGGGATAAATTATGTGCTCACCTAAAGTATGTGTTTCCTTGTCCTATGTAATTTTTGTATCTCAGTTCTGAAATTAGTGAAGCTGTATGTGCTTCTGCCATTCTGTTTGCTGAGGTGCATGTAACATACTATACTGAGGAGGTTTGTCATAAAACTGCTTGTTGACTTTAAAGTGCAGGAAGCTCTTCATTGAATCACTAACCTGGAAAAGGAAAAGCAAGGTAGTATGAGCAAAGTAGCTGACTGATGGAGGACTACGAATTAGTCATATTTACTGTAGAATGTAGTATTTACAGTAGGATGTGTTCCTAAGATAGATGGGGGTACTCTGAGAAATTTGTGTGAAAGGTATCAATGACTTGTCCATTTTCTTTCTACCTGTGTCCTGTGCACTATCTTACCACGTTCAACTATTTTCCCCAACTATCTCATGGTGGGCAATCTTTCCCTGAGCAGGCCAGATTATCCTCCTACAAAGCTACCCTTGCATCATCAGAGGCATGTCCAGTGGAAACCATTAACCCAACTCCCCTTCCATCAGCTCCCCCCCACCTCTTACAGTTTTTGCTTGCCTCCTCTCATCAGGTGGGTTTCTATTTGAGGAAATCATCTGGTTATTGAAATTGATTGTTTTTCTGGTCTGATTGCTGTGTGGAGTTGTGACTGGAAAGTTGTGCCAGTCCACAAGGATGGGGCAAAATAGAAGGGTATCCTTTACTTATTTTCTATCTGTATGTTAAATGCTGCTGATTTGACTGTGTGATGCACCAATTTATTCGCAGCAGAGAGAGACTACAAGAATGAGGGGATCACACATTGCAAGACTAGTAGACACCTTTCAGCCTGGTTTGTTAAGTCAGGTTACTTTTCTCTCTCAAATTACAAAAGAATTTGGAAGGTAAAGCTTACTTTTTGTCTCGGTTTCCATCTATGTCTGAGCATTTCTATCTGATGGTAACTCCACAGTCAATAACCAGAGTAGTTCTCTCAAATATGTATAGTAAGGACTCTTGCTGCTGTTTTTTAACTGCGGAAGTAGAAGTGGAACTCAAATGGCTCACTTTACCAGCTGGGCTGGAAACTCAGGAACACCAAAGTACCAAGTCCCCAGATAGGATTTCAGTGAAAAATCAGTATTTATGGATGGACTAAAGAAACTGTCGCATTGTCTTCACTCTCAAATTATTTCATAGACTCAACCAAAACTTGTGAATAGAAGTACATTAAGAGCTTACCATTTTAACTTCCAGGTATTTCAAAAAGAAATCAGTCTGTTATATCTGCAAGTTCCTGCTTATTGTTTCCCGTGGGCAAAGATAGAGCCTAGGGCTGTGCAGTCTTGACAGCTGACAGCGATTCTGGAAAGATACTGTGGCACTACCAGATACTGTGCTTGTCACACTATGTTTTAAAAGTAAACTAATTCAGTACATATAGCAAGAAAGCAGCATTGCATTTTTGTTACTAATGTATGAATACTACTTAAGTGATTAGAAAAATTTCTGAAAAATGGTAAACATCTTATGCTCTGATGAAGTAGCTCAGTTTCGGACTGGTCATTAGGCTGATCATTTACAAATAGTGAGTCAAAAGATGTCCCAAGCCACACCCTTACAATGCCACTGACGTCACAGTTTGTGACCTTCGAACAGTTGTGTTCACTGTTCTCAATGATGCAATTAGGAAATGAAATGATGGTGGTATTGTATGCTACTTTTACAGCATCATTAGTTGTAATAGTGAGAGCTCTGATTTTAAGAGTACAATTAGTAGGAGGAAGTAGCACAAATAGTCACAGCAACCAAATACTTCTCTGTGTTGCTTTTGGTCAACAGGGGCTCCTTTTTTTTTTTTTTTTTATTTTATTTGGTAAGGAAGAGGGCCAACTATTTTTAGTCACTTGAAATAAACTAGGAAGAAGGTAATCCAATTTTCAAGAGAGCTTTCCATCAGTCTGCTAAAAAATTCTTACTAAAAATAGAAGCAAAAGTAGAATTTTATTTGCCTTTCTCATAAAAAAAAATTTAAAGTATTTAAATGCTTCCTAGCGAGCAGGTCAGCCCTTTTTAAGATCAAAAGACAAAATTAAACCCATGTCCATAAAACTGGCATACACAGTTTAGAAATGGAAGGGAGACCAACTTGCTGGTTTTGCTGCTCTCAAGTGTAGGTGAGAGGTGGAAAGAAAGCTGTGGCAGAGAGCTATAGCTAAGGGTATATATTGCACGGATTGCCAGCCAGAGTTGTCATCTCCCACACTCTGATCCCTCCTGTAAAGTCAATCACAGGAGCACATTTGATTTCTGGCAGCTCTGGTCATTACTCATTTCCAGTTGTGTGCTGGGAATCACCTGCTCTAGGTAACTGCCAGCACTTTACCTGCGCCAAAAACAATCCCACTCAGAAATGTAAGGCAAAGTCTCCTTGCAAAGTTTTGGAATTCTCCTGAATAGTCTCAGACTTAAATTTCCATAACACGTGATCTAGAATAAAAACCCTAATAAACATACTACCTTTCTGGAGAAGACGAGCTGCAAACTACATCTGATATTCTGCATACATGAATGGCATAAATAAATAGTTTAGCTGAAGCAGGAGGCACCAAAAGTTTAAATTACATGGTTTAGAGGTCAGCAGAAAAACAGGGTGCAAATTTAAGTCTTGAGTTCCATTCCAGGGCTCTATTTAGATATCTTCAGTGAAATCATGTGGGCACTGAAGTGCCCTGAGGGCAGTGTGTGTGACTGTGCATGATGTTTTTGGTTTCATTATTTCCATTTTTAATGGCTCTACAGTGATAAATCCCTTCAACTCTTATTTCTGTCAGAAAATATTAAGAAAAGTAGCCTCCTGTTCTAGAAAATACAAAGTAGTTATGAAAAAATCATTAATAACAACAAACCCCTTTGAAATTAAGAAGTTTTCTGATGCCCGTATATCTGACTCCTACATCAAACTTTCCTGGAAATTTTCAACCTTATCATTTAAAATAAATGATAAATATTTGTATTTTTATGTTTTTCATACTCCACATTCTTTCTTAGCATTTAATGTGTTCCAGTTTGTAAATACAAGCGATTACAGGAATGCTTAGTACTTGGTAATTGGAACAGATTTGTTTATTCATTGAGTTTGAAATAAAGTGGCCTGTCAGGCCAAAGTTTACAGTTCTCCCCCTGCACTTGGAACATTGCATTTGCTTGCATGCCTGCTGACTCTAATGGAGTCAAAGGAGCTCTGGGTCATTCATGGTAGATTAGTTTAGTTTGGGTGTGGAGTAATTTTTAAGATTACATAAAGGACCTTGATATGTGAGTTCTATATTTAGAATAAAAAACCTAGTGAAAATCACATGCCATGCTAACGGGTGATTCACGTCCATAAAGTGTATGGAATTACCTTGAGTACATTGAAGTGTTGTGGGGTTTTTTTAAATGTGGTTCCTTCAGTTCACCCTTTTGAAGATTTTTTGAGTTGGCACTTAAATTTGATGTTGACTTAGCTGTCTTAAGCTGATCACCCCAAAACATTTTTTCATGTGTTTTTTGAAAGCTCTTGCAATCTATACATATTTTCTTTATTACTCCTTCAAAAGCCTACGATGGAGTAGGATTTTGTTGTTTTAAGCATTTTATAAATGCGTAGAAAGTCATGCTTTAAAAAAATTCACACCTCAACTAATACACCATTATTTGGTAAGAAAGAAAATGAGAAACTACAGTATGGGAAGTTCAGCTGGCAGAGCAAGATAATGAAATTGAAATCTAGAAAGAGGAATCAATGACACTAAAATAAGGATTTCCCAAATCATTTCCATCAGCTGCAAAGTCACTTCCTGTGTATCTCTGTCCTCTCAACTCATAGACATCTGCCCACCTAATAGCTACCACAAATATTGACAAATTGTGATCTTCAGTCTTAAAGATGATATGTCTATCACAAGCAGTCTTTCCTGTGGTGTGATATGGTGGTAATTTTTGTGGAGATTACAGGTTTGTGTTTGAGTCTTCCATTTGAGACATAGTAAATCAAGAGTTGTTTACTTTCCGTTGATACATGGTATTGGCATTCTAGCTGGAGTGTTTACTGCCTGCCAAAAATGTGTTTATATGCTAGTTCTTTACAGAACACAACACTTGAGAAGTGAAACTTCAGACTTTTAAAAACAATATATGCATACTTAACAGCAGCAGTCCCATCTGCTTCTTCCCAGCTTTACTGCTATTATCAGCCATTATCTGTCAATTCCTAGAATTAATTTCTCCACCAGAAGAAAATCTGGACTATTGCTCTTTGAACTACTATCAGCCAGTACTGATATTGTTAGACTTTTCTGAGTCAGGTATTTTACAGGTCCTACATTTTTTCAAGCAAAATGTTGTTCAATTTGAGTTGAAGTGTCCAAAAAAAAGAGCCCTGTTAGGAAAAAACAGTTTCCCATGTGGAAGACAGAGTTCAGCAGCTGATAATGGTAACAGTGTCTTGATCTGATCACTGTGAAATGATGAACAAATCTGTAACTTTAACTATTTGGAATAAAGACTGCCACAGAATACAGATGTTAGAGTAACCAAGGCCCGTGTTTTACGAAAATTACAAGTGTCATCATGTGCTGGTTTATGATGATAGATGTTGTGAGTCAGCAGCAAAATCCCCCAAACTTCTGTAGAATTCCTGCCCCTGAACTGCAAAGATGGTTAAAGAACTTCTTCCTGCATATAAATTTCTATCATTACACCCTTAAACCTGTACAAAGTTAATTCAACAAAGATCTCTGACGTGCCAAATATCCAAAGGGATGGATAGATTTCAACAATTCTTCTGCCATCAGTCCCTTATTTTCATTTTGATATGTCTTGGAAGGGAAGGAGAAAAGACTAAGGATCTGCTTGTCTTTCTCTTGCCCTCAAAGTGTAAATGACTGAAAACTGCCCTTAAGGGCATAGCTAATTTGATACTAATAGGAAATACTAAATGAACTTCAAAATGTTTTCTCTGGGAAAAAAACACACATCCCCAGGCACTTAACAAGGGTAATACAAGGATAATTAGGAGATATAAAGTGAGCAGTTTTCCTCTGCTCTACATGCACAAAAACTTCTCAAAGTCAGTGGGGATTAAGATGGGCATGTTGGAAAAGTCAAATATCGTCCTACTGGGACAAGCAGCGGTACAATAGAGATGGTAGTGCCTGGTAGAAAGAGTAGAGAAGTATGTTTTGGGCCTGTTGGGAGGAAGTAGTTTAATTTTAATAAATGGAGGTTAAGTACTAACTTCCAGAATCTTTATGATTTTGGCAGAATTAAGTTAAACATAAATTCAAATTATGCTATCTGTTTTCCTCACTGGTTAAAGCTGTACTTGCTCTTCTTCCACAATGACCACTCATGTACCTCTCATTAAATCATAGAATCATAGAGTCATAGGTTGGAAGGAACCTGAAAGATCATCTTGTTCCAACCCACCTGCCATGGGCTGGGACACCTTTCACTAGACCAGGTTGCTCAGAGCCTCATCCAACCTGGCCTTGAACACTTCCAGGGATGGGGCACCCACAGTTTCTCTGGGCAACTTTTTCTAGTGCCTCACCACCCTCACAGTAAAGAATTTCTTTCTAATATCTAATCTAAATCTACTCTCCTTCGGTTTGAAACCATTCCCCCTTGTTCTGTCATTACATGCCCTTGTAAAATGTCTCTGCCCCACTTTCTTGTGGACTCCCTTCAGGTACTGGAAGGCCACAATTAGGTCACCCCAAGGTTTTTTCTTTTTCAGGCTGAACAATCCCAGTTCTCACAGCCTTTCCTCACAGCAGAGCTGCTCCATTCCTCTGACCATCTTGGTGGCCTCCTCTGGACTTGCTCCAAACAAGTCCATGTCCTTTCTGTGCTGGGCACTCCAGAGCTGGACACAGCACTCCAGGTGGGGTCTCACCAGAGTGGAGCAGAGTGGGGAATCACCTCCCTTGACTTCCTGCCCGCACGGCTTTGGATTCAGCCAGGATATGGTTGGTTTTCTGGGCTGCAAGCGCTCTTTGCCGGATATCCTGCTGCCTCCCGTGTAAGGCCCCTTTCCCTTTTCTCTCTGTGTTCTGCTGTCTGTTATTCTATCCGTGTACTTAATTCCACTTAGTGGAGGGGGACTGGCAACGTGTACACTGTGCACCAGCACACATCACATGCATTATCCTGTCCTTGCCCTAGGAGGATGAAAAGTAGATACTTTTTGTATCATCTTTCACATTTCTTGACTTTTTTAGTAATTAAAAATCCATTCTGAATCAGACTTCCACTTCTCTGGAGATGTTAATTTTAGTAAGAGAAAAGAGTAAGATACTGTGCTGTTTGGCTGAGAAAGATACCCCTTCTTCCACTGCTGATAAGGATTTTCTTCCTATGATTAATATCTCTACCAGATCGAAACCTGGACTAATGTTTTCTGAACATTGGTCAATGTTGGTAATTTTAGATTTTTTCCTGTCTGTTATTTCACAGATCACACACATTCCATACAAAAGGCTGTTCAGCATGTGTGCAAATGATACAGTTAAAGACAGAGGCTCAGAAGATCAAATTGTCGCTCTTTATGTTTATTTAAGTTGAGCTCCTGAACGAGATGGATTTCAACGAGATTTATCATATCATTTTCTCATGTTGTTTAGAAAATCCCTGCCTCTGGACTAATTTGTTACAGAAATTTTTATTCCAGGTTTTTATTTGGAACATTTTGCACGACCATATAGTAATTTTGTGAGCAAAATAAAATACGTTAGTATCCTTAACCCTCTTCCCTTCTAGCATAGTAATACCAGCACAAAGATTTATAGTAGTATAGAAATATTATAAAAAAAATTCTACTTGCTTGTCATTGGTAATCATTTCTAATGCAACCTGAAAATTTCTTCTAATCTGAAATTTTGAAAAGTTAAAATCTGTAAGTCTTGCAGATGTATTCCTAGGTTGCACATAGTACTGATTGATTCTCTTGCAACACTCAGGGAGGAGTAATGATCAGGTGCTCTTAACTTGTGTATTTCATAGCTTTTCTTCACCAAGAATACAGAATTTATGTATGTTAAAACTTCTTGGTTTCTGAGAACAATCAATGCTAATTAAATTTAAACCACTTATTTGATGCCCCAGAAAAGTTCTTACTGACAGACTTAAGCATAATGAATTCCTGTATTGCTTGGAGCTCTGTGTTCTGCCCGTGCAACAGACCTGTCTCTTCTCTTTAACAATATTGAAAGCCTGTGTGCTTTACTGTCCTTGTCAGGAACTAATCTATAGGATTATTTTATTGCTGCTGACACGCACAAATAGAATCTGACACTTGCAGCCACACAGCTGTGTGAGGTTTACCCACCCAAAATCTTTCAAGGGATAGATTTTTGTTCTTAAATACATACATTAAAATCTACATTTGAGTTTTTATGTATAAAATATGCAGAATTAAGTTCTGAGATTCAGTCATATGAATTGGGAAAGGAAAAAAAGTATTTACATGAACTTCTTGTGTGAATTTCTTTTGGTGTTTCGTAGATACCTGTATGTATAGTGAGGGTCTGCTGTGCATTGTCTTTTAGTACCTGTGTTTCTGTTGATGTCAAGAGACATGTAAATCACATTTAAAGTGCCTATTTTAGCAATAGACTTCATGATATGCTTGATCTAGATAAGAAAATTGGATATAATACCATGCAAGTACAGCTCAGTAAGCAACCTTCCCCATGTTTGTGGGCCAAGTGATGATAAAAATCAAGGTGTGTAGAGATGTACCTGCTTTGATAGTACTGGTGCCAGAGCACAGACTGAGTTTTCCATCCAGTTACCAAAGAATTCAAAGTCTAAGTCTTACATGAATGAAATATTGATGTAGTTGTACCAATGTCTGAAAAATAAGGTTCCCCTTTGAAGTACTTCTTGGCATTTCAAATGCATAGGAAACAGCACGGCTCTCCTGAAGCATGTTAGTTTATCTCTTTAGAAGAAAAACCATATGGCTTCTTATCAGGTGTCACCTTATCTGAACTTGAGTCCATACAGGGACCACATGCTGGCAGCCCATATGACTCATTCCCCAGATCTAACATGAAACTAAGCTTTCTTTGTGTGTTCAGTGTTTCTGATGGCAAAGAACAATTTTTAGACATATCTGCCCCTTTGTTACTTTGATCCCCACAGGAGTGAAAGGATTGCAATAGCATGAGCAAGAGGACTGCCTAACATCAGTCAGGTTTTCAACATATTTTTCAGCTGCTTCCTTTATTGACGCTATTGTAAATAAGTTTATGCAATCATGACTTGACGCTAAGTCCGTCTTGCTTTACATAACTGTGGGCTGCCTTTCCAAACAAAGTAGGATGTGACTTAAGTAGCCCTTTACACTGAATAGACTATCAGCCTCCTAGGATCATCTTTATTCATTTCCTCTGCACAGATCTGCATTCCGTACATTGAGGCCTCTCTTAGTCTGTTATGTGCAGTTTGTTAATGACTATTAACCACTAGCCAAATTGCATTTTTTCTTTCCTTTCAATTTACATCTCAGGTCTTGACTGATCTATCCATGATCCTACATGAAATTTGTGATTTTGTTTCAGGTTGTTTCCCTCTGGCCTGCCTTTTTTGGTGCCCCTCTTCTGTGGCATTGAAGCCTGATTATTTTACACTTGTGCCGTTTCAAAGAGTCATTGCATTGGTATGATGGATCACGTTTGATCCTATATCCATGTGTGCTCGATTTCAGTTAACTTAAATTCCTTTAAAAGAAACTGGAGCAAAACAAAACAGACGTTTGAAAAAACAATTGCTCCATTCAGTTCCAAACAATTATTTTGGCTACATGGTGAGGTTTGAAAACCCACTAAAGCTACACAGAAGCCTTTGGTGGATAAAATCAGTAAACTGAAATGTAAATTTTGACAGGGATTAAGAGAAAAATATTACAAATAATTCAGAAAAGGGTTAATCCTGTAAAATCAAACAAAATAATCACATGCCAGCTTAAGTTTATTGGGAAAGAGAAGCCAGTGACTGATTTGGTTAGCCTAGTGGATGTTAGGAAACGTGAGGAAATGTAGACAATTGCTGTGACTGCAAACCAACTTTCTGTATCTTTCTTCTCTATTTTTGGATAACCTGTCTTAGACATGCTTTCTCCTTGTAATGTACATTTAAAAAAGAGATATCAAAAAGAGGGGTGCCTGATCAAACCAGTAGTTCAGAAAGAAGTAGTGCTGTTAGGAGATGAGCAACATCCCAAACTTCTGAATGAACTTCAATATGAAGTATAGGAATGTTAAAAACTGCTGCTGTTCAATTAAAATTGCTGCTGATGGGGATCAGAATTAGTAAGTAGTGCTCTTGTGTTGAAAAATATTCCAAGGTTAACTCAGTATTGTATACCACAAAACCTTACCTTTATTCCCAACAATTTTTTGAAACTGTAGTTGAAATAGGGAGCTTTGGAAGATGATGTTCTCAAAGTATGAAAGAAAACAGGTTTTGCAAGGGTAAATCTGTCAGTAGAATGTGGGATGAATATGAATGAGGTGATACCATTTTATGTTTTAGAATTTTTATTTTAATATGCTAAAGAAATTGAATAATCTTGTGGTAAGAACAACAACAAAAAAAACTTGGAATGGAATAAAATAAGTAACTTTTTGGACCTTCTGTTGTTTTCCTCCCATATTGGCATGGCTACTCTGATGGCATTGATGTGGAACTAAACCATGATTATACTGTTTTTTTCTGTAATGGAAATAGTCTTTCAGATCTGGCTTCAGCTGTTGGTTTTTCTGTTAATTGCTTATGGAATTCATGGCAAAGCTGCATAATTCAGGGACATGTTCAGAGACTTAGCCCAACCTAGGAAATAAAATAATCCTCCCATAAATTATGAGTATATGGAGAAGGCTGTCACATTGTTTTCTTGAGTAGTTTTAAAAGCTCAAAAATACTGATCAGACAGGACTTTCTCTTTTTTATGTTAAATACAGTGTGATAGTTGGAAGTACCTTGAGTGCAATTCTGGCACTATGCAATGTAAATATATTATTATAACAATATGCTGGAGAAAAAATGTGTTGAAGAGAACAAATGGAGTTTGGTGAATCAACATTGCAAATACTGTTACACAGAGAAGCTCCACAGTTTGTAAGATTTCATTAAAGTAATTTTCAGGTACTTCTGAAAATGTTATGATGTGTTCACATGATCCAATGACTGGATATGAAGAAATCAGAAATGACTCATGAAATATTTGCAAACCAAAAAGCCTTCAGTGGGAATGTTAAAACCAAACCTATTTACAGTGCAGTTACTCCTTTACTGGGCCATTACAGACTTCTTGCTGAATGCAAAAGCATGGGATTTTTGTGGTAGCCATTGTTACAGTTAATATGATAAACCACCCTGTAGCGTCCTTTGTTCTCAGATACCAGTGATATACTGGAAAAATAGAAGTTTCAGGCCTTTTCCATTGAAAGGGGCATTTGGGAATACTCTGTCAAAAGTTAAGGTATGCTCTTAAAAGTCTGAGACAAATCTGAATTTTGCTAGCTGAACTTCTGTACAGGTGAAGCAACTTTTCCTCACCTTTGTCAAATGAACTTGTGTTTAGTGAATCTCAAAAAGCACTAATGGCCTACTGGGATGAAGCTGACATGCTCATAAATTACCTGTCTTCATCTTAGTTCAACCATGTTAACCAGTGGAGTTCTGTATTTCCTAAGCTCTTATTTGTTGTTGTTACTTGTTGTCTGAAGTTGCCCAAGAATCATTTGAAGGGGTTTTATTAAAAAAGACTATAAAATCTCCAAGTCTGTCTTTTCTCCAGGATGTAATGCAGATGTGCAGTAGTTTACTCAGGATTTTAAAGAGCTCTCCATGAGTCAATGTCCCCAGTATTTTTCTTGGCACTTTTTTTAGATCTGAGGTTGCTGGGTCCATCCTCTGTAACCTCTGGTTTTCTGTGTTTTATTACTTTGGAGGCCTCTTTTAGAAAACCATTCCTGTTGGGCAAATTGTCTATTAATACCCTTGCCTTTAAGAACATAGCATATCTTTGAAATTTCTTGTATGTTAACAAATTCTGTCAGATCTGAAGAGGCAGATAGGAATGTTCATTCAGAGTGGTTATTTCAGATGCAGAGCAAAAGTCATTGTGTTACCACACCAGTATTTTGTGTCTTACAAGTGTCTTCATCAAATTGAATGAAGGATAACTGTCTTTTCAGACAGATTTTTACAGGCAGTAAAAGCTCTGTGCTGGTTGTCTCTCTTATCCAGCCAAGAACCCAAGATTTCCCTGGCTGCAGGAGACAGGTCTACGTTCCCTGTCAGAATCCAAGTTCTCCTACAGTTTGTAGTCCTTGCACTGTGTAAATCTAGTTCCTTAGCAGATGGTGGGAATGTCTGTTTCCTTCTCTTCTGCAGCCTGCTCTTTACAGGATTGTAATCAGTAAATGAGGTTCAATCCCTTGATCCCAGTATCCTGAACCCTGAGTATGGATGAGATTTATATATATTTCATTTCTCTCTTATTTTGAATCCTCAGTCAGCATAGAAATGCTGTCATAAGGATTTTCATTATAGTAATACTTCCACCTGTGCAAATGGGTCTTTAATTTGAGATGTTCCCATGAAGAAAATGTCTTTATTGAATCTAAATATATCTTACCTTATGCAAGCCATTGAAGATCTTTTAGCAATTACAGAAGCCATTTTTAAAAATGAAAGAAAGTGAGGTTTGTGTTTTTCCTGATTTTCAGATCTTTTTGAGATTTTATGACTGCTGGAGGCATCTTTCAAATAATACCAATTAATTAATTGTTAATTTAAAAGCTGCAAGTAATAGGATTATTATACTTTCTAGACACTGTACTACTTAACCTAGTCCCTATTTTCTTACATATTGACAAGGAAAGTAATGTTTTGAGTATATTGTGATGTATCTGTTTAGTGACTTTTCTTTGACAGTCATGGTTTTAACCTTCAATATTCCCAGGAAATAAGGACCGAGGCTTAGGGAAATCAAATAAACCTGCAGTCATAGCAAATTAAATAGCTGAGCTAATTCCTAGGTATCTGAAGGCAATGTGTCTCACTGAGGGTTTGGGCTGTGTAATGGATTATAATATTAGGCAAGGAATTAATTTCTGGAAGGAGTAATGTTTGTTAGAAAGATTTGAGGTCAGTGTGTCAAAGACTTAACCATTTCCATAATAGGCATAAACTAGAGAATACTTTTTTTACTGTTGGACAGAGAAGGAACTTGTGTTGAAGATTAAAGAGGAAGAGAATGATTTCTTTGAGGTTCGTTTTTTCCCATATTAGTATTTTTGTTTCTACATATCATAACAGGAATTGGTAACATTCACATCCACATGGTCTTGTGAGAAGGATGTCATCTGAGAGGCAGAGTTGTGCATAAATTTTTAGATTCGTTTTCTTTTCTAGTCTTAAGTTCAGGAATGATCCATCTGTGATACAGTGTCCTGCATTACTCTTTCTTCCATGAAATGTTAAAAATCATATTCAAAGGAACCTTAGGTTCATCCCTCTGTCCAAAAGCAGGGTCACTCCATCTGTGACATTGTTTCACCTGCTTTAAAAAACCTATGATAATAGAGACAGTATATGTTCCTCATCAATTTATTCTGATGAGAGCAGGCACTGCAACTGAAATCCCTTAGTTGCTGTCCTGTCTACCATGGGCATGTAAACATTTTATTTCTAGACTCCTGATGTACTCTAAGACTTGCACGGCATCCCACCTCCTGCCTGTGCCTGGGACTGATGTGATGTGTCTGATCTCTGCCACAGGGAGCGTTTCCTGAACCCCTGAATGCATTCGTTGGGTTCCTTCTGTCTCCTACAGAGAAGGTCTGTGCCCTTCTTGGCACTTAGAACTACACTCGGTGTTTCAGCTGAGGCTTTACAAGTGCCCAAGGGGACAGTGAAGTAGGATTAGCTCCTGTGTTGTGCAGGCCATACTCCCATGTAGACACTTCAGTACAATCCCTGCTGTTTTCACAACACCATGGTGTTGTTGACTCATCTGTGAAAGATTATAACCCTGGGATCTATTCCCACAGACCTGCTGCTGGGACAGTAGTATCCCAGCCAGTGCCATTGTCTCATTGAAGCTCATTTTCTTGTATTTGCCAAAAGAGATTAGCATTTTTTTTAATTGTTTTTCTAATTTGCCAAAATCTCCAAAATCATAATGTGATCTTCACCAGTATTTGAGCCCTGCATGTTGAATAATGATAATCTCTATTCTACCCTTCTTGCTGTTTTGAAAATATTGAACAGTCCTGGGTCAAAGGCAAACTAGTTTTTAAAACCCCACCCAGTGAAACCCCAACCAATATCAACTCTATGGCAATTAAAACAAAAAAACAGGTTTCTCTGGTTTGTTCTGAAGAACATTAAGTGTGCCAGGATAAGAAATCTGCTACTTGTTGATCATGCAGGCCAGCCTGCAGAGGCTGTGCTATCTGTGACCAGGAAAAGGAATGCGAAGAGCAGCCTCCATGCCCAAAAGGAAATTTAGGTTCTGGATTGCCACTGTGATGGCCCGTCTCTTCACAGCAGGCAGACTGAGTTACAAAGGTTGACAGAGGAGTCATGTATTCTTTCACAAGTCTACGAGTACCACAAAGGAATAAAACAAAGGCGGTCTCACATTCTCTATCCATAATCCCCATTAAAAAAGTGAGACTATTTAACATGATTACTATAGTTCATCTGATGTTCAGTACCATTAAATTACCAGTCTTTACACTTAATATATAATGGACAAAAAGGAGGAGGAAGCTGGGAGTTTCCCTGACAGTTTTGGGAATGCATATCAATTTGCTCAGTGCTGTGTGCATAGCAGGGATTTCTCTTATAGCAGAGAAATTGAAATCCAGTGTTCTGTGTTCTCTCTTGGCTCTTTCTAGACGCTCTCAGTTTAGGGAAGTTAACACTTCTGTGCTTGTATTTTCCTATATGACTAAAATGATCCAGAAATGTGAAAATGAAAGGGAGGTTTGAGAGGTCATGTAACCTCCCCACTGATGTATTATTAGTTATAAATTCCTGAGACATATTTGTGTTCAAACCTCTGGTGAATGGGACTTAAAACCTCCACAGCTAACTTCTTCAAGAGCTTTTTCCTTAGTAATGCAGTGTTTGTACTAACCCTCAGCTTCCACGTATTGTGCTTACTTCTTGTTTTCCCTACCATTAAAGAAGGAGAAAAGTGCATCACTATTCTTTTCATAACACCTTTCCTTAAATTAGAAACCCTAGACCTTGCTGTTTCCTCATGGTCCTTCATGGTTGTATCTTGTGCTGTCACCCCAATTTCCTCAACCTTTTCTTTTAGGCCATGCTTTTTTGTTGAGTCAGCGTTCATGTTGCCCTTCTTTGGTCTTTGTCCAGTTTGCCTATATCTTTATTTTGCTTATCTTCAAAGCAATACATACTCTTCTTCACCAGCATTCAGAAGCACTGTATTTTCACCTCCACTGTCTAATCCACAATGAAACTGTAAATTTAGAACAAGTTGAGATTTACCTTTTTTGTAGCCATCATATTATTGATGTAACTACTTTATAATCAGGTCAGTATGGTAGGAAAGCACTGTGTAATTAAAATGCAAATTGTCTTGATTCAGGAAATCACATCTTTTCAGACCTGTCTGTAAGTCACGTGTGTTGGAAATGAAAAATCTGCTTAAACGCAATTCTTAACCAGAGTTTATGGATTTGAAGTATTTTAATTGGAAGAAAAAGCGTCTGTGGTGTTTATATCTCATCATGATACTGTGTAACCCTGGCAGTTTTCGGAATTTCTCCTCAAATTCACATATTGACTGTGGTAGTGTGGAAACAATTTGTTTATTCTTAGCAGCTTGCCTATACAACCATGCAAATCTAGAGGATAAAGTTGTCAAAACTTCTAAACATAAATACCACGGAGTTGATGCTGCAACAGATGGGAAAGTGCCAGCACTGCCACTGACATTAGGACAGCCTGACACTCAGGGTGAAAGTAATTTCTTGTAGACTGGTTACGATGTAGTGAACAACACATGTAGTGCAAAGGATTTGCATTTTGGGAAATTTGTGTTGCCTTCTTCTGTATTTCCCTCTCACAGTCATGACAGCTAAGCAAAAACATGAGGTGAGACAAATAAAACAGCTTAATGAAGGATGGATGGGATTTTTCTGTCTTATGTTCATGCTCAGGTTTTTTAATTCATAGATCACATTAAAAAAAAAAAACAACCACTTTTCTCTTTCCAGCCACCCTTTCTTTTGAGAATAGACATTGTATCATCAATGACTTATTTCCAAATATTGCCCCACCATCTTCTCCCAGTGGATATTCTCTATTTCTTGATCTCCTTAGTCACAGGCTGTCACTTCTTTTCACAGAAATGGGGAGGAAGACATCAAATCACTACACATTTGAACCCCCTCCCCATCCCCCGAGGACATATTTTTACAGAAAGAGCTGGCAGCATTTCAGAGTTTTTAGAATTTTTCCTTTCCCTATGGGTTGAATCAGACCTTGGCCAAGAAAACCCAGTCAGTAAAAACAAGCCACTGTAATAGCAACGCAGCTGTCAGATGTAACATTAGGCCATGAGTGGTATTGTAGGTGGTGCTTCTAAGTAATTGTTTTGTTATTTCATTGTTAGTGAAGAGCTTAGGGACAAGGCTGAGAGAACATGACCCTTTAAGAGACCGCGTGTCCTCCCATGTACGAGTCTGTTACATTTACCCAGACAATGTGCCAAATTTGCTCAACCTCGGTTTTGTCACCCAAACCATGATGCAAGCACTGTTGGTCATTGGTAGTTCTGACATCACTGTGTTGCTGAGAGGAATCCACGTCCTGCAGACATCGCACCAGACCCAGTGCGGAGGTGTGTTAATGCTGCTCTAGCCCCTGGGGAGCAGTGTACTGGTGGACAAACTAATGAACAACCTGTTACCAACTAACGCAGGCAAGCTCAGAGTAGCTCCAAAGGAGCATTGATAGATATGTTGCATTTTAATGGTTTGTGGGGCTTTGGTTTTTTTCTTTCTAGAAGTGAGTGTTACAGTGATGGACCTGTATTAGCGCAGGTAATTTGCCTGGGAAGCAGATACAGTGGTCAAAACAGAGAAGAGCCAGCATGGCAGAGCAGGATATTGGAGAGCTCTGATGTCAAGAGGAAGTGTTCCATCCCACAGTCTGCCCAAGCTGGCACTCCGAGCAAAGCACGTGTCTCTCTCAGACACCATTTCCTGGTGTTAATAAGTTAATAAGTGGAAGTGGTCTGTAGGGGAAGTGATGTATCTGTCACAAGTTTGATAGTCCAAGGATTTGACTAGCAGAGTTTGAGGACAGCTGTCAGGACTGCAGCTGTCAGCTCAGAACTGTTCTGTAAACTTCAATTTCTAATTCACTGCATTGCTGAGAATGCCTTTTTTTGTTGTTGTTGGGGGGTTTTTTGCTTGTTTGCTTTGTTTTGTTATGTTTTTGCTCTTCACCTTCTGAACGTGTCATAATTCTTACTTGCATGAGAAAGTCAGAGGTGCTGAACTCAAACCCACTTACAAGGCGCTAGGTAAAGGAGTAAACAAATTAAATCAGCCACAATCAAGCCATGCAAGCCACTCCTTTCTCCTGAGGCTGAATATAAGGAATTTGAAGAATTCCTAAAGTTAGCTGCCCAGGAATGTTGCACCCCCAGTTCCACCCCAGTAGCACAGATTCAGGGAACACTACAAGGAGGAAAAACAGATTTTCATTTCAGAAATTATGAAAGTGTCAAAAAAAAAGCAAAAAAACCCAAGAATCTTGCGTTCATTCTGGTCATGTTTAATAAAGTCATGGAAACATTTGAGTTTTTACATAGAGACCATGTCACAAAGTGGACCCAAAGGAGTCTGTGTAATAACTTGGTTTCCTTGCCTGGCTGGGTGCTCCTATGAGCTAATTATAAGGGAGCTGCAAGCCACCCTTGTTTTTCAGTATTGCCAAATTTCACAATTTCATGGCAAGACTTTCTACAGTTGCTTCAGTACTTCAAGGTTGCTTGGTGTATCAAAGCAGTGGAGAATGTCAGTTACGTTTTTTTTACCTTCCTGATTATTGGAAAAAAGAATTGAAGTATGGAAGCATGGATTTCATATAGGAAATCATAGGTCCCACAAAATATTGTATTTTGAAAATGTCATTAATTTAAGCAAAATCTTTCTTTAAAGCATTTTAGGTGAGAATTTTTCTTCTTGCAGTCATTATCAGGCTTCTGATTGATGCAGTGTGCGATACACTACATTACAGCAGAATAATGCCATGTTGTGATAAAGTAAGCTCTTGCCAACTGAAGATTGCAAGCTTGAAGTACTGACTTGTCTTCTTCTCTTGGCCACTGATCAGTAGAGCCAAAGAATGAGTTGACAGGGATGAATTTGCTTTTCTATGGATTTTGGTTAATTTTTGTATATTCCATTTCAAGTTCAAAACCACCAACTTCATGTAACTATGTTTTGTGGAGTCCTGGCCTCTGCAGCAAAGTTTTTAAAGAACAGGCATCCACTGAAATGTTTATAATCAGCAGGCACCACAGTGAGTCACCAGTATGAGTCACTGACCTAGTTGTAGCGCACGGGATTGTGAAAATGGGGTCAGATTTCCCTCTGCCACATGGAGAGGGTACACTCAGCCTGGTATCTGCACTATCCCAAAATGAGAATGTGGCCCTGGATGGTGGGTCCTAGTAGGATCACAGAGCCTATCCTCAGAAGTTTCTCCACAGGTTGAAGTTAAATGAGATGCCACATGAACTTTAAATTAGAGATTGCCACCAGCAGCAACAGAATCTTTACAGTCCTGAGCACACTGACCAGTGCTCTGTCACCACCAACAATGTTATCCTTATGTTTTCCAAGTTAAGAACAGTTATGAGCACAGCCAGAAGGGGCTGTCAGGCGGGTTGTACTGTTGTGGTTCAACCAGCTGTCCATCTACTCAGCTTTTCTTAGTGTTACCATATAGTAAGGGAGAGAGCACCCTAGGTCAGCTATCAAAATGCTGGGCTTACCCTTATTTATAGGCCTTTTTCCCTTACCTATCACTTCCTCTTGTAAATATTTCTAAAATAATGGACAAACATTTCGTCAGTTGCAGATGTATGTCTTGTGTTGATAGAAGTTTGATGTAAACTAGAAAGTTATTATGAAGGGTTGACTACATTCTTTTTACTCCTATCCAAGCTGATTTTCCACTAGGAACTGGGTGAAATGTTTTCACAAATCCTGTGGAAAGATCACAGCATTTCAAGCATCATTCCATGAAAATGTTCAACGAAAAAGAGCAATGTGGATGCTTACAGTGAGAATGTATGCACTGCACAGGCGATGTACCAGAAGCTGCACGGCACTTTGGTGTGAGAGAGACCATGAAAAGAGATGAGGCTGGCCAGTAGCAAGAGGCTTACAGAAAAGAAGAGACAGTGGAAAAGAAAGGGCTTAGTTGCAAAACCAGTCAAAGGCTGAATGTTATGGTATGGTGCCCATTCACAGAGCAGCTGCCCTCAGCTTGACCACCAAATTGCTAGACAGTGAACTCAGTGAATCTCACAGATTGGACCAACCAGATGTCATAATAATTAATTCCAACTGTCCAGTAATTGAAAACAGCAGAGAGGCAGCAATTTCTTGTTGACAACATTAATACAACATCGTCTTTAACTGGAAAAGCCTCAGGTTTCATAGTTTTGAATAATGCAAAAGGAAATAATAAAATTCTGGATTCTAAGGTAGGCTTTGCTATGAGGTAAGACTGGAGTGTTCGTGTATCTCAGACGGGACTCACTCAGCAGCCATAATTTTAAAACATCCCTTTGAAAGCTGGTGTCTGTGTATAAGGCAGGGCTTCTTCACAGCCATGTATCTGTCCATTAACAAGCGATAATTTCAAATCGCATTTCACAAAATATTTTGAAATGTTTTTAAGGATTTTCAGAAACTACCTTAGGAGTGCTTTGCTTCTTTTGTGTCAGTTTTAACTTTACTGCATAATGTAATTATCCTCGAGGTAAATCATTCTCAGGCTACTTTTTTCTTATTTAAACGTGATATTTTAATGTGTATTTTTGGCTGAGGATTTAAATGCCCAAATTGCATTCAAATGCTTTAGGGCCAGAGCACACAGCTCCTGTAACAACTGTTGCCTCTATTAGTAACTCCTATGTTCAAGAGATCTAAAGTGAAACTTTTTGTCTGTATATTCCTGTTCTGTTTCTCATTTTATTTGAAGGATGCTAAAAATGAGGATGGCAAAGATTGGGCTTGTTGATACACATAACAGTGCATGAAGAGTGCTGGATCTTCCATTTTGTTAGGATGAAAGCCTTTCTGCAAAGTAATATGGTAGTCATTTGCATCTGATCTATAATGTTCAGATCTCTTAATTGACTAGGAAAGTGTAGTCCTCAGCATACCGCAGGAATTTAATTAAGCAGACCTACTTTGTTTACATGGTGCTAATGGGAGAAAATTTACCTGCAGTTGTGACACAATTGAGATTTATGTTTTTCATCGGAAAAATATTACTATCATTTCTAAGATTTTTATGTAGTTAATTGTAGATAGTTTAAGAAATTGTTCCTTAAAGACTTCACATATAATTGTTGTAATTACACTCTTTTATCCTGCCTAGCACTTCAAATGGAAATATCAGAACTTGGTTTTACAGTTCTTATGTTTGCCATGAGGAAGTAGGGAAATGAAACAGATAAATAATTAAGGCATTGGCTTTAATGGGAGCTTAGGACTTTGGTTAATTGTTTGGGTGTTTTCAGTACAATTGATACTTGGTATTATAAAAAAAACCCCAAGAACAACCGGCCAAAACCAGCCAAAAACCCCCAAACAACCCTCTAGTACTTAGTGTCTCTAATGCAATAACAAATATTTCTACAGTTCAGCACTTGTGAGCAGCACTAGAATAGCAAACCTGTGCAAACAACTCAGATCTTCTGAGACACTCTGAAGTAAAAAGTTACTTTGTGCAAAACTCAGCACTTTGTGACCATTCGGATAATGGCAAACCAATGTTCTCATCTCAGCACTTGCCTGCTTTTCTGCAATAATATCCCAGTGTGAATGTATGACAGGAAAAAAAAAAACAACAACAACAACAAAAAAAGCCCCAAAAACCAAAAAAAACAAACACTTAAAGATTTCTTTTCCAAGTTCATACAAAGTGAGTAAAAATAGATTTGGTCATTTATAAATACATTTTATTATATACAGAATCAAGTGCAAAAGGTTATACCTGGGATTTTGATATGCTGGAATACTTGTAGTTAGTACAGGGAAACGTGATTTTTTTTTTTTCCCTCCTTACCAGAATCCTGACGTGACATTAAGTAAGGGTGAGCTAGGTTGGGATAACTGACAAGCTGAGATGAAGAATTTGTTCCTTTTCACATCAACTTCAGGGTGTAATTCTACTGTTCACCCTGATGCTTCCAGGATGCCTTTCTGGCTTTTAGCTATGTGCTGCAGGAAACTATTTCAGTGTGTGCTGCGTTTGTAGCAGTGTGACAGGAACAGCTGGACAAACTGCTCCAGTCTACAGAGCTGGATTCCATCCCCATTCTCTTCCTGGTCTGAAACACGACTGCCCTTTTCCCATATTCTCTCTCCCTATTTCTGACTCATTCACTGTTTCTTTTTATATACAGAAAGGAACTATTCCTGTGCAGGAGGGGTCAGAGCTGTTTCTGCAACTTTACGCTGCTTGTACAAAGGTGGTATCTGGATACCTCTCATTCACACAGTGCTCTGAAAACTTGGGGGACCAAAGTATCTGGCCCACAGCAGACTTTTTTCCAACAATATTCAGCTCCTCTTTGTCTCATCTCCTCCTGGTGGCACTGGGGGAGGGGAGGGAGAACAAAGCAGCTGGATTGGCATTTGTCACGTGGCAACAAAAATGGCAAATCACCATTATAATTTTAGCCTGAGTTATATGATATTAAAGGATTTTTTCATCATGCTTATGAAAGAGACCTTTAACGAATGTTTTGTGGTCAAATAAACATGAAACTTATGGAAAAGGAAAGTCTCATTGCGTACAGAATGTTCTCAGCTCTTACATAGAACTGGGAATCTAACAGATTACTGATGAACCATCATAGAACATGTTTCACAAACTGAAGTTAATCCATGGAGTATTTATCAGGGATTTAATCAGAAAAGGTCTGGAAATTCATCTGGAGCACAAGCAGCCTTTGTTCAGCAAACTGCTGACATGTTCCTTCAGGCAAATTTTTCCTTTGGCTGGATTAGTTAAGCAAATAACTATGCAGAGTGCTTACTCCTGGGTTTGCAAATCTGAAGCAAATTTACCTGCTTTACAGGTGCACTGCATATATGAGTATGTCAGAGCAAGATCAAAGTCACAGTCTTTGGGACTGTGTTTTGATTCAGTAAAGCTCAGGTCCTTTGAAACAAAGGAGAGCTCTGGTTCTGAGTTATCGGCAGGACTGCTGGTGGTCATCACCAGGTGGTTGAGAAACACTTCCGATACCACTGAAGTCCTATTCGTATGGTTTTTTCCCTTTTAAACAAGGAAACAAAATTGAAATCAGGTATTCCAGTTCTAGACTCCTGAGGAAAGATGCTAGCAAGCTAGAGGGCACTTGGTTCTACCAAGTAACTCATAAATACACATCAGTTGTCCCATAACTGTTAGACAATGGCCAATTAAAAATATGGCTTTGGAGAGCCCTGTAATAGTAAAAGATATAATTTATGATTTAGAAATCCTTTCAGAGATTTCAATCAATTCAGAGAAAGAGAACTGTGTGTGTGCAAGTGCCTGGTAGTGAGCTAGCTCCTGTACAGCCAGAAGAAAAAAAACCAAATACTTTTCTTGGGGAAAATAATGTAATTCTCTCTGTATGCCTATTAGGAGTTTGCAAGGGAATGTCCGCATCAGTAGAGCTGATGTAGATATTTTCCTGAAATATCTTACTATGTTACCTGAGACATCAGTTTTGTCCAAACGTGTCCAGTCCACAAGTACTTGGCAAATGGTTAAAAATATGTTTTTCTTTCTTGGCTAAAATCCATATTTTCCTTTAACCCAAGATGCTGTATTAATTTTTTAATGACTGCCACTCTACTATAGAGACTTTTTCAATGATGTAGCAACTGTATACTCTTTTTCTGAAAGTGTCCTGCGTACTTGATTTTTTCTCACAATGTTTCACAGACTCATTAAGTCAATCCCACCTCCTTTGCTGTTGAGAAATTTGAATTGCCATTCTGTGACCACTACAGACATGCCTGCAGGTGCTTTTGGACTGTGGCAACACCCAGTTGTTGTTCATAGGCCTGAGTGATGCTCTGACTTGACTGAGCCTGTGTCTTGTTTTGAAACATGTAAGTTGTGCTTGTATTGTGCAGCTCATTGCCCCACTTTACTTCCCCTGAATTGCCTTCCCCATTACCTTTGGTGGCTCAGAGTGGCAGAGCTGAAGTCAGTGAGACTAAGGAAGGAACTGGTCACGTCAGCCTTTCCTGTTGAGCTTTTTCCCTTTTACAGTTTTAGTAGGCCTATTAACACATTAAGGAAAGCTGGGGAGTCGTTTGCTCTAACAGAGTACTTGCGTACACTGTAGTCGAGATGTCTCCTAACACCCCCGCCTTGCGGGCAGAATGGAAATGTGAAAGCGTGCCTGGGTCTTAGGAGGGGGTTTTGCCTGTCTGACCATCACAAGTCAAGTCTCCATTAAGGTAGACAGGGAATGGAGATGCCAGATCTTTCAGAAACCATTTTGAAAATTATGAGCAGAGCAGGAAAGCAAACAATAAGATAATGAGTACATACTAATGCAGACATGCCCTGGACCCAGGTGAGAGGAGTTAACAAAAAAGCCAGGGTGAGCTTCCAGGAAGGACTACTCAAAGGCTTTATGTGGAGGCTGAAGAGGTTTGGGAATCTGGAGACATCCTGAGAGCATGAACAGAGGAAAGTGTAAATCGTGTCTTCAATTAAGGCTGGAGGGACTGAGAGCTCTTTGGAAAGAAAATGGGCTGTGATGGAAGCAGAGTTTGGTGTTGCATACATGAAATAGGACAGAGGCTTGCAGAAAGCTGCTCATGCAGTTTTGGATATAAACACACCAGCCAGATCCCTAAGGAGTATGTGGAGAGACAGGGGTCTGCCTCTCCAACAGCTAGTGGGATTACCCATCAAAAAGGGAAATCCTTATCCTCTGTACATTTCTCCAGTTTATTGTACCTCATGTACTCCACCTTTCAGGAGCTCCCACTTTCTTCTTGGTTGTATGGAAGGATCATGCAAACAGACAAGGTATGGCTGAAGGGAAAACAACAAATGAGCTGGGGTTCATAGCCAGGAGAGAGGAAGTTCACCTTCCTCTATGTCTATGTTGTATCTTACTGGTTTACACCTGCTCCTCATGGTTTCATTTCCTACTGAATGTTAGCTCTTCCCTGGCTGCAGCTGTCTTTTAGCAGATCTCTCTCAGATGGCTGCATTGCTCAGTCTGTTTGGCCAAGCTGATATTTGATCTTGGCAACATCCAAGCCAGCACTTTCAATGTAAGTTACTCACTATCTTTAGCTGTATCTCTGTGATGAGAACTGAGATTACAGAGTTGGGGGAGAGAAGACAATGGCAACATAATGGAAACTAGACAGAAATCCTACCTTATTTCCTGAAACATCTTGACAACCTGTTGTGATTGTAGCTCTTCTTCCAGCTCTGGCTGTCTGTGGAAGGTACCCCAGCAAAGAGAAGGTAGTTCTGACTTTTTGCCTATCTGCCTTGTGTCCTGAAATCTTGCTAAAGGAAAAGCCTTATCATCTACCTTCTCTTTGCAGTGTATAGTACTGCAGCTTTTTGGAGAACATTTGTTTCTTTCCCTTAGTTATTGGAGGTTTATTGGCTGTTTGGTTGAGAAAAGCTCAAACAAGCAGATGTGTCAAGGTTGGTGTGATTGTCTCATTAAATGCACAGGCTTTTCTAATCAAAAACAAAAACTGTTGAGGACCGGCCTTCTTGTTAAATGCGTGAGACAGTAGAAGCTGTCTGGCTTGACTCATGGATTCGACAGAGGAGTTAGTAAGTTTACCTGAGGACATTCTGAAACATCATGAGACTGGTAGTAGCTAAAAATAAGGCAAGGCTGTTGGTGCCACCCTGGGAAACAGAACTCATGGGTGTGTGGCACAGAGAAAGCAGAGCCTGCTGTGTAGAGGCAGACAGGCTGTCCCACTGAATTCTTGCAAGGTGTCAAGGCAGTCAGACTCACTCACAGTTGTAGAGCTGTGGCTGAAGCTAATACCCAGTACCTGTAGGACATTAAGGAGGCAAGAAGAAATTATAAAAAGAGACAAGAATTAATAGGACAAGGAGTACAGATGGTTGAAAACTGAGAATTTCAAGGGATTCCAGAGTACCTAGGATTTTGCATCTTTGAACCTGGAAAGATTCTTACCTGAACTCAACATACATCAGAACAGCCAGAAAATAGACATCTGCTGCTCTCCTTTAGACCGCATACTGATTTGACTAGCTATCCTACAGCAACTATGCTGTGATACACATAGGCCCAGATGTTTTCTGATAATAAAACTGTAGCTTGCTAAAGCTTAAGGAGGAAGGATGCTGGGTCTTTTTCAGGAAGAGAATGGTGTGCTTAATGCAGCTGGACAGAGTTAACAAGCCAGAGTATTTGCTGTACAGAATAAACCTGTCTCAGCACCAAATAGTATTCTCCAACCCCCGTTACTGTATCAAGCTTTTGTTTGTCACAGGTACAAGAGATGTGTTCTGATTTTAACCTGCCTCAGATCTGGATTCCAGTTATGGATGTAGAGGGATTGTCTTTTGGAACTTGACTCGACCCACAGGTAGCCCTCTCTCACTGAATAGTTCAAGAATTTAACTAGACTAGCTACTTCTGAAGGTCTTGCCATGCGTATGTACCTCTTGAAACTTAATGTCTTCTCAAATTGAGTCTCATCTATCAAATCAGGCTACCAGTGCTTACTTTCACCCATTACTTTCTTTACTTTTTCTTTCTTACTTAGAACCTGAAATCTTTATGGTTTATATAGGGCATAGCATGTCAGCTTCTCATTAGCACTTCCAAGTTTAAGGGAAGAAACAGAAAGAGGACCATGGGTGTGGATACAAGACCATCATCAGTGAAGGGTTGCATAGCAAGGCTTGCTCTTTCAATGACTCCAGAAAAGGCATGACCATCACAGCTTGCAGGTGGGACTGCCACCAAAACAGAATAAGAATTAAATTGCGCCTCATATTTCTAGCACCTGATCACTGAGCTGTATGAAGAAGTCACACAGAAAGCAGCTACCATAGTGGAAGATAAAGCATACTAACTTCTGAAATCTGAAAAACATGGGTTTTATTATCTTTTGGCCCAGACTTGAACTAGGGGAGATATCTTGAAATAGAACTTAAAAATCAACTAGGTGCCTCAAGGATCATGTGACATGTATTTTCAGCGAACAACCAGAGGATGGGGAAACTCCCAAGTTAGCAATCCCATTAAAATTACAATATTCAATGGCAGCACCCACAGAATGTCCATCTCCCTGTAGAAACTGGTTTTTCTGCTACAAGCACATTCATGTTTAGATCATTATCTACTCAACAGTTCTTGATTCCTTGTACTTCAGAGGAAATGCTGTGTCTATTTTGAAGGTGGATGGCAGAGAATGTGAAGACTGACTTTATATACAGGTTATTTAAAACAATATTGCACATTTATTTTAAACTTAGAACACCAGTAGATTCCATATGCACCATCTTGCCCCAGAATCACTCTCCCTAGCCCTTTGGGATTTAGAAGAACTATTATTACAGACATAGAAGATAAAATGAAATTGTTCTGTAATTTTTCTATATTTTTATGACAGAAATAAATATTTTAGAACAACTTATTCAGGACTAGTCATATCTATGGACTTTTCTTTCTCTCCAGATCTTGTTATTTGAATAACAGTCCCCAAGTCTTTTTGTTCTGGGTACAAACATGTTTCAAAGCTGCTTTTAGCCTATAGTTCCAGGCATCATTGTTCTTCCATTTTCATTCTGCCTGACCACTTCCAAACAACTTGTTTAGAAGGGAGCTGTGATATTTTGTTGGTACAAAGACCCAGGAAAATTTACTTATTACTTCTAGAGGACAGGAATCAGAGAGGAAAGAGATAACAATAAAAGGCCAGCATGTAAATTATTCTAATAAGTGCTTAGCACCATCCTTTGCATTGAAGCAGACACACAAGTGTCGCTACTCACAGGGAAGCAAAATTTCAGCTCTTGCCTCTCCTATTCTGGACAGATCCTCAAAAATTCTATTCACAATTGCATATCCTGTAGCACTGTTCCACTGAAAATATATGAGGCCTTTGACACCTGTTTTGCTACCAGTTTTGTGGAATTTCGTACTTTTTTCCAGGTAGGTATATGAAACTACCACCATTAGATGTAACTCTTAACCCTCTGCGAGCCATGCAGTAGCCATCAAATAGACAAGGCAGTCAGATAATGATCACTGATAGCATCCAGGTGCTTCACAGGGAAGTTGCAGCCAAGTTTATTATCTCTTGTGTTACCTTTAAGGTTTTGCCTGGAGGCCAGTGCTGAAATCAGACTTCCAGCCTGCCAGAAAATTTACAAGTACTTGCTAAGTCACCCTTCCTGCCCTGAAGACTTTCTAATCTAAAAAGTCCCTTTTCTATAGATAGAAAGGTGATGCATAAATCAAATCCAGACTTACATTTTGCAGCAGGTTGACACTGATTTGCTTGATGTCTTATAGAGAATCTGTGAGAGAATCAGGAGTGTTTCCTGGGAATGCCCTGAGTTTCAGCCCTGTGTCTTTCCTAGCCAACCTCTTTTACAGGCCAGAAAGACACAGAATAGTGTGTGACTGAAGTCTTTTAAGTCACCCTATTCAGTGGGGGCACTTATGGTTATGAAAAACATCCAAAATTGCAGATAAAATGGATCTGCAAAATCCCACTCAGTTCCTATAAAAATGAATATTCTACCAGATGTCATGTTTTTAACAGAGAATAGATTGGGGCTAGTTATGTGTTTTCATTGTTTTCTTTTCTTTTTTTTTCCTTTTTAAGTCTTCTCATGGGAATGCATACAGTTTATTTCATCTGTGTGAGAAAGGGCAGGATGTTTTGCTGGTTATTTCATCATGTGTGAAGAATAAAATGTTGCCAAAACCTACATTGAACATACTTTCTTAAGAAAAGCAGGTTAAATTACATTAAGCCTCAAGGGGGTTTAGTCACTGTAGAAAAGTCAGTCTGTAGTTTCTTGTATACCAGCAGGTTGGAATGCCCATACTTGCCCAGAATATCACTTTTCTATTATACTGCCTGCTGAATTCTATTTAACATACTAATCTCTAATTACAACTTCTTCTATATGTGAGATTTTGGAAACTCATATAAAATCCTTTGAGACAATATTTTATCTTTCTCTCTGCATACATCAAAACTTGAGACAGAATTCCTTAAATTTGAAATATCTGTACATGAAAGGAACAGATAGTGTTGAACTGGAAAAATGCAGAAGGCTGATAGCATCTCAATTAGTTCTCATGTCTTTATGTTGCTGGGACATGAAACATGAAATGGCACTTATCACAGAAAGTTAGGCAATTGAAGGTGATCTGTGCTTGACATTCAAGTTGTTTAAAGTTTTATCAGCTCTCTGAATGCCTGTTTGAGATGTAACCACCCATCTTGCAGTCAATGATATGTTGTTCTCAGCAAACGTACTTAGCATAGAAGAATGGTACTTGCCTCTGCACACATTCATGTGAGTCATCCACATGATTTTAAAGCAGATTTTCATTAAGCACCTGCATGAAAAAAAGGTTGTTGGAATCAGTCTTTAATTCCTCAATGTATTTTAAAAATTTTAGGATTTTGCAGGGTGGAAAAGGCTCTAAAAAGACAAATATAAGTAAGTCATCAGCAGTGAAATGTGGCAGTTGCAAGTTTTATTATTTGAATGCTGACAGGTCATTTCCCCTTTGCCTCTTGCATAGACTGTAATATTATCACCAGTCAGCACCAACCATCTGACTTGTCAGCAGAAGGGCAGGGAAATCACACACTAGGCAGGGAAAGCTTCTTCTTTTCTTTCCCAGGGAAGTCCATGACAGGAAACAAAGGAAGAAATTATAAACTATGATCAAATAAGATAGAATCATCCACTCAGGAATTTTGGTCTCCTTTCATTGGGTGATAAGAACAAAAGGCTCAATGTTTAGCTGCTCTGACCTTGAGAAAGCCAAGTTAGTTCTCTGAGCACTGGGGCTTTAATGGTGACTAAAAGCAAATGCAGAGAATGGTTATATTCCAAGGGGAGGACAAGTAGAGTGGGTTGGGGATGGACTACAATTCCACCAGTTGTGAAAGACTATTAAAGAATCTACCTTTGCAGAAAAAAATTTTGGCTAGAAATTTGGCTTTTTTCTGGTTGCATGTGAGTCTGACCTATGAAACAAGGTGCAGCACTTCAAGTACACAAATATGTCACCAGACCTCAACAAAGCCCTTAATTATACAGTGGTTAGGGAATTACTGCATTGCTAGGAGCATGAAGTGCTCGGTAATATCCCACAGCTGTCTGAAGAAACCTTTGTGCTGCTGCCAAATAGTTTGTGGGGACATTAAAACAAATAGCAAATCCTGAGCAAAAAAATTAGACTGAACTCCTTTACTTACAGAGAACAGCAGTGTTTCTGGGCTCAAAATCTGGGCAGTCCTGCCTTGGTGCCTATGCCAGTAAGAAAAAAGGGCTCTTAAACCTGTTCTCTGTTCCAGCTTTTGAAGGGATGTAGATACCTCTTTTATCCCAGCTTTATATTGGTGTATCTTGGCTGTTTATGGTGTGTTTTGTCAATTTGTCTCTTCTCCCTTTCAAATACTGTTAGCATGCTTGAGTCCTTTTAGACAGACATCAACAGTTACAATGCCAACCCTAGGGAAGTGATAAGTTACCAGATGCAAGGGATGCATCCTCATTGGATGTGATTTTACAATTTTGTTAAAACCTTGAAACTAGTGGAGACATGCAAACTTGTGACATGCAAACAATTTTTTGAAACATAACAGTTTTTTAATACCAGGAAGCCTATTATTTCCAGCCTGGTCAGTGTAGAATGGGAAGATCCTGTAGGTATGGAATGAAGCGAGTTATTTTTGGAAACAGAGTTGAAGAATTCTGCTAGTTAATGTAAAAGAGTAACATCAAACAAAGTAGAAAAATGTTACCATCTAGATCTGAATTGTTTGCTATCATCTTCTTTTGTTGCTTTAGATGAATCAGAATTTTTCTGTTTCTTACTGACCTATCCACTTAGTGGACTATAAACCTTAGTTACTGCCTAGACATGCTGTGCAGTTTGACTAATGACTATGTGTGGAGCATGCTGTTGCCCAAGATAGAAGATCTTACAGATATGCAAAGCCAAAACTGTTTTTAACAGATGAGAGTCTGAACATCCACAGTACTATGGCTTGAATTTGTTCCCTTTGTAAATCCTTTTGACAAATGTGCAGATCTTCAGTCAGCCATTCTCTGAAATAATTCAGAACTAAACGTAGCAATTAAGGGGCCAAATTTTGTAATGAAATATCTGGATAGTTGTGTAAACAGCACTACCAATCACTAAGCATCAGTCCTGGTCAGGTCAGGTGGTATTTCCTCAGGGTTCCTCTTGCACAGGATTAAAAAAAAAAAAAAAAAAAAAAAAAAAAAAAAAAAAAAAAAAAAAAAAAAAAAAAAAAAAAAAAAAAAAAAAAAAAGGCTTTGGTTATATGCCTCTATCCCATTTTGGCTCCTTACAGTCTTTTTCAGGCCTGCCACTCCTTGCTGACACATTACCAGGTCACCTCCGCTTCCGTCCTTTTGCTCTCTTTTTCCCAGACAGGCCACCCGCCTGGTCTTTTTGGACAAGTGCCATCCAGCAAGCCTAAGGAGGTCTCCTCTGCAGACCAGAATTATTCTTCAGACCAGATAGAAATCTATTAAAGCTGCTGGATTTTTTAAACTGCTTTTATGGGCCATCAATACTACACTTATTCATATCCTTTTGTGGAACAATACATATGGCTTCATGTGAGTCAGAATGAATTTTCTTGGCAACCAGCAACGTTCAGGAGGTGAATTTGCCAAACCCTAAATTATTCAGTGTCCTTCTGTCTCTGGGGCATTTTAATCTCTGCAGCCATGAGGTTCTTGTGTTTGTGTCAGGCAGCACCCTTATTACACAGGAAGATGGCTTTTCCGGCTGCCAGTTCTCGGTGCATTTCCTGCTCAATTCTCTGTCCCTGCTTACAGAAATAATTGGTAAGGTGGCCTTACCTTGCTTGCGCAGGTTTCTGTTGTCTGTGGCATGAGTACTACGAAAAGAAGTACCAAAATGCAGATGTATCTTTGGAAACTCTCTCCCAACTTTTCAAATACCTTTGCTTTCAGTTTGTTTTCTATCAAGTTTTTGCATGACTTCCCGAGGAAACAGCAGGAGTTGATCTCACCTTATAATGTAACTGATAATGACACTCTCAGCAGCTGGGAGTGAACAGCATGGTGAATGTGTGGTTTTAGGAGGAAATGGTTCCTTGCTTCCTTTCACACTGCTTTCCAACAGGATGATCTTACTTTCCTTCATTGTATTTATTACTAATTACAGACATCCTTTATAGGATGGCTTATCTCCTTCCTCCCTTGAATAATGTTTAAACTTCAAGGAGCTATTTTCTTGCAAATTGGGAAGTACACTCTTTTTCAGGACATCATGAACACAGAGTAGTAGTAATATGCTGAATACCTTGGAGTTCTCAATCTCTTCTATGAATGGAAACCAACCAGAAGACCAGTTCTACTCCCACCTGCTGGAAAGAATGTTGGTGGGGCATATAATTTATTCTATTCCTGCAAATTGTTAATGGAGTTGTAACAATGAGAAATTCAGATACATCAGAACTCTTTGTGCTTTAGCATCTCTGAAATTGAAACTTGAGCCTGAATGTTCTAAGGGAAAGATATCTCCAACAAAAAACAATGAATGATTCCTTTTCTTCTGCAGAGACTAAGAAGCTCTGGCTACAGGCTAGCACCTTTGTACACCACTGTCAGTGTAAAGGTGAATGTGTTTGAAGGTGCTGATTCACATGCTATGTGATACTGCATTACAGTTTTGTTACTGACAATGGCTTGGGTAAGTGATTGTGGAGAAACCACAATCCTCTGTGCTCAATGGATCAGCTTCTTAAAACTTTATTTACTTAATTAATTTATCCTTACACTCATTTTCAGGCCTTGTGTTTGTGGTGAGGGTTAGCACATTCTTGTAGAACTAATGAAAGGTTATGGGCTGCTGTAAAAAAGTTGCATTTAGAATCCGCTTTAGTGTGATCAAGTAATTTTTCATACCATATCAGCCTTTGAGAAGGAATCCCTACTTATTTGACCAACCACACGTGGATCATATTCTTAGAACAAGTGAATAATTGAAATTCTTTAATGTGTAATGAATTGTGAGGGATTTTTCAGTTATTTTTTCTTTTTGTAAGGCGGAAAGTGCCTTACAGCATGGCTATGTGAGGAACATGTTCACTGCATCCAATCACTTTAAAGTTATGGCGCTTCACTTTATTGCAGGGTATCTGTATTGGAGAAGGTCAGTAACCAGAAAGATACAGTTGGCTTATCTGAATGATGAGCCCATTGAACAAAGCTGCTGCAGCTGCAAGTGTAAATGGATTCAGTCACTTTAAATCTGATTTATACAAAGTTAGCTTTTACCTACAAGTAGCACTTTAGCTTTAGTTAGGCAAAACACAGGGACATGGATCCTATTGGTAACCTCAGAGTGGACATTAAAAATTACCCTTCAAACTTCCTGCTTGAATCTGTTCCTTTCTTACTTGGTACGTGATAATTGGAAAAGCAAGGCAAGTACACACTTCCTAAGTGGTGTTGGGGGAAGGCCCTTGTATACAAAAAGCAAGAGGACAGGTATTTTCATTCCTTTCCCAATTCATTAAGCAATGCTGTGCTTTTTGTTGTGCTTTCCTGCTCTCTCATGTATCAGTGTGGGGTTTTCCTTCTCTTCAAGCTACGACAAGACTGTGGGAATGCTGAGGAGCTTATAAAAATATTGCTTTTGATCAACTGGGAAATTCACTGATACATAATTATAAATGATCACCTACTCGAGTTGCCTGGATAACAAGAGGTCTAGTCCACTACAGAATCTGTTAAGACACTTACATATTTCACATGCTTTTAGCAATGTCAGCATAGATACATATTTGATCTATTCAATCTGGCATCCTGCCTTTTGACCTGGCTGCTAACTGAGGGTTAGGTGATCAGCACGTTTCCAGTCTCTTCTCTCACCCTAAAAATACACATATGCTGCTTTACTGCAGTAGCCAGTTTTCTGCCTTGGAGGGACCCTGGATTCATGAGTTGCAAAGCTAAGCTTTAGTACCAGCTCTGCCACTGACTCACACCTTGGCTGTAAGAACCTTCACTGCTGTTGAATTATTTAAAGTGTCCAGCCCACTCATTTAAAGCTTGTCTTTTCTCAGGATTTTTGGGATGTTTTGTAGAGTTATTATTTATTTTCAGTTCCAGTCAAATCTATTCAAATACATTCAAATTAATTCCCTGAACCAGCATCTTAAAACATGTTCTTTAAATGCAAGCATCTGAAAATTCTGTTGATAGTCAGAAAAGTTAACTGTCTGTCAGGCTCAGCAAGTGTCAGTCTGTTGAGTTGAAGATCTCTTCCCTGGCTGAACTCTGTTCATGTGCCATGTCATCTGCAGCTTCACCTCTAGGAGATGAGGATGAAGGCCTAGCGTACAGCTGACAGCTGGAAGGAGGCTTCCTTCCTTCCCTTGCACATGGCTGATGAATCTGCTAACATTGTATGTTACACAGACAAAAAGCTAAAAAATACAGACACAAGACCAGAGGATCCAAGGAAACAAAAAGCAGTAAGCAAGGGTACATGTAGGTGAACCTGTAGGAAGCTGGGCACGCAAGGAGTGGAGGGGAGAATTATTTAGGGCACAAAGATGACTGATGAAAACTATGTATGTCTCCATTGGCATTTACATGACAGAAGCTATGTATGAAACAAGTGTCACTTAGGGGAATCCCTGGAACAGACTGTTCAGATTGTGTCCACTGGTTGTAAGTATGTTTGGGCTGGAAATCAAAGTTCTCTGACCATCACAGCTATTGGTCTGGGGCACCTTCCCCAGTGATGAAATGAGGCAAAAAGCATGTCACTGTTTCACAGAGAGAATCAGTCATTTTAAGAAACAGGATGTTTTGAAGTGGCTTCCTTCAAAATCCAAGGCTCAGCATGTCCCCTAATCTGATATTCTTGATATTTGTTCTCTAGCAAATTAAAGCATTACTTTTCTAAGGATCTGTCTACTGAGGTTCTTATGTGTTTGCTTTTGAGCATCTGTGTTTGGATAATTTAATCTTTGTTTTCATCTCTGTCACTGGACTTCTTCAAGGAAACCAAAATATTTTGTAGAAAGAAAAACAGTGCTATTAGGCACAGGCTGAAGACATAATGGAAATACACCATGCAGTGTAATCTGCTTTTAATTGGTCATATAATTCAACTATTGCTAGTTAAAGAAGACACTGGAAACAAAATGTTTGCCCTCAGAAAAACTAAAATTTGTTATAAAAAAACTATAGAAAATTAATAAATCAGAGTGAAACTAATCATATGGAAAATCTCAGCAAACAATCATCATGCAATGGCTGGGATAATTTCAAGTGTATTAGAGGTACAAATGGGCTTGAAATAACACGGGGCTTTTTGCTTTGAGTTACAGCATTAATATGATAAAGTTTTGATTCTTTACTGTTGTATTTATCCAAAAGAAAGACTAGCTTTTTTTAAAGTTAAGCTGCTTGGAAAAAGTAATTCTAGATTCCATCATTCTCCATTTAGGTTAATACGGTAATTAAAGTCTGCTTTTTAGAACAGAGCAACTATTCAAAAGCTTTCCTTTTTCATTCAGATTATGTAGTGTGTAGCCACAGCACAAAACTATCCTACCATTTTGCCTCTACTTTTCTTTCAAAGTTGTTTTCTTTGTCCTGTGTTAGGCTATCTGCCAGTTGTACTGGGAAATTTTCTGATATCTCTTAAATGCATCAGCTATTAAATAGCTGTAGGAATATCGGTTATAGATCAAAGCCCCCTTATGCTAAGGGACTGTACAAACACAAGACAAGGAGAGGACCCAGTGCTTTCCCTTAAAAAGTACAGGCTAAGTGGAGTAACATTCTAAGTGCCTGTGTGTAATTGGTCAGCTGCTAGCACATTTGCTTTGAATCTTACCTCTATGCAGGATGGTGACAAAGAGTATCTCCTTAGTGAGCCAGTGAAGATGCTTTTCTGCCTGTCTTTTCTTCTTTAGGTAGTATATAATGCATTGGCTACAACACTGAGCTCCACTTTTGCTTTCTCCTCCAAGCGTGGTTACTGGGGTTGTGTGACACAAGGTGAATGTGGTTGGTGTTTGCTACCATTGCTCCGTGTGCCTCAGCAAAGGCAGGCCAGTGTGCCCCAGATGCCAGGGTGGTGCGTTCATCACCGTGAGCCCTGCCAGTGTCACAGGCAAGGCAGGTTTGTTTCAGACTGAGTTGGACTCTGGGTGAGTCAGGGTTGTGCACACTGCACCTCCATAGACCTCTGCAGAATGGCAGCTGCCTGTGTGTGTGGTGAGGAGCTGGTTGTACAGCCAGTATGTATGTGTGTGCTGAAAGCACCCAGCAGTTTCCATTTTAGATTATAGGAAGTTTTGGGGTGCATTTTCCATATATAGTTGGTTCATTTGTGAGTCTCAGCTAGGCACTTGTCCTGTAAAAGCAGAGTTTCCAGGAAAACTTGCCTTCCAAACAAATTTTTTGATCAACTCACAACGAAGATTAAGCTAGGTCACCATAGGCACAGAAGTATGAAGGGGCTTCTGCTTCCCCAAAGCAATCAAATAAATTATAACTTTTTGTCCAGCATAAAGAAATATAATAAGGAAATGTTTTTCATGCATCTTTGATGCCTTTGTGAGAAAGGAAGAGGGGTGCCAGGGAGCAGCAGGGACGGGTGCTCGCCAGGGAAGGTGAGCTGTGCCCGCACCAGCTGGAGTGCAGTCAGCAAGTGGGGCAGGTGCAGTGCCAGTAACCAGCCCCAGCGGAGCACAGCTGCCAGCTGAGCACGTAGTGGCACAGCCAAGGTCAGGCCAGGAGGGCAGCAGGGTATGGAGGTAGAGACCAGGCATGTCCACACCCTAGACACAGCTTGGGCAAGGATCGAGACTGAGGGTCTTGGCTTCAGCACCGCTCCTCAACTGTTGCCTGGAATAAAAGGGCAGGTCCCAGTTTCCTGATCTGAATCCAGATTACAGTCAAACACTATCAGCACAGACCTGGAGCACAGACACAGAGACCCTGAGGCAGGGGAAGGGCAGGCAGGGCTCTGGCAGGTAGAACTTGCACAGTCCCGTGTTGCCCTGGCACTGGTGACTGGGTGGTGAAGGTACGGACTTGCCTCGGTTTGCTCAGACCTGTTTCTAGTTGTTTATGCAAGAAAATCTGAAGTGCCTGTTTATTTGCAGACATTGTTCATATCAGTAAGGTATGGCTTTGGCTTTAATTTTAACAGGGTATGTAAGTGCAAGTGTTTGGGGTTTTCACTTACTTGTCAAATTAACAGTTCAAAAGCCAAAATCTTTAGAAAAGGTTAAATTACCAGTTGGCCTATTCCTGATGTGTGAGGTGGACAGCAATTAATAATATCTACTATTTGCATAGCATTATTCAGACACACTATAGGGAGAGATATCATTATTATGTATATAATCCAGAGGAGGAAAAGAGGTCTCAGTGAGGTCAAACAAGAGGAGAGCCAGCATGTGTGAGGTCAGTCTTCCAAGAAATAATATTTGGCATATGAAAACAACCCAGGGTTTCTTAATTTTATTTTTTCCCCAGAGATACTGAACATCCACATCTTGCTTTGAAATTGGAACTCAAGAATTTCTGAAAATCAGTTCAAATTTGTCACCCAGTTTTCCTTCTAAATAGACATGTAACTTCTGGTGCTGCATTTGAGCCAAGTGACTTGCATACAGAAAATTCACACCTAGCTCTTCTGGAGGATTAGAAACTGGGATCCATGATTGAAAATAATGTTTACAGCCAAGTTTATTGTAAAGATTCTGGTTATCTGGGTGTGATAGGATGAGAGCAGTAGCTTTGCTCCATTGCTGTGTTTGAATCTGACAATTTATACTAGTTGCCTTGCTGATGTTTTTTTCTCATTTTCTGATTTTTCCAGCTCACAGCTGCAAAAGAAAAGCTGTCTGTGGGGTCTCTACAATACAGCTTTGCTGAGGCAAAGCTTCTTAACCCTCTGACATGACATTCTCATTTGGCTCATCTCTTGCTAGTGAGAAAAGCACTCCACATTTGGGGCTGACTTACACAAGCCCCAGGAAAAAGCCCACACTCTTGGATTCCAAGGGGCTCTGTGAAGCAAATCGCACCATTTCCCATCACACAAGAGCACCCAGCTGTAACCAGCACCCACACTGCACCTCCAACCCACTTCTAGGTGAGTCAATGTCGCAGAATACCAATTGCCTAGCAGAATGAAGCAAAGAATTTCCTTCGTACATCACCAGCTGAGACCAGGGGCTGAAAGCTTTTGGGAACAGCCTCCAGATGGACATTAGCCTAGAACTGGAGTGTTCCCAAATATTTGAGGAACCCCTCTGAGCCCTCTAGCAAGGTGCCTTGCTGGCTACCCATTTCTAGCCCAAGTAATACATCACTAATTTCCAAGACAGTTCTCCTTGAATCAAATAACTTGTGTGAAATCTGATGTTCAGTGTTACTTTTACAATACGATTTAATTAGTATCCCCATAGCTCTGTGGCTATAGCTGGCTGCTTTCTGTAGGGTCTTCTAAGGAAGGGCATAGGTGTCTGTAGATACAGATCCAAGATAACCAGTGAATTCGGCTCACTTCTTGGACTGCGTAGGGCATGTCTAAGATTCTTCCATTCCTTCCCCACTCCCCAGGATACTGACAAAATTTTGCAGAGAAGCCTGCAGAGCACAGTGTGAACTAGATCGGCTGCACAACACAGCTTATTAGTGCAGCTTGCCAGTCTCTTCCAAATATCACAGTTGTCTTCACATTTTGAAAAGCAATTAAAATCAACAGCATGTAACATATTTACAACAGCTGTAGTAAACATCTCCCTTGGCCATGGCAAACAGCCCTGGGAACTCTAAACTGCGAACAACAGCCTCTCCTACTGTTTGCAATGGGGATGCACATTTAGGTTCAACTGCAAAAACTGTTTTTCTCCCAATTTTTTTTTGTCCTTTTTAAGACACCTGGGGAGCCATAATCTCCAGATTATTGCAAAATTAAATTCCCTGAGAAAACTGGGGCTCATTATTCTGGAGTTTATGAAAAGCATAGACTCTAGTAGAAACAAGTATTAATCATGGATTGCTGAGAGGGATGCACACCCTACATAGTATTCATTTCTCACTGGCTACAGGTTTATCTGGTTAATCCCACACACTGATATTCATTAGTGTCTAAATGAATACACCCACAGCCAAACAGCATGAATTTGCGGGGTTGTTAGTTGGCATAACTTCAGTGACTGTTAACAAGCCTTCATTCTTTATATACCAGTTGTCAGTCATAGCCCTGTTTGTGATTTAGAGGAGAGATAACTGCTATCATCATCTTGCAAATAAAGAGATAAAATGAAGAAGCATAGGGCTTGTCTGAGGCTACTTTGGAGCCAGCAACTTAAAATATGACAGCTCCTGGTCTATATTTGCAAATGTAAGTTGTCTGATGGCATTGACTTTTCTTACTGGTCACAACTCCTGAGGTGCCTTAGGCCACAAACAGAGCCTGTGTTAATTTTAAACTAGATGTTTCCACAGAAATGTGTCATGTCTCATGATGTATTATCCTTTTGCTCTTTGATCAATTCCTTCTTCTTGTTGGGTTTACAATTAAGTGTCTTGTAGGAGATTCCCGATTTTGACTGGATTTGGTGTTTACTTGTCGGGGCATTGCAGGAATTACACTGCAGGAGGGTGATTTGTTCAAGGAAGGTGAGCACCACACCCAGCCATTCCCCCCCACACCTCAGAGCCAAAGCAACCCTTACAGCGGGGATAAGTGCTGAATTTCATCCCCTGCGCTACAGTCTGTGCTTGGGGCTGAGCTGGGGCAGAGCTTGGACTGTAAATTTACAGGAATGTTGAGTTGCTGTTAGGATAGCCGAAAATCCAAACAAAGGCAATATCCACAGCCTGCATAAACCCATTGATTTATTTGAAATTTTTCTGTCAGTGTAAATTTTTGAAGAAATTTGAACAGGTTGTGTCTTTATAATGTTTTAAGTAAAATTTCTGAGACTACTAAGGACATCAAGTACGGGTCAAAAAGATCTCATCCCTGTCACATTTTGAACACCTTATGGATAAAACTAACTGCTTCCGACCAGCAGGCAGTGGGCAGCCCACAGGCCAGCGCAGCCACCTGGCCGCACGGCCCCTGTGGCGGCTGCCCGGCCGTGCCCCTCCGGGACCGGGATACTCTGGGATGCCCCGGGATACCCGGGGATACTCTGGGATGCCCCGGATACCCCGGGATACCCGGGGATACTCTGGGATGCCCCGGATACCCCGGGATGCCCCGCGCCCTGAGGGGCTGCAGCGCTGTCCGGGGGCGCCCCCTGGCGCCCGCCCGGCCGCTGGGCCCGCCGCGTTGTGCTCTCCGGGCTCAACGGGGTTCCGCATTCTCAAGCGAGGGTTTCCATCGCTCTTCCCAGGTACACGGAATGTTCTTGCTGTCACAAATTGCAGTGTCTTCAGATCGCTCTAGTCTTTATCTCGCCCGGCTCTCCTATGCCAGGCATCCCTCTGGATCACTCCCCTCTGCGGTTCCAGGAGTGCCGCTTGTGCTGTCACTGGACAGTGGATTTATGAAAGCATAAATTTCACTTTGTTTACAGCAAAGTGTCTCGTGGGACCAGAATTTAGTATTTTAACCCTGTTAGGAAATGATAAAGGGAATTACATTACTGTAGGGGTGTGGATGTGTGTGTATGTTGCTCTGCAAAGGGGAAGTTTGGAAAAGGCTTTAAAGGTCTTCCAGGCATTGGAGGAAAAGAGTATCTGAATAAATAAAACCAGGTAAGAAGACTGTGCAAAAAATTGCTCTGAAGGTGGCAGTCAGTTAGATATCCTTCGCTCTCTCAAGGGCTGCATACCTCTGCTCAGGGTTGTGATTGATTTGTGCAGGCCCAGATGACAGCTGGAGGGAGCACTCAGAACCTTGCTTGGGACTGAGAGATTTTACCCAATTCCTTCAGGAAGTACCAGCTCGGTTCTGTTCAGTCTGCAACATGGCTCAGGCTGTGGGGTAGGAGGGTGTTTCTGACTGGCCCTGATGTATTTTTGGGGAGCCCATGGTGGCAGCAGCAATGCAAGGAACTCTGGAGGACCATGTCACCCTGTTGTTCTAAAGCCTACTAGCCTGATACTCAACTAGCAAGCCTAAAGCTACCTGGCTTGGTGAATTCCAGGGAACAATACCACGACTAGCTACCTAATGGAAAGGATATGTTTATGGGATTTATCAGTTTCTTTCTCTTCTTCCTTTCTTTCCTTTCTTTCCTTTCTTTCTTTCTTTCCTTCCCTTCTTTTTCTTTCATTCTTTCTTTCTTTCTGTCTGTCTTTCTTTTTCTTTCTGTCTTTCTTTCTTGTTATTTTATATGCAAGTTTCACATCACATTAATTTGTTACCTTTCTAATTTAAAGAGTCCTAGTTTACTTAATCTTCTCTGTAAGAGTGGTGTTCCATGTATTTAAGTATCCTTGGTGCCCTTCTTCCTTGTGAATAGCAATGATCACCTCACAGACCATAATTTCATACATGAAACTGGATTTTTTTCTCCTCGAGCATCACTTGACATTTAACTGCACTGAATTGCAGGCAAGTGAGAGGGAGCAGAAAAAGCAACAAGAGTGGAAAAGTGTGGGATGCTGCCTTCTGGGGGCAGTGTGCGCTTGTGTAATTACAGTAACTGTGATCATTTCTCAAGTGCAAACATGCGGTGGTTGTTTCAAGAATTCCTCTTATGCTGGAACTACCTCCCTACAGCATCTAGTCTGGCTCTTTACACCTCCTGTACTCATTCACGGTGGGGCTGTTATTTGAGTAATTAAGTAAATCCTTCCCCTTCCTGCAACCTCCACTTCCCTGAGTTTTGTCTCTTTTTACTTCAACTATCTTTAGAGTAACTTTTTTCTCAATACGTAGGCATGTTGATTTTTCACTTTTTACCTCCTCCTAGTAGAGAGCTATTTGAAGGGATCCTACAGAGATACCCTTTGTGGAGGCCAGGCTTTCAGTAAAGATTGTCTCAGCAAGCTGCTAAAACCAGTGGTCAGAGGTTCTCCTGCCTGTCGTGACAGAATCAAGTGGCATCTTCAGCCTGGAAAACCCTAATTCACATTAAACTTCTGGGTGCTGAAAGGTAGACTTCGGGGTCTTTGATGTCTCCTCTTACAGTATACATGCAATATATAGCATCATTAATTTCTGAAAACAAGAAATTAATAATTGACATTGTTTGATTGTTGTAGTACAATGCTTAGAAATGTTTTGCAGTAGGTGCTGAGATGAATACAAAAGGAAGGAGTACCTCATAGCTAGCCCAGCTTGATGTTAAATTTGCAGTAATTTTCAGGGAAAATAACTTAACTGAATTATGAGGGCATCATGGGGTATGCTTCCGCATTTGTTCTTGTGCTTTTCCCACTCCTTTTTATATGTAATATTAAAAGGCTATTTTAAATAGGTTCTTAGAAATTAAATTTGAATATATGTACTTGGCTATCTTGTATCAGGTATTCTCCTCAAATATATTAGTGGGTATTTGTCATTTCTCCTCTAAATAATTAAAAAATACCAAGTGATAAAGATAATTTCCTAAGTGCCAAAATCTTTTTAACCTGGTAAACTGAATCTAAATAATGGCTTCTGATTTCACCATTGAGGTAAATGACACAGAAAAGGGAGTGAGACATTTCTTCTGAGTCCCTTCTCTAAATACTTTTTTGCCTTGATTAGGAGTTCTGCCTCTGTAATGATGTCCAGTCACGACTTATTAATGCAACTCTTATTATCTCATTGTACTGTTGTACATCACTATGTAAATACTTGCTGACCTGTGCAAATAAGAAGCCCGTCTCCAAAGAGCTCTGTTTGCTCCCAAGGAGGCACAAAAACTGTTCAGTAGAGGAAATTGTTCATGATGAGAAGGCGGGATCATCTGCTTCAAGGTCTTATGGTAAGGTTAGATTTTAACAAGGGAATGCCGCAAATAAGCACAAAGAGATTGACAGGAGCAGAAGCAGAAGTTGTGGTGTCGAAAGCTGGACAGACAGACACACAATTGAAGCTGATTGAAAGGAATGTAGTTTTGCCATGTGGGTCATTTCTAACTCCTTAAACTGGAAGTGTTTTCTTAGCTAATTAAGCCGCAGGATTAAAATGACCGTTGTGGATGTGGTTTTAATCCTCGGGCAGTCTAGAGATCTTGACAGCTGGGGTCTCTACACCTGGGCGAGGTCTGTGTGTTGGGTGACCCAGCCCGCCCAGGGGTGCAGTCCACTCCGTTCGCCGTCGCTGTTGCCGCACTCTGCAGGGCGAGCGCGGCCGCTGCCGCCAGGTGTCTCCGACGGTGCTTTCCCGAGGGCGCCTGAGCATCTCGAGCTCCCGCCTGGTGATCGGAACTCTTCAGCGCAGCACGCAGCCCAGCCGGCGCTCTCCTCCTTTACTACTAACTTTTTTTGACTGTTAAGGAAGAAATTTGAAGCTATTTGGTTTGGACTGTCGTTCATGGCGTTATGTACTTTGATCTCCTGATGACTTTCACTGTCTGTAGGTCTTGAGATCTTGCCATACTTATGCATGTTCTATAAATGCTAAATTTCATTGGCAGTGCATTGCATTTTTTCCCACAGTGGCTTCTTTTTGCTTATGAGTCAGTAGTAGCAGGACTGTTCCAGTAGCCACTGATACTTTTTCTCTTCCTCACCCTTCACTCAGATGTCCTACATCTGTTTCAGCTGTGTGCAGCTTGCATCCTTTTCCCTGCTGCTGCTTAAATATTTACTGTTAGAAAATGTCCCTGTACAATACATACAGAGTAAGTACTCAGCAGTGCTTCTCTTCCCTCTTGGTTGTGCTGGTGGACTTATATGAGGATGGGTCCTCACAAGTATCATTCCCAAAGGGCATGCCTGCTTCCAAGGTGGTGCTGAAAGCTGCTGATGAGTCCTGAATGTCACTCGTCCTGTGTTCCTGTTCCTAAAACAGTTTCAGAAGAAAAAATAGTCCCAGAAGCAACACACATGGGCAGGGTTGCACACAAGCCCAGCATGTGCAGCATGTTATTGACTGAGCCTGTGCTGGCATTTGGAGAAGTTATGCTGGAAACTTGAATTGTGAATGTTGCTGTTGCTGGGCCTTGTCTTTGTACCAGCCTAAGGCCAGAGCAACCACATGTTGTATGTTTGAGCAAAGCTTTATGCTAATGTGTTATGAAGATAGACTTGGGGCAACCAAAAACCACTCATAATATATATCCTTTTCACTTAATACAGCATTTGCTATTCTTCTGGCTATACACTTTATAACTAACAAAGTTCTAGCTCTAGAAAGTCATTGCAAACACAGGAGGCTAGATTCTAATCTCTGGCATTGAGATAATTTCTGTGAGGTTTGGCCTGTTAGCAGGTGGACAGAGACAAATAAATAATAAATTTATTGCTCTAAGTGTGCATGGTGTCCATAAGAAGGCCTCATCTCTAAATCAGCTGGGTGGTAATCGTAGCTCAAAACTGCATCCATCACAATGTTTCACATACAGAAAAGAACTGCTGACCTAGACAGTCACCTTTGTGATACCAGTCTTTGTAAATATTCTTCAGAAAACGATAGAGAAAGTTTCAGTTACCAAGAAATGCATACCATCCCAAGAGAACAAGAGGATTAGCCCTCTAAGACAAAAGTATGATGGTAGAGATTTAAATAAATTGGCAATATTTAGGTTTAGAAAGCAGCTAAGTTGTTGACAGAAAAAATATGAACATTATATGAAGCTCTTCTCAAAGCAAGAGAAATGGAATCATATGGGAATTTCAAACATTTTGTGTGTGCCTGTAAAACTCTTGAGTTTCACTCTGAAATGGTATTTCTAGAGACATGCAATAGAACTAAGTTTTTAACTCCTCTCTTCTCTCTTGCCAAAGGGAAGTGTGGGCTAGGAATAGGATTTTCAAATCCTCAATTGGCATGATTCATTTGTCAAATGAATTACCCCACCTCCTGGGCCAATACCATCCCAGCCCTGGGCTTGAGGACCACCCAGTGGAGCCAGGGACAGTCCAGATTGTGTTTTCACCTACCCCTGTGCATGTCTAGGAATAGAGACAGATGCCAAAACTGAGACAGATGTTAGTTCTGCGAATTTTAGTTATAGCAAGCAGGTGTGATTTCCAAGGGGAGCTTGCTCTTCCTGTAAGAATGACAGCTGAATATTACAGCTGCGTGGGATCATAGAGTGCACATCCTCTTCCAAACTCACTCAGAAGCAAAAGCTAAATGGAGTTTGGCTCTTAATTGTATCGACAACATTTATTTTGTCATGTAAACATAAAATGCTTTGTCACTCGCTCTCTGACACACCCACTAGCCTATCCTTGTTTGCTGCAGGGAGCTCACTTTAAGTCAGTTCCTCCCTATTGTTTCTGGATCTTTGGCCTTTACACATATTGTGTGTCTTGGAATATATATGTAAAAACAGCTTTCATCTTTTCTTGCACAGTTTGTGGTATCTCTCTGTTCCCATTTGTGGAACTGCAGTACCTACATGCACCTGGCCTATGCACCATCCAGTCGCATGTACACGTGCGCACCTCAGCATGAGTCACCTTATCCACATCTTCATGGCCAGAAACACGGTTCTGCTTCACTCACTCTCACGTACTTCTGTGATTTGCAAGTATTCAAGAAACAAACAGCCACGAGCTAGCATCTTATTCTGCTGCTGGGATGTATTTTTTTCACTAGTACTTCTCAAATGTAGCATAAGGTCATTAAACATGGAAATAATACCCTCCTCTGCAGTATAGAAATTAGATACTTGAGGGCTTCTGCATGTGCAAACATTTATGTTTCCGCAGAGTCAGGTGTGTTTGCCTACTGCCCTTCAAAGGCAGGAGGTCTGTGTCACTGCAGACTCACAGTGGTGGATTCTTAATGGGGATCCCAACCCAAACTGACAGATGTGTAATTTTTTTAACCTGTCAAGAATCATCTTTTTTTCTTTTGCATTTTATTTTTATTAACAAGATACAAGCAACAAAGTACACTCAGAAGGAGGCATAGAAAGCAGTAGCAGTCACAGCCACTCCACAGAAAAGAGATGCAGGAACATAGAAAATGTTTAGTGAGTTTTTAATTGTGAATGGCACTCCATGCTGAGGCATAATTTTGGGGAGAAATCTGATGAGAGCTGCACATTTAATTCAGAGTGGCACCACTGCATTACCTTCACCCAAAATCAAGATTAACAGGAAAGAATCTGTATCTGTTCATGTTGGAGAAGCAACCTGAATTCTGCCTTTCCATGACAGCTGCACTCCCATGAGGTCATGAGAGAGTCACTGTCCCACTCTCTGCCTCATTTCTCTCATTGTAAAACATGATTTACTTCACTTATTTCCACAGGTTTTGTGGCTGTAATGGGGAGTGCAGATCATTATTTTACTATTGCTCTGGCTGGGAAATCAGGCCTATCTTTCTCACTGTGTGTTCTCTGTTCATTACACACAGGCAGAACTGAAATCTGGAGAAACCAGAGTCCAGCTGCTGGGTGGAGGTTTTGCTGTGGTTCCCAAATACCCTCTTGCTGCTCTTGTTGGCTCAGGCTGTATTTGTAAACATTCACAGGCCCTCTCCTTTGGATTGTTCATTGGAGCCAGATTTTCTTTTGATGTGAAACAGGATGTGTGTGTTAATTAATTTATTTTACTTGAGGTAGGAAATTACTGCCAATGTTCTTTGAAGAGTCCTGTGAGCCGTCTCTCCCCTCTTGTAAACATTCAGGCAATTTTGGTTAAAATGTTTATTTTTTTAAAATTATGCATAAATGTTAATCTGGCTGGTTTATAGTGGAGAGGTTTTACAGGCTCTTTTTAAAATGTCAAGGTCATCTTTAAACAGTTACTGTTTAAACTGAGGAGGTGAAACACTGGACCAAGAGGATTCAAAGATGAAAAGAATGAAAACCAGTATTTTCTGCTAACAGGTGTTATTTGAGAGTTTTGTGCTGGTGAAAGTGATGGTGAAATACTCTGGAGACATTGCTTCTGCATCTACTCCTTTGTACTTGTACTGTGGACATTGTTAGTGAAAATATACCCTTCCTGCCTTAGTCCTAAATTTGAAAGGACTTCTGCCTGGTGATGACAGGAAAGCACAGACTCTGTAAACGTTGACTTCCTGAGACTGCCAGGAGGGGCCAGTTCATGCCAATTTTGGCAGTGACGTTTGTGCTGTGGAAGTACACTACTTCATGGCTTATAATGGACCAGGAGCTTTGATGATTAAATGTTGCTTGTAATGTCTCCCAGATTCAGAGTAATCTCTCAGGATAAAAAGGTTTGAGAATCCCAGTGCTGGATGATTCTGTCATATTACATATAATTCAGCACTGCCATGTGGGCAAGGAGCACGGGGTGTTCCTTGTCAAAACCAAAAACTTTCAAATTGCAAGTTTAACGAAATTAATAATAAACCCCTGTATTTTTAAAACAACTTTCTATTTTTTTGTGTTAACATTAAATAATTCTGGTCATGGTTTGATGTTTAATTGGTAGGGTGCTATGATTTGAGAGTTAAAATTGATCAGTCTGTGACATGCTACCAGACATGCACAATATTTTACCAAACAAGACCGGACAGATGCCTCGTTCTGAACTGACTGCAGTTTGAGATTGATCCATCATTATACTATATGACAGCAAATTCCCCAAGGGAATGATTTGGTCTCTCTATAATCTCAAGAGTCTGCACACACTTCAGGGTATCTTTGGTGTCCAGCACTCTTATTCTGGGACAATAATCCACAGCCATTTAAATCAAGATCTAACAGAAAACTGAATGGAAAAAGCTTAGTATCTCCCCAAGGATTGTGCCATAAATTCAACTGAGATGACAAGAGGATGGAATTGCAAGATGGATAGTGTGAGATACATTAGTTTCTCTTAATTTGAATTGAATTCAGATAGAGCTAGTAATAGCCAAATGTTGTGATGACGTTGATTGTGAGAGTTAAACTGGAGGTTTTCCCAGTGATCTGTGCTCCATTTTAAAAAGCAAAGAAACAAAGTTTATTGCAGCTGGCACTAAATGGAGGACTTTTCTTTCAGCAGTAGCAATAGATCACATTGACTGATCACCAGAAACCAAAATGCTCATTTCTCATTCCTTTTGGTTATGGGTGAACCCCAGCAATGAGGGAGTTACTTGTTCATATTCTTCTCAACACTCTGAAAGGCAGCATTCAGCTCATGTGGCCTGTCCATCCATCATCCTTTTTTGCAGTATTAGCCTTTCCTTTGACAGGGACCTTATTTTAAAAAGAGGGCGACTCCATTCCAGAATGTGGCATTAATTTTCAGTATTCATTCAGTAATCAATATAATTCAGCATGGTATATGTATAATTCCATACAATATTTTAAGTTGGTGGAGATATCTGGGATATAGGGAGAAATCTGTGTTCATCCTTTATGTAACAGTCATTGAGTCATGCCATCTTGTTTAAACAAACAGTGTGAATCTTAAAATAGCCCCTGAACATTCCACTGCGATGGCCATATTCAAATGAATGTTCAAGATGTTTCCCCACTATCGTATACCCACAGAGTAACCCTTCAGTGACAGCAGAGCTGCCTGGAGTCACTGTTAAGCTAAACTAGGCACTGGTCATATGGATCTGTTCACTTCCTCTGGTGAAGCAGGAAAATCTGTTTCTCTGTCATTCATCCACCAAGAGAGGCAACAGAAATGAAATGTTTTGAGGCTAACATCATCTGAGGGTGATTTTAGCATACCAGTTACTGTTACTGGATAGTTATTAAAGGAACTTGTGGAACATGACCTTGTTGCCATATAAGTGGTGGGAAACCCTGCTCTTCACCTGATAAATAATTGACATTGGCCAGTTTCAAGAAGATAGAAGTGAAAACTTGGGGGTTCTTAACGCATTATTATTACTATTCTTATAGATACAGAACTAGAGGAGATTCTTATTGCCCACATTATTTGTCCGACTTTCATAATTCTTTCTGTTTTCTATAGGGTCTTATGGACAAATTTCAAAGGATAATTTAGATGTGATGAAAGCACAAATATGTTGTAAAACAGATCAGTTAAGAGAGCAGCCAGTAGACATTGCAGCTCAGCATTCAAAAATTGTCTAGCAAAGATAGTTTCCAAGAGGAATCTGGAAAGGTGAGTCTTTTGGAGCTCACTCAGTTTCTAACCTAGAGCTCAGGTTAGTGTTGGAGGGACTTGGATTTTCATGAGATGAGAAACATAAAATCAGGCTGCTGTAGCCCCTTCTATGTGGCTCTGTGGGTGAAGTACTCAGCTCTTCAAGACTATCCATGTGTTATCTTCCACTAGGCTTTGCCTATATCACATGTAGTTGTCCAGGAATCCAGAACAGCTTGTGAAATCAGTCAATAAACCTGATATTAATACCTCATTAAGGTAGGATAAGGGTCTAGAGAAAAGATTGTGTGGAGTGAGCTTATGCCAGTTAAAAATGCTGAATGTGTACCAAATGCTTCCCTTTCCTAGTTGGGGACCTAGCCCATGCTTCTGAAATCCAAAGTTGCAAGCATTTCAAGCTGAGAAGAAAATACCTTGTGTCTAGGTGACTTGGAAAAATCTCAGTGAACGGCATGTGTCCCCATGGCTGCCTAGGGGGGCTGGGGAAGCAGGCAGCTGCCAGCAGGTACACAGAGCCTGCCCGGAGGCACCTGGGCACTGAGACCCTGCCAGACCACAGCTGCCCCCTCCTTTGCCTGAGCTCCTGGGGCCGTGACCCACAGCACTAAAGAGCAGAGATGTACAGAACAGGGCTGGCCACTTGGACACGCTACCTACTGCCCGTCTCGTAACAGTAGAAAGCTTGGAGACGTTAAAATAGAACAAATTTGCAATGAGATCAGGTTATATGTTTTATGAGCCATATAATTAACATGCGACACTCAGAGCCATGGGATATTATTGACTTAAATAGCTTAGTAACTATCAAAAAGGATTAGGCGTTGACATGAAACAGAATAGCATGTGCACTGACACAACCTAGGATCAAAATTACAGGGGCTACCAGTCCTGGTGCTTCAGGGCATATTTTGATCATCAGCTTGGGGTCAGGAGGAAAGCCACTCTCTAATCAAGAAGTGAGCAATATGCATGTGGGTCATAGTTACATGGATTTCTTTATTGGCCTGCTTTGATTCCTTTCCCTTTTTCTTCTGTCTTCCTTTCATACCCTTCTCTTCCCCCTCCCGTACATTTATCATCTGGAATAGGTCACTACTGAAGACAAGACACTAAACTAGATGGATGTCTGAATAGTCCCTACTAATAGGGTAATTTAATATTTGCTTCTCTCCAGAACTCTATTGTTTATTTCAAATAAAAATTTTATATTCATTCACTAAAAAGTTCCTCTCTTTCCAATCTTCTTTCTATGCATGCTACTTTTTATTTTTATCAGCCTCACTTACAAATCCTCAGAGGCAGCAGATGAATGTCAGTTTGGGAGAAGGAAGAGAACAACCAGGCACATTAAAGAAAATTTATTTTCTTGGTAGATACTCAACAATGGCATAAGTAAAAAACAAAATTTGAGATTTTGTATAGCCAACATGAATAATCACCTATGACATCTTCTGTGAACATGAATGTGAGTCCGTGAACAGTCATGATAAGATGATGCTTGATTTAGGTAACTCTGCATGTTTCTTTGTAGATTCAGAAGCAAATAGTTAAGAATTTCAAAACTTTTCCTCACCCACCAAAAAATCCCTCACTTTAAGACGATGGAACATTTCACACAATTTTAGACGTCTGGATGTTTTATTTTGCATTTTCATTTGTTACTATACTGAAGTAGTGTCAGGAAGCCCCCCACAATAGCAGGGCAGGTTGATTTTATGCCCTGTAATATCCTTGTGAGAAATAAGACCTACCTGGAGTTACTCACTTTAAAGAGGCAGGCTGGAGAGCAGAGGCATAGAGAGGAAAATTGGTTGATTCTTTGTAAATAGCAGAAACCCAGAAAATGTCTATTTAAAAAATATGCCTACTCATTTTGTTTACTGCATGTTCCTTTTCTGCTTCTTGCTTTCAACTTCCCACACTGATTTCCAACTCCACCCATTCTTAGCCTTCCCAAGTAATTTTCTTTTGCTAACACCCTCTCTTCGTATCTGGTACTAGCTAGCACTGCTCCACTCAGCACAGTGATACATACTGCCCTTGGGCTTGTTCAACCTTGCTGGAAAGATGCTATCATGCATCTTCTCCAGCATCCTTCCCATTTTCCACAGTGGTTTGAATTCCAGTTAGTTTCTGTGAACTAATTTTTTGGTCCTTCACTCTGCTTCCCTAAAGACCAACGTTTTTGTGTTATTGCCTTCCCACAGACATTCTTCAACATACCAAAGCTGACCTTAGGCTCCATGGACAGATGGGGCCTGATCCGAAGTCCATTAACATCAGAGGAAATGTCCATTTATGCCCATGGGCTTTGCATTAAATTCTTTGCATTTTACTTACTTTCTTTAGTGCCTCTTACTCAGCTCCAGTTATTAAAATCAGATTAATACCTCACAGATCCCTGACATTCAGAGTACTGTATAAGCCAAACTGTGCTACTTCAAAGATAGAGACCAAAACTGCTACTCTGCTAATATGAAATCTGCAGCTGGCTAATACTAAAAGCAAAGCATTACTTCCAGATTTCAATCCTGCATAACTTAGGTCAGGAGCTCACTTACTGTTCATTAGCTGAATCTCCCATTAGTACTACACAGGCTCTCAAAACCATTTCTTACTGTTCAGATATTTTCTGGTCCCTGCAACATTATTCTGACCAGGCACCATCGAGATTCACCTCTGTTTGCAGTTTTGCTCTCAGTAGAAGTAGACTGGAATGTCAGCCAGAACATCAATATTTCTTTCTGTTGACACAATACTCTCTTATCCATATTGCCACCCCTCCTCCTGCTTCATTTTGTCTACATTCCTTTTAAAAACTCTACTCTCATAATTTAGTCTCCCACTCAGTACTTGGTTTAATCAAGTCTGTCACTCAATTTATATCCCACTTCTCACTTAACACAAGTTTCTCAGTTAGCAATCTGTTTCTGTAGCACTTGCTATGCAGAACACATGGTTAGCTTTTCTTTACAGGCTTGCTCCTCTGTTCCCTTTCTGATTTCCAGACCTCACTTTTCCTTGTAAAACTTGAAGATGAGAAACGTCTTCTTCTGTCTCCCTCTTTTTACGTTCCTTGTGTATTTTTATGAGACCACTGCAATCAGAGCTTCTTAAATATCATGAGGTGCTTTCTGTAGAGCACAGAACACTCCTTGATTCCAGTTAAAACAGTTTTCAACTGCAGAATAGCTCTCAGTTCAATACATGGCTTTAGGTAAACCTCTCCTGTTGCTGTACTTTTTTGTCATGGCTTGACCGCTTTCCTCTGCATAAAAGTAAGATTCACTCCCTCTGGCTGTTTATTCATTACAACATGCTAAAATTTGGTCCTAATCCTCCACTCTCAGTTTTGTGTTGTGGAACACAGCCCTGTTTCAGTTGCTCTTTACATTTTAACATTGGGAAGGGGTTGCATATTTCGTGATGACATTGCCTAGCCCAACCACAGCACAAACTTAACAGCTCACTTTTCCTGCACAAAGGACATCTAATGTCATTTTGGATGGTGGAAATGCAGTGCAGGTTGTGTATCAGCAACACTGCCCACCTCTGTATATAAAATCTCCCACTTGAATTTCATGTTATCAGCCAATTCCCCTGGTAAGGACCATGGGTTGTCAAACTGCTTTCCTCCTTGGCTGCAACTTTCTGTTAAAGAAACTGGTGGCCCACCAAATGAGGCTGTTGGAGCAGTTTTATCTTGGCAGGAGACTGATCAACTGATACCTGTTGGACAGATCATTTGTTGGTTCTCTGAATCATACAGCTGTGTCAGCAGGTTTCCAGGTTTAAATGCTGGCATGGTGTAAGATGCAGAATGCTGTTGTTTCATAATCACCTTCTAGAGGTATTGCTTTGTTGTAATGCTACTGTTATGTTGTCCTACTTTTGCTATCTACTTTCTGCATAGGCTGAGGGAATTTTTGCCCACTGCATCACTTCGGTGTAGTCTTTGCAGCACTGGGCTGGCTGCATTTAACCTGGAGACAGGGAGCAGGGGGGATATGCAGGTGGCTGCTGTCACTGCTTTTCATATGATTGAATAACATGATGAATTCTCAGTCCACATACAGTACAGAAATATATGGTACTTATACAGTACTCTTAATTTTCAGATCAGTTTAATGCTACTCTTGGCTTATGGTACACTCATCTGTCGCTCTGAATGTTCTTAACACAGCTTGCACTCCCAGTCACGCAGGAGAGGCCAGCGCAGCCCTTCCCTCTCTGGCTGGATCAGTGACTGCCCTATATAAATCTGCATATTAAGCAGATTTGGCAATTGTTCAGACAGAGACAGACTCACTTAAGTAAAAGGAGGAAACAAACTTGCTTATGAAGGCACTGCAGCAGCACTCTCAGATGCTGTGCTAGTAGAGACAGCACAGAGGCTGGTTTGTTTGCTTTTGTAGTTGGGAGACTGATGATTTCTGTTTGTCTTCTGCGTCCAAGTCCCATCACCATAAACCACGCGTGTGTGCGAATGCTGGTTCTCACTCTCTAACAGTTTCAAGACATTTCGCGTGTTACCGCTTTACCTCTGCTCCAGATGGTTCATTTCCTCGGGGACTTCCACACGCGTCCCCAAGGTCGGGCACCCGACAGCGCTCGGGAGCACAGGGCCCAACTTTGAGGTGGATCCGCAGAAGGGCTTGAGGCCCCGCTTCCCCCGCTCGCGGGCGGCAGCACAGCGGGCCGGGTTCCCTACGCTGGGCGCCGGGCTCTGACTGCGGTCGGGACGGGCGGCGGCGGCCGGGAGCTGCCGCCTCTCCCTCACCGCGCACGGAGCGGCCGGAGCGAGCCGGGCGGCTGCTGCCGGCGGGCCGCGGCACGCAGGGGCCGGGTGGCCCGGTGTTAGCCCCGCTGACGTGCGCCCGGGGGAAGGCAGCGGCGGCGGCTCCCTCTTCCCTCCCCTCCCGCCGCACGCAGGAAGCTTATCCGGCCGCGGCTGGCCCGGCGCCCCTCGCGCGGGGAATTAAGAGGAATACCCGCGGTGCCCCCGGCCGGGGTCTGCTGCCGGCCGCCTGCGGAGCTCGTGGGGAGGGGGCGCGCCCGCCGCAGTCCGCCCGCCCTTGGCGCGGGGCGGGGGCGCTCACTGCAGTGCCCGCTCCGCGCCCGCGGGCGGGGGGAGCGGCCGCGCCCCGGCTGCAGCCCCCGGCGGGCGACGGCGCTGCGGGCGCCCCGGGAGCGCCCCCGGCGGCCACACCCCGCGGCGGGCCGGGGCCGGCGGAGGGAGGGGGCCGGCGCGGGGTGTCTCCGAGCCAGTTCTCGCGGTGCTGGCCAGGCTCAGCCTCCTTCCCCTCCCCGGCGAGCGGTGACTGTGCACGGCGGAGCGGGGAGCGCCGAGCCGGGCGCCGGGGGAGCCCGCGCCGCCCCGCCGAGCCAGGAGGAAGGCCGCCGAGCAGCGCGCCCGCCCGGCCCGTCCCCGCAGTCCTGCCCCATGCCCCAGCGACGTTGAGCTTCCCGCAGCCCGAACATGGCCACCACGGCAACGTGCACCCGCTTCACCGACGAGTACCAGCTCTACGAGGAGCTTGGCAAGTACGGAGCCTGCTGTGCGACCCGCGCCGCGCCCCGCCGCCCGCCCCGGCCCCGGGACCCACCGGCGCTGCCGGGAGCACTGTGCCGGCGACCCGGCTCTCCCGGGAGCTGGACGAGGATTAGCTGTCGCGCTGTAATCCTTTTCTCCAGACCCCCGTCCACCCTAGCGGCACAGCCCCCGGAGGGAAAGGTGTTCCTGCCCTCCTGGGTCGCCCCGCAGCCTGTCTTGGGCTGCGCGCTCCTGTTGCACCCCGAGATTCCCTCTCTTCCCTCCTTTCCTTCCTCGGGACCTGGCTGCCCTGTTCTCCTCCCCGCACCGTCTCCCAGCTACACGTTGCTGTTCTCTGCAACTGTTTCTGCGCTGGGACGCGACACTGTTACAGTCACTCCGCGATGCTTCAGTCCCCACTTCCTTGTCCCTGTGAAAGGACCAGGTGCTGCTGCACCGCGCTTCTCCTCCCTCCCTGCTTCCCTCGCTTCTTCCCTCCCTCTCTCCGCACTTGTCTCCGCATTGGCAGACTTGCTGCTGCACCCTAGGACAGGGCTTTGCAGGGGAGCCCAGTTGGGCAGGAAAGCAGAGTAGAAAGGGCCAGGGTAGGATTATGGGGACGGTGCTTTCGTGGGTGCTGCTGCTCGCTCCCTCCCTTCCTGCACCAACTGCTGGGCTCTGCTGCATCTCTTCTCTCCAGCCCGGTGTCCCCGTCCCTCCCCACACTGCTGCAGCTGTGTGTCACCAAGCCCGGGCCCCGGTGTTGGTGCTCACCTTGATGCTCATTGGCTTGTATGTAGAGGTTGAGGAAGGGGATAAAAAGGCAGGACTCCGCAGTATTGGAGGGATTCAAGCTATTTTAGGCTCCCTGTAGGACTAACTGTATGTGGGGCCCTTGTGCAGCTTCTGTTCCCCTTTCTCATAGTTGAAATATGTACATTTGCCCTTAGACACGGGTTTGTATTCCTGATCTGAAGGACTGCTAGTTTTCTCATATTTGTCCTTTTCCCTTTTCAGATCTTTCCTGTAAAGCTAGTTGTTATTCTTTACCCACCATGTTTGGTTTTTTGTTTTTAAAAAATATGGGGCTGTTTTCAAGTGCTCATTGTATAGTCCTGTAGATTTTCAGTCTCTATCTTTTCACCTTGGTCTCTGTTGTATTCACTCTTTTTCCTCACAGAAATCCTTCTTCTCTCTCTCTCAGACCTCTTCTCCAAGAGGAATTCTCTTTGGAATAGTTATAATAATAGTTTCAGCTTGAGAAAATGTACAAAGCCTCATAGTTTTCTACTTACTTCATTAATAGGTACATGCTTATCCCCCTTTGCAGGTGGGTTGAAGGATATAAGAGAACTAGTAACTTTTTCAAAGTGTTGCAGTGATTTGTGACTGAGCTTGCACTTGAACATGGGAGAAATGAGTCCTGGTTTTGTGCTCTGGCTGCCAGGGATGCTGTCTTTGGGAGATGGACTTACTGGCTAGTGTTCACAGCGCCTTTCTGGGCTGTTTGACTCCTGTTTATCAATCCCTTTATGTCCTGTTTCTGTGGCTGTATGGTCTCTTTCTCCCCACACAGTGTGCTCTTCCTACTGCGCTGTCTGTGAGGGGGCTTGAGGAGTGTTCAGGAGGCTTGAGTACCATATAGACTTAAGTTTTTTGCTGATGAGACAGCATGCATTGTTCATCAGATTCTCAGGTGTTGTGTCCCTCCTCTGTATGTCTTCTGCCCTGTCCTTAATCTGGTCCATTCTTGGGACAGGAATTATTGCTATTATATTCTCATTTTCAGTTTCATAGCACCTACCCTCTTTATTTTTCTTCCAGGGGAGCCTTCTCTGTGGTCCGCAGATGTGTAAAGAAAAATTCTTCACAGGAATATGCTGCAAAAATCATCAACACCAAAAAACTATCAGCCAGAGGTTAGTGTCTCTATATACCTTTCTTCTGTATATTAATAGAAAAATACTTCACCGGAGTTGAGGCTGTAATATATTTAAGGGATCTGTAGTTTCTTGTTTCAGTCATTATTTAAGCATTTCAAAATAATTGAGTTGTGTGGCACAGAGGAGACTGAAAGAAGGTAGTGTGGGATGATAGAAAAATTCCTGTGTCTGGAAATGGATACTCTGTAAAGTGATGTTGTCTTTTTTCTTCTTGAGATCTTCCTTCTTCAAGCTGAGCTAGAGGTAGATTCATCTATGTGTGTGTGTACCAATCACTCATAATAAAGAGAAGTGTTGCAGACTTATTTTGCTGAATGTCTTTTTTACCTAGGAGATCTGTCTTACCAGAACAGATGTGATTATTTTTTTGAAAGATAGATGCTATATGCCTTGCTCCTTTCATGCTGTAGTTAAAGGTGGTGTGTTTGGAAACTAAAAAGTCTGCCTTCAACAGCAGAAATAGGTTGGATGGAGAAATCTTTCCAATTTAACTTCTCGACATATTAGAACAAGGGGTTTGTGCTTTCTAAGTCCTGGAGACTTACAAAACCTGAAACTAGACTGTAGTGTTATGAAAAGAGAAAAGATCTTAACTGTTCTCCCAAGCTGTTAGTCTTCTGTTTTCCAGGGACATACATATGCACAAAGGGTAGTAGACCATAGAGTATGAAGGAATTATGTATCTTCTGATGTGTAGGGAATCACTGCAGGGATTAAAATTGCCTTGTGGGTGGGGTGGATGAGGACAATGAGAGAAACTGAACTGCAATGAAAGATGCTGCAACAGGGAGTGCAACAAGTTGAGATGCCAGAGGCAACTGTTTCTAGAAAAGGTGAACAAGAAAAGTTGTAAATCTTTAGAGGCCTTTCAGGTTTGACAAAATTAATATATGAAGCCCTTGACTATCTTGCTAGTGGAGTAGAGGGCTTAATACTGGGGTTGACTGAGAAATGAAAGAGAAAAGCGGGAGGAGAAAGCAAATGATCTTAATAAATGATTTAGAAGTGAATAATGTTTTGCCTAATCCTTACAAAAAAGAAAAATAGAATATGTATTCTCCTTTTTGCCAGAATGTGAAACGTGATGATAAGAGCAGAAGACGGTTTGAAGAACAGTGAAAAATTTCCATTTACTGTAGTTTGTATGAAGAAGTAGTGTCAGTGGTAGTATGCTGTCAAGCAGTGATTTTTCTTTTCTTTTTTCTTCTTTTTTTTTTTTTCTTTTTTTTTTTTTGTTTTTCTACTTCTGGAAGCAAGCATATGTGCTAAGGTGTTTAGTATTTAGCCTGAATGAGGTCGTATTGGGGGCCAACCAGTGGAGCCCTGGATTGTTAATGATTGTTGATCTGGGCTGCAGATCTTTTGAGAATCAGTGTCCCCTCAATGGTCACGTGACAGTGCCTGCTGATGTAGGTGGGATATCCAATCTCTTGAGTTCAAAATTAGTTCAACTTAATATGGGAGAGGTTTGAAGAGTGGCTTTGCTTTGCTGATGGCCATTAATGCTGTGTTTGCTCTGCAGACTTCCCTGTCCGTCCTGTAGTGAGGACTAAAGCTCAGGAGAGCCATTTCTCAGATGTTAATGGACACCAGGCCGCTTTGAGAAGGGAGTGGGCAATTTGATAAACTGTTCGCAAAGGATAAACTGTTATCTTACAAAGGACAGAGTATTGAAGTTAATGGGAAAAACTGCAGGCTGAATATAGTTGAAGCAAAATTCAAAAACATATTAGCTGAAGTCCAAAATGCTCAGAAAAACTGATTGAGTCAATTTTGAAGTGTTTGGTCACTCAATGAGTTATAGAGGGAGAAATATATAGATTCTAATTGTTTTTCGTAATAAGGGGATGACAGTTTAATGACCCAACAAGTAGGAAAAGTAAGTATGGGTGAATACAGGGCATGTTTTGATCTATACTTACTATTTAGATTTCTTACCTTCCTATAAATAAAATACATGAAGGCTGCTAACCTGGTTTTCAGCTACTTAACTTGAGGAAGCTGGCAATGTTATACTTAAAAACGTATTGGTTAGGTAGGGTAAGTGTGAGGAGAACCAAGAAAGAAAATGTATGTTTCTGCTAGTACAGAAGAAAATCAGAAACAAGGGACTGATCAGGTTGTGTTGAAGTTTTAACTGAGGACTGAGAAATCTGTGAAAAGTGAATAGTGACTTCAACCGAATATGTAGGTTCCTCAGTTATTCCAGCTGTGTTTGCTGAGAGATCAAGGGGTAAGTACAAAAAGTACTTACAGTAAAAGACTGAGTATTTTGATAGGAAGTTAGTGAATTCACCTTGGAATAGGTCTTTAAAGCATTGAGGGAAAAATGTGTGCTATTTAGACATTGCAGCTGTAAATCAGTGATTAGGGAGATTCAATTCAGCAACGTGAAAATGAAAGTCTCGGGAAAAGGCGTTTTAGAAAGCTGTCTCCCTGAGGAGCAGAATTATGGTGTTAATTCTGCAGCATCCTGGATATATGTTGCCTGATGTGTCCTTTCCCCAAGCTGGCACTTCTCCTTGGGGTGTCCATGTCTCTGCCCATCAGTACCTCTGCCCGGGGCTCTCCTGTGCACCCAGCTGCATGCTGTCCATTGCACAGGGTAACTCACCCTCTTGACCTGCCTCCCATGCTGCTGGTTTTCTTCTAGGCATGGTCACAGAGCCAGAATATTCCCTTATTTGGGGACAGCCAGCCCCTCTCCAACTTAAGCATAGCTACATGTAACATTTTTTACTATCCCTAGCAGAATTTGAACCTGTATGGACACCTGATGCAGTAACTGCTACTTCAAGAGTCAGCATCTTGCTGCTGCTGCAAAGTATGTACAGCCCATTGCTGCTTCACAGAAGTTTTGCCTGCTGTAGTGCTTTCCTTGATTCTGTTCAAGGCAATGGTAATAGAGCCTTGCTCTCCTCCTGCAGTACTTCTTGTTACCTTTGTTTTTCAAGACTCATGATGAAGAAATACTAGATAGCTTACTGGGAAGTGCTGAAAATGAGGAAGAGGAATGCTTCAGGGTGAATTATATGCAATTAAAGGGTAAAGACTTGAAGAGGCATGGTGTTTTACAGGGCTTCTCTGTGAAAGCAAGGAGAATGGATGGGGTGCTGGTCCTAACAGCTTCAGTCTAGTAAATTTCACCCTTCCTAAGATACCAAGTCAGCTGTTGAGAGGAGAGTCTCTTTTTTATACTGTCTATGATTTTTGGATGCCTGTTCTCTCTTAAATAAGTTTTGTCAGTAAGAGCTGGTCTAAATTGAAATTCATATTTTGACTTTAATGAAGTATTTGCTATTATTCATGTTGTGTTGATGCTTAACACTGCCCAGTGAAGACCATGCCAAGAAGTTCAATGTTAAATAGGGTCCAAATGCTTGTGGAAAGGGAGAGGAAACAGACTTCACCTTAGTCAGCATTGAGCTGACATATAAGAGCAGTGGTTATTACACATGGGGGAAATACAATGCTTCAGTCATCCAAAATTCCTATGGGATTGAATGCACAGACTTTTACCAGCACTACGGGTAGAGGGAAGTAATAACTGTAATTTTTTGAAAGTTGTCTTGTGGCTTCCACCAGAATACTTTTTGAACATGAAAATTCATAGCAAGTAGTACTACAGTGAAGTTCAAATAAAGTAAAATTACTTGCAGTGATCAAAAGATCAAGAGAGAAGTAGTAGCTTTAGTAGCAGTAGGGAAATATCCCCAATTTGACTTGCCAGCATATACTTCAAGAGAGTCTGGCTGTGGAAAGAGGTAGGCAGAGCTTTAGGATTTGATAATTTTTAGTATGTTTTTTATACCAAATAGTATTTAGTGATCCTGCCACCATCTGTAGTATTTCTGCCCTTTTTTTTAAGTGCAGGGGGAAAAAATCTCTGTGTATTACATCTACTGTTAAATTTAATTTGCTGTTGAAAAAATCTGTATCTTTTAACTCCTGCAAGTGACATCTCTTGATGAAAAAATTAAAAACAGCTGTCTTGTAAGTTAGTCCACTTCACTGTGTTCTCCTTACTGTGGCTTTGCTCTTGACTGTGAAATAGAGGTGGCTTCTCTCCCTGTTCTTCATCTTTCCAAATTTGTAAACCGGATAAAAATTTGCAGTCTACCCAGTTATTTTGTTGTTGTTCCTGTAGGAGATTATGTGGATTGTGGGAGGAGCAGGGAATTACTTCTGTGTATCAAACCCCAACAGGAAAAAAGCACTCTCTATACTTCCAACTCTGCTTTTTTTCCCCACACCACTATTGTCCTGGCTTTTGGTTCTGTAGTGGTTGCCGATTTGGGCTTTACAATGTGTTTTGTCGAAGGTGTCAGAAGTAGTTTCCCTGGACGCTAAAACGTAGAGCTTGAATGCTGCAGAGGATGTTTAGCAGCATCAGTTCCTAACATCTTTCTTGATCTGTTCTGTACGTGTTCGTAGCTGCTGCTTGCATTAGGACTCCCTGGGACTGCTCTTGCGGCTGCCAGGCTTTGAGTCCCGTGTGGGGCACCACACACCACTGGAATTGGCTGCGTGCAGGGCGCTGCACTGCAGCGGGGCCACTGGCTCTGCCAGGGCGGGCAAGCCCAACACCGGTCACAGACGGCTCAAGCGCAAAGCCAGACTCGTGTAGAAATGTCCTGTGATAGGTGCCCTCTGTGTGTTCCTGTGTTTGCAGGTTGAGGACAAATGTCCTTTCTTGCAGGGAATGGCAAATCAAACCGTGTCTGCTCAGCTGAGCAGCCAAATCAGGTCCAGTCATTTGGTGTGGGAGAGAAGCTGCCCTTCCTGCAGCATGGGCTGAGTGAAGAGCCTTCCTGCACCCCAGCTCCACCCCGTGCCTCCTCTTTGCTGCCTGCAGAAGTCTGAGAGATGCTGTGGTTAGGGAGCATATATTGCGGACCAGCTGCAGTGGGTTGGAAATGTTTTGGAAGTCTTTGCACACATGGAGGGAAGTAGGGAGCAGAGCAGAGCCTGCTGCACACCCCCCAGAGGGTATGAGGCTGGGAACTGCCTGGTGGAGCTACTGTAAGATGCTGGGTGCTAAGGCATGGGGGCTGTAGGGGAGAAATCAGTGGGGTGGGCTCATGGGTAGCAAGTGGCTGAACTCTTCACTCTGCACCACAGCATACAAGTGCGCCAGGGGCTGGTGGTGAGGCGCCTCAGCTGGTATCAGAAACAGCAGCCCTCTACCTCCCATCAGCAGCCTGCCTCCCCCTCTTCTTCCTACCTGCCTCTGCTTGCAGTCCCCTGCATAGGGGAAGAGGGGTTCAAATAGTGTATATATATACCACTAGGGGAAATTTCATTGGAAGAGGTGTTTGGAGAAGAGGAGGGCTTGTGCAAAAGAAGAGACCCTGACCTCAGAGGAGAGGTTGGAGCTGGGAACTTAGTGGGGAGCTGCTGACGGTTGGCCTGGCTTTTTGCGTGCCCCAACATATCAGTACAGGCAGGAAAATGCCCTGGAGTGAGAGCCAGCAGAGATTGTTGGGGTGGCGAGTGGTGCATGCCTTGCTTTACTGTGGCTCACTATGGCCAGAAACTGGCTTCCTCCCACTGTGGATGTTAGTGATGGTTGGGGTTACCCCAGGCTGCCTCTCAGTTTACGCTGTATATTTTATAAAGGAGCTGGAACGGAGCAGACAGGATTTCAGCTTGTGTCTGTCTTCTCAGTGGTCACATTGAGTATTAAATTTCCGGCATTAACAATGGGGGGGGGGGGGAAGTGGGCACACAGATTGGGCAGGAGTTCCTACTGGCTCTGCACGAGGTTAGAGAAAGGAGCTTGGTGAGAGAGTCGGGTTTCTTGTTTTCCCAATATAAACTGGATTTGTGTACGGCAGAAATGTGATTAGACTAACTCCTGCACGTGTCCAGAAGCCCTTAGCTCTAGAGCATTTACTCTGATCAGCCAGCCATGGCTGAAATATTTGTAGGTGCCCTTACAGTGAAGAGTAGGATGTTGAGCACCCTGTAGATATTTGGGGCAAGGAGAGCTACTTCGATTTCTTGTAGGAAGGATCCAGTGAAAAAACTACTTGCTTTTTTTTGTTGATTTTGGGGTGTAGCATGGAGATTTCACTACCTCCAAATTTAATCCTTCTCTAAACAGTAGCAAAATCATCAGTAGCAGAGGAGGATTCATCTGTAGATCATAAAGAAATTTTTAAAGAGTGCCCTCCTCCCCAACAATGGTTTAGCACCACTGTTTCACTGTTTTAAGAGAGGACTATGACAATATTTTTGTTCCTTTCAATTCCCTGGAAGTATTCTAGTTGTTCTGGCCCTCCAAATTGGGTGAAAACAGTTTTTAAAAGCGAAGCATGCTAATGCGAATATTTCTCTCCACTGTGCTGTCTGTGAGCACAACCCTGACAATGAAGGCATTACCCACACTTTTAATTAACTCTGACCTGTCACCTGTTTTGGTATTTCCAAAATACCAGTTTCCTGTGGTCTTGAAATCTCCTGATTTTTACCAACATAACAGACTTAAAAAAAAAAAAACAAACCACATTCATTTGCCAGTGTTTGACTATAGAGTGAGCTATTGCTGTTGTCTTGGTTGGGTGAAGAGGGCAATATTGCCTGGCATTAGGGTCACCAGCACAGGAAAGAAGCCTTGAATGCTGTAAAAAAAGAAATGTGGAGTATCTCACATCATTGTATGTTTGCCTGCGACAGAAGTGATGTTGGTGCTCAGAGTAGTCATCTTTGGCAAAACAGAGGTGCACTGGTTTCTGATGGGCAAATGAATCCTTAAAATTTTGAGGTGCTCACTAGATGTTTTGGGGTTTTTTTTTAGTGTATGGAGGGAATGTGACCCTATAACTAAAACTACTGTAGTTGCTGCTGATCCTTATGACAATAAGCTTAATGCTTCAAAAATTGGGGCCCTATGAATTAGGCTGACATCATGTTCCTTTTTATACTTCATTAAATTTACTGTCTATTTAAATATCACTTTATACTTTGGTAACATCTCCCCAAACATTCTGGTATTGCTGCCTGATTTTTGGAGAACAGTTGCAGAATACCTCTGAAGAAATGGGCTGGCAGTATCACAGAAGTAAGCTTTCTGAACAGTGCGGGGTAGCCAAAAATAAGTGGGGCATGAATTTAACTTTCTGGTGAAACTGAGTCTATAGGGTTTTTTTTGATTCCTCGTAGCTCTTTTTACCTTTTACTCTTCATCTGCCTTTCTTTCTGTTTTGAGTTTGTTTTGAATATTCATTTGTTTCTCATGGATCAGTTACTTTAACCCGTAATTACATTAAACTATAATGCTTTGATTGAAAATAGTCCTTTAGTAATGCTGCTTTACGCTCCTCCTTTCCTCCCAGAGAATATTACACAGTTCCTATTGTTCCCACAACTTAGATGAGCAGACTGGGAAGTGTGGTTGTTGGTGCAAGCAGCTGATTACTGATGACTGAGACTAACTGAGAGATGTGAGAGAGTTGGTTAATGTTGTATCTTGCTTTTTTATGATAGAGTCAGGAGAGGAGGAGATAGCCATGGCTTTACTCCTGGTGTCAGGATCTGTCTCGCTCTGCTCCTGGCAGAGTCAGAGGGAGAATTCCCCGTCTCTGAGATGTGAGTTGAGTAAATGCGATGACCTTTCAGAGAATGTGTGTGTGCATATAACTTTCGTGTTATGTTCCTGGGAGCATGAGTTATGTATCTCTCTGGTGACCCCATGTCCTGCTACTCCCGTCCAAAGTTCCCATCCTGAGTTAGCTGTTGTCCAAGAGTCCACAGCCATGAGATCTTGTCTTACCTGTGGCTGGAGTGTGCTTATTTGTGACACTGGGACAAGTCCAGCTTAGTGTGATGCTGCACAGAAGGTTGCTAGCTCATCTTTTCTCTTTTCTAGAAGCCACGGGTGATTCCACTGTTAAACACAAGACCCTTTTCTTTCTGAGGCAGTGAAGGTAGCATCTTTCTTTGCAGTGCTGTTGTTCATGCAATTCTGTCAGGGTCCCAAAAATTGAGCTGAGAATTGTCTCAGAGTAAAGAGTAGGCATTGTGGGAATGAGTACATAGTTAATTTTAAAGAAAAACAAACCCCATGTAAACTTATCTCTCAGCTTGCGAAGATGAGCCTGGGAGTGGGCATAGCTCTTTCTAGGCCTACGAGCCAAAGGCTAAATGACAGATCAGGCAGGGAGTGGCAGGCTGCCTGCTGTGGCAGAGCTGGTGGGTTATCTCTGGGGGCTGTTGCCATGATGACAGTGGCAAACAGGGACTGAAAAATTTACCAGACGCATGTGAGCCAAAGGATTAAACTTTCTCATAGGAGAGAAGGAAGGGAGGAGGGTGGGTGATGATGTATTAACGAAGGACAGTATCCTAGTGAGAAATACCAGGCTCACTCTCCTATAGCCACTGGGATGGCAGGGGGGAATGCAGACTGGCGTTCCTCCTCCAGTCTAAACTCTGGGCAACACTGCTCTGACCAATTTCCTCTTTGAAGAGGAGGTGAATGCACCCTGCTTTCACTGCATAAATCATCAGGATTTGCATTGCTTTGGCAGGTGAAATGTAAGAAGTGGGAAAAGACGGTCTCTCCTTTTTGGTCTTTTTTTTTTTCTATTCCCTCTATTCTACAAGTAACTCTAGCTCTTTACATTGTGCTTAGAGATTTTCTGCACTAGAGTTAACACAAATCAAGTTTCAGTGTTGCCTGCAGGTTGCAGACTATCAAACATGATTCTAACCAGCCTGCACTACTGTCATCGATAGCACAAGACTGTAGTCATTGAAAATGCCTGATGCAAAACCATGTCAGCACTACTAGAGCTAGTAGTGGTCTTGACCCTGCATAGTGCTTTTGTTCCCTTCCCAGAGCTGAGGCAGTGTCCCTGCATATCAGAGTTGATAGCGTGGTGGGCAGGCAGTACATGAGAGAGGCTAAGCTTGGCAGTTTTCCCTCCACTGGAGTCTGAGGAAGTCCTTACTACCCTGTGCTGCAGCCTCCTTTGTGGAGGCTGACCATGATAAGGACTGGTCCTAGGACAATTAATGATTTGCAGCTGGCTGGGGAGCAAGGAGCTGGTGAGGGGGTTTCTGCACTCAGTGCCAAAGATCTCAGTGCTCCATAGCAAAAGTGGTATTGCTTGGTTGTTTGCAGTACTGCAAATTAGCACAAATTTTCACAAAAAACCTTCTTGCTAGCAGCTTCAGGAAAGACACACCTGGTTGTGCCTGGGAAACCTCTGAACAGCAATATACGAGCATAAAATGTTTGTCTGAAGGCTTAGTAGGATAGAATTGTGGTAATAAAAACTAGTTTCATTCTAGAAGGGCTTCTTCAACTTAAAACATTTATTTATAAAATGAGACATTAATATCTATGGAAATTAATGATATAGGTCTTTCCCACTAGCCCAAATCCCAGTGGACTTTTAAAGCTCTTGTGAATACAGGCCATAAGTGAGAACAAGGATTTTAAGCCTCCAAAGCCAGTTTCCTTTCCTTCACTTCCACTCCTGTTCTAGGCACCTGAGTTAGCTGGTGTAGGCTGCAGCTTGTCTTGTGGAGTAACTCAGTGTTTGGATGTGCTTTATCTTATGCAGTTACTGTGTCATCTCTGATAAATCAGTTGGTGTAGACTGTGGTAAGTGATAGCTGTGAAGACAGAGATGTCATTTCTTGATGTTGAAGACAACTCTTTTTTGAAAAGAGGTTTTTTCAATCCCGGGGGAGCAGTGAGAAAAGGAGAAGCAGTATGACATAGCCTGACATGTGAGGTGAAAAAAGGAGACAGAAGAGCTAAATCCTTAAACTTCAGTGTACTTCCTCTGTTCCTGGTTCTTTTACAGGGACCTTTCTTTCATAACGGGTATCCTTGTCTATGTAGCAGAATATAGTCAGTGTGTAAAGTTTCCTGCGGCTCTGGAGATGGGTGAGATGTGTGTGTTTATCCAGCTCTGTTTGCTGCTAGATACCTGATGTCATACACCTGACTTGAAATGTGACTTCATAGGGGACAGTCCAGTGCTTTCTCTGGGATGCACTTTCTAGATGCACATTTCAAATTACATGGGTACTCTGGAAGCTTTTTCAGGGAAAACAGCTTGTTAAAACCTCTCCTATATTGGTCTCCAGTGCCTGCCAAATAAACTTAGTGTTTCTGCTCTATTAGAGTAGCTGCCCTTCTGAAAATGTCCATGTGTATCTTGGGGTTTTGTTTGTTGGTTTTGGGGTTGTTTTTTTTTTTTTTTGTTTTTGTGGTTATTTTTTGTTTGGGTTTTTTTTTGCTTGTTTTTTTGGGGGGTTGTTTTTGTTTTGTTGTTGTTGTTTTGTTTTTTTAAATATTTATTTATTTCCTCATATTCCTTTATATCAAAACATATAACGTTTCACAGGTAATGGGCCAAGAAATAGCCCATTGGCTGGAGGAAAACATAGATGTAGAAAGAGGAACTTGTCTTTACTGGCCTCTGTAACCCACAGGGACTTGCTGGAACATTTTTCTTGGAGGCTGCTAGAGAGTATAGCCTGGTGATGCCAAGCAGGACTTTTCTGTTGTTTGCCAAAAGAATTGGTGTGCTGTTAAGTTTAATTCTGCCTGCCTCAGGGCCAGTCCATGTAAGCTTTGGGTATCAAATGTCCTCTGTTGAGATTGTGTCAGAGAGATGAGGAGCGTTGAAGTTGCACAGCTTTATTATATAACTGGTGCCTGTGCAGAGACAAAGCTTGATTGTGATGATGTGTTTCTTCAGTGCAAGTTAAAGTAGTGATTCATAGCTCCTGTGTTACTTTAAATATTCCTGATTTTTGGACTGCTCATTGAAAAGTGGCTTTCAGCTCTGCCCATTTTTGTTTGACTCGTGTGTCATCTGGCCTAGAATCTGCCAGCTCTGCAGATTAGGATGTTGTGTTGTGTCTGCTGCTTGTTATGAAGTTGCTGGATTAAAATTTTCAGTGCAGAGCAATGATCCACAGCCTTCTCTGTCTGTCTGAATTGCTCTTGCACTTAATAAGGATGATGTAGAGGAGTGAAGTGTTGGTCAGCTTGTCCTTTGTGTGGAAGCACTTCTACAGCAGTAGACTGGGAGTCGAGCTCTCATAACACATTTGTCTTCTCCAGACAGCCAAGTTCAGCATCAGATATATAAAAAAAGAGGTACAAGGCAGTTGGTTTTTTTGATAATCATTATCAAATATTGCTGACAAGTTCAGGTGACTCTAGTTGCTGCTAGCAGTTTATGTTGCTGCAGACCTGGTTACAGTTTTAAGGAAGCACATTATGTCTTGTTAACTCTTCGTGGCTCTGTACATTTAGTTTCTTCAGTAGTCCTGAAGGTGAGCTTAAAAATCTTTCCCTTCCACCACCTCACGAATAGTCAAGAAGTTTCTTATCTTCCTGATGAATTATGAAATGTTAATTGCTGAAGTTTTTTTCTCATTTGAAAACACAGCCAAAATTTCTTCCCCATCTTGGCAACAAAACTTGGGTCTCATGGTTGCAGTTACCTTATCTAAAGGGGTGGTGGGGGTTGGCTCGGGAACAAGACAACATGCAGCTTGACTGAGCCAGAGGAACTTAAATTCTTCCTTCTGCATCTTTGAATTCCTGGATCCTGCATTGCAGTGACTTGACACTGCTGAGATCTGCCTCCCTGTCACACTGTTACCTTGTCTGCTAACCAGCTGTAGTCTGATACTTACTTAGCTGATTCATCCAAAACCACGGACACCTGATGTGATCAGCTGATGGGGAGAAGAAGGGAACTCACGTCCAGAAATAAGCTCACTTGGTGTGGTTTCTCTTTTTTAGGCTATGTTCTTCAGGACCCTCTGTGGCTAGTGGGGTTAAGACAGAGCTGCTGGAGTTCTTGCACAGGAACAGTCACTATGTATGCAGCAGAGAAGGTGCTGATATGCCTGTGTTGCCTTTGGAGCAGCTCTGTGTCCTACTGTCTCACTTACTGCATGTCCACTTTAAGAGAGTTCATCTGCAATGCAGCTGTTAGCAGGGAAGTTCTGTAAATCAAGAGGGAGTGAGTGCAAGTGAGCCCAGTGTCTGCAGTTGTGGCTGGGTCCTCCCCAGGGCACAGGGAAACTTACTCAGAAAGACTTTTTGCAGGAGGAGAAAGGGATGGCAACGCACTGCTGATGGTAGGAGCCCCTCCCTTCTGTGCCTGTGTATGCATCAGCTGCTCAGGAGCTGGAAAACATGGAAAAGCACAGTGGGCAGCAGTCCTGGAACTGGAAAATCTTTTCATGCTTTTCCCCTCCTCACTCTGCCACAGAGTCTAACCAGGTGTTTGCTTAGGGCCAATCCTGTCAGGATGTCTTTATAGCACACTCCCTTCTTACACAGGATGTCCTGTTGGAATTTGGAGCTTGTTGTGAGCTTCTGCACGTCACTCAGAAGTGCAGAGAGGCCCCATGGGTTGCAAGTTTACTACTGTGTTGTCCTTTGTTGCATGGGCTGTCAGAGGGACCACGTGCTGGCACAAGAGGATGATGCCAGTGACCCGTGGAGATGCTGTGGTGCCAGGGAGAGAGCCCACAGGTGGAGTCAGCTGGACTGCCCTGGCTGTTCAGGTGTTGCACCCAGCAGACTGGGGACTGCTGCTGAGTGAATTGCTATGAGGAGGAGGAGGAGAAGAGCCACATGTGCAGTAGGCCTGCTTACAAGTGGGGTAGATGAGCCATCTGAGGGAATTCTGTGAGGATTGCAGCCCCTCCAATGCATGTCAGGGAAGCTGGCTGGGGAGCTTGTGGCTTTAAGCATGTGGCTGAGGAGTGGATGGCCTGTTGTTCTGCTCTTCCCCTGCCTCTCCTCTGCTTCTCCAGCAAGCAGAAGCTCCTTGAAAGCCTGCCTGGCTATCAGCCATGACCAGGAGCACTTGTGCGATTGCTTCCTGGTTCCCCATCCACAAGTTTCTGAGGATATTCTGGTGAAGAAATTCCTCTGTAGCTCACAGGGACCCATGGGGATACCTGGGGCCCCTTGGGCCATTGCTGGAGAGAGCCCCACAGGACCGCATAATGCTTTTCATTCTGGCGCTTAACAGGCAAGGCTCTCTCTTTCACTGTATTTAAAAGTATTCTGGGCAGACTCGGTTCCAAATTTCTACTTCAATGTCTTTATTTCCACTTGGGAAAGCATTTGCAATTGACAGTCATTGGTGAAAAAATTGAAGTATGATTCACCACCCACTTTTCCTCCTCTGTTTCCTCTCTGCCTCTCCTGTTTTCTGGGCATTCGTTTTCCCTCTTGTAATAACCAAATTGTGCTAACTGTGTGTAAGCAATGTTCCCTCCCCTTTCGCTGGGAGACTGTCTGACTTGTTGTAATAAGTTATTTTTAGGGTTTGCTTCCTGGGATATTCTACCCGTGGCCAGTTATGGTGATGAAAATGTCACTGAGATGCAGGAAGGACTCCCAATTCATTGATAGCATGCCTGATCTTACTCTTGTAAGGGTGCCTGTGGGGGACATGAGTTCCTTACAAGTACACTGCTGGTGCTCAGGGACACAGCCCCAGTGACTGTGCAGCGTAACTCCCTGTGAAAAGCATACTGGGCTTCTGAATTAGCTCGGGGGAAAAAAGAAAATAAGAAGAAAGAAGTAAAGCCTTTCTTTGGTTGCAGTGGAGTTTGCTTCTGCCCTCTTTCTTTTTTTGTATATAGGGATGTCAGTGCTGCAGAGCTGTGTGTCAGTGTACAGGGCAGTTCCTCACAGGCAATTTGCTCCTTGTACTGGATGTATTATGTTGCACTGGGTTGCTGCCAAATGGCCCGCCTAGGCTAGAGGAGAAGGTATGTGTGCCTATTCTTTTGAAACACCTCTCCCACCCCACGTCTGTGGCCTGCAACATCCAAAAAAGTTGATCCTTATGGCAGCTATAACTAACAAAACATGAATGTAATACAGGCAAATTACAGAGCCCAGCTGAACAAGGCCATGAGCTGACAAAATACAGTCTCTGGTGTCAGTGTTGGCTTAAGGAGCACGTGGGTCTTTCTCTGAAGATGTTTGTTCCCTCTGTGTTGCAGCACATCTCTTTTCCATTTCGGTCTCATACCTTGGATCAGGAAAACAAGTTCAGAAGAACCATTCAGTAAGAAATTATTGAAGTAGTGGGGATGGCAGATACTTGTTTTCCAGGTAGACTGGACATCTATTTAGATCTTCATATTTATTGGAGCAGCTGTAGAAGGGGTTGCTTTAGTGGAGCTCTGGAAACCAGGATCTTGTGCAGCTGGGTCTGAGAAAAGTGCGTGTGGAGTCTTAGGTTAGTGATAAGATGTGGAAATAGGTTTTGTGTGCCTGTATGGTACTCCTGGAAGAGGGCTTAGGAAGCAGAGCCCCTTGAGTGGCTTTGGATCAAGGTAACGGAGAAGTTTAACTTGGTTTTCAGGCCTGATGCTGTTGGGATCGGGAAGCTGGTGTGGCTGAAGTGCAGAGATGGTAGCAGCAGTCTCAACTGGGTGGGTGCTATGCCTGTGCAGCACAGAGCCTTGAGAGCTGCCTGCAGGAGAACCCAGTTACAGAAACACTGGGGGAGACTCCTCCCTGATTAGATAGCATCTTCAAAGTTATCAGTGCTTAGAAACTCCTCTTATGCTTTTGCATACAAACAGTTTCTTTCTATGTGTGTAACATACATGCATAAGCCTGTGCATGTTTTTAAGTAATCCTCACACTTAAAGTTGTTTTGGTGAGTGGTAATTTTTATTACATCTTCTTGCTGTCTTGCTTCCATACAATACCTAGAAGTGCCTGAGCACTTTATATGCACTGGATGAAGTTCTCAGGCTCTTCAGGAGCCGGAGGCAACCACGCCATCTCTGTCCCTGCTGCCTTGTGTTCCTAACTGCCACATGGATTTACTGATACATGGTGTGCTTTGCTCTTTGGTACGGAAGTATTTTGGTGGCTCTGCTACAGGTGGTATCTGGTGTGGCACGTGTGCATTTTAAGTCTTCTCATTGAAATGTCTGGGTAGCTGCTCTGTATTTACAGCTTGCTCTGCTTAATTTAAAGTTCTCCTAGCATAACTAGGGGAACTTAGCCTTAAAATAGATGGTTTGACCTTTTTTTTTTAATTATTCTAATCCCCTGAGGCTTGATGTTCCTTCTTGTCAGAAGAGCGTATTTTAACAGAGGTATTATCTCTTTTGGAGAGAAGTCATTCAGCACTGGGATACAGTGTCATTTATCTGTGCCTTTAAGAAGATTTTCTATTGAGTTTACTTCTCTCATTCATGTCTCTCAAATATCAAATCAAGGCAGCATTTCCAGCATCCTTTCTTCTCCCAACTGGCTGGAACAGCTAAAAAAGAAGCAATAGATATAGACTTGGTGTTGCATGGACATGGGCCCCGCAGCGTGTGTCATGCATGATGGCATTATGCACTGAAGAATGATGTTCTGCTGAATACCAGTATTAAGAGCATGCAGAAATTCTGAGGTATTGTTTCCCTCCTGAGCTTCTCTTATTTTCATTCAAGCATAAATTTCCTTGGTTCATTAAAAAAAATCCAGCTGTTTGGTGACCAGTGGCTGCATTATCATGCAGCATTTTATTCAAGAGCCATGTTGTACAGATGTGTATTGGAAAGCCGGGGCTGGATGCAGTCGGTCTGCAGGCTTGGACAGCCCTGACAGTGATGGCTGAATTGGAGTGCGTTGGGTTTGAGAAGGAGCTTGTGTAGCCCCTCAAGCACAGGGAGAGCCTTATGGTTTCTGTTCATACGTTGGTAAAGGCAATCAATGCCAGGAACTTCCTCTTCCAAGTAGGGTTTTTCCCAAGGTTTTGTTAATGTGCTTCCACCTATGGGTGTTCAGTCTTGTTTTCTGGGAGCTTGGTTCTCTTTGCCCCCAAGGCTTTGTCCTTCCAAAATTTGTATTCCCCTACCTGAGACAGTGTCATCATTCCACTGCAGTGTGCTCCTCTGCACCACCAGGAAAGTGTTCCTGCGGGTTTTTTTAAGCATGTACCCTCAGTCTTACTTTGTTGTTCTCCCTGTCAATCGTGTAATGCATCAACAGGTTTCATTAGGCATCCTTTAGCCTCCCAGTACTACTAGTGGGCAGGGAAGTATTAGCCCTGTTTTACACTTGGAAATACTGAGAAAGATGCAAATTTTCAAGTGCTTTCCAGAGCACTTGGCAATGAGCCATGATGAGTTAGGAAAAGAGTCCAAGTCATAGTCTTTGCTGTAACAGTGATAAGAGTGTAGGTAGAAAAAAAGCTGTGGGCATTTGGCAAAAAAATAACGTGGGCTAAAGCATGTAGTATTACAAGGAATTGTGGTCTAGTTTGCTGGTTGTAGGAGTAATATTTTGATGTGTTTTCTGTACTACTTTTCACTCTGATTTGCTTACTGTTTATGTAATACAGCTCCAAAATATGTTATATTTGGTATGCCTTTGGACTCTACCTTTCTGTGATTTTTCCAGGTGATGAGGATTGAAAACTCAATCAGAGGTAACTGCTGTTGGTACAGAAGGCTCTTAGATGACAATAAACACACAGTGGCTTTGTGTGTGTGTGTTTGAAGACTAATCAGAAAAATTAAAGGAGGTCGCTTAGATGTAAAATTATTTCCTTGTATTAGTCATAACTTCAGGAACAGGCAGAGTAACATTTCTAATAGTTTATTTTCTGATGTGTGTAAAAGTACGGTGTCAAAAAAGAAAACTTAAATCTCTAAGATAAGCAACTGTACTTAAGAATTTAAAAACCCCAATTTTATGACAAGAATTTAGGTAAACTCTAAAATTGTCTGCATTTTGGGATCTAAGTAATTGATTCAGTTGTGAAAATTTAGATTATGGGATGCTGTCAGGAAACTGTTCCTGCCCTGCTCTTGCTGTGTCTTTTTGGCTAACTAATCTGTTAGTGCAAAGGTTCCTACCTTCCTGGAGAATTTGGAAACATCCATATTAATGCATGGTTAAGGCATTTGAAGTCTTTCCACAGGAAACAGCTGTAGGTGCACAACCGGGTATACTGCTGCAGGCCCTCTTGACCATATGATAATGTCAAACTAATATGCAGTCTTCAAGAGCAGAACATCCTTTGACATGCAGGGAGGAATAAAATCTTGTGTGTGTTTAAGAAGATTACTGTTAGCTCATCAGAAGGAATAATGAGAAGTTATGGGACAGAGCTGAAGACCTGTCATTAACTGAAAGCTGGTCCAGGGGAAGGAATAAAAAACTTGAGGAAATGACCAGACAGCTATTCTACACTTAATGATGTGTATTCTGGGGATACTGCTTACTTTTCAAATAGTGTGATTCAGGTTTTGTTTAGAGGACAGCCAGAAACATGCTGTGGCAGTGCTGAAAGGAACAGCCCTATAAGAGGGAGAGTGGAGGGAAAAGGAAAATACTAGGGAGAGGTGGAATGTGATTAAGGTTAATTAAAGTGTACTGTGAAAACTAGTTAGATGCTCTGGTCTGCCCTTTCTGTAACAAAAAACAAATGTGGTTATGCAACGAATTGAAAATTTATCTTTTCAATAATTCATTTCAAACCTGTTGCCTTTAGACAAATATTGTAGATTAGAAAAAAAGGATGAAAAACTTGTGTGTAATTAAAGTCAGCATATTTGAAGAGGAATGCTTTTTAAAAAGTAAAGGGCTTACAGACTTGTTTCTTCAGGTTTTTTCTGTGTTTTGCATTTTGAGATTAATCCCTTCTTTTCTTTGTACAGTGTGACTGGGATCATCCTGAAACACAGATCCGTATCTTTTTTTTTTTTTTTAATTGACAGTTGTTTTCTTCATAACTTCAGAGAAGAATACAGGCTTCCCTTTGGAGAGGAAGGTGCTCTCCTAGCACCAGAGCAGGAGAGTCAAAGATGGAGGAAGGAGTGGATATTCGATTCCAGGATTGGGAATGATTCATCCTGTGTCTTGATACAAAAAACCCCAAACAAACAAGAAAGAAAAATCACAAAAAACAAACAAAATAAAACAACAGCAACAACAAAAAAAGCAGCAAAGGCCATCCAGACACTATCTTTTTTCAGTCTGTCTTTTCTGCCATCTGTCTGTCCTAATGCTCCAGCATGTTGCAAGTTAAATTGTGGCTATTCTACCTGAATTAGCAGGTTTCAGACACCATTGGTTACAGAACGCGAGACAAAATGAATTAGTGGTCTGGCAATGAGTGTATATTAAATTTAGGAGCTGACAGTATTACCTATCATGACTTGACTTTCTCCACTTTTGGAAATTGTATTTGTCTTTTTGCACTTGAGCTTTGTTTTCATCTTTAGCAGGTATGAATAGTGTGTAATGCTGCTGAGGACTAATGCTCATGCACGGACCTATGCCAGCACTATTGCACATAATGTTTTGGCCTCCAGGTTGCAAAGATTTTTCTGCTAGTTTATTAGGGATTTTTTTGATGGGGGACAGAGGAGGAGATAGCAAAAGGAAAGCCTGAAGAAAATGTAGCATTCCAGGATGCTGTTTTTAGAAATTCTGTGTGGTGCAGATTTACATAAAAGACACTTAAGAAGCATTTCCCTACCACCCCCAGTTTCTTAACCTCATATGAATAAAAGAATGTTAATATTGTGAAGGAGGATGTGAAGCACCATTCTTCCAGGCTCAGTCCTGTGAACAGCCTGGATGTGGTGCATGGTTGGAATTAACTTTTTACACTGGAGCTATAAACATTGTTCTGCTTCTCTCTGTAGATGATATGGTGGTGACCTCCAAACAAACAGGGTGTCTGTTCATGACTAGAAATTCACATTGATTTAAGCAACATTTGAATTGAAATCATGAAGAGTATGATGTCAAGCCTTCTCCATGGAAAATGATATTACAAGTTGCTAGCTTTTTCAAGCACAAGTTGTAGTGGTGTCAGCTATATTACTAACTGAAAGCCCTGCTGACTCTGCAGGTTTTGTGAAGCACTGAAACACCACAACAAATACAGAAGGTACTTCTCTGACTCTTGAGTGGATTTTAATTTTTATGGAATCACAGAGTCATAGAATGGCCTGGGTTGGAAGGGACCTTAAAGATCATCTAGTTCTAACCCCCTCTGCCATGGACAGGGACATCTTTCGGAAGTCCAGGTTGCTCAGAGCCCCATCCAACCTGACCTTTAACACTTCCAGGGATGGGGCAGGCACAGCTTCTCTGGGCAACCTGTGCCAGTGCCTCACCACCCTTACAGAGAAGAATTTCTTCTTAATATCTAATGTAAACCTCTTCCAGTCTGAAGACATCCCCCCTTGTCCTGTCACTACATGTTGTTGTAAATAGTCCCTCTCCATCTTTCTTGTGGGCTCCCTTCAGGTACTGGAAGGCTGCAATTAGGTCACCCTGCAGCCTTCTCTTGTCCAGGCTGAGCAATCTCAGTTCTCTCAGCCTTTCCTCACAGGAGAAGTGGATTAGATCCCTCTAATCAACTTGGTGGCCCTCCTATGGACTCGCTCCAACAAATCGATGTGCTTCCTGTGCTGGGAACTCCAGAGCTGAAGGCAGCACTCCATGTGCACGTTGTTGGCTCAGGTCCAGTGTCTCATCCACCAGCACCCCCAAGTTCTCGGCAGGGCTGCTCTGGATCTGTTCATGCCCCACCCTGGATTGATACCTGGGGTTGCCCCAGCCAGGTGCAGCACCTTGCACTTGGTCTTGTTAAACTTAATGAGATTCCATGGGCCCACTTCTTGAACTTGTCCCCACCCCTCTGAACTATTGCCTGGGCTGACTCTCATAGGAAGAAGCCAACTTCCCCTGTTCTCAGTAGTTCTGTAGCTTCATACAATTGAAATTCTTGTTCAGGCTTCTCTTTAGGCTTCCAAATACACACATTATTTCAGACTTTCAGCAGAAGCGAGAGTTCACTGTTCAGTCTGTATGTGTGAGGTGGCAGGGGGGAAATATGTATTTGTTTCTTTACGTTGCCTATGTGCCTGAAATTTAAGGATGTGGTTGCATATCTTTGTAAATCCATGATGTGATCACAAACCCCAGAAAGGTCTGAAATTTTGGCTTGAGTAAAAAAGAGGAGGTGGGGGTGTTTTTTAGTTTTTATTTTTTTCTTGTTCCAGTTGCTTCTGTTTTAAAATGAAGTGTTGTTCATTTTTAAGTCATGAGGTATAGCTTAATTGCAAACTGGAGATCTTTAAAACCATCCTTCTCTTAACTGTCTACTAATTTGGAATAACTGTGAATCCAAATGAAGGGCAAATAGTGCTTGGTTTTGAATTATTGGTATTTATGGAAAGGCAAACTGTTTCCTTCCCTCCTGCCCTTGCCACAATAAGGGCATTGCTTTTGTGCAGTGTAAACTGCATTTAGTAATGGTCTTGTGCTTAAGAGCTTCTAGTTAATGAGACCTATTAACAATAATGAAAAATGGCATCCTTAAAGTGCAGAGCTAGTTAGAAAAATAATTCTCCAAGAATGACTGGGTGGCTGTGTACTCGTTCTTGGCTTATTTAATTTAGGGGGTGGGGGAGGAGCACAGTCTTGGCTCTGAAACTAATTATTCTCCTACAAATGTGCCCGTGATCTGCAGTTCCCGCTGGGGATTTGCAGAGCTGGGGCTTCTAGAGCTAAAGAGCTTCCCAGACTGAACCTAGCTGAGACTGGGGCGTGTAGGCTTGGCTTTGCATTCCCAAACCTCAGTGGGAGCAGCAGTAGTAAAACCCATTTTTTGTCTGCTCAAATGAACACATCTGAGTCAACAACGCAGAGCAGTTGCATGGAGTAGGAAAGTGGGTTTTTTTACATAATTATTCATCTGGCTATGTTTGTATTTTAGTGTGTAGCCACCTCCGCATCATGTGCTGTTTTAGTTAGACAGGATATGCCTTGCTTTTCAATATGTGAATAATCCTGCTTAAGGAAAGGGAAGGATTGGCAATGACTATATTGGATTTGAAATACAAAAACCCCTACATTCCTGCTTAGGAACAGACACAAGGAGACTGCCTGGATGATGTCTGTTCATATGAGTAAATAGTGAGGCATTACAGGGAAAGTCTACAGAAGTGGAAGCTACCTATATCTCTGCCTTAGTGTCCTACCACTCAGTATCACACTACCGCGTACATTTTAATAATTTCCTTTTCAGCTAGGACAGCCTGTCATGCCAGCCAGCAGACTTGGAATAGCTTTACTTAGTATGGGACCACCTTGTCCATCTTCACTGAAAAGGATTTCTCTGGTTGTTCTCTTACTGCTCTGTTTGTGCTAAGAATTACGGCTTTCTGTGGTTATAGGTATTCTGTATATTGGGAGAACTTCCATGCTGTGGGACAAAGTGGGCACATTTTGGACAGAGAAGAGATTTTTACATAAAGGGGATGTTTCTTTTCCCACATTGGGAGCAGCATTGATTGCTGAAGACAGACTTAATTTCTTGGTTCTGTACCCTGGCTGCCAACTCAAGTTAATGGTACCACACCGTTCAGGGTTTTAATTGAAATTCATTGTCTAAGAAGGCACCATTCTATTAAACTGCCATCTGTGGCAGGATCACATGCTCGAAGCAGTCCTAGATGGATAAACAGTGTCCAGCTCAGTGGCGATTCTTCTGTCTCTTTATCCTTTGGTGCTAAGCAGAAAGGTGTCAGTGTCTGCTCACAGAGGAGCTATTTCTGTTCTATAAAGAAAGAATTTCAAACCACTTTGTCCTCGCCTCTAGCAGGTTTTGGGAGGTTCATGTAATTTTTCAGGATATGTTATATGCTCGCACATGTGTGTATCCTTTGTGGAAGAGTTGGAGTGTTTGCCACTGAGCACTCAACCCCTACTGTAGGGACTGTTGAGCCATCTGTGGGAGACAGTCACCTTCTTGAAAAGAAAACAGACTTCTGAAACGGTTTCTGTGTGGAAATTGGAATCCAGTGGAAACCTAGGGCATGCAGGAGCATTGGCTAGCAGCTTCCTTTAAAATGGAGCTGAGAAAGATGCTGCATGGTGAGCTGCTGCATCCCCAGTGGAGCGGCAAGCTTGCTGGACAGGAAGCAGGCCAGTGCATCGAGGAGGCGGCTGGCAGTGCAGTGGGGAGCAGAGCACTGATGAGGGTGTGCAGAGTGCTGCTCTGTAGGTGAGAGGAGAAATTAGTTCTTGGTGCAAAGTGTTTTGTGGCCTGACGGCCAAAGCCACTCACCAGTGCCAGCTTTGCATGCGTGTTTGGCCAGATTTTCTTTTTGTCTTGCTCTCTCCTGCTGTACATTGCCACAAGTCCAAGATTTGTGAGTTTGACCCAGAATTGTAAGGATATGTCTGCTCTGTTTTCTTAGACTGATGTGTTTGAAAAGATTGGGATTTCCTTACGTAAAAATCAAAAGAGATGATTTTCCCTAGAATTTCATGTCTTCTAATAAGGTGTTAACAGAAGGAAGGGAAAAAGTAATTCAGCAAACCTGAATACCATGATGTAAGCTTGGGCTAAAACTTGGACTTTATTAATTGCCTCTTGCTCTCCTTAGCTAGTCTGTTTTTGAGATGGAAGCACTGAGCACCCGTGCATCTGCTGAGCATAATTTATCTTGACATTCCCATTGTCGAGCATTCCTTGGGATCAAACATTTAATCATGTGTTCTCTAATCATATCTGTGATGTGGCATCATTACCAATTTGCATAGACAATGTTAATTCTGCTATTTTTTTTAACTTCTAGGTATTTTGGAACAGAACTTAGGTATTCCGTTTTTAAAAATATGTGTTATGCCTTCTGGGTCTATATAAATGTCCTTCCCCTCTCTCTTCATTGACTTGGTCCTTCAGTGCTGCAATCCAGTGTTTTATTACTCGCACTCCTGGGTTAACTGTTGACTGGTAGGGAAGGAAGGCTTTTTCATCTATGAATCCTTTGCTAAGAGAGAATGTCTTCTGCAGTAGGGGCCACTTCTCCTCCTTCTATCTCCCTTCCTATGACTTGTGAAAAGTGTACAAAAGAGCTTGGGGAACAAAGATACAGTTTGTCACAATCTGCCATCACTTCCAAGATGTCCAGAATGTCTTTTGACTGGAGTGAATCAGGGTAAATGGCTGGGTGCCACTTCAAAGTGCACTTAACATTTGGATATTAGAGCATAGTTTCTGTGTAGCTGGTATGGAAGAGGACACACCAAGAAGTGCCCTTTGTTAGAAGCACCTATAGCAAATGGGTATCTCTGGGATAATATTGCCCTTTTCCTTAAAAACCTTACTCACAGCTTATGTGGTGATAAGAGGTCATTGCATTTCAGTGTCTGCTGAGGTTTGGTATTACATTCAGACAGAAAGCCCAATACCCCCTCTTTTTCGTTTTGGTTTTTTTTTTCTTCCTTTTTTTTTCCCTCCCTTTTCCCTCCTGTCTGTCTCCATTCTTTTAGAAGTAGCTAATGTCTGGTCAAAGTAAATCAGATTGTTGGGCAGGCATCATCTGTGGAAAAGCAGAGATTCGTACTGGGCCTCAGCCTTTTAGAATTGCATACGATTTTGAGTCTTGGATTGTGCTTCTGTAAAATGGTGTATTTGGTTATGGCTGGAGCTATTACACTAAATTAATTGCTGTTTAAAGCATCTGAAAATCCAGTGCTAGAAGTTGTCATAGGAAATGCCAGGTGTTCTTTTTGCAGCCAGTATGAAATGCTGGATCTGTATTTTATTTGAAGGGTGTTTCAAATTGTTCTTCTTGATGCTTAGTCATGACCTGTCTATATGTTAACATGTATTTTCTACATAGTAAATGGAGACTTTAACAATTTATGTGCTGAGCAGAAGGATCTTTCCTATAATATGAAATATTTGCTAATAAGCTGTCATGTTTTGGATCACTCTAGTCTACTGAGGTAGATTATTAGAGCTGGTCTGGTGATGCCCACAGAGCTTTGCTGATCAGAATCTTATGAACTGAACCAGGAGTAAATATTTTATCTTTGTAATAAAATTTCATAAGCTGAGGGATCTCAAAGTGCATTCCAAGCTGACAGTGGTAATGGGACCACTGAATTGCAGTCACAGGCTGGGGAATCACAGAATAAAGCTGTTATCTTAAATTGGAGCTGAATCTGAATTCTCCTATTGCATAACTCAGACACGATGAAGACAGTTAACATGTTGGGAATATGATGCTTCAGCATAAAATCAGAAGAAATAATAAAGCTTTTTTTCTTGGGGGGGGAGTGGTGATAGTTACTGCTCTTTTAAAAGTGTGAGGAGCAGAGGGAAGCAGCCTTGCACTGACAAACACAGGAAGATGCAAAATAAAGATCTGGTGTATTTTTGCCAAAATATGACTCATTGTTTCTCTTGTCCAAATTATATTCCTGGGAGCATCTGATCACCACTGAGTACAAACTGATTTTGCCCAGTCGTTAAGACTAAAGGATGCACCTTGTTATCATGAAAGCAACCACAAGTTCCTAAGGACAATCTCTTGACAGAATAGCTGGACAGGGCAAAATATGTTTACTCAGCAGGAGGCAGAGAAGACTGGAAAAGCACCTTAGAGCAGCAGCAGTTTGGTTTTCTGAGATACGTTGCCCTCTTTCACCTCTGATGTTGGAAAGCAAACTGCCCCAAGTCCTTCTATATGAGGACCTGCTTATTTGATAAACAAAGCAAACTTTTCCAAATCCCCTCTTTTCCTGGTAAAATGGGTGTTTTCTCTCTCTGAACTCTGCTTATCTTGTCTTCTCTGTGCTGCAGATCAGAGAGGCCAAGACAGGTTTATCTTAGCCCGCAGCAGTGCAGGCTGCCATCAGTGTGAGTCTGGCACTGCACTTCCTGCCAGCCACGGCTTTTGGTGGTGTCACCTGGCTCTTCCTTCTGAAACCCCTTCCTCCCACACCTGCCTGGGCAATTTGGTAGCTGCTTTCCCCAGACCTGTCTTCACTTTCTTTGTTCCTGTGGTGCCATCTTCATGATTTTTTCTCTTAGTGTGCAGAATTATATATAGGCTGTAATAAAGAAGAGCTTCTCACATAAGCAGTCACTGATGTGCTTTTCTAGATAAGTTGCTGTCCCCTTGAAGCTTCCATTTCTTCTAGTTGCAGAGTCAAGTGTCCTATAACTCTAATATTTGAATAATTCTTGATGTGTGTGGCTCCATTCTGTTCTTATAGGCAAACTGGGAAGCTTTTGCTGTCTCCAGTTTTAACTTGGGATGCTGTAAATGCTTCAGTGCTCTGACCTGATGGTTTCCTGACCAGCTAGAGCTAGAGAGAGAATTGCTCTATATGCTTATAGACATAGGAGGAGATGGTGCTCCTTTCAAGTTCTCCAGTATATTGAATGAATGAATGAGAGGGACCTAAGTGCAGATTTAGGAGTTGGTACTCTCTAGTTTTGGTTGTTCTTGTTAAAGAGCAGTAGGCAACCTGAGGGATATCAGGTAGTGTCTCTTCTCATGGGAGAGGTCCTTGGTTTTGGCTGTAAGCAGCCAGCTGCATAATTGCTTCTTGGGAAATTGCTGTGTTTCTCTGACTGCTGAACAGCCCATCTCTAAGCACTGCTTTCTCAATAGCAATGTCCTATTTGCCTTGATACAATCTAGATGGCATGTGTTATCCTGGTATTCTATGGATGGGATTTTATTTCTTTCTTTTAGGTGCAGGATCTGACTTCTTGAAAATTTCAAATAAATTGCTGTATTCTCACTCTACTTTTTTGATCTCCAGAACTGAGTATTTTTCTTCACTATGTAATGAGGGGATAGTAAAAATTGATCTTCACTATGTACTTATAAAAATGATGGCCTCTTATATGAGTGCCAGAAGTTACGAAGGGAGAATATTAGGGGAGCTCTGAACAGTTTTCTCTTATGATGGATCAGAAACTAGGGGTAATTCAGTCAGAAGACTAGAACATCTTATGGTCTGACATGAACTGCATGTGAGCAGTACCTTGGAGTACCACAGCAAAGGGTAGTTGAATTGTACCCCATAGCAACATGAGCAGTCTCAGCCAGCATGAGCTCTGTGCTGCTGCAAGAGGCAGCCTTTCCTCTGACTGTTCCCTCCTTGCACTAGCACAGATTCTTTATATAGGTGTGTGGTGAACCAGGTTAATGATGGATCAGTTCAGTTATCCAGTTCACTACACTGCTGCACAAGTGCTTGTGCCAGCATCAGAAGTAAAGATGATGCAGGGCCATTAGGCAAGAGGCAGGGGAAGGATGTGACTGCAGTGACTGCCAGCTTTGCAACGAGGGGATCTTCTGTACCTGCTGTTGGACAAATCTGCCCCACAGACAGTGCCAGAAGAATGATCTCTATTTTCCTAGAGATACTAAAAAAAAAAAACTGGCTTTATCTTAGCTGTGGCCTTTCAGGGCAGGAAGTCACGCGTACTACATCAGTGCTGTAGTGGGACGTTAACTCCTACAGCTGTGCTCTGAAACCCTCAATTCCAGTAGCTTACCTAAGGAATCAGAGATGCTATTGCATCTCTATGCAGCTGAATTGCTAAAATACTATCTGAAGGCTATATGAGCTTTTTTTGGAGGAAGTGTGAGGTTCTTCAGGCAATGTCTTGCTGTGATGCTAGCTTTGCTATGTGCACCATTCAGCCTTTACTGAAGGAACTCTTCTAATGCAACATCTTGGCATTGCTATGCCTTTGAAATTTATTTGCTGGTAGACATGATCCAAGCAGAAAGGACGACCAGGAGTGGTTAGTATCCCCTCTAGCAGGGAATTTTAATCTTCTGGAAGTGTAGTCTTGATGGTGTTTTCTGTCCCCTCAAGCCTCTGTTTCAGGTGGCTAACCCAAAATCTGGGTCTGAGATTGGTCCAATGATCTATTTAAAGCCACTGCTTTGGTTGAATAGAATGTCGTACAGTCCCAGGATCACGTGAATGAAGAGATCTCTATGCAGTGTCTCCTTTGTCTCTGTGGGAAGTCATTTCATACAATTCAAAAGCTAGGCTCCGGGAGTGGGAGCGGTTTTCTCAGTGATCCCTCGCAGTGTCATTGCCCACACGGTGAGTCATTGGTAATGCCCGAGTTCTTATTTTTAGTCCTGTTGCTGCCATCACGCTGAAACCATTGGCCGGTAAGAGACTTAAGCGAGGAGATAAACATGTTAATCTCCCTAGACCTTCCCCCTCAGCTGCTGCCTCTCTGCCTTTGTGCATCTCAAGATGTAGCCTTTCCTGGGCCATTGGGCAGAACGATGACCCCTGCTTACCCTGGTGGGACGTCACTCAAACATTTTCACGATTAAGCGCTGGAGCTGGGAGGAATGCCTTCCATGCACGTGGGTTTGCGTGTGCAGGCAGGGCAGTGTGCTTTCTCAGCCATCAAAGCAAGTAGGACAGGCTGTCACTGTTCACCCAAGCACCTTTGCCATCAGTGCTTTGCAGGGAACATCCATTCTTTCCTCAGGTCCTGTCACCAAACTGCCTTTCCCTCAGTTCCCTTGGGAAGAGCTCTGAACCAAACTAACAGGATTCTTTTGTATAAGCTTGCTGTAGCAATTAAGCAAGTCTGTCCCTTTTAGTGAGATTTTAAAGTGTCTTGTTGAATTCTTGGGCGAGGCCACTGGTCTCTCTGATATATTATCTTTAAAACTGTTTTTTGCATTTATTCTTAGGCTTCCTATTTTACTTGCTTTCTTGACATGGCAAGGTAGTGCATATGGGAGTACTAGTGAGTTCTTCTTTGCCCAGTAGTGGGCTGGTAGTGATGCAGACTGAATAGTGTTTTCTTCTGCCCTGCCCTTCTTGTGCTCTCTTTCCTAGATACTTCTCATCCTGCAAAATTAACTAGTTTCCACATCCCTAGGGTTCCAGCTAGTTGTTTTCTGTGGTTAATTTTGTTAGCATGTGTGTCTCCAACTTCGGGAACTCTTAAACAGATTTACACTGTGTGAATTTTAAGGGAAGAAAGGAGTGTGTTCAGCTGTTCCACACTTTTGTTAGCAGGGTTGATTATTTTCTTAAATTACGTATTTTGAAGATTTTGCTTGGTGAAGAGAAATGAAGAAAATACAATCAACTGGTGGGGTCTTGCTCTTGTTCCAGCAATAACCTCAGCCCTCGTGGACCTCATTGTTCCAGAAGTCCCAAAACACACATCCATAGCTAGTAGCACTGTGTGTTTATGGGTGATCTGCTTCTCAGTTTCTTTGGCTCAGTGGCCAGGTGTAGCTCGTAATTTGAGTATGGTTCAGACTCCTGAGCTCCTGGCAGCATGCTGGTGGTACAACAAGCCCATGCTTAACTGGGATGGAGTTCAGTCCTGTTGATGATGGCTCAGTTGGTGTCATTCTTCTGACCTTCCTGGTCCAAAGCCTCTTTCAGTTCTGTACCCTCATTTTTGTTCCTGTCCATATGCCTTTGAGGGTGGCCCAATATTTATAAAATTCAGAATGATAATTTTGAAAACCACTTTTCTTTCTGATGCCTGCCTTTTGGAGGGGAAAGGATGAAGTGCTGGGTAATCAAGGCCTGGCCTCTTTTTTGTTAGTTGGTTTGTTTGTTTTTTTACAATCTCTTCTGACTGTCATATCTGGGAGAACATTACCCCAACCTATGAATAGCACACTCGAGTATAGAGTTGAGCTATAAGTTGAACACAGTAACTACCAGGACTGCCCCATCCTGCTGGGTGATGTGATGTAAAAAGGCAGGTGAAGGGAGGGATCACAGTTTTGAATGAGGATGTAGTGCTGCCAGCATGTTGAGGTGGGGGACCAGTCCTGCATGTGACTGAACTCACCTGGCTCTTCTCTGGAGGCTGCTCATTGCACTGAAAATGAAATTGACTGTGGACAGTGGAGTTGTGAGATAGGTGTGGTGTGGGTTCCCAGAGCTGCTCTTCATGTGTCTCTCCCTTTTAATGTGTTTTTTCTGTTACTATTATGATTTATTAATATAATTATTGTTATTGTAGAATTTGTTTCTGGATGCCTTCAGTGTTTGAGAGTGAAAATGCACAGGACTGGACAAGCAAAGCATAAGTAGTAATATCTCACTGTCTGTATTTTTTTCTCTCTCTCTCTCTCTCTCTCTCCATTCCTTTTACTGTGCTACTCCTAGTCTAAACAGAAGTACTAAGCATCTGAAGCTGATGAAGAGAGAGCTGAGTCTCTGCTGGTAGTGTAGTAGAAGGTGTGACTGCAGCATGAAAGACATAGTTCACTAACTTTATTCTCAGTGGTGTAGAGATAATAGCATTGAAGTCACAGTGATGTGGGTTTCAGTGGAGGCTAGCAGCTTAGGCACATATGTAAGTCCCCAGCAGGCCTGTACAATTTGTGTTCAACTCCATGAATCCCACTATTACTACTCCTGCTAGTGAGTGTAGTGCTAACATGGATATGTCTGTTCCTGCTGCGGTTAAACCTTTGATTGTGGAGAAGACATCTCCATAAAGATTTGAACTCTTTTTGCAAGGACAGAAGGTGCCCAGCAGGAACAATATCAGAAGCTGGGTGTCTGTCTCCTGCATATGAGTGCCAGTTCCAGAGGAAATTGTTATGTAGTTTGCTTATCGCTTCAGTTTTACACCATTTCTCACTCTGCTGCTGTACTTTTAAAGTGAAGGTCTTGGCTTCTCAGAGAACAGCTGCTTATGGTATCCCCTTGCACAGGGTCTTGTTCACTGAAGCCCAGCCTCCTGGAACTTTTCCTGTCTCTAACCCTTTGGAGAAAAACCTGTGTCATCACTGGAGTCCTTATAGGCAACAGCTTGTCCACAGTGCTCGATTCGTCATCAGATCCAAGGGATGGCTGATTTCTGTCCCCTTAGTTGAGGTGAGGAGACAGATGGATGAAAGACACTTGTGAGAGCAATCCATCTGTCCATTCATGGTGGAGTAGCAAAGAGAGGGCTCTGGAAAGCCAAAGGATTTTGATAGCCTATGTCTGTGCTAGCTGTGGTATGTTAGGGATGCTGGTGTTTTTAATGCCCTGGAGGTCATAAAAGTTAGTGCTATGGCTGTAGTGTGCATAGGGAATTACCATGATTCTCATGGCTTACGAAACATGAAAAAGGGATCTAAAAACTAGGAAAGTAACCAAAAAGCCTAGTAACCCATGTGTGCTGTAGTATGCTTTGCTTTGCTCCTCCACACACCTTTCCTGCCAAAGGATTGAAAATGCAGCTGTGGGAACTATTAGCTATGTTGGTGTGTAAGTTTCAGCAGTAGGATTGTTGGGTTGTGGTTTGAAGAAGCCTTGGTTTTTGTTGTTTGTTTGGTTTTTTTTTATTCCCCACAAAGCTCCAGAGAAAACTGTTCTTGGAAAGGTGACTCTGCCCTGTGGATGTGTGTCAGCCCTGCAGCTCCCCAGGGCAGATGCCTGGAGCACTGCAGAAAATAGGGGAGAACCGTGGGGATGGCCAGGCTGAGATCAAGACCACCTGATTCTTGAAATCAAAATAAAAGATACCTGCTGCTTCCCTACACGCTCTGGGTGTTTGTGACAGGTTCTGAGAATTTCATTTTTCTGGTGCTTGGCTCTTGACACAAGGCTCACCAGCAGTATTGACTGTGATCATTGCAGTCATGGCCATGCAGAAGTTACCCTCTTGTCCCTGCCAGAGACCTTTCCCTGCCACCTGGTCCTGTGTCTGCTACATGCTTCCTCCAGTTTGCCAAGCAATTTTCAGAATCTTTCCTCCTGTTCACTTGGAATCTTCCCAGCTGTAGATCTATCAAGATCGTGTTCTGAATCAAGGGTGTTTGTTCCCTCACTCTAGACATCACCATGCATTCGTGGATTTATTCAAGGCTGCTGTTAGGATCTCTTTTCGGGCTCTGTGAAGCGGGAAGTGGACAGTGAAGGTAGTTTATCATTGCTGGATGGGATGCAAATTTCCTGTGTCCATAAGTGTGGTCAAGTAATCACTATGAAAATCCTTGCTGACCTGTTCTTCAGGACTTGTGCAGCCTTTTTTTCTGGATTAGACAGAGACCCAGGAGAAGGAAATAGCTTGCATGTAAACTGATGGCTCAGCCACCTTATGTTGTTCCTTTGCAGCAGCCTCAGCTCCATTTGAACTGCTGCTTCTGCTGGGCACAAGTGTGAAATCCTGTCCCTCATGGTGCATTTCCCTCTCCCACTTACTCTTCCCCAGGCAGACGTCCACAGATGCTCTATGCTGGCCATGCTGTGGACTGCCTCTCTGAGCATTCAGTTTTCCAGTGTTCCTCCTGCCCCTCCACTGGACACAACTCTGGGTACACTGCCTGTGTTGTCCTCCTTTGTTGTGCTTTACAACTAGTGCTGTGCTCTGAACCTCAGTTGTACTGATGCAGGGAGTTCCTGTCTCTATTCCTGTGAAGCTGTGTAGCAGGAGATGAGAATTACCATCCAGCTTCTGAATGAGGGTACAGCCAGAGTACAGCCAGAAGGGAATTAGCCTCTTGACGTATGGTTGAAGGGACAGTGAACGCACAGCACCACTGATGGCATGTGGGCATAGGTTAAGAAGGTCAGGATAGCAAAGCAACATCTGCGTAATCCCTTTGCTATTTTGTGTGAAGATGAATGAGTGGCTGGGCAGGGGAAGGAGGCAGCAAAATCACTGTTAGCAAGGCAGACTTGAGTGTGGTTACAGGTTTGATTTTTGGTTTAGTTTTTAACAGGAATGAACAGGGTTTTAGTACAGTAGTAGTAAAACTTGCACTGAGGTGGCAGCCCTCTTCTCAGGAATTTGAGAACTTCCTAGAATTGCTCATATGAACTGGAGGCAGATTCCCCACAGCTCAGAAACTCTTGAAGAGTTGATAACAGCTCAGCATTTAAAGGGACAGAATACTTAGTCTATGACTACTCTTGCATTCCTCAGCCTGCCTGACCCTCCAGCTCTCTGGAATGTGAACCTCTCTGCAGGTGCTGGTGGAAGCACAGCAGTAGCATTTCCTTGGTGCTCCCATCGTACTGATGGGCAAGTCCTTCTTGCTGCAGCCTTCCCTGTTGTCTGTAGCCAACACAGAACAAGGAAGTGTGTGGGAAGAGATGATTCCTGTCTGACTGCTGGGCATGAGGTGTGCTTGGAAAGCTGGGGCAGGTACAGAAGCCATGCAGAAGTAGAGTGTAGTCCAGACACTTCAAACTTCCCTGGCTAGGGTATAGTCTCTGCATTTTGGGCTTTCTGCAGCATGCTGCAACTTTAGGGAGGAAAAGAGGAGTGGCTGTCTTTTCAAAACCTCTGAATTGCTTGCCTTGCACTCTTCCTTTGTGGATGAGCTTTCATGAGAGCAGTGACAGCTACTAGAGAAGCTGCAGCCTCAGGATTTTCCTGCATCTTCCTCCCACCAGAGCTGGCGGTGCTGTTTTGATGTGTGTTTAATAGACCGAGCCTTGAGACAGTGTGGGCCAATGCCAATTGGAAGAATCCATTTTCCAGCTGTGTCTTCCCAGTTGGTGTCTGTCAGAGAGCAGAAGGCAGTGCCTAGGTGGAGGAATATGGAGACCTTGTGCCATTATGAACACTTTCTGGAATGAAATGTGGAGCCGCTGCACTTTGGGGCATGGAGGCCTTGTCTCCCATGGAAGCTGGGACAATAGAGCCCTCCTCAGCTTCTTCTGGAAAAAAAACAGTGGATGACTAATGCAGTCTTTGTAAATATGACTTATTCTATCCTATCAGGGACTAATGAAGGTTTTTTTCTCCCTTCCCCTCCTTTCTCACTAATATAAATGCAGTTGCTCAGAGCTCTCTTTCCTCTTGTTTTATTTTACTCTTATCAGTGCTTTAGCAGGTGATGCAGGTCTTTTACAAAAGGCAGCTTATTGCCCTTTTTTCTCATGTGAAACTTAATTCTATATGTTAATTTGTGTATTCATTTTTTTATGAGGGTCACGGTGCACTTCTATATGGTGTTCCATATGCTGATCTTTGTTTCTGATATTGGAACCTGTGTCATGTCTATAATGCAGGAGAATCAACCCTTGCTTTAACTTGTTTGGTTAGACCTGTGACAGCATGCAGTTAGTCCTGTATGGACTGGGCTCAGATACGTGCTCCTGATTGCACACCTAATCCTTGTGAAGGGGCATCCTATTTTTTTCCTGGCATTCTACTAACAGACAGCTGCCAGCCTGCAGGTTAGGAAGCCTGTGGGCTTGCTAAAAGCTCTTGGAGAAAGCTCACTGTGCTAGTGCCATGCTGTCTGGCCCTCGCAGATACACACAGTATGCTAACAAGCTACCCTAAAAAACCAGAACCAATATTCACCAAAATGTCTGGGGAGATACGACTCATGTGGTAAGTGCATTATTAAAAAGAAGGACTTGTAATTCAATAGAAAGCTTTGTTTTAGGTGGAAATGCTATATCAAATAGAAAAATTGCACACAGAAGTTCTCTGAACCCTGCTCTGAATTGTCTCCATAGTCTCAAATGTTATTCATCATCAGAGACAGATCCATAACAGACTTGGAACAGTAATGTTCTTGAGTGCTGTCTTGGATTTGGTGAGCAGATTCCATAAAATCCTATCTGACCTTGTCACACTGACCTTTTCTGAAAAGAAATCTAGAAAACTGCTTGTAAGTTGGGTCAAGTTGTTTTGCACCTTAGATATATTTCTATTTTCAAGGCAGCAAGGACCGGAAAGGATGTCTTAATGCTGTCAAATACTGTCCTTCCAGCTCTGCCTTGTGAACCTTCTGGAGAGAGCAAAGGAGAGCAGTTCTTGGTAAGACCACGCATCCTTTTTTGAGGAAGCCATCAAGTGCATCTTCTTCCTTCCCTCTCTGTGCAAACCAGCCTGTGTAACATTCCTCTGCCAGTTCTGTGTTGCTAGAGCAGTAGTTCACATGTCACTGCAATGCTACAAAAGAGAATTTTCCAGGATTTTTTTTTCCTTTGTCAGGCAGGATCATGCCTTGTTTTCTCTCTCTTTTGCTCTGCAACTCCCATCCTCCCATCCTGCCCTTCCCCCCACCAAATCATGACCTGTTCTCTTTGGTCGCTCTCTCTGCCTGTCCTGGTATGACACCAAGTCTTCACTGCAGCCTTTCCCCACCCCCTCTTTATATCCAGCTTATAGCTGACCTTAGTTGCTACTCCTGTGGCAGGGTAGCTGCTTGCTCTTGCCTACGCTCATACTTGCAGGTCTCCGGGGTGCTTGTAGAAGTGAATCATAGAATCACCAAATATCCTGAGCTGGAAGGGACTTACCAGGATCACTGAAGTCCAGCTCCTGGCACTGACCAGGACCATCCCCAAGAGTGTGCCTGAGAGTGTTGACCAAACACTCCTTGAACTCTGTCAGGTTGGTGCTGTGATCACTTCCCTGAGGAACCTGTTCCAGGGTCTAACCACCTGCTGAAGGGTACAGAACCTTTTCCTATCCAACATAAACTTCCCCTGACTCAGCTTCAGGTCATTTCCTCAGATCCTGTCACTGGTCACCAGAGAGGAAAGATCGGTACCTGTCCCTCCTCTTCCTCTCACGAGGAAGTTGTAAGTTGCAATGAGGTCTCTCCTCAGCTTCCTCTTCTCTAGGCTGAACAGACCAAGTGACCTCAGCCATTCTTCAAAAGCCTTCCCCTCAAGGTCCTTTGCCATCTTCATGGTCCTTCTTTGGATGCTCTTTATATGTTTCTTACATTGTGGTGCCCAAAACTGTCCTCAGGACTTGAGGTGAGGCTGCCCCAGTGCACAGCAGAGCAAGACAATCCCCTCATTGCCTGGCTGGAGATGCTGTCCCTGATGCCCCCCCAGGACAGGGTTGGCCCTCCAGGCTGCCAGGGCAGTGCTGGCTCATATTCAACTTGCCATCGACCAGGACCCTCAGATGTCTTTCTGTAGGGCTGCTCTCCAGAATCTCATTACCCAGTCTGTACATAGATAGCCAAGTGTTACGGTCCTGCCTGATGTTCAGAGGTCACCAGCAGTGACCTTCAGCTGTCTTTTGGGTACCTGGTAAATTAAGATTTATATGAAGTTACTTGCTGACTTTACTATAGAGAACCAAAGTATGCATTTTCTTCTACAGGCTTTTTGAGTTTGTTTTTTATATTTCAAAATGAAAAATAGTTTTATTTATAAGCACAAATTTATTGGTTAAAATGTGAAGTAAGGAAAGAGTCCACAATTATGGTGAGATGGAAGGAATATAGGAGGGGAAACTTGGACTTCAAAAGCAAGAAATCTGTGCTGGAATCACACATTAATTCAAACTCTGGTCACTAAATGCAAACGTATTTGCTATTTAAAATGTAGCATAATTGCTGGTAGCAGCAAGCTGTTTATCCTAAAAATATTTCTTTCTCCAAAGAACATAGACGCATGCTCTGTCCCACACAGGTTCAACAATCCTAGTGACTTCCTCCTCCCACAGACCTTGTATCTCTGAGTTCTTGGTCTCCCTGACAGCTCAGTGAGTAGTCTCTTGCCCTAGGTTTCAGAGTTAGGCTAAAGAAATGCCACTCTTAAATATGACAAAGGGTGATTGATTGCACAAGCAGGACCTGAGCCAGTTGATATAAATCTGCCTCTATCACAGATGTATAAGCACTGGGGCACGTGACATATGTTCTGTGCTCAGGAGCCAGATGCTTAGGGAAGTTAAGCAGAGATTACATTAGAGTGGTATTGGATGGACCAAGCTGACCGATAGAAGGAAATAAAGAAGTCTTCCCAGGTCTCCAAGTCCACTGGTTGATTTGTCCATTGCTGTATTTTTACATGAGCTCAGTATAATGGGAAGATTTTTTCTTCTGGCTCTCCATAGTTTATTTAGTCCCTGGACCATTTTCTTCTAAAGCAGGGATTTGCTGTTTTAGGATACCTTTGTCAGAGCTGGGTGGAAGACAGAACTTTTTAAGGCAGGACATCTTTGTATTTTCAGGAGACTTTAGAAGCCTCATGAATACATCATTATCTTGGGTTAGCCTGTTTTTTGGCACATTGGCATTGCTAGCCAGATATTTTCTTGGAATGGGCAGCAGCACTGGGTGCTTCAGAAGAATTGGTGGGCTGGAGTACCCAGCTGGAGACTGCACAGAGTACTTGTGACTAGTGTAAGTCAGTTTGCTTTGCCCACTTAGGGTACGATAGGCAGCACTTCATGTCTTGACCACTCTTGTTTCATTCATTCTCTTGCTGTTTCTCAGTGTGTGCTGTGTTGGTCTGAAGGCTGTAGAAATGATCACATCTTTCCTCTTCACTTTTTAGTAATGCAGTAAGGGAGCTCAGATATGCTTCTTTTGGCTGCAGTTTCATTACAGAAACCTGGCATCAAAGCTTTCAAGCAATTCCACCTGTCTAGGGAGCTGTATAAAGACTGCACAAGTAGTTTAATCCGTTGACCTTTTGTCAATATTTAGTTATATCAGTGGCCCTTTATGAAGCTATTGCATGTACATGTACTTGGTAGGATTTGCTGTTAATGTGCTCTGGGTTGAGGCAGGTGCCCTGTGCAGCACCTTACTTGCTATCTTGTGCTGCTCTCTTCTGTGTGTATTCCTTACTTTCAACCATGCGTGGCAACACTGTAATCCTCCCATCATGTATTAAAAGTTACAGGCCAGGAAGTGTTACAGGTGAATCTAAAATGATTGGGGGTTTTTTTTGTGGTAGGGAGTGGGAAAATCACTGTAAGATATGTCTTCAGGCCAGAGGGAGAGATGGATTAGATGAAGGATAAGCTGTTCTTTTATTTCTTTGGATTCTCTGAAATACTTATGATAATGATTTGGAGGAAAGGCCAGTGAAATCCTGGTCAATTTTAACTGCGAGAACAACCGTGTTTTGCCCAGGGTTCCATGTGTTTTGTAATTTCACAACCAAGAGTCATGAGGGAGGTTCTCAGAACTGTGTGACATAGAACATAAAATTTAGAAAATTGCAAAATATAGCATAATTAGCCTGAAGCTTGCAGTTTGTGGCCTGACCTTTTCTTCTTGATATGAATATCAGCTAGCCAGCTTCTGTTTCTGAAATCCTCAGCATCCAGCACATACACCAATGTTGCAGATGCAGCTAACTGAGGCTCTGTTCCTTCAATATTCTTTTCCTTTTCTTGCCCTGTTCCTTCTGGTGTATTTGTACACTTAGGAAACCAGGGTAAAGAAATCTGTCACATTCTCAATGGGTGAGGATGGTTAAAACTTTAATAGCTCTCCCACAGGGATTGCATTGAGCACAGGGACTTACTTAAACTCCTTCATTCTTAAAACAATGAATGACTTGACTGCAGGATTTGCAGCTGTGGTGCCTCAGTATTACAGCATTTGAGGCTTTCTTTTGTCTTCCAGAGATCTAACTAGCTGGAGTGTCTGTTTTAGACCAATTCCCTGTCCTTGGTGCATCCTAATGGAGATGTTACATGTGGTATAGACTTGATTTGCTCTTAATTCTGATGCATTTTGTGTTTTGGGGAATTCTGCCTTCATCCTAAACTTCCGCATCAAGGTAAGGTAGTTCTGGCGTGATCCACCAGGACTTGTTGCTCAGACAGTACAAGTGAGCAGCCAGCACTGTAAACAAACTAATGCCAGTGCAGGGACTCAGAGCAGCTTCCTACACAAAGCCTTTATTACTATTTTTATTTTATTATCTATTTGCTTTCACATCTTTTTCAGTGTTTTCCTTGTCTGAAAGGGCGAGCTTTATAACACATCCTCACCTGTCTGAGGTCCCAGCCCTTGAGGGACAACTCCTGAAAACAGGAGCAAGGGCAAGAAGAGACACACAAGTCGATGATAGCCAAATGGGAACCTCTGAGCCCTAATGGTGATTGTGACTACCTCTCCTACTTGCCCACTTGCACAGAGATGGTGTTGTTCAGTGCAGGCTTTGTGCCCACCAGGAGATGAGCAGCAGGGATGCTGTGGGCTTAAGAATTGGTTTGCACGACTGGCAGCAGCATTTATCTAGGCCAGCAGGGATGCAGGGAGTGAGTGACTCACTCAGGGATTCATGCGAGCTTTCCCCCTCTCCCCCCCCCCCCGTCTCAGCTGTGACTTGGTCATCAGCCATTTGGGAACTAGCAGCTTTATTTGGTTGCTGTTTGCAGAGGGCAGTTTCTGTTAGGGTTGTTAATTTTATCAACTGCTTTCAAAGCTAACTGACTTCAGAGAAGACTTCAATTTGCCTTTGCTGCTCTCTTCTCCTTCCCTGCTGATAGGGCTGTCACCCAAACAGCTGATCTGGCACTGAACTTGGCTGAGGAGGTGAGAACAAGCAAATGGGCTGGAGGCAGAAACTTCCTAAGCTGCTCCACCACCAGCACTGTTTTGGATGGTGGCTGCTGTGGTTAGGCTGAGTGCCCTCTCTGGGCACCTCCTTGGATGTGAGGACTGGAGGGTCTTATGGCTTTGCTCCAGCTGAACAGAGAAACACATTTCAGTGTGTGGTGGAGGAGTGAATATGGGTACAGTGTGAAGAATGGGAAAGTGTTTAAATAATTGAGACATGAAAAACTGATTAGTTTGTGATGATAACAGTTGCTAAACTAATCAGAAGTTGCCAGACTTACTCTCTGTTGAACTGTGGGTGATGTGGTCAGTAAGGCTGCTGAGGGTTATGGCCCATGAGGGAGAGCAGCCTGCCCTGGGCAGCCACAGTGCTGCCCTTTGCTCCCTGTCACCAAGGCCAACAGGTCTCATCTCTGAGCTGGGCTTTCTCATCTCACATGATCCCGTTCTCCTCCTGCTGTCCCTTTTGGTGGATGCTCTGTCCTTCCGATGCTCCATACTTGTGGCTTTGGCTTCCCTCTGGACACTTCTTTAGTTATCTTTGTCTCCTGTCTCTGTTCCTGTCTATAAGTTAATGTTTTTCTTTTAGAAGCACATTTTATGCTTGTATTTCCCAGGGCCTGGGACACTTTCTAGGCCTTCCTGCCCGCTGGCTGCTGTCACTTCAGATCCTGGCTGTGTTAGATATAAGCAGCTTGCTGTCCCTATGTCCGGAATGGTGCTACCTGCTCTGCCACTGCTCCCCTCCTCTGCTGGGTCACAGGACCCAGGAATCTCTTTTTGCTACAGAGACCAGTCCTCCAGCACAGGTGACTAGTTAGTTAGTTATTTATTTTAGGTGGTGGGCCATACTGCTTTTTCCCATGTTCCTCAGCTATCTGTGAGCTTATGAGCTATGTATTTCTGTGCTGGGACTGCAGCAGTATCTTCACAGTATACACCTGTAGTTGTCCTCTGCCTGCTGTGCTGAAGGACTGCAGTATTTGGATATGCTGCTTGACAGAAGAACTGAAGAAAAGGAGAGAGGCTTAGGAAGGGGCAAGGATCACCTTTGCTAGAATTCCCCTTGAAATGAAGATAGCAGTTTTAGTCATAGGATAAGCAAGGTCCCAAGTCTCATTTTGCTAGACCAGCTGTCCAGGTAGAGATAGCAAAAAAAGTAAGCATAAACCCACATTTTTTTACTGTGCTGTCTGCTGTGAATGGTGCCTGTTTGGAAGCTTCTTATAGCAGGGAGTACTGCAGTCTAGAGCCCATCTTAGTGCTCCATGGAGCTCATATTGGACTGTGAAGGCTTCTCAGGCACTGGCCATAGGAGACCATGTTCTGCTGTCATTTTTGGATTTGAAATTCAACCTCTTTGTAGAAATAACATTTGTAGGGCAGAAGTGTTCCTTTTAGGTCAAAGCTGAGGCTGCCTGGTGGGTAGTGTGGAGAAGCTTTTTCTGCCACTCTTCTCATTTATGTGTTCTGTAGACAAAGGAGGGTTTAGTCTTCAGACACGTTGGCTCAACATCTTAACCGCCACCTCATTAAAACTGAATCTCAACTGAGAAAAGTTCCTTTGTAGCCATCAGTGTTAGTGCTTTAATAACTGTTTCACTGCATTGTATTTCTCCTTCTGACATACCTCCCTTTCCCCTCATTTTTTTGCCTGGGATTGGCAGCAATTTACAGAACTGTGTGCTCTGAGATAACATGAGAGCTATGGTTTCAATCCCTCACCTTCAGTCTTTGTTTGTGGCTCAGTATACAGGGTGGACTTCATCAGTGAGAATGTTCTGGGTGTGTTGTCTGTTAATCAGCAAATCTGACCATCTCTTGAGATTTGGTAAGTGTCTGTTGGCTTGATATGGTGCTGTGGAATTCAATGCCAAAATGTACCACATAATTTAGATCCAAATAATAGCAAAAGACTTGGTGGGGGGGAGCTGTAGATGACCTTAAAATTAGTATTACGGTAATGTAGCAGCATTAAATGCCTCCAGGCAAACAAGATCTAAACTGATCTAGCCAGGAGCATTAAACATTCATCAAAACAAGAAATTAACTTAGCCAGAGAATAAATCAAAACTGTAGCATAACAGCAGTTTTTTGGGAAAAAGGTGCAAGTCAGGTGCCTCATTCCTTGGGAATCCAAAAACAAGCATGGTAATGGAACAGGGTGACCACTTTAAAGTTGTTGTGCTCACCAGATTGTCCAAATCTGGAGCTTTCATGTGAAGGAAGCTATTTTCAGGCTGTGCTCTTGTCAAGTGCAATGTAGTCTTTGTTGGGTGGCAGTTCCCAAAGAGACTAAATGTTGTGGGTTTTTTTTTTTAAAGAAAAATATTTTTTCCAGTTCTGAACACCAGACCTTAAATAAAAATTCCTTAGGTCCTAGCATCCAATTGAAGTTGGATTTCATGCTCCCCCGAGTGAGACATGATGAGGTATCAGAGCAATACTAATTCTGCCCCTATTAGTTTTGCTTTGAGTGTTCAAAATCCATTCGATCTGAACTGCATTGTTTCTATCTTCATTTCTCTTTCTGCGGAGGGATGAAAAACAGGGTAGTGAAAGGCCCAGGTTCCAAAGATCTGAGTTTGTTCACAGACTTGTCACTGGCATGTTCTCTGGTTTCAGTACCTCTGCTTTTCTTCTGCAGTTCTTTAAAGGTAGGGAGAGAAACCTTTTGCTTTAAGGGTTTTCTGGCCTTATAGTAAATATTTGTTAGACACAGAGATTCTCCAAAAAAAGATGTTATGGAAGTAGTTGTTCATTTATGAGGATATTTTGTTTGTTTTCTAATGTATTTTTTCCACCATTTAATTATCTGTCTTCTAGAAATTTGCCAGAATTTCTGTTTTTCCCAAATCTCTGCTTGTGCTGTGAAGGTACAGGGCAATTCAAGAGTGGTCTCCAAAGGGCACCTAGGGAAATACATTATTGTACAGCTCTGTGTGAGCTAAGAGTTGCTGGCATGTGTGTTTTCCTGCCCATCTCATAGCAGAAAGCATATGGAACCCATTTAAAATTTAGACTGCATATTTTTTTTAAAAATCACTCGTCCCCTCCTAATCTCTGTGAGAGCATGTTGGGATGCTCTTTATTTAAGCGTGTATCCTACAGCCAGCCTCTTGTATCTGAAACATTCCCCCTCAACTTTCTAACAAAAAAAGAGAATTGTGTTGTGTGTGTGCAAGTTAGCATTGTTCCTGCAGCCTCCTGCCTCAACATCTCCTAACCCACAACTTCTCCCTTTCTCTGTGAGGGGCCATAGCCTGTGTAGGAGAGACCAGCTCCTTGAATGTGTGCCTTCAGTGGATCCGCTGGAGTGCAAAGCTGGTGTCCCACCTCTTTTCGGACTTGATGGTTGGCCTTTAGGCGTGTGAGTTGCCAGTTTCTCCTGTTGTGCATTTGCTCTGCCTCTCTGCTGTGAGAGTGTCTGGGGGAAGGGGCTGTGGTGAAGGAGGGCTGTGGGTAGAGGATCTGCTCTTGGTCTCAGTGAAGTTTCTGGTAAGCTGGTCACATGAAGCAAAAAATACATCAGCTCCCTTCCCCCATACACCAGAGTGTTTCTTGGCTCTGCACCCAAACTAGCAGCTGAGCACGTGATTTACTTGTAAAATGCAGTTTAAAAAAAATGGTGCCCTTGCAGATGGGATGGGAGAGCTGGACTGGGGCTGCCCTGTGTGCAGCTGGGGCTGCCGTCAAAGGGCAGGGGGATGTCTCCCTGCTGAGTTGCTGAAACAACAAGGGGGATATGGGACTAAAGAGGAAGGTGCAAGCTGCAGGAGGCAAAATGGAGGAGAATGTGCTGAACCACAGCCTTACGGGGGAAGGAGGTGGGGGTGCTGCATGTGGGGCAGGGACAAGGAAGGGGAGGGCTCTGTTGCACGTGGTATAGGGGGCTGTGCTTTGCGAGTTGGGCTGCGCAAGTACTCTGAACTGAAGGTCTTGCAAGATACACAGAAGTGACTGGGACAGAGTTGGAGTAATTTTTGCTCTGTTTTGGTGAAAGAAAGGGGAAGTTGTTTGACCATTCACAGCTGGGGAGCTCAGCTGTCTGTTTTGAAAACTTCATTCGTTTTGCTAGTTGTGTTTGTACCCCACAGTTCTTCCTTTCAGTGGGATGTAGGCTTTCCAAAACTTTTTAAATTACACTAAGCCAATATGCCCAAGAAGACCTAAAATAAGCTGTTAGGCTCACCACACACTTAGTGGGGACCTTCAAGCAAATGCCCCCAATATGCCAGGCTGGCCAGCAGGGCAATTGCACCATTCTTAGGGGGTGTGAAATTGCACCACATTTCTTCCTGTGTCAGGGCTGTGATGGGTGCACTAATGCTTCCTGGCCACAGCAGATAAAATAAAAGAATTCCTGCCCTTTGCTGTGCTTCTGTCAGCCTGACAGCATTTGGGGTTGGTGATCTCCATTGCTTCAGATTAGGAGGAAGGTGGCTGCATTTTTGTTCGTGTCAGCTGGAGGATGTATTGCTTCAGAGGGGTGCTACAGTGTGCTGCTGCAGGAATGGCTGCCTGTACCTCCCACTGCAGTACTGGTTTTCCTTGTGTTCCATTCCACCTTGAGCAAGGAAGAAGTTTGTAAAGCAAGAAATGGCACTGTTTGCAGTAGCCAATGGAACAGGTGGAGTTGGTGGATGATGGGTAGTTTTAATGGTCAGTTTGTAGAATACTTAATTATTGCAGCAGACTGTAGGTACCAGCTTTGTGGCTGTAGGTGTTAATTTAGCATACAGCTTTGCAGGCAACCTCTGAGGTGAAACATTTCCTTCCCACACATTCCACCACCAAACCTGGAAGGTTTGTTTTGTCTGTAATTTGCCTCCATCATGGTGGCATGAAATAAACTGATGGTTAGCAGGGAAAAAGACAGGGAATGAAATTCAGGTCAGAGGCTCTTGGAGATTCTTCACTGGTTTTTAGCAACTAAAGTAAATAGTTGATGGGAAAAGCAGATAATAATAAAGCAGAGTTGGCACAGGCCTTGTATATCCCACTAGCAGCATGGGAACGATGACTGGGGAGATGGAGAGATGTTTATCTTGCCAGCAAGAGGGGTTGTTATGCCCTGAGAAATGTGGACCACAAACAGGGGTCGCACATGAGATGGTATGTGTGTCATGTCAGAGCTTATTGAAGACTCTGACTGGGGCATGAGTGGTGCTTTGGCCTCTGTCAGTTGTTCTGTAGGCAGGTATCCTCCACTCTCCTCAGGCAGTCACGGTGCTGGCTCATTTGTTGGTGGCTGCATTGACACCGAGGCTTCCGGCTGAATCCACTGGGCTCTACTTGGCTCATTGCATTTTGCTGAGTAAGACCGGGAACAGTAAAGCTTTTAAAACAGCCTGAAGAGCAGGGGCTGCAGGAGCCTGTGTCTCGTGGGGAGGGGGCAGTGTATGTTGTGGGAGGGATGTCTCATGAAAGGGTTTACAAAATGCTGCTCTGAGTGCGGCAGCAAGTTCAGAAGGAGTTCCCTTCCCCAGATTCTGAGTTTATCTCAAGTTTGAAGCCAAGGACTACATCTGCAGCGGATGGCTGGGGTGCTTGCTCCTTCCCCTTCCTGAATGCACATGCATTTATATTTCATGTTGCTTTGCAATGCTGGCTTTGGCCAAACTGTAGGATCTTCTGCAGGCAAGAACCTAAGCAAATGGTGGCCATTCTCTTTGAGATAGTGAAAACTCCCAATATGGCTTTATCTGTGCCTTTGTAGGCAAAGAGTGGCATGTTAGGCTTGAACACACTTGGTCTGCTCACATAGTTAATTGCTACGGAGATCACTCTCACCTATAGCAGCGAGCCTGTGCTGATTCACTGATTTGACCTCCTTTGACTCTTGAAGTTCCTGGAAGGTTGCCGGTGGCTGTGAGAGCGCAAGCTCCCCACTTCCTGTTAATGTGCACATCGGTGTGCTGCTGTTTTGCTTTATATGGTGTACAGTAGGTAATACTCAGGGTATGTGTTCCTGTTGAAAACAAGTGGATAGGAATTCTCTTTCCCTTACCAGGTCCACCTGCTGGATAATCCAAAGAGAAATTTTGGACAAGTTGTTTACTGATAAACTGAAAAATATACATGTGATTAGAAAAGGCAGCTTTGTGTGACACCACACGCAACTGCAATGTCAAAGGTGTACACTATGACTTTTTTTGAAAGATTCCTCTCTTCTAGGTATTTTTAATAGCTTTTTTCCTTTTGCCACTGTTGTATACATATTAATAGCTGCCTTCAGTTAGATTATCTTTGCAAGGTAAGTACAAGATAATGGAATGCAGGAAAAGAGAATAAATTGCCTTGGCCCACTCTTCAGGGTGCTCATTGGAGATACAAATAGAATTACTTAAACCATCTTGACTTCTATTCCGTGGTGTTCATAGTCTGATTTCTGTGTTACTTGAACAGAAAAGTGGAAACTGTGCTAAGTTTATGTAGGTTGTTCCTTTGAATTTGTTTGTTTTGGTTTTCCAGTACAGTAATACCAAGGGGTTCACAGATACTAGTGTGTATAAAAGAGCTTGTGACCAATTGTGTGGACTTAACATTGTCTTTAAGATCCGTGTGTGTATATGTACTCTTTGGGGTAATATTACACTTTTACACGTGGAGTTGTTTGTTTCTGGGAAGTTGCAAGAGTGTGGGAAAAGGCTGTTACAAGGTGTTAATGTTAGTGGTTTTACTGGAGGAAAGGCTTTGTCAGAAGATATGTTTGCCAGCATTTCTTGAAAGAAATCTTGTATTTGTTTATTGTGTCATGTTGGCACTTGAATCTCCTCCTTCTGTCTCTAGCTGAAGGCAAGTGATGAGGATTTTGCCACTCTCTTGTTTCTCTAGCTTTCAGTGGCTGAGAAAAGTGGAGCTTTGCTCTTTCATCTTCACATGCTGGCTCCAGACATTTCTTAGCCTTGGTGACTTTGTGACTCTTGCACAGCAGAGATGCTGGAGGTGCTGTTTGGGTGTGGGAGCCCCTCTGCCCTCACACTTGGTACATCACGGCACTGGGGTCATTCTGCACTGAGAGGCTGGAAAACAGTCTCAGGCTTTCAGAAATGTTGCCTGCAATGGCAGTAGTATGCTGCTACAGATTTAATAATTGTAGCTGGTCTTTGAAACAGCAGTGTAGAAACACTGAAATGGAAATGTCGAAGGAGGGAGGGAGGAGTGTTTGGGAAGTGTCATTACATGCTTATTTTCTTTACATTTTTCCTTAGGCATCTGCTCTTAGCCCTTGTCAGAAAGGATATACTGAATCTATGGGGGCCTCTGGTCATTCCTAAGGCCTAGGATGGTTTTTATGTTTGTTTCTACTAATACTGCAGATAGGGAAGTGGTGTCAGTCTGAGACTTGCTGGTATCCCTGTTTAAGGTGGTGGCGTGGTATGGCAAGTGCTGTGAGAATGCTGAGACATCTCAGTTATTCTATAGTACAGTCTTGCTGGAAAAAATAAGAGAATATGGGGAAAAGCCTGTGGCTTGAGGTGCAGGATGAGGGAGCTAACTCTCTTTTGCTGGGAATGTTTCAGAGAGGAAGTTTAAATTTAACCAAGCAAAGAAAAGCATGAAGGAACCTGAAGGCTCAGACTAGTCTCGCACTACAAAATGTATTTGATGTAAATTCGATTTCTGTCTTGAAGCAGCTCAAATGGTATCTTAGCAGCTGGCACCAATTGACTATCTCCCGGAATTGGCATGATGACAGCAATCAAACTGAATTTATTGCTTTGAGTTTGATTCTTCTTCCGGACTCTTCCCATTCTCAGAAATGTAATCTAGGATGTGTTCCCACAGGAATGATGGTTGCAAGCCTCCTTTAATGGCAAGGACAGAGCATGGTCCTAGTGCAGGATGAAGACAGATGGACTGTAGTATTGAACAGCCAGATTGTATATTTCAGTTGAGAATGGGAATATTATGTGTTTGTAAAGGGAGGAACACTGTTTTTTTTCTTCATGACACAGATTCTTATCACGGAGCTGATTCACATCTAAGTGTTAGTTTTCTTGATGCTTCTTTTTACTGCTTTAGGAAAGAATCTCCCTTTTCACTGAAGTGGCTAAAATTTAGGCTGCTAAAAGTTATCCCCCCCTCCTTTTTCTTTTTCCTTTCTTAAGGCAGGTGTGCTAAATAAAGAGTGAGCTTTAGCCACAGGACCTCAGTATAGCTGCAGTTTGGTAAAGTAAGCCAGTAAATGTTGCAGTAAATGTAGTCCTTTGCACAGGGAACCATTTTGAAACAGTGCTGTGTTTCTAATGCTTGTTGAAGAAAGTATGTTAGAATTAAGTTTTTACACCTTGTTTTCTGGTAGGTGTGAAATTAATCACTTTCACTGATAAGTCTTGGTTTGATTTATGTCAATAATTTTTTTGTTCAGTATTTCAATTAGTTTTTAATGCTGACTTCTACTTCCTCTTGCCAGAAGAGGGAATGACCTGAAATAGGGGTGGTTTTTCTCACATTTGTTCCTAGAGCAATAAATGTCAGTGTTCCTTGGGCAGGTGGAGGGTATGGGATTCACAAAGGGCACTTCTCTTTCAACCTCCCTGGCCATTGATCCTTCGTGGAGCTTGCGGCAAAGCTGTGGCTGGAGAGCGTGTTCACATGGCAGCTCCCCATAGCTGAAACAGAACCCTCCTGTGCATCTCTTGGGAGCAGGAGTCAGTCAGGGCATCACAGCTCTGTCTGAAGTCAGGAGGATCTCGTGCTGTGCTGCCAGTGCAGGGTGGCAGTGTTGGCACCTGACACCTAACCAGCTCCTCCTGCTCTCTGGCTCGGGTTTGGCCCTCACCCCGCCTGCTTGGGACTGATCTCCTTTTTGGGTTTGTGTCATTCTTCAGGCTCTGCCTCTCACAAGCATACCTCAGCTCCGTGCAGACAGGTCTCCCTGCACTTCCCTGGCAGCCCCTTTTCCTCAAACAGCTTCCTAACAAGCTGATTAAGCACAGTGACCTTTTTCTTCATCTTTTTGTTGTTGTTGTTATGTAAATGTTCTCACTTGGCAGCTCTAGACTACTGGGATGTGTAGGTATCCTGTACCCTGTGTCTGAAAATGTTCTCCAGGTCTTGGGTACCCTTGGAGGAGAAAGACCTGGTGAGGAAAAACGTCCTGCAAAGCAGCCATGCATGTAGTGGCTAGAGTAGAAAACTGGGAACTATTTCCCTGGGGAAAAATGGATCCCAGAAATTTGGTCTCACGTTATTCATCCATCTCTGCCACTACATCGTTGGGATATCAGACTGAACTGGCCAGACAATAAAATTATTTTCTTAGCAAAGAGTAGGAAGTGTGCATCAGTATAAAACCAGTCATATTCCACTCTCTGCTGGAGATGGCCAGGTGTTTGTGAAGTAAAGCTGTCTGCATTTTGGGTTTTATTTCTGTTGGGTACACCTTTCTTTAGCATCAAGTTATCCTGAGTATCTGCTGAAGTTTGATGTATTGTGGACAATCAGGACAAACTGTAATAGTTTTGGTCTGCTGTCTTCTGTACTCAGGCAGGGTTGTTGTTTTAACCTTCTCAGCTAGAGTTTCTTACAGCAGTGGGTTTACCAATTGTGCGCAGCCATTTCTGTCCATCCATTGTGCATGAAGAGTCCTCCCCTAGTGAGCGGACTGCATGTTTGTATAAAATGGAGCAGTTTCATTTTTTTAGGTCCTTGACTGTTACAAGTGATGCTAACACAGTCATTCTTGTTTTCTATTTGAGTAAATCCCTGGCCAAATCAAAACCCATCCCAAAGAAATCCCAGTTCTCTTAAAAGGCATTTTCTCATCAGGTATGTTCTAAGGAAACCCAGCTGTAACATCACTAGAATGACAGGGCCATATTTACAGAGCAGTAATGTTAAAGATACTTGGGTTAAATGTAGGTTTACATCCTAAACAGAGATAAAAAAATCGTATCATATAAAGGACTGATAAATAGATACTCACACCTTAGTTTGTGTACCAAACATAAGTAAGTTTTCTCTTGTTTTTAAGTACCATCTTCTTAAGCATTTACGTTTTAAATTTAGCTGCAAAAGAGATACATAGAGTGCACTTTCCTGTCTTTGTAGATACTCATTGCTTCAGACTGCAGATAGAATAATTTTCCAAACAGCAAGATTTTTTTTTTTTTTTGGCTGGAAAACAGTAAATGAATATTAGATGAGTGTTTGTAATATCCTGTACTTAAGTTTTAAGCATCAGCTATTGTTCAGGGCTAGACAGCTCTGTAACATAGCAGGAAAAGAGCTTAATGAAATCCAATATTTGGAAGCAGGAGGTAGATGAATTCAGACTTGGAACAGCAGTGCCGAATTTTAACAGGAAGGATAGCTAACATTTGGAGTAATTTCTGTGGGTGTATGACTTTATTTATCACTTGAAATCCTGCATTTGAACCCTTATGTTATCTAAAGGATATACTTTGTTTTAGGCAAGTTATGGAAATTACTGGTTGAATTTCACGGTTTTGTGAAAGGTGGGAAATAGGCCCAATGTCCCAGGCCTAGAATGCTGTAAGGTAGGTCAGATGTGTTGTTGTGTTCCTGTTAGCTATGAGGTGTTCTTCCACTGTGCATCAAGAATGCACAAATGACTTGAAGAAATAAGTTTTATCTTTAGGGCAGAGGGAAGAGAAATTATTTCTTTGCAAGCTCTTGGTAAGTAAGGGATCTTTTAATTGTTATTTTAATATAGTTAAGACTACTTTGCATTTTAAAGTACAGAGAGACCCTGTATGAGAGAGGCATTAAAGCGAACTCATTCGCTGCTCTGCTGGACTCAAAAAGTTTCGGATGTTTTGTCTCCTACTGGGAATAACCTTTGTTAGACCAGAGTAAGGTAGAAAATTGAGATTCTGTTTTTATTCGTTATGCATTTAGGTACCAGGTTGTTCCCCACAAGTACCAAATTGACTCTGGTGCTGATTTGATGAGAGTTAAATGTCTACACCATGCCAAAGACCACCAGATGATGAAGACCATTGGGGATGGGGTGGGGGAGCATTTATCAAGTCACTGGTTAGGCTGTGTCCTGATGCTGCCTGGAAGAGGACAGGTGATCCTGCAGGAATGGGAGCTGTGATCCTCTAGGACCTGCGGCAGGAAACCCGCCCAGCCTGACCTTTCACTGCTCTAAGTTGTGGTGGCTGACTACTGCGGGCTGGTGCTCCCGGGGCTGGAGTGTTCTTTTTCTCTGTGAGTTGTGCTTGAGTTGGCCTGTTTTGTTGTCCTGGAGACAGAAGAGTGTGGTATGCTTTCCCCCCAACCAGAAATAGTTTCCTGTACCTTGTGACTGGAGTGCTGTACTCCTCCTCTGGTCTCCGGCCAGGCTGTGTGGTGCTGGAGGGATGGGGTGTGGGGTGGTGACCTCTTGTCACAAGTTCTGGTGTGGCTGCTGCCCATGAACACTAGCTGCCCTGCCAGCTCCCCTCCCTCTGCACGATGGTGTAGGATTTCAGGGGAGCAATTGCTCTTGATTTACATCTCCCATGGCATTTTGATGGTTATGTCATTTTGTTTGAGCCTTGCTCGTGTCAGCTGTCTGTTCTGACTGTCAGGACTTGGTGGCTGAGTAGCACGTGGTGAGCTCTTGCCTCTTCTTCCCCCTTTGCTCAGCTGTTTTTGCTGTCTGCTTCTCTGTGTCCTTGTACTTGGGAACAGATTCTCAGCAAGTATAACTGTGCACAAGGGCAATGTGATCTGGGTGGATGAAGGATCCCCTTCTGCAGGAGTTCCAAGTAGAGCTGGGAGGGAAAGTGGGGAACTTGCAAGACCCAAGCATGCAAGCAGGCTGTGGATAGTTTATCTTAAACTGTTGTCCTGCTGTGAGAATCTGTCCTGCGTGCAAAGTGTGCAGCACTGTCTGTTACCTTGCAACTGTGTTTTGCAATACTTCATTTGTGAGATGTGCTGCTAAAAGGGAAGCCAAGACACCCCCACCCCTCTCTACCAATGCAGGTGAGAAAGTGCTTGCACTGCACCAAGGCCTCAGGAGCATGGAAGCTCTCCAGGCTTTCTTGCTGCCTGGTATTTTATTGGAGAGTGGTTCTGGCATAGAACTCTAAAATATATGCAACAACAACAATAATTTCCAGGACTGAAAAGGAAGGAGAGATGAAAGGAGTAATTTACCTTCCCCCATCCCTGAACAGTAGCAGATGAGGATGTAAGCACATCTCAGCCGTATAAAGTATTAACTGGGACATTTTCAATAGTTCAGCAGTGGAATCGTGCAATGCCCTGAGCTTCTATTCCCAGCCTGGGAGAGGAAAGTGTTCTGTGCTGTGATTTGGCTCAGTCTCTGTCTTCTGCTCATGGGGAAGAGAACAGTTGCCCAAAGCCTCCTTTTCAGAGAGAAGGGAAGATGATGCAGAGACCAAGGAGCTGAACAGGCAGTTTTCAGGCAGAGTAGTGCAGTGCGGCTTTGTTGAAGTGGGTCTCTAGTGGAGTTCCTATGAATCAAAGGGTGCTGCATTCCTACCAGTGATCTGCTGAGTAGTCCAACCAGCCAAGGGTCCTGCTTACTCCTGTGGAGGTCTGTGTGTCACAGGGGTACAGAGTCACACCTGTGCTAGAGAGGAAATGTCAAGAGTGGGCAGGGACTGCTAATTCCTCTTGCTATGTTCTTTTGATGGGAACAGGGAGTCCAAGCACTGGAAGTTCTTACTTGTCTCGTTCTAGGCATCTGCATCCACAAAAGTCTAGACTTCAGCAGCTGCCAGGGCTGCCTAAAAGATTTTGTCTCCCTCAGTTCCTTTCAGTCAATCTGTGCTTGTCCAGTGTGAGCATTTCACAGGAGAAGATGGGGGTGTTGTAGTGTAAATTCAGGAGTCAACCATTGCTGTAGTGAAAAGTCTCAGTGGCTAAAAAGCCCCCTGCTTCTTGACTGAGAAAGGCAGAATTGCTCCAACTCCTTCTCCTTTCTTTGAACTCGCACATGGGAAGAGAAACCATTTTTTACTCTCCTTGATATTTTTCTTTAATCCAGATGAATGTCGTGCATGAACTGATGTTGCCTTTGGGCTGGAATAAGCATACTTAGCATTTGGGCAGAACTTCTTGCCTGGAGATTTCTAAGTGCGTGATCAGCATTTCACCAGCGAGTCTGTCCATGGGTACTGAAGTATGGTTACCTTTACAGTTCACTGAAGCTGGCAGAGTTCCCTACTTCGTGTGATGGCTGTGCACTAGCAGGAACTGTATATTTCTCTGTCCTACTCTGCCCATCTTTCACGGTGTTTCTTTTGGAGTGGAAGCAGTTCCTTTTCCCATTTCATGTGTGTTATTTCTTCTGAGACTTTCCCTCCAACTCTCCAGCCTTGGAGAAGGGGTAACTCTCAGAAGGGATCTCACTGGAAGTGGCTTTGCATATTTGGGAAGCTGATGGAAGAGCTGTGCTTTTCATTCTGCAGCTACTCACTTTGAATCAAAGGATGTAATACCAGTTTAGTGCTGGCTCTGTAGTGGGAGCAGCAGTCCTTGTGCAGCCTCAGCTGCATAGCCCTCGCCTGAAATGCCTGTGAAGTTTTGGGAGACAGTTGTGTTCCAGCAGTTCCCAGCCTTCAGGATGTCTGCCGGGTCACTGTGTTCCTCTCCCTGTTGAATATGAACAAGAGCTTAATTCAGAGTTGTGGTGCTTAACACCTTGTTTCTTATTTTCTTTCAGATCACCAGAAACTGGAACGTGAAGCTCGAATTTGCCGACTTCTAAAGCATCCAAATATTGGTAAACTTCCTTGGGCTCAGAGGGATGGGGGTGAGACAGGAGTAGCAACGTGTCTCAGCTAGCACACTGTAAGAGAACAGATGTATTCTGAATGTTCACAACAGCTCATTGAAGTTGCCTGTTGAAATCACCTCAACAGTTTATCTCTCTGACAAATTCCGCATCCAGCCCTGTCCCATTCCTTAGCATCCTGACCCAGACGCTCACCTAAGAGTGCCGTGTTCCCGCCTGCTCACCCCTGCAGAGCTGTTCCTGCTCCTTGGGTGATGCATGACTCTTGTCTGCTCGTCTGACATTCTGCAGTAGGGGTGAGGTGTTGTGTTTGTCTTCCCCACATCCATCTTCTGTTTGTTCTCCTTGGCCCTTAGTGACATGTCAGTTTAAATGCTGTATTCAGAGATGTGCCCAAAATTGAAGGAGGGTGAGCTAATACTTCAGCTCTTCTCATTGCAGTGGCCACTTACTTTAAAAACAAGAGACCAAAACAAATTGCCCATATTTAAGGAAAAGACTACTGGAGTGAAGGGAATAGTTTGTCTAGAAATACAGAAAGAACCAAAATTAGGAACTACATAAAAAACCCTACCTTATTTACTGAAATGTAGAGACAGGGCATGGACTTTTATCTAGTTCCAAAGCACCATGGAAGCTTGGACCATTAATAATCCCCTTTTTAGCTTTTTTAAATAAATAAAGCCTCTAGGATCCTAGCTACAATCTGATTTGAGCTAATTTATTTAAGAAGACATTAAGAAATTCTAAACTGGCACTTTTAACCAAACCACAGTTAAATATCCATGGCTGAGAAGACTATGATGTATTACCTTGTCTTACTTTTGCATAACTCAGTCAGTGAAGATAATACTTTAAGGGCACCTCTCTGGTCTCCTGACTTCTGGCTTTGTAGTCACTTATTCCTGTCCTGTGAAGGCCTGGAAGAGGAAAGGCCTTAGAGCATACCCCATGGACTGGCATTTGTACTCTAGTCCATACGTGACAAACAAGCAATTTCCGCAAGCTCAGGACCTCACATAATGCAAAGTTCTTCAGCAGCATCTTTTAATCAGAAAGAGCTTTCTTGCATGTGAGTGTAGTTGTGGTGTAGGTATGGCTTGAGGAGAGGAGCAGGGGCCACCTTCTGCAGTAATTTGCACCGATGAATATATTAGCTAGTAAATTTATTGCTTGGCAGTATTCAAAATGACTGAAACTCTAGTTATGGCACTTCATTTGCGCTGTAAGACTTGCTATATTTAGTAGAGTAGGTTATGTCACGTTACATTTTGACCTTAACTTCACTTCCATCATCTCTCCTTTTTATAATTCCTTACATCTTTTCTTTCCAGACCTCTCACAGAGTAAATCTTATACACAAGAGGGAAACCACTCTTATAAGTAAACAGCATAGAAGAGAGAAATGTATTACATTCCCGGTTCAATTCTACAGTTGTAATGAGTGGGAGGGCTTGTCTCCTGTTCTATTGTGGTTTGGAAAAGACAGTTTTGGGGAATGTCAGGGGTCCTTGCATTTTTTACAGAGAATTTCTTGTCTCCCAAGAAAGAACAGTTTTTCTTTTAAGAAAAGGAACTAGTCATTGTAAATTCAGTGAGTCCTTACAAATAAAAATAAGGGTATTAATTTTTATGCCTACAACACAGAATCAAAGTGTGTTGAATAAGACCTCAAGAAGTTATATGGTTCATTCAGCAGTCCTGTGAAAATCTTTTATACCTGGTTCCAGGCATGTTTGTACTTAAAAACCTTTTATTCTTTCACAGCCCCTGGTGGCTGTCTTTCAAATGTTTCATTTTTCTGTCAGTTAAACATTAAAAATATAATTTGCCTTTCTCTTAGCTTGTTGTTTCTAATTCTATCTGGAGTATCTGTGGAAAGTAGTTTTTCTTTCTTGTAACAATCTTTTACATATTTGAAGACTGTTATCATGTCTCTTTTTAGTCTTTTTCTTCAGACTAAACAAACCCAGTTCTTTCAATCTTTTCTCATATGTCATGTTTTCTAGACCTCCAGACTTTTTTTTTTTCTTTCCCCCCTCCTCTTTTTCTGGACTCTCTCCAGTTGCTTCATATCTTTCTAGAAATGTGATGCCCAAAACTGGACATAAGATTCTGACTGAGGTCATGTCAGTGCTGTCCAGAGGAGAAAGAATTGCTTCACCTGTCCCACCAAAGATGTTTGTTTTGTACATCAACCTTTGAAGCTTTTCATTTTATTGTTGATGTATATTTGTTTTCTGACACATTATTGCTCCAGACTACTTTCTGCACAACTTCTGGCAAGCAAATAATTTTTCCATCTTGTATAGATGGATTCCTATTGAAGTGTGTATTACCTTTGTCTTTATTTAAAAAGACAGAAAGAAATCCTGTCTGTGGGTTCCCCCCTCCAGATTTGTCAAAACCATTTTGATTTATCTGCTGATAGTGTAGAAGGGTTACAGCTCCCACAGTAATGTGGCCTTTAATAACAATGCCATATATTGCATCGTGTAGATAACTAATAACACTGTTGAATACTGTTGGACTCCAGTCAAACTCCTGAAGATATCACTTGATACATCGTTCCTGTTTGACAGTGATCAATTTTGAGTAGTTTTTCAATGAGTTGTATACACTGTTGTCAGCTAGTTTTGAATACACATTTTTTCTTAATTGCTTGTGGAAAGAGCATGTAAGATGCTGTCAGAAGGCTTGCTGAAGTCCAGATGCTACATGCATTGCTGCTTCCGTGTTCCTTGGACTTGTTATGTTGTCATAGAAGGGAAACATGTTGTTCTAACATAGTGGTATTTTTTTCCTCGAAATGTGTATTAGCAGTTAGTAATCACCTAGTTACTGGCATTCCATGTTGTAAACTCTTCTGGGTGAGTACTTGGTGTGTTGCCTCAGTGTGAGCTATGTGAGTAACACTGCACAAACCATAAAGAATTCTGCAGATTTTGCATTTGCTTTCCATCTCAAGTTTTGTTATTACTGGTTTTGTTGCAAACTGTGTTGCAGCAAATCCCATTCTCCTACAGGGACCTGAGCCTGTAGCAAGTCTGGGGCAGAGGACCTAAAGTTAGGACTTTTTGAGGCAGGCTGCTTTTCTCTCTTGCCTGTACACAGGATATAAAACAAGCCTGTTGTTGAATTTGTGGTTCTTATGCTTTTACTGCAGGACAGTTGATTCTGGACTGCAACACACTGACCATAACACTGCTACTCTGATAAAATAAAGATTTCTCTAGATACAAAGTAATAGTGATATTTCCATTTGCCGTTGCTTTTTGTGAAATGACTGATTTCTGGGTTAACCTAACATGCGTTCATCAAATCTCAGCCCTAATTACAGGCTTTGGCTCTGTAGTTGGGTGTTTGGCTTGTCCTTAGATGCACATTATGGCCAAGGTAATCACAGTGGAGTAATCCTTCTAAAAGCTTGGTGTTGCAATATGGGGGTTTTTTGTCTGGACAAAAGAAAGTTGACTTGAGGCAATTTTCTTCTGATTTCTGACTCATGGTATGCATGATATGGAATGTGTCATTATAGCTGGTCGGACTTCAGTAGAGGAAGGACTTCTTTCCCTAAATTTTGATTTGTTCTTTTTCCTTCTGACAGCTTCTAGAGAGCTTTGTATTCTGGCCCAGAGAGCCATTTGCCAGCCATGATCATCAAATACAGCAGAATTGGACAGAGATCAATCAGTGATCTGTTCTTTTCAAAAATGCACCCATTACTGAGGATATGGGTGTGTTAGAGGCAGAAGACAACATCATTAAAACCCCACTGTCCATAAGGAGATAAAGTGCTTGTGGAAGTTGGCAGGAGTCATGGCTCTGTGGGAAATCCCACTTCTAGAACAACTTAGTGTTACAGTGATTCACTTATGTATAGATCTTGTGACATTAGACATGGATGTATTTGTGAACATGTAGAAGAGAATGATACAGCTGTCTTTTCCCTTAATCCCCATTTTTCTAGAAAGAGGCAGATTTCTATATGAACACTCACAGCCCTGATCCTTCATTTGCAGAAGCTTTGCTGATTGTGCCACTGGAACTTGTGCAATTCCTAAGATCAGAGTTAAACTTACAATGTCTTGAATATCAACTCTTGCTTACTGGAACAGCTCTTTTGGTCTTCTGCTTAGTTGAAAACTTCAGTTTAGTCAGTCTGTGAATTTGAAGTCATGTAGTTCATCCACTACAGAGACTGTCTTGTGAAAAATTCATGGTTTTCCCATGCTTCCTGCTACCCATCAAATGCTTAGAGCAGTGACAGAACTGGGAACCCTAGAATCTTCCTGCAGGTTTGTTCAGTGAAGATATAAGTTCAGAAAAGTGTTGAACATGACCTTTTCTGTCTTAGGACTCCCAAAGCAGTAATGATGCAAAATTTGATGAAAATCATCATTCATAGTTTTGAAAACTCTTTTCTAGCATTCTTGTGTTCTTCTACAAAGGTAGTGTTGTGACTTGTTCAGTGTACAGAGCAGAAGTCTGCTGTGTGTGTGGATTTTGTCCACTGTGTTGTTAGGTGTTGTTCTTCTCCTAAATTTTCTTTGTTATGGCCATCTAAGTATGTGCCTCTTCTCTGGATTTGTCACCAGTTGATCTGTACTCTTTCTTAGATATTTTTAACCCAGCTGTACAAAAGTAGTTCTTGAATATCTTTTGTTCATAGCTGAAACTGAGCACTTCTGATTGGTCATTGTGTCCCAGCTCATAGCAGCCCATTGCTCTGAAGAACTGCATGCACGTAAGTCTAGAATAATAAAAATACGTATTTTAAGAGAGGTTGGTAGTAGCCCAATAGCCAGAGCCAAATTCTGTTTCTGATTTCTGCCTTTGTATCATCTGCTGAACAGCTTCAGAGTTAATTTCTTTGAGGGAATTTATAGCAGTGGTGAAATGCTGTCCTCAGCATCTATCAGAATTATTGCTTTTTCAGGTTTTTCCTACTTCAGACTTCTTCTCCAAAATACACTTGCACCTGAATTCTTTTTACTTTAAGTTCTATCCATTGGCTTTTGTCAGCATAAACCACAATTTTGGACATGTCCATATTTAAAGTGGGGAGAAAATGGTATAGAAATCTCCTGTGAATTAGAAGAATTTCTTTTGACCCAGTTGAGTTTTATTTCCTTTCACAAGTTGTCTGTCCTCCTAGTACCTCTGAGTTGTGGGAGTGATTTTGATGGATGTGTGTAAGAAAAGGGCTCCAGTGTGCCCTTAAATGATGGTTACAATTGAGGTGTGAAGTGGTGCAAAGACAGAAAGAAGGATGCTGTGCTTTTGTGTGCAGCCCAGCTGGAGAATCCCACCACGCTCATAATGAACCTATGTGGGAAACGGGGTGCATGGACCATGTCTGCAGACTTAATACTGGATTTGTTGTCTTGATGGTATCAGCCACAACTTCAGGTTCACTCATTTCTCATTCTAAGATACTAGTTTTGATAACAAAGCCTTCAGTTTTTCCCCCCTGCTGCCATTTGGAATGTTTTCCTATCACCTTTCCCTTAACAAGAGATTTGAATTGCTTCCTTAGTGAACAAGAAAAAAACGTAGGCTGTGTTTTGCTGTAAACAGCAGATTTCCTTGTTTTCATTTGGCTGCAGGCATCCAGACTGCCTTTGCAATTGGGACAGAAAGGATGTGATGTGCAAAGAATAGTTAAAATGCTGGGGATTCTCCAGTGTTTTGGCCATGATTGCTGCCCTATGGATACTCAGTGGTTTCCAAGTGGGAGGCTCCCATGCATGGCCAGCTGTTTAAATCTGCTGCCCTGTGATTTCTATTGCTGGGACACTGCTTCTGGTGCAGAGAGGGGATGGTATGGGGAAGGTGGAGTAGGAGTAAAAGAGACCTTGTAGTAAGAGTTATGCTTTGGGACTTTCTCAGTTACGGAGCAGCTTTTCCTTGGAAGTGTCATGGGGCTGTCTGAGAGGACAGCAAGTTGCTGAGCTTCCTAAGAGGTCAAACAATAATGTGCTTGGATTTATGCCTTTAACCTGCTCTCCTTCTACCTTGCCAAAAGAAAAAAACTCACCAACAAACACTCAAAAATCCCTCAAACAGACTTATCAGCTGAAGTGAGTTCCTGCTAGAAAGTTTGAGCCTTTGAGCTGCAAGTTACTGTTTATTATTTCCAGTCTCGGCACTATTAGAGATTTAGGTGAGTGCCCGTGCATGTCTGCCTGATAGAATGCTCCCCAAAACCCCAGGCAGTCCACCTTTTCATTTCTCATTCTGGTTTTCACAGTTAATTCTTTCACTATTATTTACCTCTTCATGTTTTCTTCTTTTACTGCCGCCTCTTCCTATAGCTTTTCCTATAGTTTTAAGAGAAGCATTTCTCCATAATCCATCTCAATTTGGAAGTGGAGTAATAATAGCATTTTTTTCCTTGCCAGGGGATATATTTATTCTGTACGTCTCTCTTGTCTGTACTAGAGACATATTTGCATTCTGTTATTCATCTATTTAGCTGTGAGATTTATCTGTATGCAAGCAATCCCTTAAAAAAATAAACGGTGGGATGAGGGCCAGATTCTCAGCACTCACAGGTACTGCACAAATCAGAGGAGGACTCTGCTACTTCCTCCCTTCCCCCCCACAATGAGGAATGGAGGGAGCCTCCTTTGGGTTCCCTCTGCCAGAGGCCTGATCGGAGCAGGGAGCGGCTGCACGCTGGTGAAATCCTGCAGGGGACAGCCGCCCTTTGGAACAGAGCCTGTGTCTGAGCCAAGGGGTCATGGCTGTCCTGGGCAATGCGAGGCAGGAGTTGAGAACATCAGCTTCACACAGCAAGGTTTGGGGATGACAGGCAGAACACCTGCCTGCATGGATTCATCCCTGATGGCAGAAATGTCAAGATGCAGAGGATTGCATGAGAGATCTAAAATTTGTCATGGCCACTATCTGTATTTTATTAATTTTAATAAAGTGGGTGTTCTCTGCATATTTTCTTTGAGACACCAGTGAAGTTGGCTTGTTATGATTTTGGGTGTTTTCAGAAAGAGCTCTCATATAATACTAGTGGCTATCAGAAGTACTTTGCTTATCTGCTATGTGGCTAATAGGAAATTATTAATAACAATTCTGGATGGTCATGATTGCACTGTTATCAGGAAAGCAGGAAATATTCCTGTGAATGCACTCTTTTGGCTCATCTAATGTTTAAGTAGGGCATTCTAAATGTTATGTATCATGTGCTGAACTTCAGCTTTTCAATACAGACATTATAAAATCAAAGGAAAAATAACATTTACTTGGCACTGAAATGTTTTTTAAAAATACTTTGTGGGATTTTTTTCTTTTTGCTTTTGCTTTTTACCTCTACAGAAAGACAGATTTTGTAACAGGAAAGGTACTGTTTTCCCTGCAGCTCCTTTCTAGGCTGTGAATTTCTGTGCATAAGGGAATTTCCCAACTGGGCACTGCCTTAGCCTCATTTTTTAGGGCTGCAGAGTTAAAAAGGTTACAGTGAGAACAATGGGGGGGGGGGGGGGCAGGAAACCCACCTCTGTGCTTGTGTGCCTTTTCATACTTCCTTAGCACTGTTCCTTGTCTTTGTTTGCAGAGCCTGCAGCAGCTTGGTTCTGTCTGAACCTGAGCAGAGTATTAACAAATCCTCCTTCTCTTCCATTTCCCAAAGCTTTGGAACTGCAGTTGGTGTGAAATGCTGTGGGTTCGGGAAGTTTACAGCAAGCTGGTATATGTCCAGCATACTGTGACCTTGGTGTGTCAGATTTGGGAGAGGAGGCAAGGAGAGCACGTTTCTGAGGGGCTGGTGAACAGCAGCCTGCTATGTCCTGTTAGCTAACTGTCCTGCTGCTGCTGGCTACTGCTCTGACAAAGCTGGTCATTAGCTGCTGGGACAGATGATTTCTAGTGGATTATTTGAATTACACAATTTAATGCTTTTTAATAGCAAATTTTTAATTAAAAGGAGAGTCCTTTTGGAAGCAGCCTGAGCAGCTGCAGCTGAATTCTGCGTGTTTAATGTAATTAGAGAAACAGCTGGGGTGGGAGCTGAGCACCCAGCTCACAGGCAGTCACAGGTTGGTGGTGGCTCCTCACAGGACAGACATCCTGAGTGATGTGAACCATGCAGGAAGCGTCCTGGCACACAGCCAGGCTTGGAGATGGTGGGACAGTTCCCGTCTTGGCTGCCCAGGCTGGTGAGCAGCTGGGGAAGCAGGGAGTGGGTGGGAGCCATCTGCGTCAGTTCACTTGTCACTCGTGCTGCTATGGACGGTAGTGCTCAGTTTGCAGTCTGTGGGGCCGTGTGTATTTGTATCTATAGTTTCAGCACCTCCTGGCACGTTGGATAATATCAGTGGAAGAGGACATCAGGTAGGTTTTACCCCCCAATTTTATTTTGCATCTTCTGGTATGCAGAGTCTCTTAAAATACACCCTTGCAGTATCTCTTACCATCTCCATTTCTCCGTGATCCAGGCAAATGTCTGATGTCTGGTTGAAAAGTGCTGAGAAGTGAAGCTGGGGTTGTTTCTAATGAGTGGCTGATGTTTAAATAACATGGTTCAGACTAGAAGATCCCAGAGCACTTTTGAGTTTGCACTACTAAGGCTGCATGGAAGAGTTCCTGTGTTGCAGTCACCGTGACCCAGGAGACAACCATAAACCTCTGTTGCCTTGTGTTGGCTCTGCTGCAGGTGCTGCGACACAGGCGACTTGAGAGCCCTAAATATTGCATAAACACAGCACTCGATGTGTGTTCGTGCAGAGGTAGTTGTCTGATACTGTCCTTTATGGGTCCATAATATCGAAATGCTTTACATTAGGAGCACCAGTGAACCTAGATTTAACAGACAAGATTACCTGTAGCTTGAACACTGTCCCTAAGGACAGGCAAAGACTGCTGGTGTGTAGGAGCAAGCCTATTTCAGCCCATGTTGCCTTTTCCTAAGCAGAGATGAGTGATTGCCACATGAAGATACTGGGAATTGTCCTATGAAATTCTGCTTCTGTGCTTGCTTTTTGTTGTGACTTTGGAAACTTCTTTGCTCTAAGATATTTACTTGCAGCAAGTTGCCAGAAATCACCCTATGTTAACATGCCTGCCCCAACCAAGGGCTAAGCCCCTGTGCAGCCCTGCTCCACTGTTTTCTGTGGATATGGGATACAGGGAATGTTCATCCTGGGGCTTATGTGGCAGGTACAAATGCTCCTGGCCTGTTGTGCTTGACATAAGAGTAGAAAGATAATAATATTCAGCACACTGGACAGAGTGAAAGGGAGATGTGGGTCAAAGCTAGGCTAGGCATATTCTGTGTTTGTGACCCTAGTACCAATTAGCCTTTTAGATATGACCTTTTAAAGATGAGATGCTTGTTGCTTTTCAATGTCTAATGTTCTTGTAGTTCGGCTGGGTTTTTATAAAATTTGAAAGATCTTTTCTGATTTCTTCATGATTCACTTCAACTTTTGCATTCACAGAGCCTTGCTTTGCGTGACTCAGCAGCGATTTGCATTGGTTGTTAGGCTGGTGCAGTTTGTCATGAAGGAGATTTTCCTCTTATGTTCTGTTGGTTCGTATCACACTCAGGCATCAGAGAGCTGTGCCTGTCTATACAGGGTCACTTTGTTCAGGCATGGAATGCAAACCATATGACATAACTGTTACTGCATTGCTGTTTTTCACTAAAATGCCTAATTTTCTCTAGTTAATATAATAGCTTATTAGTATTATTTCTTTCTAAAATAAAAAATGTAAGTGCACAAGGATTTTGAAACACTTTGAAGTAGCAGCTTGAAGTTCTGTTCTTGAGGCAAGATTTCCATTGAGACCCTGAAGACAGCAGGCAGGGGAAAGTAATATTCACAGCAGATGTTCTTAGAAAGTGCTTGAACTCCTGGTACACAGCTGCTGTTAGGTTCAGTAACCACAGCAAGTCCCCTTGAGCCACTCAGTGTGGTATCAGGCTCTTTGCAAATGCTCTCGATTGCGTTAGGGCCTCGGACCTGACACACACATCCGCACAAGACGGAAAAAAACGTGCCTAACTTGCATCAGGCTGTGCTGAAGATGTGAGTTTCTGGGGAAAGGGAGCCATTTGGTATTGCTGTTTTTCTGTTGTTAGTTTCTTTTCCAAAAGGCCAGCTTTGTGGGAGATGCTTCCTGAACAGGTAAAATCAGTTTACATAGGATAAGGCTGGAGAGAAGACTGAGGGAAGAGAAGGATGCTTAAACCAGTTAGCTAGGCTGTGTCTTGTGATGCCTCACAGTTCTTTAACAGTGCAGTTACATGTGTGCATTTAAAATCGGAGGGACAGTTTTGAGTAGCAGACTCTCATCACCCTTGGTGGAGTACCACTGCAGTACCAGATTCAGGAGATACATTAAAAAAAGGGGTTTTTTGTGAGTTGCTGAAAACACTTCATCAAGATGCTGTACTGAAACCACTGCTTATTCCTCCCAGAATCTATGTGCTTCTTGGAGATATCTTCCAAGTGGTGATGCACACTTTCTGCTGACTGAGCAGCTGGTTTTGTTGGAAAGGTTTCTACCTACCAGTCTGTAATTGATGCTGCTCCTTTGGACAGCATTTATTCTGGCAGTGCTCACTAGTGCTCTGGGGATTTTTAGGTATTCTTTCAAAAGTTATCTGTAAGCCTTATCAGTCTTACAAAATTAGATGTGCTTGTGAACTCTACAAAACCTCTTTTTTTGGTGTGTGGATGGCACCTTTTTTTTTCCCCCTGAATAAAACTGTGTGAAGTCTTTCACCATATCCTGTAATTGATTTAGTGCCTTGTTGTCTGACTTGCTTCTGTTTTCTTTCTTACACCCCTCTCTGTTCTTGTGAACCTAACCATTGTAGTACATGCTCTTTCATCCATCAGAGATCTTGGAATGGGAAAAGTCATCAGGTGAATCCAGCTGTGAGTGGTGTTGGCAGGGTCTAATTTCCTACATCTGTAAGAATCCCTGTGTTAAGAGTGTTTGGCTACAAAGGAAATATGGTTTGAATTGCTGCTTCCAGGTAACAGAATCACCTAATAGAAATAATCCACCTCATCTTCTGGTGAATAGAGTGAGATGAGCTTTCTTGGCAAATACTGGTCTCTTTTTAGTGTGGTTGTATTTTGGAAGACACTGTGTTACTGTTGTGCAACTTCCCTCTTGCTGGAACTTGAGACTCTTTTTGTGATGTGTGCATTTGTCTAGCCTGCCGTGCTAGACACATGCATCACTGGTCCCCTGATGAGAAAAAAAAAAAAAGAATGCCATAATATTTTTGAAGGAAAGTTTAACTGGATGAATACTTTTGTTTTTATTTCTCTGTTTTTCTTATTATGGATAATCAGGTTTTGGGAGGACTTTGCCCTCCAGTGTCTCCATATAATTATATTTTTCACTCTCTCATGTCAACAGCTTACTTAGATATGAGCAGCTTTTGTAGGCTGTGCTCAACTGCTGTGTTAAAGCTGAACTTGTGGTAGTAATGGAGCTGTTAGACAGTGTGTCAGGACCAGCAGCCTGTGGAAGAAATGAGATCCTCTTTTCATGGGAAGATGTTTGAAACAGTGGACAGCACAGTACTTGAGTTTTGCTCTTAGAACTTGCCATTCAGGAACCTGTGTTCTGCCTTCAGGTGGAGGACACTTGCACAGGTTATCTTTAAGCAGAGAGGGCTCTATATTGTCCGGACAGTGGAGGTATCAGATGGTTTCTGATGTTAGTGTATCCTCATAGTGAATATTCACACAATGTGGATCATATTTGTGAACCAAAGTGGAGAGGAGGCACAGAAACTTTTAAAATGTTTTTTGTTATTCAGTTACTTCTGAATATATGCCATTTCATGGACCAGTTGAACAGTTTTGCAAAAGGTAGGTCATGTTTTTAAGCTAATCATCCCTGGTAGTTAGCACTGTAGTAGAAAGCAGGGTATTTTAACGTTGCATGTCAGCAGAGTGAACCATGGCCTCAGAGCTGTCCATTGCAGTCTCCTTACTGGTCAGGAAAGCTCTTGTGGCTCTGCAGGAGGGTAGGTAAACAAAACTTTAGGGTGAAAGGACACTAGTTTTATTTCTGTTCTGCTACTGAGGATTGTTTTTTTTCTTTGCACTGGTATGATATTAGGGCTGGAATTGAGGGTCACAAGAGTTTTGGTATATTCAGACTTTTTTTGGTCCTTTTTGACTTCCCTCATTGCTGTCGTCCTCCACATGTAAAGCTTAATATTCTGAGCTGTCACTAATTATTCATGCGCAAGGTGCTGGTGCCCAGTGTAATTTTTCCTACAGCTTTTCTAGATTTTGCTGTTCTGCCATTACTCCCTGAGCTTTGTTACCTCAGCAGATTAAATCCTGGGCAGATTTTGTTCTAGCATCATTCTAGGTTGTTGTGAGGAGGCAGTTCCCTTGTTAAGTTAATGACCTGTGTCCTGCCTTCAAGGCCTTCTTTTGCTGTGCAGCCCTAGGGTGGTGCACAATGTCAGTATTTATGAACTGTCTCTGTCCTCCTGTCATGGTTCCTCACCTAAGGACGCAAGTAGTGTTTTACTGTCCTTGAAGGCTCTTTTTGCTGCCTCTGCCAGTCTCTGCCAGCTGAATTGCTACTTCCTTCCCTTTTCATAATGTAGCTGACAAAATTGCTTTTCTCGGGACAAAGAAATAGCACCAATCAGCTCATTTGTGGTTTATTTTCTGATGTAATTTGCTGCCCGAATCTTTGCGTCAAAGTTTATCGTTCACTGTTTCTCACTTCTACCTGCAGACATGTTTGCTGTTCCTTTTTCATGGCCACTGTTCTCAACGTGCTGGTGGCTGTACTCCTCCTCCATCATGATCTCGTTCATGCCTCTCTCCTCTGTGCTTGGTGTTTCTTGCAATGCTTTGGTGACCTTTCAGGTACCAGAGGAAGGAGAATGCTTTTTCATGCCCACCGAGCATCACCAAACATGACCTTGTTAGTACATTCAGCTTTCCTTGAAGTTTCTCCATCTGTTCATAAGGTCTCTTCACAGGCTTTTGCCTGTGTTCTGGGCTTCAGCTCTTGTTGATGTGCTTTTGTCCTGCTTTCACCTCAAACAGCCTTCACTGGAGTGAAAACTGCCCTGCCCTGGAAATCCAAGTGTCTTTTTCAGCTGCTTTCCATCTTGTTTCCAGTCTTGAATGGAAATCTTCTCTCCTAGGAAATACCTTTCTTCTCACTTGTATTTTCGTAATGCCACCTCTGCTGATTTCTGCCAAATGCTCAGGAGGCAAGTTTTCTTGTAAACACAATTTTGTATTGCAATAAAGTTATTACAAACCCAACTAAAACTGCTTACTTGGAAGAATTTTTTGTTTGCAGCAAGTGATTTATGGAACATAGTTCGTCAGGGTGGTGTCTCTGTTCTCACGCATTAGGAACAGCATGTTGCACCTGAATGCTGTACCGGCTTGTTCACAGCATTTTGCTGGATGGAGTGCTCCTCCCAAACCCCTGCAGTTAGATATGTAGTAGAAATGCTAAGGAGGGGAAACTGGCCAAGGGACCAGAGAGCTTGTAGATAAAGGGAGGAAAAGTATGGGAATCAACAGGCAAAAAGAACAAGGAAAGAATTAAATCCTTTGAGGAAGGGTACTGGCAGTGGTCTCTGCACATCTGTGCTACTCTCTCTTTCAAGTTTGAGTGCAAGGAGAGTTGCAAGGAGGAGTAGAGAAGAGCACTGACAACCTGTGCAAAAACTGTTCCATATGTGCCAAGTGCTAGTTTGAAACATTCACAGGACAGTGATGGTAGCTGACGTCATGCACTGATAAGAGGTGCAAAGTGACTTCTTGATACTGACAGAGAAAATCATGATGCTGGGAAAATCAAGACAGGTCACCTGTATTTTATGTGGAAGAGAATGGAAGATAGGGAAGGGAGGCAAAGGGACCATTGAAGTGACAGAGCAGGATAATGAGATTTTTCTTGTAACAATGAGAATGGTCAATGTTACTTTGGTCAATACTCAATTACAAGGTATTAAAGTGACTGAGACCCAGTCTTGTCTCAACTAGTTACTTTAGTTGGGTGAATCAATAGGGAAAGACTAGAGATGGTCATGTGAAGAAGACATCTTGCTCTAGTCAGGATGTGAAGGTTTAGGAATTGAGTCAAAGAGAATTGCTATCTTGCAACTGACTGGCAGGGAAAAGAGTGAAGTTCTGCAGCAGAGGAGAAAAGCAAAAAGTAGGGTTTACATAGCAATATGAAGTTTCTCCTCTTGGATTACAATAGTGCCTAGGTATCCAAGAATGGTCAAAGAAATTGAGATTTTGATTCAGACAGAAGAAAATGGCACCGTGCTGAATGCATAGGTGCAGTAGTCATTGCCTGTGTGTAACATGGGGAAAGGAGAACAGAACCTCAGAGATCCCAAAATATCAGGGGAAGGTGACCCATCGTGGGCCTGGGACATGGAAAGGTAAAAGATGAATGTTAATTTAGGCAATAGGAGCATTATTAAGGGGGGCTAGGTAAGGAAGCTGGAGGTGGATGAAATTTTGAGAAGTGGTATATGATCAGATATGTCTTTGGAAACAAGCAGGTCATAAAAATGAGACAAGAAGCTGGTTCTAAATTTTGGGTAAGGATTTGCAGTGTAAGTCAGAATGAAGTGAGGAAAAAAGAAGTAACAGAAGAGAGCATCATTGAGCCTTACAGATAAAAGGCAGAAAGAAGACCAATGGTACTGACATGCAGGTAGGGTCAGAAGTCAGTTTATGGCCTGGGGGCTTGTTTTGGGACTTGGAAAAGGGTTTGTTTTAGGAAATAAGAATGGGTGGGGAGAGATGCCAAAATATGAGCATGTAGGAAAAAGTTGGCAGATGTGAAAGCAGAGTACTGAAACACTAGAGAGGAAGAATGAACAGGACGTCAAAGATACTCAGAGCTTGTTTTGACGCTGCAGAGGGGTGAATGTATGTGAAGGACACCCATCTGTTCCTTTGAGATAACGGAAGGAAATAGGTCACTAAGGGAGCACACAGAGTGAAGGGCATGGGGAATTAATAAACTCAGTGGGTTGAGAGACAACTTGGTTGTGTGCATGAGTTTGATTTGTGAAGTGTCGTATTTGCTACATGCTCTGTAAATCTCTGTTTCTTGATTATGTTTTTGCAGTGCGACTCCATGACAGTATTTCAGAAGAAGGTTTCCATTACCTCGTCTTTGATCTGTAAGTGTCTCTCTCTGATGCTTCACCAGTGATGCAGGCACATTGATGGCTGACTAAGAGTGGAATAAAAAGCACCTGCATTAGTATAATTCTCCCTTTCTTCTTTGAGACCTGTAAATACCCCTGGCCTATTTGACAAAAATCCATTGACTGTGTGGTGGGGACAGACCAGGAAGGCTCCTGGCACCAGGTGTAAGTGTGGGATGACAAAGAATGTCTGTCCTGTGTATGGAGACTGTTTGATTTTTGTCTCAGAGGCAGCCCAATGGGGGTCAGAGGAGGGGTGTCCTTCCTAAGCTCAGCATACACTAAGCTCAGCAAAGGTGTATGGGCAATGCATGCACAGTGTGTCAACAGTGTCCTGTACAGTGCTGGTGAAAAGGCAGTGCAAGGGGTCAGTCACATGGATATGGCAGTGCTGGTGCCATAGTGGTGGAGAACCATCCTGGTTCCCCTGTAACACAGTTTCCCATGCGGGCTGCGGCAAAGGGCCCAGGTGGGTGGCCATATATATCCTGTGCAGCCTTGAACTGCACAAGCATGGGCTCTGTAACATCCTTTGTTCTTTTGCACTCCAGGGTTACTGGTGGGGAGCTCTTTGAGGATATTGTTGCTAGAGAATACTACAGTGAAGCAGATGCCAGGTAAGACTGTTTCCAGACCCTTCCATGTGTGTTCCATGTACACATACAAGTGGAATGAGTTTTCTGACTGCTGGTCTGTGTGTGACTTTGTTCTAACACTCTTGCTCCTTGTCTGGATAAAACACATCCTCTTTCTGCTATTAGCATGAACTTATTGTCACCAGACAGCCTGACTCAGCACAGCTCTAGCCCTTGCCCACTTGCAGACGTTGCTGTCTCTGCCACTTGCAGATGCTGTGCTCTTTGCTGGGAGAGCCACTGCTAGCAGCTTTGTCTACTTGGTCTTTGTGGTGGGTGGTTGACAGTGTGTCCTTACTGAGCAAACATAAAGGAGAGCTGTGAGGGTGCTGCCTGCTTGGCCTTCTTCTTCTAGCAGGGTTTCCAGTGATGTGCCACTGCTGTTGGGCAGACCCATTCAATTTGCCTGTGTCTGGGTAATGGTTTACAGGGCAGTGAGGAGAGGAGACTTTGAAAACTGTGTTCCTGTGGAAGCCCTCTCTGACTGTCAGCTGGTCGGTGCAGTGACAAAAGGCACAATATGAGAGAGCAACCTTCATATTTTAATGTTAAAAATATTTAGAGTTATGCCCTTCTGTTCCTGAATGTCTCCCCTCTCCCCCACGGGTGAGCTTCCTGAAGTGGCATGTGCTTGTTCCTGTTTATACAGAGTGGGTGCTATGTGCAGCAGTAGCTGAGGGTGTTGTCTGACCCATCCATCTGCTGGACATGCAGCATCTGAAATCAAAGCCGGGATTAGGCCACTCCTGTTCTGCTTTTGTGTGGCCTGGGCGTGGCCCAGTGGTGACATTTCACCCTGCTTATTCTGCAGTCATGTTCTTATCCCATACTAACCCTTGCTGAAGCAGGAATTCGGGGAGCCATGAGAAGAGAGGAGTAAGAAGGAAGTAGTGGGTACTGTGGCAGGTTGAGCTTGGTAGGCAGTACTATGAGGAAGCTGCTACTGAGTGCAAGGAAAGGAAAGAGAGCGTGACCTGGCGTGTTAGTGTAGGTACTGCTGATGGAGTCTGCAGGCACTTATTTGCTTTCCCCGTGGTTCACTTACAGCCTCTGTCTTCTGGGCATTGCAGACTTTCAAATGAGGCACTGCCCTGCGTGCTCTGCCAGGAGCCGTCTGGTGATTGGGAAGGCCAGTGAACTCACCAGCTCTGCTGGAGCTCCTGGCAGAGAGGTCTGAGAACCCCGTATATGTTTTCACTGGGGTGTAGAGATCTTGTAGGCACAGCATCTCAGATGGATACACAGTCAATCATGCCACTCTGCCTTGAAGTTGGGAAGTTTTGAGGTTATCAATCATAATCCTTCCCCTGTTCCTCTTGCCAGTGCCTGTTCCCTGAAGTGCTCAAGAGCTGTCAGTGACTGACACTGCTTAGGAAAATTATGGCAGGGTTAGGGGAAAAGGAGGACTGTCTGTTGCTCTGTTAGCCCTCCTTAGGGTGCTCAGCCCTCTGACTGTCAGCTGGTCAGGTCTCCAAGTGCCCACAAGATGACAGAGTGAAACTCCTCCCTTTCTCTCCCCATGCTGTGCTGAATTCCAGAGCAGTCTGAGGGAGCGAGGTCCGTGCCAATCCGCCGTGTTTGGCTCGCCTGGGACACCTCACACTTTTGCCATTTTTGGCCAGAAAATCTCTCTCGCTCAGACTCAGCTCTGTTCTAATTATACATTTTTGTTTTGGGAGCAGGGAGATTTTCATGGATTCCGATCCTGAGGATCATACTGTCAGCTCCAGAGGGGTGGGGGTAGCAAATACACAGTGCTGCACCTCCTCTCCTCTTCTCCTCACCCTCTTCCCATCTTTTCCTGTAGCCTTTTTTCCTTCCCTCAAATATTTCACTGATTTCAAATTTGTTCCTCTTAGATTTGTAGAAGTCAGTGAAGTGTCTGAGAGGTTCTGCAGTTAGGACATAGACTTCTCTGAGTTGTCCACATCTGCATGCTTACTGCCCAGCCATAGTTGTCAAAATCCCTATTCCGTTCCACATTCACCCTTGGGAGCTGAGTAAATGTTTAGTGGAAGAGATGGTTCCAACCTGGAATCTCACCCATGGGCGGGTTGTGCTGTCATTATGCAACAGGTGTAAATAACATCTTGGTTTTATCCCTGTGGTTTACAGCAGTGAGAATGGCAGGGACAGGGTTTTCTGTGAGCTGGGGGAGTGCAGCACGCTGCACTTAACGGAATGAGTCTGCTTTTCAGATTACTAACCCCTTAAGTGGGATCTGTACTTAAAAGGCACCCAGCAAGCGGGCGTGTGTGCACATTGTGTATATAAAGTGCTTGAGATGCTGGTCTGAAAGCTTTGCAAACTGGCAGGCGCCCAGGCGTCGTCATCCTGAATTTGCTGGGGGAGGCTGCTGCTCTCCCAAAGTTTATTCTTTGCTCAGGACTAGCCCAGTGGAATGTTTCCTGGAGCAATTTGGTCTTGCTTGCACAATTTCAGCTGCTGTTTGAAGATACTAGGATGCCTTGGCTGTTCTGTGTGGGGTGGGCACTGTTGGCTGAAGGAACAAGTGAGAGGCTTAGCGTGATGGGAAGAGAAGGAAGGAAATGATGGGAGGTAGGAGAGAGGCTTTGGGGTTGTGCTACAGAAAGGATGTTTGGTATCCTGTTGCTGGGAGGGCTGGGGTTGTTCAGCTGAGCTGTGGCATCCAGTGGTCATGATGAAGAGATTCAGCATGGGATCTTGAATGCCCCCTAGTACAAATATAAAAGTTAGGGGAAATAGTTCTGGGATGAGACAAGATGTTAAATGTGTGTGCATAACTTTGTGTGTCTCTCCCTTTTATCTTGCAGCCACTGTATTCATCAGATACTGGAGAGTGTGAATCACATTCACCAGCATGATATCGTGCACAGGGACTTGAAGGTAATGTTTCCTCTGTGCTGTAGTCTGAGGAGAGCAGCCAGGGGATCACTGGAAGAGGCAAGACAGGAATATTGTGTTGTCAGCTGGCAGGGGTTTTTGTGTGGTTTTTTTTTTTGGTTTGGGTTTGTTGGTTTTTTTTCACTTGAACTGGGTTCAGGGGTTCCTGAAGCACGAAGTCGATTCTTCAGAGTTTTCTAGAGGGTGTGCTGAGCTCCCAAGGAAGTTTTCAGTCTTTGTGAACCTTGCCAACTTTCAGCCTCTCTGAGGCAGCTCCAGGATGGAGTAGTTGTGAATCTTGGAGTGAAGTATGCTTCCAGAGAAACTTGGGTAGGATTCATTATAATGAAGGACACTTTCTAGTTTGTGATTGAAGAGATCTCTAGAGACCTGGAGCAATCTTTGTTCAATCTGCCAGGATGAGTTTGTCTGCACAGAGCATGTGTATTTTTATTCTGCAGTGTTGCCAAACACATGCCACTGCGCTAGGGCAGAGATGTTCAACAAGAATTTTTTGTGTCATTTCTTTCTTCTCTCATCAGTAGAAGCACTTTTAATCCAAAACCAAAACTGCTGGCCAGTGAAAGACTGGATAAATCAATCATTTGACACATTGCAACACATTTATAGCCCCAAAGCCTCTGCAATGTAGTCACCTAAACTCCCTTCCCACACTGTGCAGCTGTGCTGGGAGCTGGGCAGGCTCCAGAATGAAGAGATTTGTGCGGGAAGGTCTGTGTGCCCTGGAGCCCTCTCTGTCTAAAGTGGGAATGGTGATGGTCACCAGTGGTCCAGTTAAATTAATGCAGGATGACACCTGCTACTAGTGTTGGTTTGGGCTTGTTCAACAGTGTACAAGGGGGAAGTAGAAAAATATTTTGCAGAGAGCAAGATAAAAGCACGTTGCAAGCTTGGTGACAGTGTTCCTCTGGTGTTTTGATCTAGTGAAAAAACCTTTGTGTTTCTGGCAAACTCCCATGCAACACTTTTGACCTTCTGGTTCACAGCACTGTGAAAAAGTGCAAATGATCTACTGTGAACTGTGGCTGCTCTTGATTAAAAGCAATATCCAAGAGGCACTGTTGCCCAAAATTAGGGAGTCTGTGAAAATCAGAAGTGTTTTCCAGTACAGAAGAAGTTTTCCTTGTGTTCAGATATAATCTGGTTTCCTTCCAAAACCTAGCAACTTGTTTAGAACTTATCAACTGCTAGACACTGCCTGCTGTAGTTAATACATTTCTTCTGTTGCTTGCTCTGATTGACTGAAGCTATCCAGGCCTGTGGAGTAACTATTCCTTTTAGCAATGGAAGTTCCTATGTTTTTTGTTTAGTATTTAGATCCGTGCCAAAAGTTGGGCCTTCAGGGTCAGTGTGTAATAACTGCAGAGCTTGCTTCAAGTAAGGTCTTGTCTTTTGCACCTCCCTTTCATAAGCCTGTCTTTTGGATAACATGCTATTAAAGGATGTCAAATGTTGAGCTGCCCATAGGGGCTGTAAGAAATTAGGGAGTGCATTCACATCCTCACCAAAAAGTGAAACCTGAGACGACCCATATGTTGGCAAACATGCACATGGATAAGCACCATTCGCCTTAAGGTGTTTGCTTCTAAAATAGAGCTACAAATAGTGCTTAACTAGCACAAGTCTGTCTTAAATGTTGCTCTTTCTTAGTCAGGCTAAGCCCAGGTTTGATCTGGAGTTGGGAAGGATTTTCAGAAGATTTCACTGGTCTTCTGCTTTAGGGTCTTGTTGATAGTGGTGAATTTTCATTAGTGTAGCTTGATTACTGCAATCTTTTCTCCTTCCCATATAGCGAAGAGTCACTGGCATCCAAATGTATTGAGACCCAGTTCCCCCTCCTTCCATGCTGCTTATGGCAAGGATTCTGTTGAAGAAAGCTTTTTTCCCTTCATTCAAAACAGAAGTAGGCACATGCCCAGTAGTTTAAGACAGATGAGTGAGCAAAGCATCTTGTGCCTGTCAGGCAGAACAGGGGTAAAGTGTTGCTATGGGGTGAAAATGGTAATCAGGCTGCAAAAAAGACCTTCATCAGATTTGTGAAACTGAGACAAGCTCCTGTTTCTGGATTTCCAGACTACCATCCTGCTCAGTTAAAAAATCAACTTGATATGAATTGCACAAAAGATGAGAAGGGTATAGGATGAGAAACCACATTTGACCTGCCTATCTTCAAGTTGATTTTCCTGCAAAGCCATAATAGCCATCACCTTAAAGCTTTGGGGTTTCAAGGGGTCCCATGTAACTAGCTGCTCTGGTGCTTCAAAGCTGCCAATTCTCAGTCCAGTTTCTGGAGTTGTGTTAAGCCTTCTGCTGAAGTCCTCTGCTGGAGCACAACAGAATTATGGTTTAAGTGAGATTCATCCAAAGTGGAAATGTGAGGGTCAAAAGTCTTGTTTCCCTTTCCCAGCACATGGAGGAAGTGACATGGCTGCTTCTTGTATAGGTGATGGCAGCAGGAGCAAGACAGAATACTTTATGCTGCTGTAAATGTGTAGCATGAAAAAACTGCTTACAAGAATACTCACTGCTGTGCTGCTTATGCCAATTTGAGGCTGAGGCTTTTTCTGTAAGGGATGAGAACTGCTGCCTAGCCAGATGATGCCTTCCCACATTACAGCAGTGTATTTGGCAGCCTGTATTAGCATCATATTTACTTTTTCAGTGCCTTGGGGACTGTCTAATGTTCAAGGGGAGAAACATCACTGCAGATTGTATCTACTGCATTGTCCCTCCCTTCTTCCCCCACCCCCTTCCCCTCCCCCCTAGTTATCCTCTTTGAGGAGGGCAGAATTGAATTTTGGCTTAGGTGTTGCAGGAACTGTACTGCCAGTGCCCTCTTGTGTCAGCATGTAATGGGCTGGTTTGGAAGAGGCTCTAGCTCCCACAGAGGAGCCAGAGGATTTGTGTTAGACTTGAAAATTTTCTGCCACTCTAGGTCAAGGCCATTCGTTGCTGCTGTTGTGTCTTCCCCTGAACAGGTTTAGTACTGCGTGCTAAATTCTGTCAGCAGGTGCAATTCAGTGATGTGAATACTCAGAGGCTTTAACAAGGATCAGTCTTTCATTCTTACTTTCTTTTTTCTTTCTTCTCCTCAGCCTGAAAATTTACTACTAGCGAGTAAATGTAAGGGTGCTGCTGTCAAACTGGCTGACTTCGGACTGGCTATAGAAGTCCAGGGAGAGCAGCAGGCCTGGTTTGGTAAGACTGAGCTTTCCCACATTTGCTCCCCTGTTTCCTGGTGGCTGGTTGAGTTCCATCCTCCTGAGTATTTTCTCTCAGCTCTTCCAGCACACTTCTGTGTACTTGGCTGCTTCTTTTTCAAGCATGTCAGCCTCTGGGTCTTAGGCACAAGCCTAGGTGCAATAGAGGAAAAACTGATAAATAAAGACAGAAAAATGGCTATGTGTTTCTCTATTTTTCTTCTCTGTTTACAGTGGACGCTAGTGTCAGAGGTGAATGCAGCTGCTAAGTTTAGACCCTGATCTGAACTTTCCTACTGCTCAGAAGTGTAGACATCTGGAATTTTGTTCAGTCACTTTACAGAAATGCATTTGACCTGGCCTTCCTCAGGCACAGTTGGATCTGCCCTTATCTTTGTTTAGCTAAAACATAATTAGAAATGAGACCTTTTCAGGCTAAACATCAGCTCTGAGACTCTGCAGTGCTGCAGAGATTCTGGAAAGATGACTTCTTCTGGTCTCCCCACACCATGTGGCAATGGGATGTGTCCCATCTGTGTCTCGTGTTTTCAAACTCCAAGGCATTAGATGTAACAATGCTATAAGTCCTGGCATCCAAGTTTGTGCCCAGCTGGTTGGCATGGTCCCTCTAACTTGTCTGTTTTTCTTGCAATACACAGGCACTGGATCCCATCTGATTTTTCTATTTTATTTGGGGGGGTTTTGCCTCTTTTTGTCAGTTTACCAAGAGACATCTCTAGCTAATATGAGATGAAGGGTGGGAGAGATGGGGTTTGGAATTTTTTAGTTACCACTAGTAGATTTTGTGATATGGCAAGATCTCTTCTGCTTGGGTACTGTAAGTACTTCATGTCATCCATTTCCTGGCAGGGTTTGCTGGTACTCCAGGCTACCTCTCCCCTGAAGTCTTAAGAAAAGATCCTTATGGAAAACCAGTGGATATATGGGCATGTGGTAAGATTCTGGCAAAATGTTTTACACTTAAACAACATCATTCCATGTAAAAGGGTGATTCCTTGTAGCCTATTGCTGGGAGGGTGCACAGTGCTCCTTCTTACTGGGTGGAGACATGAAGGCACAATGGAGGATAAGCACCTCAATGGTGTAGATGGAATGAATACTGGAGCCTGAACTCAGTTGATTCTGGCTCCTAATCCTTTCCTCAGGCTATCTAGCAGATGTTTGAGACTCCAGAGATAGGACCTGTCTATGCTTTGCAGAGTCAGTTGTTTAGATAACTGTAGCAATTTCCTATTTCACTAACTATGTAGAAGATGAAATACTGAAGAGGGATGATTTTTCTAAAAGAAAAAATGTAAGTGTAAATGTATCTGGGACTGATAAGTTTAAAGATGTTATGATATCAGTGTTGCCTGACATGGACTAAATGGTTCTCTGCAGGCCAGGAGTCAGCTTTGTCAGTGTCATTTTTGTCCCAACACCATGCACAGTAAGCATCTGAAAACAGAGTCTTTCCTGAAGTGTCCCTTGCTGCCCAGGAACCCTAGGAGATGTGGCTTCATCCTACTCTGAGAGCAGCTGGGAGTTGTGGCTTGCCAGCCATGGTAGCCAGGGGAGGGTAGAAGGACATCGTGCAGCTCGTTCTAGCTCCTGGCACTGGCATTAAGAGCTGAACATGAAGTGCCAGGGTGAGGTTCAGCAGATGACAGGTTTGTACTGTTTTGCTATCTCAGAAGGCTAAATATGATGGCAAATGAAGATATGGAGCAATCATTGCCTTGGGTACTGTCAAGAGGGAAGGAAGAGGGGCTGAAGGAATAATTGGCATATTAGCCTAACCAGAGTGTATCTGTGTCTCTCCCTCCCAGGAGTGATTCTGTACATATTACTAGTGGGGTACCCTCCCTTTTGGGATGAAGATCAGCACAAACTCTATCAGCAGATCAAAGCCGGAGCCTATGACGTAAGGGCACTTTCTTGCCGAGTACCTGCATGGGTGTAGAAGCCATCCAAAACATGGCACTATCTTACCTGGCGTCCAGCAGCAGGCCCCAAGCTTCTGTGCAAAGTGACGTATGATGTGCTCATACATCTCCTTGTCTTCACTGCCTGGGATACAGTCCTGTTTGGGGCTACTGAGGGGACATGTGGAAAGCTTCACAGTGGGCACTAGGACATTGACACTCACTAGGGAAATGCAGAGGGTGGGAAATGGTGTCTTCTAGTAATTTACCACAAATTTACAACAAAGTGTTGCAGATTAGCCAATGCTAACATTTTCAGTGGAGTAGAGGGAAAGTAGAATGAAGGAGCTTGTCTTTATCAAGGCCTAATGAAAAGTATGGGGATCTATTCTGTAGAATAATAGCTTAAATTATGGTCTTTGGTCTCCTCTGTTCCATAGTCCATGGAAATCATGGAGCCCAGTGAGAAGACTGAATAGTGGGGGCTGTTTGAGGGGTGGCATTGTGGTGGGGATCAGCATGGTGGGTTGGAGGCTCTGGTAAAAAGCCAACTAATTCATGGAATACTTCTTAGCACATGGCCAAACTGAGGTGTAAAAAGTGCCTGAAAGAGGAATAGCAAGGAGGTTAGTACTGAGGGAAGCAAAGGTGGTATAAAATGTGGTTTGGGTACCACAGCTTTAATGTTTGACATAAATTCTTCCATGTAAGGAGAGGCTTGAGAAGGAAGAAGGAGCTCCTGGAAATCCTAGCTTGAAGCCTGTGGTCATGAATATCAAGAGGAAGTTGGGGAATTCATTTTGTAGGCTGTCTTGTGGTTCGTATGAAACAAAAATAAAACCCCAAAAGGTGAGGGTTCTGCTAGACTCCTTCTGCCAGTTACTTCCCAGCTTCTGTGCTTGAGACCATGAGAGCAGCTGTACTGGTGAGAACAAAGGTCTGCCTGTGTTCTGGCTCAGTGGCTTCCTGAGTGAAAGCAAAGCAATGTCTTTGTACTTGATAGCCTTAAATGGACTTGCCTTGCTGTCCCTCTAGTTTTTGTGTTGCTTGTTCTTATTTGAAGCATTTTTGCACTAATTATATCAATGGGGATTTTCAGGGGTTAAATACGTCTTCCTGTAATTCATGAAGAGTGAAGTGCCTGATCCCTCCTTATTATCTATTGGTTTTGAATTCTTATCTTTTGTGAACAAATTTCAGTAGATTCTTGCCTCGTTTAGCCTGATAGAAAACTGCTCAAGTTTTACTGATGCACCTGCCCCTGGTGTCCTTACCCAGCACTGAGGGCCCTGTATGCCAGGACCAGTCTGTTGTTCTCCTTGACCAGAGAGGAAGTGCCAACAGTGAAGTTTTTGGTTTTTTTTTTCACATTGTGCTGTTGGGTAGGTGTTTTGCAAGACACTATCATGAATACTTCAGAGTTCAGGTGTGGGGAAGGTGTCCTGGCTTGAAACCTCAGTATTATGATTTTTGAGTAGCCTCTTGCAATGTTTGCAGAACAAATTGTATAATGCCTTACCGATGCCTGCGAATGCAGAAATAAAATTACAAGCAAATCAAATACGGCACGTGTATTGTTATGACCCAACTGAGTAAAGCCATAAAAAAGCAGGAGAAAAAAAGATGAAATAAACTTTTTCTAAAGAATGTAGTACTGTAAGGAAATGTTTTCAGGATAAATCAATTTTTTTTCTCCCACTTAAAGACGGGGAGCTTTACCCCAACAGCATATTTGTGTTCTGAAGTTCACCTGTATTTGTACAGTAGATTTGTAGGATTTAATCTCAGCATGCTGTCACCCAAACCACATGCAAGCATCTGCAGGATGGTGTAAATATCTCATCTTTATCATTACTGGAATTATAGCAGAAAGCAGTTGCCCCTCATGGATGATCAGCAGCTGAAATACTTGAAATTCTTTTCTTTGTTTTCATGCTTCTGTATTCCCATCCACTGTTACATCTCTCTTGCTCCCCAGGCAATGATCTTGGTGTGGTAGGTGGTTGGTAACAACTTGCTGGTGGGTTGCTACACCTGAGTGACTGGTATTGTTCCAGGATATTGTGTTTTGTGGTGGAAAAAGTGTACCTGATGGGGTGTTCTCTGTTAGTGGGTTTTGCTTTCATGCAGTTTTGCTGTAGTTAACTGTGATTTTCCGTAAGCTGTTACAGCTTTTAGCATGCTGGAGAAAGAGACAGGTGGGGTAAAAAAAGGTAGTGCCTGTGTTTTTCATGTAAGAACTCAGTAAAAAAGATCTGTGACTTTACTTTTTTGACTGTTGACTGTGAAAGAAATTTAAAGGTCTGACTTATTCCTAAAAGGCTTTTAAACTCTTAATCTTCTTGCTTATGTCTGGTGAATGGTACACATGTGTCCTGCTGACTGGTACCATTCATTTGCTGGATTCTGGATTATTTTTGTTCAGTGTGGGTTTTCACAAAAATTGGTGGTTTTAGCAAATGTGTTAGCCCTGATAGCAAAGGGGCAAAGTCTGGGATTTAGCTGTGTAGCAGGGGAGAATGTCTTCTGCTAGTAGAAGATATTTCTACTCAGTTCATCATCTGTTCCTTATTCCTCTTTTAGTTCCCATCACCTGAGTGGGACACTGTGACTCCTGAAGCCAAGAACTTGATCAACCAGATGCTGACAATAAACCCAGCAAAGCGCATCACAGCTGACCAGGCTCTCAAACACCCATGGGTTTGTGTAAGTGTTCTCCTTATTACAGGTTGATTTGGGGTTTACCTTGAATGGACATGCCAGGAAGACTTGAAAAACCCAGAATATTTCAAATATTTCAAATTATGATTTTTTTGGATACTGACCTTCAACAAGCCAACTTTGTCATGCTGTGGTGCTTTTATTGACACAGTAGAAAAGAAAATCCCCTATTCTTTTGGAATTTTGTCAGTGTCCATAGTTTCTGGTTTTTTCCCACATCTTTTCCAATCCATATCATCCTAAAGTGTAAAATGGAGTTTGGCATCAGACAAAAGTTTTAGGACCATTTTGTTCTTCATCTCTGTTTCAGTTTATGGCATAGCATCTTTGCAATATTTGGGACATTTCTGCTATGCTGTAGCTTAATTGGCTGTAAATTGAAATCAGCAAAAAATCTTTTGCTGTTCTGTGTACGTAGTTTCTGCCTTGCCAGACCTCACACATAAGTATTTTCATCTTTTGTAGTTGGCAAGGAAATCCCAGAACATAGCTGGGTGTGGGCATAGGGGAGAGCAGCAATGATGCACTTTTATCTCTGCAGGATAAAATAGTTTCACCTAAGTCTAACCAGATGCTCTTGTAATACCACAGCATACTTCTGGGATGGGTCTAGTGTGTTCCTTTGCTCATTTGTTCTTGAGAAACTGTGGTGGTAGTGTCCTTCTACCACAAATCAACAGATTATCAATTTAAACTTACTTATGTGAACATGTGTCTAACAGGAGTGTCTGCTGTAAAATGATGCAAGTTCCTTGGAAGTCAAAACTTCACAATAGCTGAGACTACATTTTTTTTTTTTTCTCCTTGCATGCTTGTAAACCGTTGCAGTTCCTGTATAATACAACTTTCCTCCCAATGTCTGTAGCCAAAGTTGTATTATGATAGCCCACTCCCTGTGGCAACTTTTCTTCTCTGAGCTAGGGGGAGTTTCAGTTCACTTTCCAGCCATGTCAGCCTCTCACTGAAACTGCTTCCTGTCGAGTCTGTTGATTCCCTTTGCTTTGCAGTCCCTGGGTGCACAATGTATGTTTCCTCTCTGGAGATGTACGGCCGCTCTAAAGTAAATGTTGTAGGAAATCTTAAAAGTTTATCTGAGACACTGAGTTTCTTAGCATCACTGAACTTCTGAAGTATGTGTCCTGACTCTTGTAAGCTCACATCGAACAACTGGAGATCACTGTCTCTCCTGAGGAGGCTGGATGAACAGTGACCACCAGTTGTTTGAGGACACTTCGGCTACATTCTCCCCACATGCTGCCTTGTGTACTGCAGTGGGTGACCAGCTTTGACAGTAGGATCAAAGCAGAGACTTCCCATAAACTAGCTGAACATAAGCATGGTTTACAGTTCTTTTGGGTATTGCAGAATTTTTTCCAAGCAAGAGAAAGTTAGTGGAGACTCTGTTCACACTTATCTGCCAGGTTAGAAATTCACCCACTATCCTTGTAAAGAGAATTCAGGCTTGTGGTTCTATGCAAGAGCAACAGCTACTTTGGCATTAGTCACTGACTTCCTCATGTGCTCTAAATGCTTGGCAGTATCAGTCTCTGATTTCCTCATGTGGTCTTAATGACTGCAGCACTTCTGGGAAGTTGTCTTTTTGCAGCTGATGGGATCCCAGTCTGCTGTGGATGACAGATGTGTATCACGGGATAGAGATTTTATGCTCATTTTTTTGCATTGATACAATAGAAATACATTATCTTTTCTCTTACACACCGAGAATCTGTTTCTGCAATACTGATACAAAGATGCCAAAGCCTCTGCTAGTCAACCTCTTACATTCAGGGGGTTGCCACGTCCAGGAAGGCTGCTGATCACAAGTATTCACTTACTGCCTGAAATTTCCCTTTCAAGCTGTAACTAATGCAGCCTAGGTCTTTTCTATAGTGCCTCTAACTCGGTTCCCCATGAGTATGCTTGTTCATTTGTTGGCTTTGTCTTCTTACTACCTTAAATCTTGCGTGTGCCTGAAAGGCAGGGAGCACTGATTCTCATCTGTGCCTCAATCATAAATTTCTTGGGCACAGTCCTGTAATAGCCCACCTTGATTTAATGTGTCTTGATGGAAGTTCTCAAGTTATGAACCAGTTGCAAGTGCTTTGCAGCCATGCAGTGGTGAGAGGCTTGGCCATGTCAGCTTGAATGTCTTGACTGATCAGTGCAAGTGGAATAAACTTCCCTGGCTGATTTGGTATGGGCATGTTCTTGATCTTCTGCTGTTTGTTTTTCAGCAACGATCCACTGTCGCATCGATGATGCACAGGCAGGAGACTGTGGAATGCTTGAGAAAGTTCAATGCTAGAAGGAAGCTAAAGGTAAGTACATCTTAATTTGCCTTAAGTTTGTTTTTAGTTCTCTGAGTTTGAGGTTAGTGCCTTCCTAGCAGCAGTACTTTTTTCCATGGCTAGCACAGTGTTAGAGAAGTACCTTCTGTGATCCTCCGGTACAGAGTACTGAAGTAGTGTACTGAAGAGCTGGGTAGTTTCTTTCTCCAAGCTCTAAGCTTTTCACGCTTCTTCTGCTACATATTCACCCCTTCTACTTTCTGCCAGCAAGTTGAAATAGAGCAGCTAGTTCTGGGACTTTTAGTTCTGAATGCTCTGCACCTTCCAGTACTAGTGTTACCAGTTGCCTGCAGCTGGGGCAAAGCCTCTGGCCTGTGCACAAAGCAGCTATCTGCTGTTTGAAAGCTAGGAAGCAGCTACATGTTGAAGTGTAATTCTTAGTGCCATTTCGGATTTCCTAGGCTATCCTGCCTGGCATCCAGCTGCTGCTCTAGAAAGGCAGGACTGTGAGTGGTCCTGTGTCAGGCCCAACAGCCACACATGGGAATCCTGGATACACTAGGGTTGTTCAGGGTAGCATTGCTTTACCTCTGCATTAGTAACTGATGCATTGTGTTCTTCATGGGTCAGCCCAGCCCCTTTCTCAAGTGGCACTTTCTGTTATCCCTGCTTTCTCTTCCCCACAGGGTGCAATCCTCACAACGATGCTTGTGTCTCGGAATTTTTCAGGTAAGTCCTCAATGTTCCCAGCCCTTCCTTGGTTTTGCTTTGTGTGAGTGAGCTGGAGAATATTTTAACCTTTTTGGGGTCAAGTAGGAGGGGAGGAAACATGCTTTCAGTTCATCATGGTGTAATGGTGGTCACTTTGCCTCGGCTGGTGACCAGTGTAAAATAGGAAATGATTTGTTTGGAGAGGAACACATGGTATTGTAGTCTGGTACAAAACAGAAATAAAGTCAGCCTCCATAATCAGCTCACGATATTTTGTTAGCAAATTACTTGTGAGAAATTCTAGCTGGTATCATCAGCTTTCCCATCATAAACCAAGAGTGAAGAGCTCTTATTATGTAGGAGTGTTTCCTTTAGACCTGAGGCAGGGACAGGGAAGTAATATTGGTGAGAATAGGGACAGGAGCTATTTGGGTATTGTATTACTTTGACTCATCAAAAATGCATCTGAAGTGTCTAGCTATTAGTTTTCCTTCTTGGAGTCTCAGAAGTGGTTTTCATCTTTTTAAATTTAATAGCTGGTAGTCTGGCTCCCACCCAACTGCATTACATAGTGCATTTACTGAAAATGCAAATCTCAACATGTAAATCCATGCTTTTTGGAAGATTATTATCTTGGCTCGGCACACCTAGGTGACGCAGTCTGATCTGTGTTCATTTCCATTTGGGTGGAAGACCTCTATTTCTAAGTGCTTTTGGTTTATGAGATTCTTTGTTTTCTTTACCCTCTCTGTAATTTTTTTTTCTCTTTTAAAAGAGCAATCATTGAATGCATGAGTCAGATTTTTATTGCACCTGACTACAGCTGCTTTCAAGTGGAAGTCTGCTGTATGGTTTATGTGATGATGGAAGTGTATTAATTTCATCTGGCCATTTACTAATGGTGGATATCAATAATTATAATCTGGGTGTTGTTACAATAAACTTGGAATGAAAACCTCTGTGAAATGATCATCCCAGCATACAAAGTGCATGTTCATGCATACATTCTTCTGCGAACTCAAGGCAGTGTTTTTAACCTTCTGTATGGTGCTTTAAAAAAAAAAAACAAAACATGTGAAACCATGCTGCAATTAAGGGACAACCATCTGCAACATCTGAACACTTTTTTTTCATGGTTCTTGCTTTCGGGTAAAGCTCTGCCCATGTGTCAGCATTATTTGAGGCTATAGCAATTTCTTTTTACTGCATTTCTCATTGTTTGGCCTTAAAGGGATGGAGTGATTTTATCCATTCATCTGTCCCAGGATTGTGCCATTATAGGACTTAAAAATTCTATACTGTTTTCTGAGATTGATTCTGAAATAACTATTTGAGGAGCTATGGCACAATGACAGGACTTCCGCAGGCCTATACAGAACAAAACATTTTCTTGGGCCTTCTGCTGGTGTGAACTGTTTTTGTTCTATTTACACAGCTTGTTTTTATTTCACTTAATTGATGATTCTGAAATAGACAGGGCTTTTATTCTTTTTTTTTAATAAACAGAAGTTTTAGATTAATTTTTAGTCTGCAAATGTTGTCACTTCTAATGAGGCTGCAGAAGTGCTTGGGTAAGAAAATCTCCTATGGCTCAGATTGTGAGTACATGAAATGCCAGAGAGAAGGGTTCTCCTTAATGGTATGTGACCTATACATCCACTTAATCCCTGAGCTAGTACCGAGGAGAAAAATCTTTCTCTACTCATTCTTCTCTGTCTCAAGGGCTGAAGCTGCTGGACCCACTTCAGTTAACAACTGAAGAAAAGGAAATCCTAGGTGGCCCATAGTGAGTGCAGGGTTTGCAGTGTCAGTGAGTTCTGCTTTGAATATAAACTGTGATTCCAAGTATGAGACATTCAAAAAAACTGTCCAGAGAGAGATGTTGTGAATTTAGATGCAAAGTCTCTATCAAGAGTAGGAATGCCTTACGTTTTTATGTTTCTAAAGAGGTGAGATCATCTACTCCTATTTTCTTTGTAGGACTGTATGTAATATGAGCTTGACATTTTTTTTAATTGTAATTGTTTTTTAATTTACTTAGGTTTTCTAGTTGCTGCAGTTGAAGTAGATACATCTGCTGGAATTAAAGAATAAATGCATGCTAACTAAAAGTAATAAGTTTAAAAGTTCGTGTGGGAACTTTGGGTAGAGCTCAGACTTTTCTTATCATGACAGGCATCTAACTGCCCTTGAAGAGCTCTGCAATAATACTTGTTCCTTTCCCTAAGGGCTTTTTATTTTCTCTAATTGGGTGACACTATTTTGTGGGTTTTTAAAAGTCCCGTTCCCAGCAGACAGGGAACTAGATTTATGAAGAGAGAAGCTTCTTCCTGTCTGGGGATGAGATCTCCTAAAAGCTTCTTTCACAGATGTTTTGAACAAAGAGGAAAATGAAGGCTCATGTGACCCCAGTATCAATTAATTAGGCACGACTTTACTATCTGCAGGAAATATGAGAAGACTCCTTTAATCTTGTTGTCATTACTATCTCCTGTGTCACATTTTGTAATATGGAGTTCCTTCACTGTGTAGGCCTGTGATAAATTGTATACCTAAAGAATCTGTAGCGGTACTCACTCTCTTTTTTAGTCTACCAAAAATTCTTGCTTTTTACAAAGGAAAAAAAAAAAAAACAAAAACAAGTTTCTGTTCTTTTGAGTAATTTGTTGCTTGCTATGTGCCTTTTGCCCCAGGCCAGTTAAGTTAAAGGATATCTGGTTCCTTTCCCCAGTTATGATACATTTAGCCATTTAATATTGGCTGTTTGTGGTTCACTTTAGAAGACTGCATCTCAGGCCAGCTGTGGGCTATTTGTTAAAAGCAGGTACAGTTGCACTCCTTTCAGTATAAGTCAGGAAGTTGAAACCTGGTTATAATAAGGGATCTGTAGCTTCTCTCCACACTCTGGTGTGGTTAATTCAGCTGCAAGAGAGAACAATGCAATCTAAGTTTTGTTGTCAGATTGTTAGGGTCACACCAGGCTATACACAGGATTACTTGGGTGTTCACCTGGAGCTTCTGATGTTCAGATAATCCAAGCAAACACTGATGTGCATTCACTTACAGAATACACAAGTGCAGTTGGGTAAATCAACTGGTTAGATCATATGCAAGAAACTCCTAAATCATCTTCTGAGAAGTAAATGTAAATTTATTGCTAGGAGAGAGTTGGCAAGGTTTTCAGAGATTCCTGCAATATTTAAGGGTGCCTGGACACATTTATGGAGATAAAACTCTGTAAATAAGCTTGCTATAAACTGAGTGAAAGGATGGAAAAAACCTGGTTTTCATCTTAGGAGCAGCCATCTTCACAAAATGCTGAGAAGTGGCTTTTTTCCTTAAGTTGATTTTTATGCACAACTTACAAATGGCCTATGTGAAATTCTTAATACTGTTTTCCTAAGGGGATTGCAACTGTTGGTTTGGGGAGCTGTTCAACAAGCTTTCACACTGAAATTCACTTCTGTCACGTGGTTCAGCACAAGTGCTGTGTCCAAAATATATCATAAGGCAGACATTGAAGGTAATTAAGCCTTATGCCCAAAACCTCTATTTTTAACTGATGTTGAGCTTTTTTCTGGGTTATTGTCACTGCTTGCTCAAGTCAGTTTTGTGAGGGAGTTATGGCAGCGTGTGACAATAACTGGAATTCGGTACGTGTCTCTACGGATCTTTATTAACCAATGTGCAGGTTTGGGATTTTAACTAGATAGGTGAGGTTGAGAGAGGCTGGAGGAAGATTCAAGGAGCAGAGTTCTTTCTAACTAAGTAAAGAAGGCCTGAATATGCCTGTGCATGTTTAGTGTAACCTGTACAGAGACATTTTTAGCTGACTAAAGAGCAAGGAGGAAGAAATAATACAAATACTGAAATGGTACTGTAATATATTGCTGTCTTGTTACACCCTTCCAGAAGTGTGTGTGAAACTGAATTTTTGCTATTTTGTGTGTGTGTGTATGTACATACATATATATATATATATGTATATATTTATATGAGGTTGAAATTTGAGTTCTTTCCTTTAACTGAAATGAGTAATATATTTGAAGCTTCTACTATGTTGTGTTAGGTAGATATTGATTCAGGACCAGAAACTTGTAACTCCTGGTATGAATCCAAAGGATGAAAATATGAAGGGGGAAAAGATTATTAAGGTATTTCCAGAGCTTTGACTAAATAAGTGTAACATCACTGGAAACCACATTTTCCAAGAAGAAGATTAAGTCACATTTAATGAAAAATTAAGTTGTCTTTAGTTGTTTTTTCTGTATCTATTAAATTTCTTAAGAAACAGTAAGGGGTTTTAGTGAATGGTGCTCAACTACTACAGTGTGGGCCTGCCAAAGTAGTGGATTTCAGTAAGTAACTTCCATTCGCAACTTCCTAGAGTGATACGGATTTCATTACTGCATTTAAGTGTTTATCACATAGCCAGAGAGTCTAATTCATCATCAAATTGGATGTAAATGATTATAATCATTTCTTCTACTTCTACATTCCTCTCTCTAACGTTTAGGAAAGCTCTGTGAATACTTTTTATTGTGGTGTTTATCCTTAATAAATAGATACTCTTGAAGTTACACTGCATTCATGGGCATTGTTTGTGATGGTAGCCAGAAGTGCTTCTTGTGACTGTAGACTGACTGTTGACTCCTTTGTGGTGACCCCAGAAGTGACATCGAGTTGAGAAATAGTTAATATGACTTTCTTCGAACTGAGAATATGAGGATGTCAAGCTGCAATTCTGTGTCATTGGGAAGTCTGTGTTGGTATGATACAATTTTTATTTTATCAAGTCTCAGTAAAGTCCAGAATTCTTCAGGTACAAATGCTTATGTTTAGAAGGCAGAACTTGGTTTGTCTGTTAGACTAGCACGGTAAGTTAGTCAGACTTAATAAAAGCAACCGCAGTGTTCCTCCTGCATCCCCAAAAAAAACTCTGGAAGCTTAACTGAGGTGAGAAATGTAACTGAGTTTTGGCAGCTGAGGGCAGGGCAAACCCAAGGGCAGGCTGGATGAAGGGCTGCTCTCTCTGGAAGAGGAGCAGTAGGACTGGCAGTGGGGAAGATACCACCTGTGGCTGTCTTTGGAGTGGGTATTTCAATTCCTCTTCAGTCCCCTCTTGGCTCTGGTACATCCAGAGTGTCTGGTGTTTATTGCTGATGAGTTCAGCATTAGGGATTTGTGTTTCTGCCAGGAGCATGGTTCACAGCTCAGGCTGTTTACTATGGAGGCCAAAACTGAGAAATGCGGGAAAAGGGAGGGGTATGTGCAGGAGAGGCCTTTTGTGTTTCTCTTCAGAGATTAACTGAAGAGTGTCTTGTTAAGCCAAGAACAGGATTCTGTTTTTAAGTTACTGGGTTAACAGCATGTGCTTTTGTGTTTCTTTACTCTAGGAGAACTCTTAGCTCACTGAGAAGAGGGAATTTAATCCCTTTAACATGTAGAGGAAATGGGAAGGATAGAAAAAAATTAATACTAGTATCGCATGCCTGGAAAACCATAGAGCATTGGTACAAGACCATTCCAGGAACAGTAAAGAATCTGCCTGCATCTGTCTTTGGATTTTTCCCTTCCTGTTGTCTCTTTGCTAATCTGCCTGTCTTCTAAAATGATTATTGTTACAGGAAGTCTTGTTGCTTGTGCAGAAATCCCCTTTAATTTCCGTCTTGTAACATGTACAGGTTGATCTGTGGGTAGACCTGCATGCTTCCCTTTTGACTGAGGTGTCTGAATCATCTTCATGTGTGAATGCATTTCATGGGCTCTCCAGCTGTCCTTATAAACCACAGTACGCTGCAAGAACTAAATACACCACAGACCAAGTTTCTTTCTACAGTACTGGGATGCTGTCAGGCCTGTGGGCGAGCAGTGTGTGCCATGCAGAGGTGCAGTCAGGGAAGGAGGCTGGACAAGCAGGCTGCAGCCCAGCACAACATTACATAGTGCTGGGCTGCAGAGTGGGACTCTCAGCTGAATTTTCTTTAATGTTGTAGAACATGATTTTAAGCTGTCTTCTGTCCACAAAGACAAATGTGAGGTTGTGGGAAAACTGCAGAAAGTGTGAAAAATGTTGCTTCCCTGCTTGTCTCTGGGTCGTTCCCAGAACATATGGTGGTACTCTTTTGCTTTTCTGATGGTGTTGGGTTTTTTTCACTTCAAGGATGTCCCATTTGGCATATTTGTTAAGTTGCAGAATCCTTTACTCCTTCTGAAGTGTTGTAAGGCTGTAACAGTTTCTTGTTTTCAGCAGTTGTTGTGTGAGATGCCTTGATGCATGTGCAGTATGAACGCTGGACCCCTTTTGATCCTGTAGTCACGTTGTTCTCCTTCTCACTTGCATGTAGAATCAAGCTAGCCTTTGTCATGCCTTGAAGGTGGCCAGAACTTGTTTGTCTTGCAGTCTTGCAATGCTTTAATATGTTTACACTCAGCAAAGAGACTGTTTCAGGGCAGATGAGTTGTTTGGGTCATTTGGCCCACCTTCGTGTGTGCACATTGAAACACTGTGGTTTGACATATCTCATTCAGAAAACCTCTGCATGAGGTTCTTCTGGTGTTCTTGGTTACTGAGAACTGGAATGAAAACAAAATTGTAATCTAGCTTTATACTTGCATTAGGGAGTAGAATTAGGAAACCAATTCAAAGATTCTAGGAAGCTTATATGGGGTGCCACCTCTTTGTTGGGAGGAGATGCTGTAGTCATTTGCACCAACTCAGCTAATATTGTGTAGTTAATCTGTGTCTGTAGGGTCTTGTAGGGAAGGCAGGGTGGAAAATGTGGTTGACATAAAATTAGAACAGTTGCTTAGGTATCGCAAAATCCTTTTTTGCCTAATGTTGCTGCTTCTAGAGAGACTGAGCACTCTGTGCAAGTTGGTCAGCATGTCCTTGGGAATGGAACATTTCAACAGTCACGTGAGCATTGTCTTAGGACTTGCCTTTTCCCTAGGCCTCATCTTTGCTGCACCTAAAACCCAGGTGCCCAGACCCATAAGCTTCCCAGCAGCTGCTTAGGAGAGCCATATCATATGTTGGTACAGTAGTTGTCTTTCATGCTGTTTACAGATGTTGAAACAACTGAAAACATTCTTCGTAAGTAGACAAGATATGTTTTATATCTGTTGAAATTGTAGATGGAGTCTTACTGTTGACAGTTGATGTCAGTGTACCATTTTGCTGTAATAGATGGAGCATCTTCATCACTCCCAAGTGTGCCTTCTGCCAGGCATTTGTTGTGGGCTCTCTCAGTGTGCTTATCATTCTCTCAGTTTCATTGATAGTGCCAGTTGTTCAAGTTGAGCACAGAAGAGCATTGTTATCTTTCAGTGAAGAAATTCAGCCTAGTTCCCTGTTTCTTTTGCCATTCTCTCTTTTTTTAACAGTTGTCAGATGCTGCCTTTTGCACTTTTTCAGTCCCTTCCTTTTAGCTATCCAGCCATCCTCAGAGTAACTGTGAGTAACAGTAATCAGAAGGCTTCTGTGTTATCAGTACCCCCTTTATAAACTACATGTGTTATGTGGATGGCTGCACTTATAGGTGCAGCCTTTATCCTGTTGCAAAAATCTGACAGATTTCTTAAGCTTTTCCCCCTGTAACTGCTGACACTTCTGGATGGGGTCACAGTGTGAGAGTGGAGCATTGACAGAGAAGCTCTGAATTACCATTTCAGACTTGGTTCTCTTGAGGTGGTAAAAGTGGTAGTATTTTTGCTTAAATAGGTGAATGATAGGGTAGACGACTCTCTGCTATCAGGCTGGATTTAATGAGTGACTTGTCCTGTTTTCCAGGTCTCTTGCTGCTAGAGCGGAGTTAGCAGGATGGTTGTCCTTCTGAAGTTTTGTGCATTTTTGAGGGAAGTGGTGGGGGGAGAGAGAGAGAAGTCTTGAAACCAAAATCTGACCTACTTCTGCTTCTCTCCACAGCTGCCAAAAGCCTGCTGAACAAGAAGTCAGATGGAGTGAAGGTAAGTTCTTGCTTTGCCATTTCACTGTCTCTCCCACCATCTGAACAGGAGGCAGCCACTCTCTCTGGTGCCCGTCCCCTTCCAGGGTAAAACCACAGCCCTGTCCTGTGGCTGGGATTGCTTATAAACAGTGTCTTGTTATGGAAGCCTGGGTGGGATCTTAGTGTTCCCTACATGCACAACTAGCTACATGCACTGTTGTAGCAGGAGGAATTCCTTTTCCCCTTCCTGTGATGTATGGAGAAGTGGTCAGCACTGGATTAGAAAGACCAAGGACTTGCTCAGTTGTAACACATGCCTCTGACTAGTCTGTTTTGTTCAGTGCAGAGTGATGATATACCCAGCAGACCCCATGGAAGTTTTTTTGTCTACTCCCTTGGACAGATGCTGAAGGTTGAGCTGGGAAGAAGGGTGGGGAAGGAGGAGCCTCCAAATGTTCATGTTTGGACAGAACGGAAACTGAGTATTGCATTAAGAGTTCAGTTCACGTGCCTGAAGTTGAGGCACTTTTCTGTTCCCTTCTGAAGGGAATTACTTTTTCCCCACTTCAATGTCCCTCTTTGTGTTGCATGGTCATAATTTAATTCTGGAGGTCACATAGGCCCTTGCAAAGGCTCTGTTGTTGCAGGCAGCAGCCCTTTACCATCTGGTACTGGAGGAGAGATAATTACAGTCTAGAGCACAGTCCTCCCCTAACTGTTCCAAAGGATAATTGTCCTCCACATGGAAAAGAAGAGTTGGGTTTATTTGCTTGCATTTTTCTTTGAAGTCCAAACCTTTCTCCACAGCTGTTAGGTGGAGCAGTTCATCTCCTGGTTTCGCACTGTGGACAGTCTTCATTCTCCCCATGCTGGGAGGCTGACATTCACACTGCAGAACCAGCACACTTGTTCTCTCCTGCTTTCTGAGCCTTTTTCCATTTTAATGAGGCTTTGTTCCCAGAGGCCTCACAGTACAAGCAGGCTGCTGGAAAAAGAGGTGTTTTCAGAAGTTACGGGGTTTTTTTGGGAACTGCTCTAATAAAACATGCATTCTTACAGTTCTGCAGTATTCTTCCCTACTGACACCCAAGTTTTGGGGTTAGTTTTTTTTGATCAAAATGCTCTATGAAAATGCTGTTCTTGCCCTAGGATTCTTGTCTTTGAAATGTGCCAGCAAGAGTGAGCTTTTGGCCATTGCACCAGCCTGCCTCTTGTACAGACATGCATTGAATGCATGCACACTAATACAGCAAGTGTGTTATAGTTGCTGCATTTGTTGATATTGAAAACATTACAGTAGAATTCCAGTGGAATAAGAATGGATTATCCCAAATGTTGTGAACTGTGAACCAACAGCTGCTTGCTTCAAAATCTTGGGTCAAAATATTCAAAAAATGGACAAAGGATGTGCATGTAAATCTTGAGGCACAACTTCCTGATAGTGTAGTTACAAGGAGATCCTGTATGTTAGAACCTTCCAGCTCCATGGAAAGCTTGTGGTGTTTGGTTCATGGAGTACACCTCTTCCTCTGTGTCTTCCTCTGTGAAAAGGATAATTCTGGATTTACTTTTCTTCAGCTCTTTGCAGTATACGTTGTTCCTCGTATGTGTAATTGAATCCCTGTAAAGTGGAAGGTATATTAGAGAGCATAGCATTCTCTGTTCATGGTGAATGAGATTCTCCTCAGGAAACCACTGCTTTTGCAGGACACTGGAGACCTGCAGTCAAGAGTCTGCATGCAGCTTCCTCCCTCCAAACTCTTACAGCAGTCTGGCTTTGCAGTGTGAAGCCCAGTGTTGTCCATGAGGTGCTTTGCTCATGTTCATCCTGGGCTGAGGGCCCTCAGGAGAGGAGTTTAAGCTTCCCATTTTCCCTAAATGGTGTCTATCTTCAAGTGTGGGTTTTGAGTCCTCATTTCTGTAAGTGTTAAAACTCAGAAATAATAATATATTTCTTATTAAAGCTCCTGTTTTGACTTACTCTTCTGCTCAGTAATACAGAATTTTAAAAGTACAAGTTGTTCTCCCCCAGTGCTAAGCTTGGACAAGATAGAGAGCGGGTAGTAGTCTGTGTATGTTTGTAGGACATCCTTAACACTTCTGTTGTAGGATTTCTGTGTCTATGTGCTTATCTCTTTCCTTGCCCTACTGTAATGGGTGCTGCATCCCATTAGTCACCCCATGGTAGTGTAGCCCTTTACCATGTCCATTTGCTTATTGGAGCAGTACTGGCCCATTGGCTGCTGGAGACAATCTCTGTGCCGGTCACTGGTTGGTGGCCTCACCATTGTGACCAGCATACTTGTCATGTGTTGCTCCTTTTGCAGGAAACTTGTCATTTTAGCTCCACTCACTTTCTCACCCTGTACAGTTCTGACAAACAACTCTGCCAGTGTCTGGCTGAGTTGGGAGCATCTGGTCTTACTTGCAGCAAACGATGATTTTCTGCCCGTTGCAGTAATGCAGAGCACAAATACCGTGGCTTGAGCACCAACCAGATTTTCAGCTTTGCGGTGTCCTTTTCACTCTCACTTCCCATATAAATTATTCTAACATCAGATGTAGGTTTAGAACAAGTACTGCATGTGGTAGTTTTAACTGTAGTCTGCTGCTGACCACATGCCATCTGGTTAGGCTGTTTCTCATGTTTCCTCCAGATAAGCAGACTGGTTTGTTTGATGGTTGAATTTTCTGTTTGTTTTTCTCTTAAAACCTTCTTGGAAATCAACTCTTTATGGAGATTTGAGAGAAAATACATTTCAGTTTCTTCAGTGGTTTTATCTGATCCAGGGTGACTGTGCACCATGAGGCTGTTGTCACAGATATCCACAAAGTAGATAAGAATGAAAGAGTATTTCTCTTAGAAGGAGTATTTTTTCCACAAGTGGATTATTACACTAGTGTAAAACTTAATGGCTTTAAAGACACTGAGAAAAAAGTACTGCCAGTTTGTATTGATTTACTTTCTGTTCAAGGTAACTTTCCCTGGTTTTTGGCTGGCATTCAGAGCTGTCTGTGCTAGAATTCTGGATTGTTTGACAAGTACAGTAGGAATTTCTATTACACAGTATTACACAATACTATGTAATTGTGAGACATATACATCTTTCTCAGGCTTTATTCCCAATAACTCCGTGAAAATGTGTGTTTGTGAATTTCTGATGCAAGGTACAGCATGTCTTGCTGACTTAGCATAAATGAGAGAGAAATGATTTAATAGTCATACGTGGTGATATGAGCATCTAGTGTGAGTTGTGTTGAGCTGATACATAAAAAAAAGGCACAATTTTTTTTTCTCTAGCAATAGGCTCAATTCCTTCGCTGAAGAAAGTTTGACACTAAAGCAATGAAGATGCACGCATTTTACTTGGATCAGACCATTTTGGAAGGGAGTGGGAGAAAGAAAGAAAGAAACTTTTTTTTTTTAATTCCAATACTAGTGTGTCCACACTGGGGTTCTTTTGATAAATTTCCATGGATATGACCCTCTCTTCTAGCAAATTCCTTTCCAAAATCTATTTGAACCATTCCTGGTTTTCATTTTGCACTGTTGCTTCTATTTCAAGTACTAATTCTGCTAATTGGTAGATATTTCATCAGCTTGGCACTTGAGAACTTTTCCATTATCTTAAATAATGAATGATTTAAACTGCCTTGAATCTTAAATTCTGCCTGCTCACCAAACCTTTGTAGTGCTGCACTCACTTTCTTCAAGCAGAATTTGGATCCAAGCTGTTGGAGTAGCAGCAGGAAGGCCCAAGTTTTATCCTCAAGGAATATGCTTTCCTGCTTTCAAATCCAGAAAGTGAGACTAGAAGATACTAAGTGAGGAGGTGCAGAGCCATGTAACATACCACATATCTTGTGGTCATCACTGTAGGTCCCAGGTATTTTTTTAAGATTCTAAATTTATGAGCAACATTGTGCAGCTACCATTTTAAAATTTACTTTAGATAGTTTCACATCAAATTTATTTGCTTTCTTGTTCCCCCTTCTGCCTGTAATCTGGACTTGCCATCTACTGTAAGGTGAGAGAGGGGTTAAGGAGTGGGCTGGGGCAAACACCTGGATGAAGATTAAGGACACTTTATGCTGAGTGTCCTTCCTCTAAGCTTGTCAGGGTCTGGGCTCTCTGTAGTTAGTGTTACAGTCTTACTGCTGATTTTTTTTTTTTTTTTTTTTTTTGTCTCTGGGTAGCACTTCAAAGAGTCGTGCTCCCTTTTTTCCAAAGGGGTATTTCACTTCCTGCTGGTGTGAGAGGCTGTATGTGTTTCCAGTTCTAGCAGGGCCTGTCAGACCCATTTCTATAATCAGAATTTGTTAATACACAAAGTGTAATTTTTAGTTAAGCATGTAATTATAATTATTTTTAAATTGGCCCTTCTCTAAGCTCTTTGTCAGTTTCTCTTTTTCTTTCTTGTTTACTTCTGGCCACTTGGGTTTGTGACTAGGAGTTATAAAATAATATCAATAATGTTCCTCAGGCCCACTGTAACACTCTATGTAGATACTAAATTGTGGAGTATGCTGTGGGATGCAGATTTTAACAGCATTCACTTGCAATGCTCTGCAAAGTCTGTTGATTTTCTGCCTTGTCTTTCTGCCACATGCACTCTGTTTTCTTTCCCAGTGAAAGCTGAATAACACAGCTGAAAGGAGGACTCAGCTGAAAGAGTAAAAATCCATTTTTTGGTTTAACAAGGTGAATGTTTTAAAATCTGACCTTTATGTTACGTAACTGCAAAGAGGCACCAAATACCATTTGTTCTGCTGTTTGTAAGGAATATTGCAGTAAGTGTATATTTTATGCCTGATGGGTACCAGCTTTCCCTGCCCTTTGCCCAGTAAAGAGTATGTGAGGAAGGAAGGATGCTCTGTAGACTGACATGGCTGCAGGGAAAGCAGTTGGTGAAAGCATGCCTTAAACAGAGAAGGCACAGTAGCAAGGTGAAGCAACCTATAAAGTCTGCAAGGGTCACGTAACATCCACAGTGACCAGCAGGAGTTAAAGCTCCTATATCTGTATCTGGACTTGTTATAATCTTAAAGCCATACTGTTTAAAGATTGTTTATGGTGAAGCTAAACAGGGAGAACCCAAGTTCATCTGAATAGCAGAGTTCCGTGCTGAACTGCTTTATGCAAAACACCTGGGGAGTCCTTCAGATCCCTTTAAGTGCTGACATCCAGTAGCACGTTATATCCACCTTTGATGCATTCAGTTTTTTCACTGCATTGTTGTAATGCCTAGAAACACCAACTGAGATCAAGGGTCCAGTTTGCTTAGCTAGTGGTGGCCAAGCAGAAAATCCCTGCTTCTTAGCTTACAATTTAAATAGACAAGCTGACAAAAGGGCAAGAGAGAAGATGGATTGACAAAGATTAAATTATTTGCTCAGCATCACACAAAAGGGCTAAAGCAGAAGTAGAAATAGGACCTCAAATTTGCTGGTTCAGGATGACTCTCACTATGATGATCTGCTTTTAGTTCAACATTTTTTTCCTGCCTTAAGTTCTGAAATGACTATAGTCTCCAGAAGAATGAGAGTTGCTGCAATCGTGATATTTTAACATAAATACTGTCAGTATCAAGCTGGGGGAGAACTGCATGTGGAAGATAGAAACACAAAAAGCTGTCATAAAAAAACCAGCCGCGTTAAGTTCCCAGGGCTGTGAATGGGACCTTGCTTGGAATCACTCTACTTCTTACAGTATTTATTGTGGAATGATTTACACTCACCATTTCTAGTATTGCTGCTATGCTGAAGAGACAGTGATTCTTCAGGTTGTCTTCTGTCACCTGCTGACTTCTGTTTATTGTTACCTAAAGCAAGACTCTTCCTTAAGTTTCACTGTAGAGGATCTGCTCCTCTTTTGAGATGAACACCTAAAATTCACACACATAATAAAAATAGAACTGTAACAAACATTTATCCCTAGGTTTGTTGTCTGTACTGCTTTGGGAGAATGTTTTGTCACTCAGGTGTAGGGAAACCCTTAAAGTGTTCAGTGAGGTACTTTACCATAGGCTGTGTCTGCCTTTAACAATTCTATTCATTCCCTGGGGCATCTCTGTGCTGCCTAGTAATTCTTAGAGATGTATCTGTGTTATGGAAGGGAAAGAGAACTCTATAACTAAACTTCTGTTCTCTTATTTACTTTGCTAAGTTGCAGTCACATTAGAAGAAGAACAAAAAGCTTTGCTCACTCAGCTAGTCACCTTGGGAAGGTAACATAGATGGTTCTGATGCAGCTGTTAAGATGTATTGGGAGATTGATCTGGTTTTAGTAACTTCCTTGTATATGATTGGACTTAATAAGTTTTGATGCTTTAGCACTTACTGCCAGTGCCTCATGTTGGCATTATCTAACCTTGTCTTGTGTTTTAGTAGTACTTTCATGCTCTGGTCATAACACAGACTTCACTCCCTTTTCATACGGCTTTTCTTCCCCATGTTATTATAGTAGCCAGTAATAATGTGCTTTCTGGGACTTCTACACTACATCATGCCCTGTAATAGACTAACACTGTTTTAAATTTAGCTTGTACTCTAATTAAATTCTGATCTGCAGAGGGTTCTGTCTCCTCCTGTGTCAGTGTTACTTGCGCCTCTGTATAGGAGGGTGTTTGTTTTCTGCATGGCTTGGTTGTTTCTTTTCATATTGAACCTTTTGCTTGTATCTTAACATTTTCTGCCCCTTTTTTACTTTTGTAACTTACTGGAAATCTGTATGAATTTCAAGTGAGACTGTCTTTCTTAGAGAGAGGTTTACCTCAGTATCCATATAGTCTCTTTTTGTCTGCTGCAACTTACAGGATACATTAAAAGTAAAAAACTGAAGTTTTTCATTGGTGTGAATTTCCATTTTTCCCAGTTAAAAATTCCCTGTTGTGATAGGGTACAAGGATTCCTCTGTGTTGTTGGCCATCTAAGCATTGTATTCACGCACTGGTAGTACACGCTGTTTTAGCTGTAGCTTGAGGAAAAGCCTGTGGAGAAGCTAAATTGTCCTGAAAGAATATGAGAGGAATCACAAATTTTTAAACCATGTAATGGCAAGCCCTATGTTGTGCCTCCATGAAGTGGAAGATTTGTGAGCCAAATGCTGAACAGATCAGAGTCTGTCTGTACTGGAATTAAAGATCAGATGAAGCAGAAGCTTTGCTACTTTGAGACTGTTCATGCAGTGGCTATGTGATTGTGGACTCTATGGTGTGAATAAGTGTGGTTCTGGCCTGGGTATGAGGTGAACATGGGCACTTCTGCTTTCAAAGACATGCCAGTCTCTATGTGTGCTTGAGTTCTGATGTGAGGATAGCAGGGATGAAGGCAATATTCAAGGTAAGAGCTGTGAAGGCTCAGCAAGTGTATGAAGTGGGGAGGAACAACTCCATGGCCTGTACTGTGTTCACAGGCTGCTCCGGGGGGGGGCTGTGGTAGTATGCAGGAGTCCAGAGCTGCAGAACTGAGCCCACGCCATTGTGGGTTTTGACTGGGGGGTGCTGTCCTACACTACTCTGTGGGCTAGACTGTAGTAAGCAGCAGAGAAGTAGCCTAGATAGTACTGAAGGAGAAGGGCAGATGGAAAATGTATGTGGAGAAGCAGGGAGAAGTAATAGCATTGTAATGCTGAAAGACCTGCCAGGCTCAGCTTGGGCTGGATGACACTAAGAGTTTAGTGAAAAAGGAGGGAAGTGCATGCTGAGACTTGTCTACTGGGGAGTGATGTTTGGTGTGAAGGTGTCTTTGAAGGTGACTGAAGATGCCATTGAACAAGAGCAGAGTCCAAGAAGGTTGAATAGTGTTTGAACCTGTTTGTTCTTCTCCCAGTATCTGAGAGTGCAAAGTGTTCTGGCTGTTGAGTGCTTCTGTCTTTCTTGTTTGAGCATTAATGCACCTTACCTCTCCAATCAGCCCCAAATTCTGTGTGAGTGAGCCTTTCTCCTTCCCATGCTACGCACAGAAGTTCCTTCTTCTTTCTTTAGCCCCTGTGTGTGCCTTCCTGTTGTGCCCTCCTACTTACCCTCTAATTTGAGTTGCAGACACACCTCTGCATCCTCCAAATGTGAACACACAGGGGGTTTCTGCCTACCTCTTCAGTTTGGCTGGGGAAGCTGCCCCATTTTCTGAGGTGGGAGAGCACAGAGAGACACCCCTTGTATCCCACATCTTCTGCATATATATTGCTCTCTTGTCTTCGCTCCTTATATCAGTGTGTGGGGCACCTATGTTCTGACCTCAGTGTTTGAGGGGATGGGGTTCTTCAGCCCTGCCCTTTCCCCTGGTGTGTAGCTGTGTGCTTTAATGGTGACGTCTCTCTGCTCCTTTTTGAGTGTCTGTGCATTTCTGCTGCTGCATATACCTGCCTCAGGGGAGCATTATTGGCAGGGGGGCCCTTGCTTGCACACTAATGTGTGAATAGTTTCTGTGCTTTTCTTCTCATCTCCTCTCTTCCCTTCTCTTTCCCTCTCTCAATGATGTGTCCAGAAAAGGAAGTCGAGCTCCAGTGTGCATTTGATGGTGAGCACCTCCCGTAAGCTGCCTGCGATTCGTACCTCCGCCATTTTTCATGCCATGCACGCTCGGCTTGTGCTCATCACCCTACATAGCATGTCCGTGCAGGGGGGCGGCAGGGGGGATCAGTGTGCACTGAAGGGTCCATGTCCTCACAAAAAGGGCTCTGTGATCCTCTGGCCACATATAGCTCCCATTTTGTGCAGAAAATCCAACTGCTGGCAATGCAGTTTGGCTATGCCTGCTCTGAGTGCGTAACAAAAAAAGGCAGTGGTTCTCCTGGGCTCAGCAGAGCAGGTGTGTGCCTTGCCTGGACATGAGGCTTTGTCATTCTGTTGCAGAGGTGCCAAAAAAGAGGAACAGGTGCTTTGCCTGGTGTTGGTGCTGTCATCCTTGATAGGAGCCTTGCATTGTAGAACAAACTGGGAGTCACTCTAAATGTGGCAGAGACTGATGGGGCTCCACTGTTCAGATGAAATGTGTGAACACAGCACCACTGGGCAGCTCAGAGTTGCCGGTCACTCCTTTTTTTAGCATACTTACTGAAAAGGTTTGTCAGAGCCTTTATAATCCAAAACTTCCTTTTGTCCTGATCTTGTTTATGTATCCCAGCATGACCAAATACCCAGTAACTGTGTCCCCTGTCCTGTTCATTTTCTTTTTCATCCATCAAGGTGTTTGACGTCTATAGAATTTGTCAAAAAAGTAGTCAAATCCACTCTCAAGGGTCCAAAGAGGAAATTGGCCAGTGTCATATTGTCAGGAGTCATACATAGCCCAATGACACACTTTGACACCAAGATATGAACAGTAACTAAAGTACAAAAGTCAGTTATTGTATTATTTCCTGTGCACAGAAAAATAACAGAAAATATTTCTCCTGTTTCCCAGAAGTGGGAGTGTTACAGTACTGAGAAAGCAGAATAATTGTTTTTGCATTATTACCTGGAAGATTAATTCTCCTTCGATGACATCTTTAAACTATGTAAAAAACCACACAAAAAAAGTAATCCCAAAGTACTGCTTTGAAAATCTGATGCGAGTGACTAACTTTTCACCAGCCCTGCCTTTATGTGGGGCAGAAGTTCACTGTGTCTTTCTTGCCCTTCTTTTTTGCCCACTGCCAGCAATACTTAAATTCCCTTTGCATGTTGTTTTAAAGCAGCTGGGATATGTAAACCATGTAAGCATCAGCGTCTGAAAACATGGAAGCAGTGAAAGTGGCTGAACAACCAGAGACAGCCCATGTGTTGGTAGTTACTTTCTTTCAGTTGGCTACATGTGTGTGTCCCTGCGATATGAGCACTGGTCTGTTTTCTTGCACCCTCTGTGTTGTTTGTGCCTGTCTGTCTCTTGTCGAGCTCAGGAAATGTTGCCAACTGCTGTGCCAAAACTAATCACGTTACAGATCTTAAGAAGGGCCTAGCACCTTTTTAGGTGAATTGGCCTCTTTTAATTTGAGTTGTACAGAATTACCAAGGATTGCACCCTGGCCAGTGACTGATGTTGGCTGGCAGCGGTGGGGAGGGAGAGGTGTGCTGCCATCTCAACAGAGATGTTGGCTGTGCTGCCTGCGCCTCTGGGAAAGGAAGGCTGGCTTTTTCCAGGGAAGGGCAGTTGGTTAGATGGCCACAGGACATGAGTGTGTGCAGGAAGCTCAATATGTCAGATACCTTCCTTCACCTGAGAAAAAGCTGTTAAAAAAGCATAGGCTAAGCTGCCTCTAATTTCATTGGGGCTCTATCCTGTAGTAAAATGCCATCCAATTCTGGACTAGCAAACATGATACTTGGTCTTCTTCAGCCCACTGGCTGTGGAAGAACATGATGGGTGAACTGGGTGCTCAGTGCAGCCTGGAAGGTAGGCTGTGTGCTTTGGATGTGTGGGGGTTTGCACTTTATAAGGCAATATAACACACCTAACAGGCTGTTGTCAACTTTTTTCAGAACAGTGGTTTCTTGGATGTTTGGTTAGGTTTTGTTTGTTTTTTTTTTTTTTTCTCATTTGGCCTTAGTTATAAAGCCTTCCAAAACACTGGAATTATTTTTGTATAGCTTCTTTCATGCTAATTTTATCTTCTTATCCCAGTGGACTAAGAAAAATGGGTTACAATTTTCTCACTGGAAGAGGTTTGGACAATAGATCTCTGCATTAGGATCACTGTTTCTGAAGAAGTACAGGAGCCTCAGTGCTGTGTGGAGAGGTGGACCATTGTCAGAAGTTTGATTGTGTTTATGCCACGAAATAACTTGGGATTAATTTTTTCAGATTGATCTGTTCCTCTTTGACATTTACAGTGATCTGTCATCTCTTTTGCCATCAGGCTGGAAATATATACATAAAACAAAACTCTTGGAAGGCCAGAGTCTTAGGACAATGCAGGGATGTATAAAAAGAGGCAGCAAACAGTAATTTCTGTATTTCTCCTTTCTTAGCTTGGAGTTTGAGTGTATATGTTCTTTTCTTTCCCATGGACTTCTAAAGAATTCACTCCTGTCTCTCTCTCTTCTACTTCCTCCCCTCTCCACCTGCCCCATCTTCCTCTTTTATTTCTCCTCTCTCCCTCTCCAAAAGGGATAGTTAAGCCAAGACATGTTGCTTGTGAAGAAAAGTTGAATTATTAGTAGGTGTTTGTCAAGTCTCAGTCTTACGAGGTCTGACACTGGTTGACATAATTATAGCTTTGGCAGATGTTTTCCAGCTCAGCATTTGACTTCTGCATTCTTTGTGGTGTTTGTGGTGTGGTGATGAGGGCCTGATATTTTGTAATATGAGTTTGCACTCCCTGAGCACAGTGGGATAGAGAGCCACTGCAATGAGGGCACACTACTGTGAGCTCCCATCAGGCACCCCAGTCTGTAAACTAAGGAGTTTGAGTGAGGCTCCTGCAGTGCCAGTTTTGATCTTATTTGATCTAGCAGCAAAAGAGACATAGCCTGGTGCGGGGGTCACATGTGGGCTGGATTTGTTGGCTAGGAACTCTATAATTATGGACACAGGTTTGGCTTCCTACAAACATAGGCTTGGCTCATTCATGACATACATGACTCAATGGGATGATTCTTTTCAGCAAGCTGGTGATGGCCTCACTGTTGTGCTGTATGGATGCAGGAAACAGAGATTTTATTCTTCTACCACAGCTACAAGAGAGACTGAAGTGGGGAAAGATGAAAAGCTGCTGGGCACCATCCAGAGAACTTGCTACTTGTGGAACTACATGGCCTTTCCCTTATGTCCCAATCCCATTCCTTTCCATATTTTGGTCCTGAAGTCTCTTTGTTCAGGTCACAGCAGGGATACAACACATCATACATCACCTTTTCTCTACCTTTTCTAGGGCTGAGCACACTTTTACTTGGATCAATAGATTCCCTGAAACCCTCAGCATTATCACATAGCTAGAACTGTTTCTGTACACTTTGGGACACCTCAGACTTGACTCCCATTTGTGCCCTGTTTGAGACCATGACTATTGTGTCTCTCTCACTTCTGTAGTCTCTTTCTCTCAGGACAGCTGCCATCTCTCATTTTCCTTCACCAGATATTTTTGTTAGTGCTCATTGCAGGATTCTCCCCATCCCTTTGGGCTGCTGCCTTTTTCCCTTCTGTTTTCCTTCCTTATAGCTCTAGCAGTTCATTCACATTTGGATTTTGGTACATCCCTTACAGCTTCTATTGCCTCTGGGGGAAGGATGATGTCCAGCAACCTGGGCAGCACTCCTCCTTCCTCCCTCTTCTTGGTGATTGAGCCTGTGGGGAGGGTCGGGTCTGAGGAGATGGCTGGGGTTGGAAGCAATACTGTCATTTTCTTGCTGCCTCTGCTGTCCAGCAGGGGAACTAAAACCATGTTTTTCTGTCTCAGCCACAGAGCAACAACAAAACCAGTATAGTAAGCACTGCAAAAGAAACACCCCCAGTGCAGACGTCCATGGTATCTTCCCCAACCACAATTTTTTTTCCTGTTTGGTTTAATTTTGATGCTGTCCTCTCCCCTTCTCCCCCCAAACCCCTTCCCGAGTGCTGCTTGTGCTGCTCTGTTTCAGCTTATGTTTCGGCTTCGTTCTGTCTGTGTCCCTGTGCTGCTGTGGGGCCTGATCACAGCCTCACAGGCTTTGGGATGGGGGTGCTGAGCAGAGCTGTGGTTGGATGTGGGGATCGCAGCTTGCCTGGACTTCCCTGTGTGCCACCCTGTATAGTTCTATGTGTCCCGTTCAACTGTTCCTGCTGGCTTTGGGGAGGATGGTTTTGAAGAAGAGAGTGTCAAGCTCCATCCACTCTCCAACACTCAGGAAATGGAGGATGGACTTCAGGACACCAGAGAAGAAAGGGCAGACAGAGGGTTTTTAGAAGAATCCTTTGCTGGCCTATTTGGCCTGCTCAGTTGAGTGGCTGATCTCCTGCAGCTCACTGACTTTCTGGGCTGGCATTTTCTGTGGGCTGTGTGCAGGCTCTACAGTGCCCAGTGCCGAGTACATTGAACGGCACAGCTGGGGTGTGTGGCCTGCCTCAGTACCCGTGGAGATCAGGCAGCAGTGCAGCGGGTGGCAGAGGCAGATGGGTGAGTGTACAGCACTGCCCAGCACTGTCCCTGATGCCCTCGCTGAGCCACCCCGCAAGAACGACAGCAATGGGAGGAGATCGTGCAGGATCCTGAAGTCTTGTCCTGGTAACAAAGGGATGAGTGCAGGAGCTAGTTAGCATCGATAGGCCTGGTAGCTGCTCTTTGTTGTCTGTCTCTAGAGAGTTGGATTTGGCATTTTTGCAGGGTGGGTGGGTAGGATTTGATGTTGGGTTTTTTTGTTGTAGGATGAAGGATTCCTGGGACACTTCATAATTTTCTGCTTTCCTTTCACTGGCTTTGTTCATGATGGTTTTGGTATTGAGAGAGCCTTTCGAAATTATTAAATATGGTTATTATTGAAATTGGAGCTCATTTCAGAGACTTTCAGAAAAATGTGCCTTTTTTCACAGCTCCTTAGCAACTCTTCTCTGAAAGGCATTGAGGTGGTCTGGCTCATGCTTTTTTTTATTATGGAAATTATGAATGTCCCTTTTTTAGGGTAAAATACCCAGCAACCTTTCCAAAAGACTGGGAGACAAAGGCCCCAGCCCAGCGTTATGCATTCTTCCCCCTCTCCCTCTTCTGAAGCATTTTCCAGTGAGGACACTGCTGAGGGGTCATTACTTCATGAAGGGCTGCAGAGGGTGCAGACTGGCTGCTTGGTTGCCCTCTGGTGTCTGTGCCAGCCTGGTTCACTGGAAACGAGTTGGGAATTAGGGGCAATTGCAGGGAAGCTGGGGGCTTTGTCTCCTTGTGACTGTGGCTTTTAGTGCAGCCTTTCTCTTAATGAAACCTGTGCAGGAAGTGTGTGCGCACGCACGCAGGCACACGTGTGCTGTTTGGAGTTTGTGATTTGATTTTATTTTTTTAATGTCAGTCACCTTTTCTCCACTTGCTGGGGAGTGAAAATAAATGGGAGAATGCTTTGGAACTGGAGTTTAATGATTCTTCCATCCTTTCCTAGGAGCCTCAAACAACTGTTGTCCATAATGCTACAGATGGCATAAAGGTAAGGGATGGGAGTGTTGCCAGAGAAACTTCTGCTTCTCTGTTGTTCTAGTCTTCATGTGTCTTAATTCAGTTTCTACCTTTCCAATGTCTGGTTTGTAGCATGCTCCCAAGTACAGCTGGCAATAGACTTGGAGGGTTGTGTTATATGGCTATGCATATCTGGAAGAGGCTGAGTAAAGACAACTGTTCAGATATTAACATCTCTTTCCTATTGTGGTGTATAACCACCACTTTCTTTCGTATGTGGGATGGAAGAGAAGATATAGGCACTTATGCACTTTTTTTTTTTCTTCTACAACTGGACACCTCCTCTAAGAAAGCCTAGGAGCCCTTCTTTAGCTTCTTGTGGCTATTCTTCCAAACAGAAGCAACTCTCATTGGATTTCATTTGACAGAGTTTGGTAACTTTCACCCTTGTAAAAGTTCTGGGTTAACAGCTTGAACATGCAAAAGCTGAGCAGAGATGCTGTTACATTTTGCTTTATATTTGGCCTGCTTTCATCCAAATCTTCCTTGTATCATGCTCTCCCTACCATCTCTGCCAACGTTTTTGTGCTTTTCCCCATCTTCCTTCACAAAGAAATCAAACTATTTGCTCATGCTCCCGACTGCTGATGCCTGGTAATGCTCTGTTCTGCCGTGCAGGGTTCCACAGAGAGCTGTAACACCACGACTGAAGATGAGGATCTGAAAGGTAGGTATATTGCCTGTAATTTCTAATACAGCTAAGTGTAGGCAAGGGATTCTAGAGATTCAGTCATTGCCTTGAACTAGCTTCCCAGATTTCTGTGTCTGACTCAGTTCATAAATTCACCATGATGCTGTCATTCCTGTCACAGTGGGACCGTGCAGTGGGGAGCCGGCTGACTTGGCCTCTGTGGTATCTAAACACTGTTTGCCCTGAGCTAATTCGTTTTTGTCTCAGAGCTGGAATTCCTTTCTTGCATATATCATAATCTGTTCATCTCCAGTCCATTTCTAGGTGTGGAAAAATCCCTACCAGTCCCTTGAGGTTTGGACTCTGCTTGTGTTTTTGTGCTTCCCTGTAGATTACAGGGAGTTGAAACCTCTCTGTTACTGCTCAGTCTCCCTTTTCACCCCTTTCTGGGAATCTCTTTTGTGACATGCACAGAATTCCCTTGTTATTTTTTCTCTTTGGGTCTATTTTTGTTTCTAAGATGAAGATCATTCTCAGCCTGTTGTCCTTGACTGAGATATCAGTAGAGGGAGATGCTGAGAAGAGATTTCATGCCTTTCAGTGACCATATCATAAATATTCTGTGCTTGTAAAACTCTTTAAATAAAGGAGCTTCAAGTTCCATATCTGCTCCTGTTGTTTGAGCAGCTGTCTTTTGTCTGGCCTCCCTAATGAAGGATGAGCAGACATTTTCCTGAATAAGCAAGTTTGGGATGGGTGAATGTAGTTTGCATTCTGAGGCAAATGTGTTAATAGTTTGCATTTTGAGGCAGAGGTATCCTCATTCTCCCTGTAGTTCATCTGAGTTACATATCCAGGGAAAAATCAGTGCTGACCCTGCAATGTCACCTCCATCAGCTGGGCTAGTTCCTGATGCTTTTCCCATGGCCTGTCACAAGCTGCTGGCTCCTCTTCTGAGGAATCACAGGGAGAAGAAACACATGCCAGTGAGTGAAAGAGCTCTGCAATACAGATTGTTTCAGATAAGACCTGGCCTCATTACAGGACAGTATTCTAGCTGCCACCTTTTTGCCAAAGAGTAATCCGTGGTTTAAGAACCTAGCTTTGAGGGACGGGAACTGGATGGGTTTCATAGTGCAGTAATGAATTCAATTTATGTAATCTCTGCTGGATAGCCATCCAGAACAGGTATTTATCCAGAACCTTGACTCCTGTGGCACTTTTTATTCTGGAGGGGTTCCATGGTTGAGCCGGCTGAGCCAATGTGTGTTTTAAGTCAGGAATACAAATACTGCAAGGAAAAGAAGGGTAGGACTGGAACAGACCATGGGGAGGAGGAAAGGCAGCTGGTCAGTGTATAGAGTTGTATAGGGCTACATTGCTACAGATGAAAACTGTGTTTTGGGGTTTTTGGCAAAGGTTAGAATATTTCATTATGGTTTTAATAGAAGGGAGCATTTGAATGGTGATCGGGAAGGAAAGAGTTTGCACAGTAATGGTTTGTGCTGTGGCCACCTCTGGTAATTTTAGTCCTTCAGTTTTAAGTGTAGCAGTGTTCACCTGTGTTCCTCTTCTATTCCTGCCCTTCCACATTTTAAAATAAGCAAGCACTTGAGCAAAACTAAGTAGACCAAAAGGTTTGGGAGTGTTAGAGTTCTCAGTGTTCTGTGTAGCCATGACTCTTGGAAAAGGAAGTGCTTGTGCAGTTCCTCTGCCAACTTCTTATTTTAAATAGACACCAGGCTACACAGATCAGTTCTGCTGTGCTGTAGGAGACATTGTCTTGATCCATCAATGACAGTTGCCTCAGGGATATGTTGTTTCCATTGTGGTGGGGCTAAAGGCAGTGTGTGTCATTGTTCTTCCCCCACCTCCCTGCCCTTGTGTCACTAAATTGCACAGCAGGTTCATGTTGTAGAGCTGTCTACTTGGCTTTGCCCTGGAGGATACTCCTGCATGTTTTGTGCCCAGCATTGTGGTTTCTTTAATGTTCTCCTATTTCCTTTCTCTTTTTTTATTTACTGAACTTGCGTGTTTTGTTTGTGTTTGTGTTTTAATTCCCTGCCATGCTAGCTCCCCCTCTCTCCACCGGGGACGGCAGCTCAGTGCTTGAAGGACGGAGGCACAGTGAGAGCAAAACACAGACTGAGTCCATGCAGTCCCAGCTTTCTCTCTGTTTCTCAGCCAGTAAGTCCAGGGGTGCAGTGCTTCACAGCATCTTTTTCCCACCCCTTCCTCCACCCTTCCCATTTCTCCTTACCTACGATTTTTCCTTTCCTCAGCTTCCTTCCAGAATGTTGATTTTTCATTTCCAGTACTCCAGAATAAAAAGAAATCATCTCCCTTCCTGCAAAATACCCTCCTTTGCACACTGAAATTTTCCAAACATTTCCTCCCCTTTCTGAAAAAAAAAAAAAACAGAACCTCATCCTAGCTAATTTCATTCCCTTGCTTTCATCTGGGTGAGATGTGGAGTTCTCTGCAGAGACACTGTCTTTTGGGATTTCCTTGGGCAAGTCACTGCATCTCTTAGTTCTCCTTGTGGTAAATGGGGTCAGTGGTGCAGGTCTGCTTGTGGAAGGGATGCACAAGACCGAATTCAGTCTCACTTGTCAGAATTTCTGAAGACCCCAGACATGGAGGGTGCTCAGAAGTACCAAAGGAACAAAACCCAGTTTTTTCAGACTACTTTAAGGTGCTTTGAAAGGGAGGGTGTGGCTCCTGAAAGACCCCATAGCGTTTTTGAATCCATTGTGAGGTGCTTTGAGTGAAAATCCTGGGATAATGTTGGCTCTGAAGAGCATTTTTCTGTCGTGAGCTTTACCTTGTGTGTCTGTCTTGCTAGCTCAGTTAGCTGGTACCATGGTTAGTCTATGAGTTAAGTTCTGCCTTGTATCTCCTGAACTGGCTACCTCTGTAGAGGAGCCTGTGGCTGAAAAACTCTGAAAATGCATGTGAAAAAAGCTAGTAGGTTGGAGAAAATCTAGGTGGAATTCACAGCCTTTCCTCTACACAGACATATTGTACTAGCTGTCTGACTATTTAACGCTATAGTAGAAGGATCCTTAGTATGAGCTGGGAACATCTGGAGTATTTGATTCTGTTCAGGTCAGTCTAGGAAGGAAGGAACAGGCATGCCCTCTTCTGTCTCTTCCTGTCATATTTTCCTGGTTTCCTACATGCAGCACAGTATCTCATGATGCAGCAGTTGGAGCGTCTTTGTTATTTATTTTTGAAGTAGCTCTAAGGATGTCAGACTGCTGGTTTGTAAGGTGCAATGGGAAAGGTGTTTTGCCTAGACAGAATGGAAGGGAAATGATCTCTTCTGAAGTCCTTTTTGCTGTGAGATGTCCATCACTGCTGGCTTATTAATTCCTTCCTCTTGGTCATAGCAAAGGCCTGCTTGGTACACTGAGGAGTGCCGAATCACTTCTCTGCCAAGTGGGTCAGTGTTCTCCCACTTTGCTTCCCTCTAAGTTGAGATTTGCAGTGATTTGGATGTCCCTACTTTCTTTAATCCCATCTTGTACTTGCCCTTGTGCTGCTCTGTCACTACTCCAACCATTGTTTTAGGTTGCTCTCAAACTTCCTCCAGAATTAGTGTAATTCCTGCTGTGCTTTTTGCACCAGAGCCCAGGTGGCCCCTGCCAAGCAGTGTCTGGCCCAAGTGATGTGACAGAAGCAGGAGAGCAGGTAGAAGTTACTGGGATGTGGATGTGTCTGTGTGCCGACCGGGGCTGGGGCTGTGTGTGTCTGTACTTCTTTGTTGGTTTTTATTTTACTTTTTAATTTTTGTTTGTTTATCATTTTAACGCTTACATTTGTTTTGCAGCTACACAGTCTTGTGAAGAGAAGCTTCATGCCTGGGACAGCCCAGGGCAGACATTGGAGTTAGAGCGTGCTCGGTCGGAGCCTTTGCTAACTCCAGTAGTTCCCTTTGTACTTAACCGAGCACCGTGTAAGTTAGCAGCTGGGTAGCAGTAGTGGAGTAGTGCAACTCATGCTAGTTACCCTAGATATAAAGCTCCCTCTTTTCTCCTCCCCTGCCCCCTCACCCCGTCCGTCCGAGCCGAGCCGGGCCGGGGCTGAGCGGGCAGCGGCGGCGGCCGCCGGGGGGCGCCACGCGCAGGCGGCGGGAGCGGGGCCGCCCTCAAGCCCGTCCCGCCCGCGGCCGCCGCCCCGCCCCGCCCCGGGTGGGGACAGAGCCGGGCCCAAGCTGTGGCCCGGCCTTGAACGATGCCCGCTAAACGCTCCCGCAGCGCTCCGCGGCCGGCGGCGTGGCTGCTGTGGCGGGGCTGCCTCCTGGGCCCGCACAAAGCAGGGTGGAGCAACCGCGGGCCATGCTCGATGTCCGTGCTGGTGCATATCGCCTCGCGCTTGTGCCTCTGCCGTGCCACTTTGGAGGCCCGCGGATTCATCGGGAGCGGCAGGCGTGAATGCCGTTCCCCTGACATCCTGAGGCTCTTTGTCCTTCGGACAGAGTGGTCACCTTCCGTGTGCTGTTTCTAGTTCGGGACATGTAGTGAAAGCCAGGAGACGAGCACAGTCTGATGGCATGGACTAGTGTTGAAGGACGGGCCTGCTGGCACTGTGTCAAGGGACTTTGGAAGGGGGTGCAAATTTCCTTGAGATGAGCCAGCGCACCGTGACTGTGGTCTGCAGACTCCCTCACCCACCTCAAATGGAGCCTTTCCCATGGACTCCATCTTCTGGACATCAGTGGTGCATGGTTTGGAGGTCCAACAAGTAGCCCTTCTTTATGTGGAAGTAATCCCAGACAACTTGCTTGTAAGGACATTTTTCACAACAGACATAGCCCATTGTGTTGTTTTGACCCATTCCCTGTATACATATTTTCATGTGTGGAAATACATACAGCCTGCATAGCAAAACCAGCCCCCCTTATTTTTATGAGCCAGATGAGGGGTTTTTATGAGCTATCTGAGGGGTTTCTGAGGCTAGCTCAGTAGTAAAAGTCTCTTAACTGACTTCCAGAGTGGGTATGGACATCTTTCATTGCCAGTGAGATTATTATCTTGTTGCTCTTCAGCTGCACTTATCAATGGTGGGATGAGGTGCACATGTGGATGAAAGCTTATGGGCAAGGGAGAGGGCAGTTCAGAGCAGCATCTTCTGGCATTTAGAGTGGAATTCAGCTTCCCTGACTTGAATATCCAAAGATGGTAGGTTGGATTTAAACACCATCCCCCTAATGACAGGCATCTAAGATCTCCACTTGAGACTTCCAGAAGTCCCAATTTCTTTCAGGGTATAAAGGAGGAACAGTCAGGGAACTGGTTCCATTTCAGACACCTACATTTTAGATGCTGAAGGGCATGTGGATGGCACTTCTGGTGGTAGGAATTGTATATTATCTGGTAACATTGAAGAGAATGCTAGAGAACCTCCTAAATGCCTGTGTAATGTGCAGAAGAGTCTACCTACAGGTGTGGGGAAGGCTGAAGAGATGTGAGGTTGTGCATATAGGCTCAGGCATAGGTATGGTGCATGTATAGTCATAGAACTAGAATTGTATTATTTAACAGACCTGATTCAAACTTCGTAAATGTTAAGAATTCTTGAGACCAGCAGAGGGGATGTGGCCTAGGCAATCTGGAAGAGAGCACAGAGGTGCTGGCCAGATGGGGGCCAAATAACAGTAGACAGACAGCCCTTGTCTTCATTCATCTTGAAGTCCAGTGTGCTGGGCTGGGTTAATGACAATGCTGTCAGAGTGCTGTAAAGAATTGTGCCGTAGGGATTGGCAGAAGCTAACTGAGGAACAGAGTGCACACTCAGACACAGCTAGGACCTGCTCATCCAATCCATCCATCCTGCTGCCGTTGTCTTTCTAGCTTGCAGAAGCCATCCCTACATGTCCCAGTTGCTTGTTTGCAGCATTCACAATAGCTGAGGTATTGGTGATGGTGATAGGCAAGTTGTTGGGAGACTCCTTCCAATTGCCTTGATCTCTGTGGTGGCCATTTGTAAATGGCTACTGTGGTGAAGGTTTTGCACGTCTTAAACTGCCAGACAAGTACTTCACATGGGCAGGGTCCCTGGTGTTCATTGGTCAGACTCCCCAGAAGCAGCTCAGGCTGTCATTCAGGAGACACCTCTGGTGCCTTAGACCTTTTTAGAAGAAAAACACTGAATAAGATCTCTTTATTTCCTTTCTCCCTGCATTATGGGATCACCATTTCCCTTTCATACCACTGCCCCCCTACTCTCATGTGGATGACTGTCTTTACTGCATATCTCCAGAATGCAGGGATCAGCATCCTATGAGACCTAAACTAATGGTGCTCTACAAATTGCTTGTAGGAAGCACCCACTAGCCTCGTATTTCTACTGAACTCTTCAGCACAGTTAAATTGCTCTTTCTTCTTGTTCACAGTGCGTAAGCAAGAGATCATTAAGATAACAGAGCAGCTGATAGAGGCCATCAACAATGGAGATTTTGAGGCTTATACGTAAGTAGAGATGCTTTCTGACAGGTTGTTTATCAGTTTGTGTGCAAGTAATGCTCTGGCTCCTGGGTACGAGGAGCTGTCATGCAGTCAGGGATGGTAAAAGGTTTTATCCTTCTTAGCCTACATCAGTTAGGAGTAAGGGATGGAGTAGTAGATCGCTAAATCAATATCAAGTCAGGTATCAAACAGCAACAGGAACAACAAAAGGAAAATGTCCTGGGTTTGTAAGAAAAGTACAGGGGAGGGCAATGAGAAGAGCAGAAAGAGAATAAAAGAAAAGTCAGAAACCTAGAGGTTTATTTCATGTGAAATGCCATCTAGTTGGCTCCATGAGTTACAGTAGGGCTGAGTCTTCAGGAACTTCTTGGAGTAGTTAGGTGGACACAGAGTGTGAGTCAAATGGCATACCAGCACTTTGCTGTGTGAATAGTGCTTGGGCTCAAATGCAAACTGTAAGCCTGTGCTGCTTTTCTTTGCAGAAAAATCTGTGATCCTGGCTTGACCTCATTTGAACCTGAAGCACTGGGGAACCTGGTTGAAGGAATGGATTTCCATAAGTTTTACTTTGAAAACTGTGAGTGGGTAGATTTGGTAACTCCAACACCTTTCTCTCTACTCTTCCTCTATGTCACATTTTGGGGGGAAAATTTGCCTTGTTTTTACTGGTTATCAGAATCAGCAAGAACTTCATTGTGCTTGGGTTGTGATGCGTTCATAAAAGCCAGCAGCCTTTCTCTCAAAAAGCCTGTTCAGCAGCAATTTCAATTCTAACCCCCACATCCCTTCACTCTAGGCATACAATCTGCTAGGTGGAAATGTTTTGTACCTGGCAGTTTGAGGCACTGAACTTCTTACTGATATGAAAATGGAAAAAATTATCAGATTTTTATGGAATCAACATGTGTGCTTGGGGTAGACATACTGAATGATCAGGCATAAAGATGCTTTTGCTTTGAGTTTTCCCTGGATGGTTTCAGATCTCTAACACCTAATGAACCTTTTACATAGATATAAGGGTCACCTTGTCAGTCTGGGGCAGGAAAGAGTTGGGAGAAATGCTATCATTTATACTAGTGGATTTGTCTGTCTTCCCGGATGTCTCCACAGGATGAGATAATTGAAATTTAAATCTGAGCCGTTCAATCTGTTTTATTTTGGGGGTTAGGTCAAGGTCCTTAATATGGGCAATTTGTAGTTCTCTAAGTATGCAGAGACTTTGTCTCTCTCAACAGCTTATTATGGCGTGATTTTAACACTTCTCCAAGGTTTGTTCATATTTAATGCTGTCCTAGCTTAAAGATCTCCTGATTATTGACTCCTTTGCAACAGTATTCTGTAAGTGAAAGATCTTTTCCTATAACTGAAGACACAGCAGCACTGATGTTGAAAAAGTGGCGAGTATGCTTTTCAGAGGAAGTGGGGGCAAAGGGGCCAGGGGATTCTAGGCAGTAAGTGTGCAGTTCCTAAGGAGAACAACAGGTGATAGGGGAAAGAGTTGCTAGGATTTTGCCTGAAAAATTGCAGGAGCAATTTTTGTGGTATTCCAGAATCCAGTGGAAGGTGAGTAGAATATAGAAGAGGTTGGAGAATGTGGGACACTCCTCCTTCTTAGTAGTAAAGTGAATCTGATGGTTTTGCATGTCCTGCCAGTACTGTCGAAGAACAGCAAGCCAATCCACACGACCATCCTGAACCCCCACGTCCACGTCATCGGGGAGGACGCCGCCTGCATCGCGTACATCCGCCTGACACAGTACATCGATGGCCAAGGCCGGCCCCGCACCACGCAGTCGGAGGAGACCCGTGTCTGGCACCGCCGAGACGGCAAGTGGCTCAATGTCCACTACCACTGCTCTGGAGCTCCTGCGGCACCTCTCCAGTGAGGATCAAATACGGGTATGGACTGTCAGGGAAGGAGTACATCACACACCCGGCTAAGGCTGCTGTATGTGAGAATTCAGCATTCAAGGCTGTTTAGCTGGCTGTGAGAGAACCATATTTAGTTGTCTGTAGGCTGCAAACTTCAGCTTGTAGATGGTGTTCCTTTAAGTCCTGTCCTCTGGACTCGGTAGGGTTATCTGCCACTCCTGGCAAATGGGAGTCATGTGCCAGACAGTTGTTCCTGGGCATAGGTACCCTTGTAGCAGCTGTGCTTCCTCCCAGGTGCTCAGGTCTGTCTGGCTAATCCAGAGCAGAGGGGAAGAGTATCTCAGGCTGTGCACAGGTTGGCCATTTCACATCTACCTTTACATGCTGGGGGTGATTTCAGAGAACTTTTTTGATGAGTTTGTCATATTCTAGAAAGGATATTGTAGAATCCATACAGAATTTCTATGCCATAAGGGGTGAAGGTTTATTCATATAAATTTTACAACTGATTTTCTAATAAGCAAAAGCTATTTAATGTACCATGTTGAGAAAACTCAGAGGGGGAAAAAATCTAAACAAATAATAATATCAGAGGATTTAAAATATCCCCCAATTAACTTGCCACAATTCAGCATTGGAAGAAACTTTGATTCTAAAATTTGTCATGCAGAAATGATTATTGCTTGCTCCTGAAGGACGTTAGATCAATTTACTTCTTCAGCATTAAGGCATTCTGTTTTACTGCCTTAGTGGTTTCTTTTAGTTAGATGTACAAAGTCCTTCTGCATCCTTTTGTCACGTTCATTTCATAGATCTAAGTTTCCTAACCTTAGGACCTTTTTACTAAAGATTTTCTATTTAAGGGCAAACACAACAAACATCTACAACTGGGAGGCAAGCTTTTTTTAATGTGGTCATTTAAGGATGAACCACTCAAGTGTAGTTGCTACTTGAGTCCTAGTTCTGTGAACAACTTGGGACTAAGCCAAGAGCAGTCTGTATTGGTATGTGTTATGAGGTATTCAACCCTACTGAAGGCAACTGAAAGGAATGTGAACTATCACAAGCAAGCTGCAGAGGTCACAGATGGAATTTGAAAGGCAAAAGCCAGTTGGGGGCACCAGAAGCAGGGAAGCTTTCAAGAGAGCTAGAAAATCAGCTGAATTTCCAGGGAGTAAGGCAGTGAGAAGGACAAAGCCTTTGCAGGAAAACAAAAATAACTAGCATCAGATTTCATCACAGAAATGTTGAGGAAGACATCTGTCCTGGATTTAGTCCAAGAAAAGATGCAGAAAAAATTATTAAATTAAAGATCGGTGTGGCTCAGTGGCTATGCCTAGGAGTTCTGAGAAAGTTTAGGAATGGAAAGTCTGCTGCAGAAGAGGTATGTTTCTTGGCTGTGGAAATGCTGAAGCCCTCCAAAAGTATGTGCTAGAGGGTTTCTGAAAACTGCAGAGCAGAAGCTATTTCCAAACCACAAAATGTTGGTTAAAACAATATTTTAAAATAGCCTGTAAACTAATAGAAGCTGAGGTATTTGCATGCATTTCTGTGTTCTGAAGGAAGTGTACCCACATGCAATTACAAATGGGGTCAGTGTGGGCAGCCCCCATCTGAATGCACTGAATCATTTTGGAGCAGTGTAACCCATGTGCAGTGAAAGCTAAGGATAAAGAATGAATGAGGTGAGTATGAACACTTTAATAGAAATTAGTGGTTTCTTCTCACCTGGAAGGCAGAGTTCAGTTCTGGGTAAATCATCTCAAAAGGAAACTGCAGCCAGAAAAGAAGTTTGATATTAATCAGAGGACTTCTGTGTAAGGAGAGAGTGGGAACCAAGAAGGGAGAAGAGTAGTAAGGGAGATTCTACAAAGATTTGCAAACTAAGAAATGGTAGAAAGAAGGTTTTGGCTATACTTTCATGGCAGGATAATGCTAAACTGACATGAAAAAAACCCAGACTTAAAATTGATCCAAATAAATCTAGTAATTTAGCACATGAAGATTAACTAGGAAGAGCCTTTGCTAAAAGCAGTCACTGGGGCTACAGTTTCACAAAACTGCAGAAAAGCTCATACATTTGGTTAAATATTAAGAAAGTTCAGAGACAAAATTACTAAGATTTAAAAAATAAAAACCCTAAGAAAAATACAATTATCTTTCAGTTCAAGGCAAAAACCAATGAAAAGTGAGGCAGAAACTGTTCCTTAGGAAACTTCTTCAACTTCTGGGTCATCAGTATGAGATAGTGGGCCCAGGGCTGCTCCAAAGCAGCATGTAATACATTTTAGCAATTAGTTCATTTTCATTGGCACACTCAGCCACCTGGAAGGGGAGGTGAGTGCCTCTTGTCTTCAGAGCTCTCCTCAGGATCCCCAATTTGTCTTGTGTTAGGGTTTTCTACACCAAATAATTAGCCTGTAGAAAACTTGTTTTTTTAAATTGTGTACAGCTAATGTTTGGCTTTATTTCCTTCCATCTTCCATCCTGTTCTCCCCTCTCATTTCTGGGTGGACACTACTTCTTCCTGACTGCAGCAACTTGTGGAGATACTCAGCTGGAGGGCAATATCTTCTTAGCAAGCAGCTCTGGAGTGCCTGAGTGACAGCAACGGTCATGTCTGTTTTGACGTTAAAGAAATAAATACAAATTACAAACAGGCAGCAGCCAAATGCACGAAACCCTGCATGCATCTGATGCTCCGGGCGCTGCCTTTCTGTTGTTTTCCATGGATCCATCGTGTCTGTTTCTGCTGTACGAAGGTGTTTTTAAATCTAAAAAAAAAGACATGTTGTTTGTATAAAATAATAAAAACCAGGAATAATGCTAAATAAATGACAGATTATCCAACATGCCCCCTCCCCCAGGGCTAAGAAAGTGGCAGCAGCCAGAACATCTTTCAGAAATGAAGTGAGGGGGAAAGCAAAAGTGAAGGAGAGAAAGAGAGAGGGAGAGCAAGAAAGGAGGCGGCTTTAACAGCGGATGGCTGGACTGTGCTCCGCAAAGCGATGGTGGAAGTTAATACCGCATTCGGGCTGTGCTGCAACTACAGGCGGTGAGAGGTGGCGAGGAGACCCCAGAGGAGCCAGTGTGAAGACTGGGGTTCAAGAGAGAGGAGGTGCTTCTCTTCCTGTTGCCCAGCAGTCTGACTTCAGCCTGTTTCTTCGATTTCTGCACAGCAAGAACGCTATGGAAACCTGGTTGCTCAGCTGCTGGATCCCAAAACAGACTTTTCTTTTCTTTTTTTTTTTCTTTTTTTTTTTTTTTAAGAAATAAAACAAAATGGGATGTTGATGTAAAACTAAAGATGGAAGTAGAGATTAAAAATGGGTTTAAGTGAATATAACTTGAATAGAAGCTCGCTCTTTAGTGATACTGGTTTTGGAAACAGCCACTACCTGGACAAACATGGAGTTTTGAAGCCAGCTTATTTAATTTAACAAAACAAAAAAAATTGCATTAAGAGCAGAGATTTTAGAGGAAGAGGGTATATGTATGGGATTTTCTATTTTTTTTCCTTTTTAGTAGGGTAGTTGGGATCCACATTGCTGCAGAACATGTGTTCCTTAGGAAGCAGACAAAAAACTTAGTGTTATGTTCTTCATGAAAACTTGCACATACACTCCTATATGAGGCATAAATAGCGTGTGTTTTTTATACTGAAATATATGCACCCGTAGAATTAAAGGGGTTACCTGGCCTCCTGTTTGATTTGTTGGTCTCCAGTAAAATAGCAGTGGGAGCCAGCAGCCCCCGCCAGGTGCTTCTCCCCACCACTAACCCATCTGATGTTTGTAAGTGTCATGTTTCCTAGTGTTTATTTGGGTAATTTTTCTATTTTTTACAGTGATGTTGTAACACAGAAAACTATCAGATCAGAACCTCAAAAGCTGTAGCTGAAGGAATCCAGGCCACCCCCCCGTGTTGCCTCTGGGTGTTAGAGGATACCTCATGAAGCAGAGGGGAAAGGGAATGAGCAGTGATCTGATGTTCGTCCTTTGGGCCAATTCATCTTTCTTTCTTTTCTTTGCTGCAAGAGGAGTTCAATTCCTTTATTCATTGGGTGGGGAATGTGGAAGTGTTTTGTTGACCTTACCAAGGAGGGAGCCTAGCCCCAAGAAGAAAATGGGCTTTCTGGCAGACCCGATGGGATTTGTCTTGACCAAGGGAAGGCATCACTTGCAGAAGTTGGGATGGGCTTTTACGTAAATTTACCTACCCCTAATCATTTTTTGGGTCTCTAGAGGGAGTTAAAATTATTGCCTTGGCAATGTACTAAGTGTGTGGCAATCATTTTGCAGACTATAAAAGAGAAGAAAGACAATTTGGAATTTTAATCCTTATTCAATAAAATGCAGAAAATAAAAGCTGTTGCACGAAGTGGAGCTGTCACTTTGCAGCAGTTACTGCTCTGCTCCCTTTGTTAGAGAGGTGCTATCCCACACCGGGATTAGATCAGCTCACCCCTGATGAAGGAAAAGACCATCCACACTTCCCAGGTTTGTTTGAGCAAACACCCTTTTCTTCCTCCCTCCACTATCCCAGGGGGAGGAGTGAGGGGATTGAACCCATGGGGGGGCAAACACTAGATTTTATTATTTCAAAACATTTTTAAGACAGCACTAAGCCAGTGAGTGAAGTGGAAAAGTAAAAAGCCTTGATATTTCATTCAGAATTTTTTTAAGCCACAAAGAGAGAGCAAACAGATTACAATTATGCCATTTTAAAAAGATAAATATAAAACATTATGCATGCCTTCTTTTGGTCTGATCTTCCTTGTCTCTTTACCTGATGATTATTAATAGTTAAAAAAGAGAACCCTCTGTATTAAGTATATGCATCTTTCAGAAAAAAATTTAAAAGAACAGAACTGTTGGGTTTTTTGTTTTTGCACAGTCTTGGAGACAAACTTTTTTGGATTTTTTTTGTTTGTTTTGTTTCCTTTTAAGTTAATGAGAACCTTAGCTTGGTATGGCCATTATCAAACACAGCTGTACACCTTTAGCATTCTTAATGTTCTCTTATGGGGCTAATGTAAGCATCTATATAATATATATTATAAATATCACATTTTAAACAGGAAATGGAAGGCATTTGATGCAGAATTTTTGCATGATATAGAAATAATTAAAGTTAGCTAGTGTTTGTTTGTTTGGTCTGAATGTTGGTAGAATCTTCATAGCTTTGTTACAATGAGACCTTGAACTGAAGATATTTAATAAAATAACATTTAAACAGTGTAAAGTTTGGAGTGTGACATTATTCTCCTAAACCATGGAATAATATGAAATTGGTACTTCTGGGATAAGAATCAATTGACAGAGGAGTTTTTTTATCTTGTATCATTTAAAAATGTAATGTTTAAAAAGTTAAGTTGTACCATACCTAAAAGGGGGGAGGGGAGAATGCTAGCATTAAAAACAAAGGGATGACAGAACCTGTTAAAATGACATTTATAGTATTTCCCTGACAGACCAGGGATAATAGGGAAATTCTGCTTTTGTTCCCGATAGCCTAATCCTTGGCAAATCTATGCTGTTACTTCCTTTCCTGGTCTTTGTTTTCCTCACCAATATTTAAGACTCCTCGTGGGAGAAGCCATCTTGCTATTAGGTTTGCCTGATGTAAACATGCTGATCTCAAGTTGTGTGGCTTAGTTATTTGTCAGCTAGTGTATTTTGTGTCCTAGCTGGGATGCTCCTGCAGAGGCACAGAACTTGTCAGGTCTAGAAGCGTAAGCATAATTTCTTAAGAAGTTAAAAGTTAGTTTGATTTAGCTTGTTTTGTTTCTATACTGCCTTTTCTTGTTAGCATTTCATGTCTTGTTATTAGCATTTCCTGTATGCCCCATTAAGTAGGCTTTGTTCCACTCAGGCCTTTGCTGCTTTGCTATTTCTCTGTTATTTCCCACCTTGCAGATCTCACGCTGCTCGTGAGGGCAGGTGGCTGAGCCGTGAGGCTGCAGCAGGCGCTGCCCTCACCCTCTGCGGAGCCCCTGCCCAGCGCGGCTGTGCGGGGCAGAGACGCTCAGGGGCTTCTCTGCGTCTCTGCTACCACTGGTCTGTGTCTGGCACAGTTACTGCTGGGATTGCACGGGGGATACGCATCTCGTTCTAGCACTGGCTGCAGCTAAGGCTAAGGGACTCTAGCCAGCATGTGGCCCCCCTATGGCACGCCTGGCTGGCCTCCGCTCCCCTGAGCTCTTCCCAGGTGTGTCTGGGAAGTGCAGAAAACGGGAAAGGCTGGCTTTGCCTTATCACTGAAAGCGAATTCGTTGTGCTTAATCCCCTTTAACTGCAGCAATTACCTAGTAAATAGGTGTCAGCTGTTGCTGCTTAAAGAAATGATTACTTTTGCTGCCTGATGAAACAAGAGGAAAATTGTCCTGTTTAAAGGGAGAAGGTAAGAGTTTTAACAGTCCGTTTCACTGGGACTGAAGACAATCTGTTCGTGCCCAGAAGAAATGGCTCCTGCTATTTCAGGAGCAAAAAGACGTTCTGCTCTCATTTCTGACATACAAGGAAGGAGCATTCATCAGGTAAGGTTTTTCCTGAAGCACTTAATCCTGTCTTAATGATCTTTGACGAAATGTTGCAGTATGATCCGATAAGCACTAGGAAGGTACTCATAAAATTAGTGATGATCCCCCATGTTCTTAGTAGCTCTTTTAACCACTACAAGAGTAATTTAAACACTTACTGAAACCACAATAATCAGACTAACACTCATGTCAAGAATATTTATGTAGCATATATATGGTACCTGCTCTATATCTTATGTTTTAGCTGGTATCAGGGATTGGGAATGGTACTTCCCTGCATTGTAATAGCTCCAGTACTGAGCTCAAACAGGGATATTCACAGAAGCTTACTTCCCAGTATGCTATGGCTGGTTAAAATCTGTTCATCCTATTAGATGAAGTTTTGCCATCTTCCTACCAAAACAAGTGCCTGAGCATGGTTTTTAAAGTTCCCTCTCTCCCAATTTATGCACGTGCATGCTTGTATACATAGGTGGATTACTCTGTGGGAGACCTGTAATTGATGGTAGCTTTTATTTATGCCCAAGTACATTTCCTTTTAGACTAGGATTGCTCTGCTCTCACTTGCTGGGCTAGTGGCACAAAGGCCTGCAGCATGCTTTTACGCTATAATATCTATGCGATGTGGGGAGAAGCATGAGCAGAACCAGACCCTGAATATCAATATGCTTTCCATTTTATTATGAAAATCATTACTTCTTACTTATGTGTAATTAAGAACATAGGAAAACAGAGCATTTGATTAATGATTGGACTTGTGATCTAGTTTTGGGTTTGCTATGGCTTTGCAGGGTGACTGCAGATAAGCCACTTGTGTGGTCTGTGCTTCAGCTTTCCCATTTGTCCATGCAGATGATAAGCCTGACCTCTGTAGAAACCACTGTAAGAGACTGATGAACAGTGCTGCAGAGCAGCTGGGTGGTATTACTGCTACACATCACAGATAATTTTTTTTGCCTGAGAATTTGAAAGGTTTGGGACTGCAGACTAATGCACCTGCACTGGTTGTTTATTTGGGTTTGGTATACATTTATTTTAGAGTAGAGAAAGGTGATCCTCTGGGGGCACTTAAAGTGGCTTGAGTGGAGGATCATGAATTTTTCCCTTGAGATCCTTAGTGCCTGAGAGCTCCTCACCTGCCAGAATGTCCTCTTTGCCTGCTGGGAAGGAATAGGAATTTACTGGTTGGTGTGTAGTACTCTGAAGAATTTTAAGCCAATTTCTTATACTTAACAAGTATTAGAAAACAAAAATGCATATGCTCGTGGTTTTTAAGACAGACTGGCTACAAGGAAGGGATGCATATAATTAAGTTAATAAAATGTCATTCTGAAAGTTTCTTGTGCTAAAGGGGGGTCCTCTAAAGCACTGGTGAATGGGGGAGAGGGAAAGGTGGTTGTGCCTAATCTGTGGAAATTTATGTAATTTTACTGTAGTTATCCATGAATGGATAGGCAGGATGACATTTATTCACAGAGAACAGTTTTGTTAATGCATCATATGACTGCATGTTGGTGGAGTTGGGATTTGGCCAGTTCTTGCAATGAAATACTGTCTCATCATGGTTTATTTCTCCTTCATGCTTCTGTGGGAAAGAGTAGTGCTCATACCAATAGAGGACAGCCTGCAAAAATGGCACCAGGGCTGTGCTTCAGAGGCTTGTTTACATTGGAACATCCTATAGGTTACATCAGTCATCATAGCAGTGCTACTGCCGTATGGTTGTTCCTGTTCCAGAAAGCATTTGTTTGTTTCTTACTACACGTCTAGAAGTTCAAAATAAACTGAAAAAATTACTTATACAAAAAAATATATCTTCTACTAATGTGACATTTGAAATTCATTGCTTTAGATTTAGCATATTTTTCTCGTTAAAAAAGGCCCAAACTTGGCATAGATTGTCTTAAATGCTTTTAAGAATTGTGAAGAGATTTCAGTGTTGTTCATTCCAAAACAGGATTAATGCTGAAATTGTTTTATATATGTTAGCAAGTTTTAACACCTAAGCTGTTACAATATCAGTAAAAATCTTCCATACCTATTACAAAGACTGTATTGAGCCTCAACAGAAAGAGTAAGAAATTTAATCTTTTACTTTGACTTTCCCTTTTGGAAGAAACAGGCCTGAGCCATTAAATGGAATATCCAGGGAAAGATGTTTATATAACCTTAAGAAAGAGAAATTGCTTCAGAAAAGTGCAATGTTACCAGGGATAGCACATGCTAAGTGAGAGGTGCAGAGCAACATGATAACCTGGAAGACGGAGTCATAAAGCCAAGCACTCAGAGTGGTTTGCAAGTGAGTAGAGAAGTTACATATAAGGTAGCTAGAAAGGCAGTGAGGACAGTGGGATGGAGAGTTGTTTTGTGGTGAAATGAGAAGGAAAGCAGGTGAATTCTGTGCTGGTGGTTTGAGGAAGGATGAGGGGTTTGGAAAGACTGGTCATATTTTGGAGTAGTTACTTCCACAGTACATTTAAATGGAGTTTTAAGCTGATACTCTTGCACCTGTATAGTGCAAACTGTAGTGTACAGCATACCCTCCTGTCACTGATTCCCCTCCCTTACTGTAACTGAGGTAGGTTGGACCAAGGAAGAGATAGGAACTACCAAAAAATACTTTTTTTTTTTTTTACCAGAATATCAAATTGTACTTTGAAATGGTAAATCCCATTTCACAGAATGTAGTACTGGATGACAAATGCTACAAGCACATGACATGAAGTGCTGAGCTGCTACATATTCCCTCTGTTGGCTCAGATTTGATCAGCTGTTTTGGAAAGTGCAAGGTCTGTGGTAGACTGGGCATCACCTGTTGCTGCCATGCTAGTTTTTGGCTGCAGGCAGGGGGACGATATTAATCTGATGTGAGCACTGTGGCACGCGTCTGGATTAACTCAACAGAAATGCAATCACGTGTTAAAATATGTGCTGCTGGGTATTTTGGCAGCACAGACCTGTGTGATGAGACTGCAGGTGGTGGGAGCAGCTGCCTCATCAACCTCTGCTGAGGTGGGGGTGCTGTCAGCCAGAGGCAGAACAGGCTTTTGAAGCACACTAAGATATGATTGCTCATAGCTTTGTCTGCTTTTCTTCAGTTATTTGATTCACCTGCTGGCATGGGCTTAAGAGGCTTGCAGAAGCATGGTCAGTGCTTCAGGTGCAAACTGATTAGCTGAAGATAAAAAACCCTTTGTAAATGTGTCCTAAAACCGCGACTTTCGAGTCTTTTAAACTTTTCAGTACAGGAGCAGGTTTTTGTACAGCAAATCTACATATTGTGTTGCCTTTTTGAGGGTTTTCTGAGAATTATTCACTGGGTGCCAGCATTCCTCTGACAGCAGGATGGGAAGCAGTACTTTGCCAACATGAGGCCTTATTCCCTGAGCACCTGCTTTCCCTTTGCTTGCTCCTCTTCTGTCGCTTTTGACTGCACCAGGTCCCAGTCATGCTAGGTGGTCCCAAATGTTCGCTCTTTGTAGTGCTTTGGGTTTTTTCTCCACAGCAGATCCAAAAGTAGGACTGTTTAACAGAATTTCCAAAGTACTGTCCACTCTTCCAGCCTCCACTGAGAACAAATGTTTCTGTGATGTGGCTTCACATCCCATTCTGGCTTCCTAGTACAATTTTCTCCACCTTTCTAACGTAGCAAATTGCACCGTGCGTGTTTGTGTTTCTCGAGAGGCTGCTGCCGGCGATGTCACAGCAGTGGCAATCTCTACCTACTGCTTTCCTGGACATCCTACGCCTTCCGCGCTGCCCGGGAGCGCGGCGGCGGCGGCCGCGACCGTGCCGGGCAACACCGGGCCGCGGCGGCAGTACCGCCGGTCCCCGCGGCCGCGCTGCCGGGCGCGGGGAAGCCCTCGCCACGTGTCTCGGTGCAGGCGCGGCTGCCGCGGCTGCGGGACCCCGGCCCGAGCCCTCCCCGCCGCGCTCCCGGCGGGCGGGGCCCCGGGCCCCTCCCCCGCTCCGTCCGTCCCTCCCTCCCCGCGGAAGATGGCGGCCGGGCAGCGCGGCGGCGGCGGCGGCTCCCCCAGCGGCCGGACGGACGCGCAGCGCCCCGGAGCCGGCGGGCCGCGACCGGCCTGAGCGCTGCTCGCGGCGCCGGGGGACGCCCGTCCGCTCTCCCTCCGGGAGCCGTGCCGTGCCCGCCCGGCGGGGCCTTCTTGCGGCAGGTGAGGTGGAGGAGGAGGGCAGCGCGGTGGTGGCGGCCCGGCCCAGTCTGGTCCGGCTCGGAGGGCGGCGGGGCAGAGCGAGCGGCGCCGGCGGGGCCGGGGGAAGTTGTGCCGGCCGGGGGTGACGGTCACGGGTGGGGGGCAGTCTGTGAGGAGCGGCCGGGGCGTGGGAGGAGGCGGGGGGGCCGAGCCGGGGCAGGCGGTGCGGAGGGCGCTACCCTCCGCCCCGGAGCCACCTGTGCGGCCGGGGGCCCCCGCCGGGAGTCCACTTTGGGGGGCCCGTGCCCCAGCATGGTGCTCCGTTGCCGGCCATGCCCGGGGCCGAAGGTTTTGCAGCACTGTTCGGCTGCTTTTGGCGGGCGCCGGGCCCCCGACATGCGGCTCGGAGCGGCAACTCCTGTCCGTCCCATCGCGGCTGCCGCCCCTCAGAGCACCCTGTGCTCCGGCCGCCGGCGGGGAGCGGGGTCCTGGGCCGGAGCTGCCCTCCCGGCCTCACTCCAGCTTTGTTTACCCCACGGCGTCGTGTTGCGGGCGGCGAGGTTGCTGAGTACGGCGGGACCGGCGCCGAAGTAGTCGGCGTGCACCGGGGCAGAGGATGCTTCTGTCCCCATGGTGAGGCTGCGGCTGCACTGCCCGTGCTGCACACGCTGCTGTCTGGGGGCTGCGCTCAGAGCAGGCCAGCCGCGGGTACAGTTGTGGTACCATAAAGACACAACAAAAATTACGTAGGGAAAGCTGATGGAACGTGAGGAATCGTTCCGGTAGTATTTCCCATCATATTTTGGTTGTTAAAACATTTTTGCAGAGTTAAAGGGCTATATAAAAGCACGAGACATCCCTGTTTGCTTATGCAAGTGTGAGTAAACTGTGTTGCCTGAATTAGAAGTGAGCAAATGTCACACATCTGAATTCAGCCACAAGTTAATGCTACTCCACACTGGGATTCTTTGTGACCAGTCTTTTCAAAGAAGTATTCACTGTTGTTAATTGTATGTACATTTCTCGTTAGGAAGTGTAGCTTTGTCCTTTGTGGCAGAGGTAAACTAGAAACTTCTGATGAATTTTTCAGGTTATGTGCAGTCAATTATCTGTGGTAATTGGGCTGGGAAATTTTGAATGATGGCAGTATGGAGGGACACATGTACAAAAGCACCCGAAGAGTCAGAAAAAATTAGAAGCTTAGTATCAGCCCCAAGAGTTTATTGGCCTGGGTGCCCACACGTGCTGACATTGCCCATGTGAGGTGGCTCTGCACCCACACGGTGATCCCAGAGCCGAGCCCTGTAGAGCTGCTGCACAAAGACACCTGAGGCGCTCCATCCACGGTCGGTTTGTGCAGCGTTTCTGCATTGGGCTTGTCAGTGCAGCTGTTTTCATGGTACTGAGATCACTGATATGCTGACAGAATGGACATAGAAAGGCGTTTTAGTTTGTTCTTCAGCCTGCACAAAAGTGATTGTGGTGTGTTGAGATTGTTGGTTCCAAAACCAGCCTGACTCCATTAGACCAGTTTCGAGCCAGTAGAAAACCTCTGTGCTTAAATCTGGCAACCAGCATAAAATGGTCTAAAAACTTTCTGTTGTCAGCAGCTGTGAACGAGTATGTATCTCTTGCAGTTATTATCTTGTCCAGTTGCTGCTTTCTTCTTAAATTTTTATTCCTTATCCCAAGTTCCTCTTTTTGTTTGTTCTTCCCTTTTGGTTTTTGTTTTCCCCTAAGCACATGGTACTGTTTTCCTTGTTGCTTCTTGAACATGGTTTCCTTAATGGGTCTTTTCTTCTTCTGTTTCAGTATTTCTTCAGCCTTTGTAAAACTGCTTTTTTGCATGTATATATGAACTATGAAGAACTGGAATTTTAAAAAAGGGTGCAGCTCAGGATGAGCTGAGAGCAAGGACACAGAGCAGGAGTAGTGGTACATCTGTCCATGTCAAAATTTTTGCTCCAGTTGCAGAAATGACTTTAGCTTGTGGGTATGGGTTCTCAGACTGGGTGTCAGAATGGAGAGTGGGGGCCCATCTGGCAGCAAAATGGGATTGTGATACAGAAAAATTGAGAGTCAGTGTCTTGAGTTATGGCATAGTATGTGCAATTGTTTATCAGGACATGAGCATGTGCCTGGGCAAGCTGTGTGTCTCCCAGCAGTGTCTAGTAGTGCAGTGATGGTGGGATCTGCTGCATGGATTTTGCATAAGGCATGTTTTACCGTTGTGATGCCTAACCTTTGGTCTGATCTGCATCAGAATTCATGTAGGGGCCTGGTAAAAATAGCTTGAGCCTAGTTTTGTATTTACATTTATAATTCCATGTTTATTCTTTTAAAAAAATGCGGGAAGGGGAAATAACCAAATGCAGCTGAGCTTTCGATATGTCCTGAACCACAGCCTATCTCCCCATCACTGAGCCTTGTTTCAGAGGATTGAATGACTGTCTCAAATCTCTCTGTGGTATATCTGGAATATGTGGTGATTCTCTGAGCAGAGCTGCACAGATAAGATAATCCGTTTCATTTTAATTGGCAGAGTTGTTTACACATGATCTCTTGCTCATTTTCCTCTTTTAAAGGAATGCATATCTATCCCTGATTATAGCTCGGGTCAAAATCCCTCAGCACTTGTAGCAAATCTCCTTTAATTGGTCTCATTTAGCTCTCATAAGGTTGTGTTTTAATTCTCACTCTTCTGAATCCTTTTCCCCAATCTGTAATGTAATTTATTACAGGATACTTTATAGACAAGGGAGCAGCCTCTGGCTGTCAGCAACCTTTGCAGTGTATCAAATTTCCAGCTCAACAGGCAGCTGCAGTGGAGTTTGTGGGTGTAAGGCAGTGATGCTGCTGCAGCAGCACACAGGCAAATCAGTGGTGGCGGCGGCACTGGGCATGAGTGCTGGGTCTGTCCTGGATTCTGGAGATAATTGGGGTGGATGCTTGTGTTTGCTGTCTCTGATTCTCTAGTCTTATTGTTGCTTTGGTGATGAAGGGGTCTTTGAGTTCAATTTTTTTCCATTTTAGCTGTCTTTCCAATCTGTGCGTTTCAAGGCAAATACATCCAAGCTGCTGATGTTGTCTGATGACAGGTTTTGAGCAGCACAGGAGTGGTGGAAGGCTAGTCCTGGGAGCATATTTTTAGAAGGCCCAAAGCAACATCAGCTGTCTGTAGAAAATTCCCCGTGACTTTGCTGAACACGGTTGCTTTGCTTAATTGAACATAATGCAAAGAGGTGAAGCTCTGCATTTCATTATGCCTGCGCTGAGGCGCTTCACCTCTGGCCTGTAATGGCACTGTGTGCTGGTGCAGCTCCTGCCTGATCTCTGGGTGTTCTGACATCAGCTCTGAAAGTCTCAGAGGCTGGGTTTTATTTTTCTTTTTTTTTGAGCTGGGCTCCCTACCTTTACACTGACAATTTTCCCACTACAGCAGAATCAGAAGGGACTATGTGCCTCTGCTTCAGCCACTGGAGATGCCAGGCTGTGTGGTGCAGCAGTGAAGGTACAGACAGACCTTTTGCTTTGCTGATCCTGCTCCGGAAGCAGGAATCTCCAGGAGATCTGTGGAGCACAGCTGTATCTTAAATCACCACTGAAAGATTTACTGGAGTGTACAGATGAGAGCCCTACCTGTTTTTCCTGAATAGTGATATTTGAAGGTCTTTGTCCTCTGGCAGTTGCTGTTTGGGGACTATTTTTCAATATAGACCCATATCCTGAAAGGAAATTATATAGATCACTAGACTCAATCCATATGTTACTCTGTTAAAAATGCAGTAGGACTCTCTAGACACGAGTGATGAATTAATCTTCTGCACCAGGAAGATACCCTCCATCATGTTCTTGCCTGCTCTAATATATTTAGTAAGCTGATTTAGCAATGAATGTGAGGTTTTTTTATAAGACTGTAAGGGCAGTTCGGACCTTCTCAAAATATTTGTGGCTTACGCTGGCCAGCGTCACAAGATCTGTTTTCACAGAAGTGGGATTTGCTGTTTGCTTATTTTTTAAAGCTGCCCAAACTCTTCAAACAAGGAGAGGGATGGGCACATGCTCTCTCTACAGACTCAGCCTGCTTTTAAATTTGTCAAGCAAAATAAGAAAGGATAGCTTCATGCAGCACTTGCTTATGTACTAGCAACACCAAGAAGGTGTTCGGAAATACCTGTCTCTTCCAAATGTGTTTGTAGCTGTGTTTAACCGCAGCTGTTCTTCCTGCTGGGGTTGCAGACATGGAGTATCAACAGTGCTTGCACCTCCTCTCAGGCTGAAACGTTACCACCTTAACTTAGCCTATAATAGTGCCCTCTTCCTTTCCATTAAGTGAATTTAGTATTTTTCATTAAATACAAATTATGAAGTTATGCATTAAAAGTAACAGCGATCAGATACCAACATTCATATGTTTTCCCCAGAATCAAAGGAGGTTGAAAAAGGAGAGATACATTTTGTCCTTTGCTCAGTGTACAGGGCTTGTGCAGGTCCTAGTGCTGGTCCCTGTACTCTGGGTGTCTCACGCTGCACTTAACATCTACAGCGTTTTGTTACGTGTTTTGAGTGTGGAATGGAAATGAGGGAGTGTGATCCAGAGTTTGGTGGGCTGCAGTTGTGCTGTGCCTGATCTGTTTTCTCTCAACACTGCAGTGCATTATTCTGATTTTTTTTTTTTTTTCCCTTTGGAAATATCTCCATTAGTAGAAAAGATTGTCTAGGACATTGTCTGTAAAGGAAGAGACAGCAGAGTCTGTCCCCTCCTCTCCTACCTTCCCATCCCGGTACAGTAACTCACAAGAGGAGGCTTGCCTAGAGCAGGTTGCCTCCTCAGGGAGGGTTTCTGCAATGGGGGAGAGAGTAGGTAATAAAGCTGCATGTTTCAGATGGCACACCAACAAGTTGTGGCCCTCTCCAGAGCCAGGGGTCTCTGCTGCTTTTATTTATTGACGTATATTTTTTCTATGTATTCAGTTGTTGGATTGGGAGCTGGGTTGGCATAACTGATGCAAGAGGGAAGGAGGAAAGAGGGACAGCAAAATGACAATTTTATCCCTTCTTAATCTCTTTTTGCAGTTCTGGTCTGCCATCTGGTCAGTCTCTTTGAAAGCATACAACCCCAGCACCCTGCCTTTTCTCTTCTCTTTGTTTCTTCAGTCTCCTACATCCTTCAGTTCTGTGTTAGGAACTCTCCAAGAATATTACACTCCTTTGAGTGGTTTGTGTTGGGAGGCTCCTGTGTCAGGTCCATTAGATATGTGACAGAGCAACTTGTTTTCCTTTGATCGTGTTTAGTTTTACGGTTCCAGATGATTCCATTAGCCTAATATTTTATTGGTCTTTAAGCTTGTCTCTAATTAATGCTAATTTGCTTGGCAGTACTTCTGAAGTAAAATCAGAGCTTGCATGTGGGTTTTTAGAGCTCTTCAACAGATCTTAACTCTTACATTTTCAATCACTTTGGTATTAATTCCTCAAAGGAAACATTGGGAATGACAAAGTGTAATGATAGGCCTTAGCTGTGGTACATTGTGAGTAGTAGAGCTCAATTTAGGAAAGCAGAGAAGCTTGAGATTTACTTCAGAAAGGTTAGAAGAACCACAGAACATTTACAAATGTCTATTTTTGTTTTAAGAACCTCTTACTGAATGACTTTGCATTAGCTCTCTAGCCCTTACTGGTACTTTAGAGTGAATGGAAAATTTTGTATCATAAAGGGCTTTTAAAACAGTCAGTTCTGGCTTCTCTTCGATGATGAGAGTTGGACTCATCTGATTACATGTGAAGGTATAGTGTGTAAATACAGCTGAAGTGTCCACATCTGAGCCGGGCACTGTAAGTTCCCTTTATATTAAGGGTATGTTAGGACACTGCTCTTTTCTAAATCTATCCTAAAGGAGGTGGCCACATTTGTTGAGGTGAATCACCTGCTGGAAGTTCTTTTTTGTTTTTCCACTGAATATATTAAAAACTGAGAATGTCACTCCAGATGTAGAGAATGTCAGAGGGATAAGTATCTGAGCAGAAGGTAAGTTGAACACCTTCCAGAGTAACAACTAACTTGCTCCTAATCCTGGACTGCTTTTCAGTGTAGCACTTTTAATATCTTCACTATTACTTATGTAAATTTGTCTCTTCTGATCTTAACTACCTTTCCCATATTTAGAACATCTTTTCTGTACATTTTTCTTCTTAAGCTAGTGCTCAGGTAGGGATTCTGTGCCACTCACACTTCAGGCTGAAAGCTTTTGCAAGTGCTGGCTGTTACGGCTTGTTCTGCAACTGTCAATTGTCTTTGCCCTTGCCTCTGTGATTAAGTTGTTTAACAGCCTGGGTTCCATTGGAAGTGGTAACCAGGACCTTACTGTGGTCCCGGGACAGCCATGCCTGTCCCAGAGAAGTCAGACCAAGTCATGGGTGAGTCTTTGTTCCATCCAAAACCTAGCTGTAGAGATCGTAGTTGACTCTGTAGGCAAGGAGAATGTCAAAATGTCAGGTACTGGACTATGATTTTTTTTTCTTTAAAGAGACAGGCTTCTCTTCTGCACAGTCTAGGTTTTGCACTGCTGAAAGCTTAACTTTGAACAAATGGTGAGGTCAGGTTTGGAGTGGCCCAACACAGTGGCACATTGCATGATTGAGATGAATAATGTAATTTCACAGCAAGTTGAATACCTCTTAATATTTAACAGCCCAAGATGAACAAGGAGCACAGCAAGACTGGGAACTCTTGTGCAATCTAATAAAAGGCAGAAATTTTCAGTGGAGAAAAGTTTGGTGTTTTGCCTGACCCCTTAAAATGTCATCCTCTTGAATCTGTCATCACCCGTGTCTTGTTTGTGTTTCTTTTCTGGAAATCACCTGTGTAGGTCTGTTTCAAGTGTTGAGATGTCTTTGAAGTGGCATCCTTTGTCTCAGCAATGGAGCTACAGAACTGAAATCATCATCACCTAACTGTTGGAAAACTGCTTGTCCTTCCAGTTATTGAGGGCTGCAGAGGTATTAAAAAGAGCAGACAAACTAGTGTAGACATTGCATCGATCAACACAGGGTGTCTGTGCGTGAGGACAGCTGCAGCTCCCTGTTTCATCAGCTGTGTGAATCCACTTTCAGGAGAACGATGTGAGCTATCGCAGTGTTAAACCTGCTTTTTCAGTGGAATAAAGTGGGATCCTGGCCCAATCCAGCAGCTGTGAAGAGGCAGATTCATTTCAGCATTGAAGCCTGGCATAAATTGCTAGTCTCCATGTCTGATCTATTGTCCAGAACACCTCTGAAACATCAAGCTTTCCCCTGCCCCCCATTTTGGTTACAAACAATGTATTTAATTTGTTACTTGTAATTTCATTGTTTTTGTTTTTAATTAAATGTGCTGGATTCACTCAGTGATAGTGAAGCTCAAAATGCATGTGCTTTACTTATGGCTGAGTCATAATCATCTTCCTTATAAACAGAGATCTGTCACTGTCTCCTGATTTAATTTTGTCTGGAGACTTCCATCTATATCCTTCCTTCATGTTCCTTTTTCTAGTCTGGTCACTTGTATCAAAGCATGATATGAATAAGCCTACTTTCCTGAGTGGAGGCTACTGTGAAAACGTGCTGTTATCATGTGTTCGCATCTTTAGTTTAGTATCCTGTAACTGTGCGTGGAACATGGTGTGTTTCCATGGCCCAAGTCCACGTAAACATACAAACACAAAGCTTTCTGCAGGAAAGCTTGCTTTGCCTCAAACAAAATATTGATGTTTGCCTTTCCTCATTGCATTACTTATAAATACAAATTCCTCACTAACCATACGTGATGCTTCAGTGCCTGTGGTAGCAGGCAGAGCTCAAAAGTTCTTTTTGGTCTTGCATTGTGTATGTGGGTAGGTTAAGAGCGAACTGGTGTTCCGGGATTGTCGTAATTGCAGTTGGTGTTGAACATAATGTTCCTCTGAGGTTGTTAACTCCCTTGCATGTTGTAGAGCTATGGTATAATTATTTTTATGTTAGTCCTAGCATTTTCCTATTGCTGAATGAAAACAGGGTTAAGATGCTCTTTGAACATACTCCTCTTGGTTTGCATTTAAACTGATACTACCACTGAGGAAAGCAGTCCAATCCTATAGTGGCTGTTCTCAGTATTGGCACAAGAACTCAGCAAGGAGGATCAGGAAACTGATGTGGAAATTAAAATAACAGAACAAAACAAACCTCCTTTCTTGCTATGTTACTGTTCTCCAGAAGGGAAAAATCTTATCAGTAAGAAACCCAGTCAGGCTCAAATACTGTACTGCTCTTGTATTGGCACATACGGTAGTGTCTTGAGGATAGGATGAATTGATGGCATGCCAGGGCAGCTGTCTTTGGAGGAGAGGAGTGACCACCTAAAGACATGCCAGATGGTCATCTAAGTACAATTTCACATGGTATAAGCTGAAGAGGAGTCTCATGCTACTTCTCTCTGCATCAGTCCTGCACAGTTTTTAAATCTAGGTTAGCCTTAACTAACAGTGGTTGTGAGAAACTCTGAAACAATGCTGGAAACAAGCAGCATGATAAGAGCCAAGCTGCATGCTCAGCAGATGGAGAGCCAGTGACTGCAGTCCTTCATGGCTGCCTGTTCTTTCCCACTTCTAATTGACACTGGATTAATTTTTATATTGCTGATTTCTTCTAGGGGAGGATTGAAGAAGTAATAGCAGTAGCAGTTCCTGAGGAAAATGGGTGCAGGGGAAGAGTGAAGTAGTCATTTTGATCAAGGTGCAGACCAGCCCTGGGGTCACAGGTTCTGCACTTTATTTTTTTTGCATCTGCTCCAAGACTTCCAAGCTTCTCTGCTGAGCAGTGCTGCATTATCTTTATGGTCCTATGCAATTTACCAGAAAGACATGACATGACATGTCATGTCAGAAAACTAGTTATGTTTCTATGGAATGGTTCTTGGGTTTGTTTTTTTTCATATCTTGTTTAAAAAAAAAAAAAAAAACCAAACCCAAACAAAGAAAAAATCAACCAAACAAAAGCAATGTTTCTGTGTTTTCCTCAACAATTTTTCCTAGCACCCTTGCACAGACAGTCTGTCCCATGATACTATTCTGGACAGATCTTTGAGGACTGAAACTGTTGGGAGTGCTCAGGCCCCTTCCCCTTCCTGCAATTACATCTTCCTGAAATGCATCCTGTGCAAGGGTGAAGATCAGCTGTAGGCAGTGCTGGGAGGCAAGGCAGTGGGAATTGACACAGTGTCTGCACTGGAAGCAGGGCTGTTCTTGAAGGGTATGTCTGTAAATGCTTTGGTCTTAAAGTATACTGAGTACTTTTAAAAATGAGCCAACTTAAAGAATAAATACACAGCCAAACATGTCTTCATACAGCTCTAGGGTGTAAACCACAAATGCAAGATTCTGGTTTTCCCTGTCATTAGGCTTTATCTGGAGAAAGCATTCAGTGGGGATACAGATATTGTTTGCACTTCGTGGCTTAGTGATTTAGAAACCCCGTGCATGATCTACCAGGATGGGACTGATAACACCAAACTTGAAAACGGGTGTTGAGAGAGCTGCTCGTTTTGTCCTGTCTTCACAACTCTTTCACACTGGTGTTACAGTCTCTAATACCAGCTCTCTGTTGGGATATGGTAACTGTTCCTGGGGCTGTGTGGAGTTCATCCTCATTTGCAGTCATGACCTTTTACCACGGTTGTCTTCCAGTGCAGCTATGAAACTGCTGACAGAGCTGGGGAGGTGGTTGCAAGGCTTGCGAGCACAAACGCCAGGACTTTCATGATAGCCAGAAAAACAAGAGGGAGCTTTCAGTAAAATGAAATGGGAATGACCTTGTATGCACAGACATTAGGATATAATACTCAAATCCTAAAATTTAAATTTCCTAATTATCCTTAGGTAATACTTCTTTAGAAAATCTTATCTAGCTTGCTTCCATCTGTCTTGAAGGAAAAGGAAGGAGATGCAGGAAGAAATGTTAGGGTGGGGTTCTTTTTTTGTGTAAAGTTATGGGAACAAGCTGGCTACTGCAGTGAAATCCATCCTGTGAATATGAGGAGACTTCTTATCCCTTTTTTCTGCTTGTAAGGCTGGCTTCACTGAGACTGCAGAAATCAGTGTGGAGTACAAGAAAAGAAAGTAGAAATGGGTTTTGACTAATACTGATCTGCATCTAGCTTTGTGTTGGTAGTACTGGTGCAGAAGATTATTTGTCCTATCGCTGTCACTCAAGATCATCTTAAACAGTAATGAGAAAGTGTCACAGAAAAGTTCTTAGAAATGTTGGTTAATTTTTGTTGGGTTTGGAAATTACAAATTCTAGGAAGCAGTACTTGAGAGCAGTGAGTTGCAATACTTTTTCCCCTGTTACAGTTGCTGAGGTATGCTGTCTCTCTCCTGGGGAGCAAGTCATACAATGCATTTTTTTGGCTTGGCAAGCTTCTTGCACGAGCTCAGCATTGCCATTACACTGCTAGCACAGCATAGTTATGCTTCAAATGTACTAGCTGCAGAGGCTGTACATGACTACTGACTTTTTTGAGTGCTACCATATTCAGTGTTCAGCTTGCGGCCCTTTATTAAAGGGGTCTCATTGGCAGTGCCAAGTGCTTTAAAAATTCTGTGCCCATTTAATGTAGCTCATATTGGGCATGACTAATCACTGCTAGGGCTTAAAACCTTTGCTGTATCTGGGAGCAGGTAGCTATAATACAGAGGAATCCCCTTTCTTTTCCTTCTTCAGTAAAAGCTCTTTCTTAATATAAAGGTCCAGTTGCTGCTGTTTCTTGTACAGTGTGCAAAGCACAGCAGTATGTGGGCAGCAAACTAATGCAAAGTGTTCTCCTGTCTAGTGTTTCATTGGTCCTTCTGCCTGAGGCTTTGCAACCTTGGTCTTTTTTAGTTAAAATCTTTAAACAATGGATTATCTGTTTTCAAAGGCTTTAGAGGATTTGAAATAGCAGTCACCCTTAGGCATTTGGCTCAAGATTACAGCAATAAATACATTCATCACAGCCCCCTGGCCCTTCTAAGAGCCAGGCAGTCATAAGATTACCTCTGCCATATTCCTCTGCTTCTAACTCCAGTGAAGTGTGTCACGCTGTTAAGAATTCGAGGTAAGCCCTGTTCTTCCTGAGCATTTGCACTCAGATGGTTTGTAAGAAGAGGGGGGAGCTGTGTGTGGTGAGGTTGAGAGCACCTGCAATAGGCAGACTTCATTCTTGCTGCAATGTTGGCTTTTACAGCATTACCAATTTGTATTTTCCAGGAGATCAGAAACCTTTTTGGAAAGCCTGGTTTGCTTTTTTCCCCCCAAGGTCCAGCAGTCTGAAAATTTCAAAAGGCTTTAAAATTTTAACATTGGAATGTAATTTTAATCAATATTGACATTTCCGATCTTTGTGTGCCAGCTGCTGTTCTTCTGAATGATGTTTCTGGGACTGGAAGGCCCCGTGCCAGAGATTACAAACCAATTGCCACACAGTTGTGATATCTGACGTGGCAATTTCTGTACGAGTGCTTCCTGATTGCACTGTTTAAAGAGTCAAGTAATGTTTTATTCTGTTGCTGTGAAATCTAAAGTAGTTTACAGATATCGGATGTTCCGCTGTGTTGCTTTGGAGAAAGATGCCAGCTTTCAGAAGGAGACCCAAAAGTCAGTTCTAGTAAAAAGCTACATTTTCTAAAGCATTTTATTTCTGAGTAGAAGAGCTGTTTGTTTTGTGACTTTACACGGGCTGTGCTTTGCACAGTGGGGCTTACTTCTTCTAAAGAGAAGCTGTATCTCAGGAAAGTTCATTGCATAGAGAGATCTGTGATGTCTGTATATCTGTGAAGATTTCGCTCTTAACAGCTTCTGTTGATTTTCACCAAGTGCTATTTCCCAGCCCTGAGCTGTTATCACACCACGTCACATTGCTCATCACAATTAAATAATTTGTGCTGGTTGGCCACTGGCTTTATCAAAAGACTCTCCCAACACAGGTATGCAAATTGCAAAGAGAAAATTGGATTCTCTTTGGCTTTTGTACTTTGCTTCATTTTATTTTTTCTTTCCAGCAAGTAAATAATGATAAACATTTATTAAACTACACTGTATGCTTTCAAAGTTTATAACACACATTACCTTTGCCTTGGGAAACTTCCATCTTACTTTTCAGCAAAAGGTGACAGTATTTAAAATATTTGTAAATAGAGCGAGTCAGCTTCAGCACTTTGTCACATAAATTTTTATCAAAAGATGGTGGAAGCATGGAGTCTTTGGGGGGCTAGTACATGCAATGTTTGCAGCATTTCTTTACTGTAGCTTTAGTCTTTACCACCCTTCCTTAATTCCCTTTCCAGGGAAAAGTAGTCTCTTTTTTTTTTTTTTAGTAGGTGGATAAGAATTGGTAACTTAACTGAGCAGTGTATCAGGTTTGTCTTTGCCATAGAGTATCTTGGGATGGAGGCTGGGGTCATTTTTTAATATAGATAATGAACATAAACTATAGTGAACATGAATATCTGTTACTGTGGTTTTGACTATCAAAAAGAATAGAAGTATATATACAAAATATATGTAATATGTGGTTACTGGTATTGGCATTACACCTAGAATGCTCTTTTGTGCTCCCATGAGAATTAACTGAGAGATACAATGTCAAGGGAATAGCTATGTCTTTAGTACGCTAAAGACTTTGTAGGACTGGTTAGAAATGCTGAAGATGCCAGCACCACGGGGCATGTGTGAGCCTGGGTCTGAGCCTGATGTCTCCCCTGGATTGCTGATCCATGCCTGTTGAATATGGTCAGCACTGGAGCTGTACCAGAACTGAGAAGCTGTCCTGTAGGCTGCACTCTGCAGTTTCTGTATAGAGGGGAGAGGAGGGAACTCCTGTGCTGGGATATCCCAGTGTTGTGAACTGGAGCAGGCCAGCATACAGACTGATGGTTAAAGGAGATGGAAGCTGAAGCTTCTAGGCTGTGGGAACTATGGCTGTTGAAAAAAGATTGCAGAACCACAAAATAGTTGGAAGGGACCCACAAGCATCATCACATCCAGCTCTTAAGTGAATGGCCCGTAGGGGGATCACAACCTTGTTCTTAGCGCCATGCTCCATCCAATGGAGCTAATCTCAGTCTGATTTGAGGAACTGGGGTTCATAGAAATGGGTTTCTATGAACTGGGGTTCATAGAAATGGTGGGTGTGCTGAGGTGCTACTAGGTTTTTGGGTGCTAATGAAATGGAAAATACTGCATCAGGTGGGTACTGCATCTGTCAGCTTGTGTTGCCAAAAGAGAAACGTTAGACAGGGAATTGACAGATGACCAGCAAGGATGGGCAAGCGTGGCATGAGGAACATGAGAAGGTTAGATGGGAAGGACGGGTTTTGGAGGAGAAAGGAAGATGAAATAGCTAAGCTACAGATAGCAAGAAGCAGATATAAAGCTTTGTAGCATCTTCCTGTGCCTTGGATGGATTCTAGGTCTCTGAATCTGAAGACCTGGCTGTCAGAAAATACCTAAAACCTTTTGGCAATGCTGCTTCAGTTCCATAGTTCTTCCATCCTGAGAAAAACCACCTATAGTTGCTATAACTATAACTTATAGTTAGCTCAAGATGCCCCTGTGGCTTATCAGATGATTGCTCAGCCCATGTGATACCAGTGGGATGCTTGTGTAGTGGAGTTTGTCATTTAAGATTTTGCTTTAACATTGGAACTGTAGACACAGTTGGAGAAGAGACCTACATGGAGGCATGTGTATGGATGTACTCCGCTACGTTCAGAAGGTTGTGAGGACAAACACTCATAACATAGAACATATCAGAATGAGTTTTGTTTGAGCAACTTTGATATGTCCCTCTTATATAAAACAAGTTCTAACATGCACGAATCATAAAAATACAGTGGAAAAATTTAATTTTTCAGAAGTTGTTTTAATTCTACCATCTATATGTGCTTTATTGTAATTACTGTAAGGAAGAAAGCATGCTACAGATTGAGGATTACTTTCTATCTCCTGGTATTAATTGACCTTTTGGAAATCAACAGTGTGAGTAAGCATTGTTTATGTATTACTTCTTGTTGGTGTTTAAGAGTGGTATGTGCAGTTTGCAGCTTTAAAATACTCTGTCTTGGGAGCTGAGCTTGCTCAGACTTTTTTCCCTGCCTTTGGGAAATAATGAGTTGGAAAAAAAAGTTGTACCTTGAGTTACTTCCTGTATTTTGTCCTTTGGTCTTCTCTTCTGTGACAACAGCATCAGTGTTTTGGCCTAAATGGTAGTGAGGCTTTGCTAGAGTGTGGGGAGAAAAATAAAGTGAACACTTGTAGGGGAAAAGGAAGCGGAGAAGTTGAGGGTGGGCGATTCTGTGAAGCGCTTAATATAGAGCTATGAGTCAGCAGTTTCCTTTTGCAGTCATCTTGTCCAGATGGGGTATTTTCTTTTACCTTATCAAGCCAGCCTTTTTTTCTATCCTGATTCTATACGGGAAAAAAAGCCTGCAAGAATAACATGCAGTGGCACAGATGGTTTTTTTAGGTCATGGAACTCAGAGCAAGGTGACAGGCAAGAATCCACTGTGGGAGAGCAGATCCCACAGATGGAAGGATAAGTGATGGTCAGATCCCTCTCCTAATTCGTCTCCATTTCCTAGCAGCCCAAATCATTGAGCACCTTGCATTTGTGTTGCCTGTGAAGAAGTGTGCAGTTCCGAAATATGTTCTAACATAATAACTAATAAGCAAAGTCTGTAGACAAAACAAGTTATTGTGAGTGAATGAGAGGAAATCTTTTTAGACTCAAAAGTGAAGCAATAGTTAGAGAGGTATGGCTCCCGTTTCATCCCAGTGGCATATTATCAAAGAGTAATTTCACTAGGTACACTGTTTAAAGTTTCCTTTAGAAGGGAAAAGACTATTACTTTACTATTGTTTTCTACATAAAGAATTCAACATTATTTTCCAGGAGAATTGCTTCCTTTGTAATTAATGTGTGTAGATATTTAAATCTGGGGGCTCTTAGTGGAGTTGCTGTCTTTTCTGTAGACTTGCGTATCTTTTGTTGCATTAGTATTTGTTTTGCAGTTGATGATTCAGCTGAGCAGTCCTGTGGTCTGGTACTTCATTCTTGAGCAGTTCTGAACAAGAATATCTGTGTGGTCAGTGGTTCCAGGTACTATAACTAAAGCAGACCCATTTTTCCATATTACCTAGTTAAAATCCACATCTTCACATTGAATAGACTAAAGAAGTTAACGGTAAGTTGATCACTATGTTTAAAAAAAAAAAGCTTCACCTCTGCGCTGTTACAAGGCCAGCTTGTTGTAACGCTGCTGCTGACAACCTGCATGCAAATTTTGTGATGTGTGCCTCTTCGGTAACTTTGTTGAAATTCTTTATTTGGAGTAGTCAGCATACAGATTGAACAAGAAGTATAGGATGCAGCAAATGCTGGTGTTACTGCCTGCTGACCTGTGGCTGGTGTGGGCTTCATTTCTGAGGGCTCTGCAGGGCTGGTTGTGAGCCACCTGCCCTTAGGGCTGGAGGGAGGGCTGGTGGTGGAGTGGGCATTAGATTTCCCAGAGCAGAAAGTTGGGTCAGGAGACAGTCACAGACTTCGCTGATGGATTTAAAAAAACAAACAGCAAGTCAGTCACCTTCTCCTACTTCTTCAGCAGCACTCAAAATGAAAAAGTCACTGCCTACATTTTTCTATGTTTAAGGACAAACTTACTGTGCAAGGTGTTGAGGATTGGGAGAGAAACTTAGGCAAAAGAGAGAAAATAAACGCAGAAAAGCCCTTTCTAAAATGTTTTTGAAAGGAGATCTTGGTTTGTGATTGACCTTTTCATTTTGCACCCAATGTTGAATTCAGCTGTTTTGAAGCTCTAGGTAGTTTGTCTGTGCTAGAAGTAATTTTTTGGGATCAAATGAAAAATGACATTTGCTTAAGGACTTTTGTGAAGTGCTCTTGCCTTTTATTTCGTCTGCATAACATACATCGGTGGAAGGTGCCTGTGGTATGCCTACTATAACCCTGCTCCTTGACTTCTTTATTAGCAAGGAAGTACTTTTATTTATTTGTTGGTACTATTTCAGGGAAAGGTGAACACAGGTGAATTCAGTAGAGCACAGATTACTCTGAAAATAGTTAAACTGAGTTTCCCATCATGGAAAGAGAGAAACAGGAGAGCAGTAGCTTATCTCCACAACAGGTCTTTGTCCTTTCAGTGTTCGTGGGTAGATCTCGTATCGTCGTTTGTTTTTTTTCACAAGACTTGATAAAATGCTGGTTCCCCAAGTAGGTGTCTCTGAATTGTGTCACAGATTCACTGGAAGGATGTGTGCAGTGAAAGGGGTAGCAGCAGATGTAGTGTCTGTGTCTGCTGCATCAGAGAGGGAATAGAGTCAGGCAAGTGGGACCATCTTCACTTACAGTCTGTGTTGACAAGGAGGAGATCAGTGAGTACCTATCATATTTAACTTCTTAGCATTAGGTAAACATGCCAAAAGTCTTGAAAAATGCTGTTTCACTGACATTTTGTTGTATGAACACTTTGAATGGCTCATCCAGACTGAATGCTCCTTGTCATAACCTCTCTCTAAAGTGCCAAAAGACCTTTTCTTGTACATCTGAAAAGCACAATGTCATCTCTACTTGGTTATTGCCAGCATCAAATTACTCGAAACCATTGCATGAGCTTTTTGTCATTTCAGAATTAGTGGTGATCTCATCATTAGGCCTATCAGAGACATCCTTTAATATTTTAAAAACTGTTGAATCATCTGGAGTTGTTCTTCCAATAAATGGAGAGATTATTTTACCCAAGTAGAACCCTGATGGCTAACATCAGGGAGATAGTAGGTCTCTTTAGCCGTACTTAGATATCCATCCATGTTTTCCAATTGTCAATACAAGAAAAGCTGAAATCAGGTAAGAGTACATCTGAAGATGGATAGCAAGATATTTAATCTATTTCAGGGACACCGTTAATTGCAGGAGATGAATTAATGGCTGTGTGAGGCTCTTTAATGGGGGAGAGGGTCACACAGTTCATATCCAGGTTTTCGATGATGGAGAGGAAGCCAGCCAGCACACTGATGGGGTTTAGCTTTTGCTGCTCTAAGTAGTTCTCGCCAGATCAGGACAGAAGGTCCAGTTCATGACAGTGAAAAGTATAAGGAAGTGCTTTACTCAGCTGCTCGAACAGTTTGTGGTGGATGAAGAGACCAAATTACTGTATTGTAATCTCAAGTAGGTTGTTCATTGTATTTCTTTCTTTCTGTCAATTAGTTGAGTAATCTCAGTAATCTTTATGTATTGTTTGGCTGGTTTTTATACGTGCTACCTCAGATTTCTGTAAAACAGCATCATGAGGACACCAGCTGCTTCAAACTTCACGTTCTGCAGGTAGGAATCACATATAAAGGCAAGTTCAAATGAACAGTACTCCAGTGAATGGCTGATTCATACAGCTGTTCAACCATCAAGGGAGGTGTGAATCTTTCTGGTATACCACAGTTGTGCTGACATGCTCAGAAAACTTTGTATTATCATCATTCCTCGTGGTAATGGTATTGCTGGTCCTCTTGTTTCTAGGCCTGGGTGTTGAGCTGTGAGGACGGTGCTCTGAGCTCTGCCCTTCAAGCCTTAGTGCAGGGGCACATAAAAGGTAATCCTGCTGTTAAGAAACATAATCTCAGGCAGAGAATGTGCAGTGCATGCGTTGTCAGTATCTTTCATACTGATTGCAGCATCTTTACAAATTACTGTGATTGCAGAGTCATTGCTATTTGTGAAATTGTTCCTCTATAAAAAAGATCTTGTGAAAGGGATATTGACAATTTTTTGTTTGAAGTAGTGGTTTAGTTAGAGATACCTTGCTGTCATCAGAAAGGGAAACTGTCAATAATACAATGAGAGTAACAAATGCAGTTCTGGTCAAAGGAAATATATTTCACTCAGTACATGAATTAGCGTGTGGAACGTATTGCTACAGTACATCATTGAGGGTAAAAATGTATAGGGTCAAAAATAAGCTGATATTTATGGGTCAGTTATATAGACAAATCCTGCAAATGAAACCAAACTTTTTAAGGTCTTCTGGACAGCTTCTTTGAGCTCAAGGGTGTCCGTAAGTGTAAAGAATAGTAAGAAGGACTGTTTTTCCTTACTCCTATTTTGCAAGTTTGTCTTTAGGACTTTCTTCTGCTAGTCTTTGAAATACCTGGAACTGGACAGTAGAAATGGTAGGAACTGATGTGAATGAGTTCTAGGCCAAATTCAGAATGAGTTTCTCATGTCTTGTATAATTTTGAAGTGTTGTAAATAACTATGATTCTTGTCAGATCACAAAGCAATTACAAATATCCCATTAAAAACAAGGTGTTAGATTATTACAGGAGTGATAAAATATTTGGTAGAAATGTGGTCTGCATTGCAGATAAACACTGAAAATTGGAGTTTTGATAGGACTGAGGAAAAATGTAGTTCAGGGGGGTTTTTTGTCCTCCTATTTTTTTGTGGTATGCTCAAGAGCTGTAACAGAGAGTAGACCTAGTTGTTACTTGGATGGATCACGCAATGGCACATCTTCAACTTGTTCTCAAATCATGTTCAATTTAAATGAAGTCCAGTGTTAGCTCGTTTTGGACAGAAGTCTGTGTGCTGTGGGGTTTGCCTAAACCTTTGTCCTTGTTGAGAAACTGAGGAGAGGTTACAGGCCTGTGCCAGTGCTCAACCCTTGCTCCACAGGAGTGTGGCTTATAAGTGAGCAGTTTCTGTGCTGGTCACAAACACAAAAGTATTTACAAAACAGTTGCTACCTCTCCTAGATGATTAGGCTTCTCTTTGGGGGTTTTTTGGGCAAAAAGGTAACATTCAGATCCTTATTGGTTCTGTTAGTCACAGTTCTTAAAAAATTCTCTTGCTTCATGTATTTGGAAACTGCAGTTTATGAACAGAAGGTCACATCTGTATCTGAAGGCCAAATTACTGATACTGTTTTAGGGAGTTATTGTTTGCTGCCCATTCAATCATCAAGTGCCAGTAAATTAATGATAGCAGTGTACTGCTGTTATAGCATGTTATCTTTTAGCTGTATAAAACCAGGAAGACTTGTCAGCAATAGAAGATCTGAAAAGAAATGGTTTAAACAATACAGGCATTATAATTTCGGGCATCTTTTTGCATTTGTGTGTCTGGCTTATGCTTTTTCACCTATATGCTGGCGTTTCTTGGCCTGAGCTCTGTTCCCTTTTTTGTTATGGTGTCAGATACTGGCCTCTCAGACAGGCATGACTGACCTGATGTGGTATCACAGTTCATAAATAGCCTTTGAAAATTAGGGCGTCATCCCAGTTAGGGCTGAGCTCTGTGTGTTGGAATTGCAGTGGTGGACCAGGACTGGCATGGTAAGGGATGCTGCTGCCAGGACCTGAGGTGCATTGGGGAGGGATTCATGGTCTCAGGCTTGGAATAGTGGAGGAGGGAATGGGAAAGAATAAAATGGGATGAGTGTATTTTAACTGATGTTTTCTGGTTTTTAGTTTTCCTCATTTACAAGTTCACTCAGTGCGTGTTGATTAGTTTTGATTCTTTGCTACCTCCTTGACTTGTATTATTTCAAAGTCCCAGTTGTTTGACATGTTAAAAGATTTTTGCATACAGGCTGCTGGAAGTACACAGTGCAAATGGGGAAAAGAGAAGCCTTTTCATAAGAGTCCAAACATTTATATGCCATACATTTAGATGCCAAAGGCACCTTTGTGTAACAGCTGTTACTTAAGAATGGCGTTTTTTATTATAATCCACTGGAGAGAAACTAATGCTATTGAAAAGTTACTGTTTTGTATAGATATGTGATATTTTTATATCTGTCCTCTTTTAGCGTATGGTTGTTGTGCACAGTGCTTTATTGCCATCTATGTCTTCTTGTCCCACCATTTTCCTTCATATCCTGTTTTTCCTTCTCAATGCTGAAGTCAAAATATATGCTGCTAAAACTAGGGATTCTCTTTTTTGTATCTTGGAGAATAAATTTGTGGTTGGAATTGTTTTCATCCAAGCTGAAATTCTTTCTGCTTTCCTGCAATTTCTTGGATGCTATAATTGAAAGGATGTTGGCCATGTATTAGTGCATATGTGGCTGAAAAGAGTATGTGGAAGTCAAAAGCTGATATTTTCTTTCCTTCTGTTTTTAAAGACAGAAACTAACTATAGTGAATGTTAAACAGATGGCCATGTTATTGCATAATAAATATTTGAAGAAAATTAAATTATGTCCTGCCTGTTTGCTGATGACAGTTCCAGCCCCCATAGTAACAGCAGTAATAATAATAATAGGAGGATTTACAGTGTATTTATTTTTTAATTCTCAAAGTGAGCTACCTAGCAAGGTCATTTAAGGAGATATTTTTTAATGTGGGAAAGATAAGTGATGTACTTGAGGTCATCCAGCATGTCAGAGAGTCTCTTGAAAGAGCATGCCAGCGTCCCCTTGACTTCCAGACAGTATGTTTCCATTTTAAACCATGCTGACTTGCAAATACATACTTGAGTACTTCCTACAGAACTCTGGTTTTTGATGTGTTTTTTTTCCTTAATTCCAACCTAATTGTTCATAAATGTTAAGTTGCCAAGAGGAGATAATAAAACAAGACTTGCATTCCTGTCCAGTGTACTTGAGCGAAAAAACCCCTGCACTGCAGGTCCTCCTGAGAGTTTTGTTGTGAAGAGATGGTGCTGGATGCCAGAGAGATGATGAAGACTTAGCTGAAATGAGGGGTTTTATTTATACAGCTGAGTTTCATCTTGTGATATTAATAGCATATAGTCATTTCTTTTGGATAGAGGGGATGGATACTGTATTTAGCAGAGGTTGGTGTGCTGCTCTTTCTGCCACGAGCCAGAAAATCCCATTGCCTTTAACCGTTCACATGCATTACCTGTCTTTACTGGCAGGAGTCTTCTGTAAGTCATTCTGATGTTGCAAGTTTGAAAGCTCTGTAAGAGATACAGGATGAGGACAAGAGCTGCAGTAGTTCACTTAAAGATGAGAAGACTGGACAGCAGATCAGGTTCATTGCAGCAACAAAGTTCATCTGGCCTATGGGCCTTCCCCTTTTCTCAGGATTCTGCAGATGTGCTGGAGGGCAGGTTGAGCAGTTTATGAACTGTCTCAATTACCCATTTCCTGCTAACTTTTACTGATACTTTTCCATCCTTGCCAAGTAATTATATCCCGTAATAGAAGTGGAACTGGTGCTTATTGCATGGTAATTTGCATGATGGGAGTAGTTTGTTGCTGTATTGCAGCAGAGCATGTAATCTGGTGGGTGAGTGGGATGGTTTTTGGATTTGTGGGGGTTTTTTTCCAATTGGTGGGGAAACAAGGCCTGGAATTCTTCACTGCCTCTATATAAATTTGTCATCTGTCCCAGGGTAAAGATATATTAATAGTATCCTGATCTCTTATATGCATGGTTGGTCCTGTTGCCTAGATACAAACATAAAGTGATTAGAAAGATAGCATTAATACAAAGTGAACAAAATAGGTCATAAAACTACCCAGTTAGATGTTTTTCCCGTGTGCCCACCATGCATGCTGGTACTTGACTCTTTTGCTCGCTTGTTGCAGATTGTGCTTTGCTGTAATGCTGCATTAGGCTTTTCACTAAGCTGCAAGTGTAACCTGTGTCATATTTTCTACCAGCTCTTCTTCTCTGATTTCTTCACTGTTCTTTGAAATAGACCCTTATCAGTTTTTCTTACATCATTTGTATCCTTCTGTGGTCTGTTACCTTTGCGTGTCTTTGATCAAATGCTGTTGTGTCTTCTGAACTTCTTTCAGTATGCAGTTGTATTTTTAGTTTTTGGGTACTGCATTACTCTTCTTGGTAAATATATGCACTGTCACATAAAGGAGTGTTAAAAACACTACAAAAGCCCCTTGTTTTTTAACATCTCCCTAGGGCCTTGTGATGGATTTGTTAGGGCTCTGGGGAGATGTCCCTTTCTAACCTAGCTTCTGGTTTATCTGTTCACTTTCCATTGTTTCTTGCAATGTTTCCGATTTTCTTCATAAAAACATATACTCGCTTCTGATACCACTCTTGGCTTTTTTTGCATGCCTTTTTTCAAGTGTAGATGAAAATGTGACTAGTTTGCTTTTTTTTTCAGTTACTCCTTTATTTCTTAAGGTCTTCACTCTAACTTAAGGTGTGATTTTTCTCTTTCCAGCTGTTCCAGTGTAGCACTCCATCATGCTGTAATTTCAAGAGTGAAGTAACTAAAGTAATTTTTTACTTCTCCTGATTTAACAACAGCTGCTGGAGGTGGACTGCAGTGACAGAGTTCCTAGTTTGCTTCAGTTGTGAAATAAGCTGTTCACTTAAACCCTGCTTGTGTAGGCCTTTGGTATGAACTGGCATGAACTTATGAGCAGGGAAGAATGAAAATAGTGATAGCGGCTTCCTAAATCCAGGAATGTAAAGATGACATTTCCTGGTTTCTTTTGGAGAATTGTTGCGTGTTGTTCAGCCACCAGTATTACTGTGAATGAGCGTTAGGCACAGGCATCATACATGTGTGTTATTTGGTGATAAGGGAAAGGAATACAGGATTGTTTTGTTAATTAATGAGCTATAACTGTGATTAGAAAATTTGACCAAGGCTGCTTGCTCTGCTTTTCATGTGGCAGTTCACTTCATTGCTATCTCAGTTCTGTTTGTGTAAAATTAGGATTAATACTCTGTTCTACTTGTGTGCTATATCCATTTCTTTTGAAAAGTATGTGGTACAGCATCTGTCTTCCGTTAGCCATACAGAAATCTGATTACATATACAGATACAGTTAGAATCCTAGAGTGGTTTTGGTTGGAAGAGACCTTAAAAATTATCTAGTTACTAGCCCTCCTGCCATGACCAGGGACACCTTTCCGCTAGCCCAGGTTGCTCAAAGCCGATCCAACCTGGCTTGAACGCTTCCAGGATAGGGCATCTGCAGCTTCTCTGCATGACGTGTTGCTGTGCCTCACCACCCTCATAGTAAAGAATTTCCTGCTAGTATCTAAACAAAACCTGCCCTCTTTCAGTTTAAAGCCATTCCCCCAAGTCCTATTACTATGTGCCCTTGTAAAAAGGGCAGCTGTGTGTTTAGGTAGATACATAATATGCAACAATCCTAACCTTGGCTGAAGCCTTTTGGTGTGTGCTGTAATGTAAACAGAAGTGAGTATATAGTTGAAACAAATGATACGAGATTTTTCTCAATGATTTGGTCACAAAATACAGATTCCTGTTTTTAACAGTAGGTGACATTTTTAAGTATTGTCATAATTACTGTGTGATGGCTTTCACATGTCATATGTCCATGCACAAATACATTAAAGAAAGGTTGCTGTCTGTCATTTCATGATTTTGTTTCTTTGATATCATTATCATTTTATTATAACAACCGGTCTCCTTTTTGGCTTACTTTGAGGCATAGAATGCACTGATGAAAAATAGGAAAGGAGAAGAGAATGCTGTATCCAGTCAGAGAAGTGATACGTGTCATACAGTGTTCTGTTCTTAGTACCTAATCAGTTGTTTTGGAGAAAGTGATGGAATATTCACTTTTTGTATTATGGAAAATTGATCATTGGAAGAAGCTGACCTGGATTGCTCCCGTCTGAACTCAGATTATGTAGGACTCTTGTAGCCTTTCTCTCTCCTGTATTGTGGAACAGTGGACTGCTGCAGATGTTTTTGCACACCATATTTGAGGAAAGATGAGGACCAAGTAGAAGTAACTCAGGAGAAAGTAGTAGCAAAGAAAACATGACCTACAAGGAGAGAATGCAACAATCAGGTTTATTCAGGCTGGAGAAGTTAAAATAATTCAAAAATTTTTCAGTGTGCTGCAAAGAGAAAAAAAAAATCTCTTCTATGTTCATACAGCCCAGAAGTAAAGGGCTTAAATTGTATAATTAGAATTCAGGAAAAGCTTTGCAGCAGCAGAAGCAGTTAACAGTTAAGCAGTAGACTGGACTGCCTGGAAACCGTCTGGATACTCTGTCCTGGAGGATACTAGCAGAGGTAACAGGCAAATGTGTTGGAAATGCTTAAGGTATCACTGATCACACCTGAGAGAATTTTCTTCCAAGCCTGTTGTCTGTGATTTCAAGGGTACTGAAATAGTTTCTATATAGTCTCCCTTCAATTCTAGTCGTATTCTTTGCCCTGATAATTTAAATTGAATTTTCGTGAGGATTTTTCTTTCTGCTGAATATTGCTTTAAGTCAAGCTGGACTTAAACACATTAAAGGTGAAGATACAGGTTTAGAAAGTATATGTTAGAGAATGCTAATATATATATATATATATATATATATATATATATATATATATATAAAAATGTTATATTTTTTTTCCTAAACATCTTATTTACTTTTTTTACAGTGCTGATCAAATGACCGTTTTCACTGACAGACAACAAATTTTTACAGGATAACTACAGGAAATTTATAGATCATAATTAAAGACCTCCCTTTCTTTCAGTTTATTTTTCTCATTTGCTTTGTTGCTGTGGCCCCGGACTGCCCAGGAGTTCTCTCTCTTAGAATTTCCTAAAATAATATACATTATTCTGTGTGTTCGACCTACCTCACTCAAGTTGCGTCCAGATGAAATGTTATTTCAGTTTTTGCTTTCTTTTGCAATTATTTAATAACAACCTGAAAGAAAATAGATGCTAATCTTTGAGAGCTCCCCAAATACCCTTCTTCCACACTCAAAACTGATCAGTGATTCTTGTTTCATTTCTTTTTGCTGGTTTCCTGCTTGTGACAGTACTTTGTTCTTCTTGCCTGCACAGTGACTTGAGTAGCCCTTTGTGAAGGACTCGACCAAATCTTTTGAAAAAGTTCCAGTAAACAATGTGTTCTTGTATTCCTTTACTCCATCAAGTTTTTTTCTAATCCTTGAAAGAATTCAGCTCCTTAACAGATCTACCTTGTGTTCAATTCATCTTGTCCCCTCAACTATGCAGAAATCTTCACTGTTCACATGCTCTTAAGGATTCTCCTTCTGTCTGTTCCTGAGAAGTCTTTGGGTTTTTGCAGACTTCCCAGTTACAGGATTTCAGGCTTGCTTTCTGATGCTAAGGTGATGCTTACAAGTGGGAATTCAACAGGATCCCATGGATGTTTTTCAGCACTGTAAGTTCTCACACAGTCCCACTCTTCTGTCCCTGCATAATCTGTGCAGATTGCCATTACAAGTATTTGTGCAGATGCACAATGCACTGAATCTAAAATTGAAAAATAACCTGGCTCATTGCAGGGCAGTGGCAGCAAAACAAAGGCAATGTGCAGCTGGTTCATGTGTGGGGAGGGGAAGGGAAGGGAGACAGCTGCTGCCTTCTGACTGCACCACTGGCTTAACTGTGTATCATAACTGACTTAAGAGACATCAGATTGTGTGTTTTGGTCTTTTACTTTTGCATTAGATAATTTAGGCTGAGAGTAGGAAATTCTCAACAGGAAGTCACAGAAATGTAAATATAGTAGTGCTGAAAAAAAGTGTATTTGGCCATGTGGAATTATTGTATTGTTGTATCTTACCAAAAAATGTATGGATTTACACACAGGGTTTTTCTAAACTTGTAAGATGCCGAATGTTAGAAGTGAATTAGAGGTAGACGAAGACACTAACAGAGGACCTAGAGATAGTAGAACTAATCAGAGAATATCAAAATAAAGTACTTCCCATTTGTGGGGAGGCACTGGGGAGAATTCAGTCAAAAAAATTTAACTGGAAATGTGTTTGTGAGTGCTCCAGGGTAGGAGTGAAACTGGAAAAACACTAGTGTTTTCAAGCACCAGAAACCTTTGGAGTGAGTAGCTGCGAAGCAGATAAATCAGTTTACAGATGTGTCATGGTAGCAAGAAGTAAATTAATGTGGTTTTGGGTTATAAAAATTAAAGAGAAGTTCCTTCTTGAACAACTGTGTGAGAGTTAACTAGCCAGGTGTACAGGCCCAAACTTCTTGTTTCTAGACAGGTATAAATGAACTGAAGAAAGTGGAGGGACAAATGACAAAGGAGTACAGACCAAGGGACCCACAGGCACACATGCCTGCTTGGGCTATATGATAAGCAGAAGTGTAGCTGAGATGTGATAAGAGTCTACAAATATTTGAAAGGCATGTACTTGGAAGATAGAAACTAATTAAATGAGTAAGGGGCATAACTAGAAACAAGGGAATGAGATTATAAAATATGTTAAAGTATGGAATAGTCTGCCCAACGGAAAGGTTGGAAGAACAAATACAAAAAAACAAATATGTAATACAGAAGACTGGTAGAAAGATTCAGGAAATAATCTAACATCAAAGAGTCAGTTTTCTAATGAGAATAGATTGAATAATTTGGAAATCTCTTTTACCCATTTAATTTATGTTTGCTTTTGAGGTATTAGGGCAAGTTGGCAGCCTTTCTTAGCTCTTTAATATTGCCTCCCTAATGCTTCCTGCTGATTCAAATCTACCTTATTGCATACCAATCTTATATGCTACCTTCCTTTAGGAAAAAATTGTTTAAAAAAGGAACAGTTGGGCAAACAGTATGAAAAGGTATAAGGGAAGAAGAAAGGTGAGTAAGTTTCAGGAATGAATTTTCAAGAATGGTGTCTTGCTACGTTCTGCTTCAAAGCTGTAGCTGCAGATGAATGGGAGCAAACTAATACTGGATATAGAGGTCTCGTTGCACTGGTTTGTTTCTGTTTGCATCTAGGTGGGTGAAGGTTAAGGGAGCTCTCAGACTGTGGGTTACCGTTTGTGTTATGTGTGGCCAGCCTGCACATGATGGGATGGCATGGACAGGACATTCTTTAATGTGGAGGAAGGCAGCAGAGAATTTTTCCTTAATGAAATAAAATGCATCTTAAAATCCCATTCACAAAGTCAGTTTGGCTGCATCTGAACGGATGGGGAGCAGCCCTAAGCTGCTGTCTGGCTGTGGTGATAGGGTAAATAGTAAAATGTGTTCAGGTTCACTGCTCCCCTCAGCAGCCTCTTGTCTGGGTAGGTGCCAGCTGCCTGCTGGGCTCTGGTGTGGTGGAGATGGACAGTGAGGAGTCATCACATGAGCTGCTGCCCAAGACCCTGACTTACATGAGAAAGGACTTGCCTATGCTTGGCATTTGCTGGGTGATTCCTGTAGAGTGGAAGGCAGTCCTGGAATTAATTTGAGGAGATGATTTAAAGAATTTGGAAAGTGTACCAGTCTGGGGATTTCCCTTTGCAAAGCAAAAAACCCAGAATCTTTGTTTTCAAACAGAACTAGGAGAAAGCAATTTATGTTGTTCCATTTAATTTCTGTATGTGGTCTCTACATATCCCCAAGATCAGCTCAGTTGGTCAGAGCATGGTGCTAATAACACCAAGGCTGTAGGTTTGATCCCTGTATGGGCCATTCACTTACGAGCTGGACTCGGCCATCCTTGTGAGTCTCTTCCAAGTCAGAATATTCTGTGATTCTGCTGTTATGCAGTCTGCACAAGAATTTCAGTTGCTGTCTGAGCTGTGGTATTGAGGACTTCCTACGGGGACATGTTTTAACTTTCTCATTACGAAGAAATGTATTTGTGTGAAATTTAAAGCCAAGTTCTCTGTCAGTTACAGTAATGGAAATTAGAACTCTCTTGCCTGGTGGACTGTCAACTCTTAAAACAAACCAAGGTTTCTTAGCATATTCTTTGCCTCCTGCTTTTCCTTTTATATACGGGGACTGGTTTCAGTGATTGAGAAATACTGCCTTTGCTTTCACTTGACATGTTTTAGGGAGACACAATAGTGTGTGCACTGTGTTACTGAATATTTTCTGTTTAGAACAAAGTGGTTGGTCACACAGCCCTTGTGCAATGCTCTTCATACATTTATAAAATAAAGTACTCTTTGATCTTTCTTTCCTGTGTATCTCTAATCTAGACCCGTTCTGCTTTTTTTTTTTTCCCCAGCTGGAGGGTGTACTTGTGAGCCAGGCATTGTTGACTTTGCTCTGTGTGTTGGCTTGTGAACAAAGGCACTGCTGAAAAGGTGAGTGCTTAACTTCCATCCTCTTTGATGCAGGTTTATGTTCAGAGGAACTGATAAATTCAGACTTGCCAACTGATAAATTCAGACTTGCCAAACCTGTCACCTTAAACTGTATCTAGGTTTGCAGTGGAGAAAGTCTAATCTACCAGCTCATAAAATTGTGAGCATCAGCCATCGAAGCACTGTGAGACTCTGGTTTAGTGTAAATTGTGTGGTATTCTGCAGCATTGGAGGCCGCAGAAGCTGAAAGGTAGGCATGTTTCATCTCTTGAACAGATCTGAATTTAGACCTAGAGAAATCTCTGAGACCCTGAAAATAAACAGTGATAAAAATACAATACCCACCCTGTATTCTACATGGAAAGGGATGGCTGAGAGGCATGCATGACTACCTGTTTTCTACACAGTTGTGTGAATTTTTCATCAAATTTTACATTTGCCACATCAACTAGCTTCTGAAGGTAGCTGAGGTACCTGAGCATTAACTGAACAGGCTTTTATCAGATTGACAAGACTATTTATAAGATGGGGAATAAGTTTAATGGCATTGCTCTGCTGTGAGTACTTACCAGGAGTTTTTCGAAACCTTCCCCTGCAGTCAGTGAAATACTGAGTGTGCCAGGCATGCAAAAGTGCAGTGACTAAGGGGAGTGTCAAACTTAGTTTATAGGAAATAAACAAAACTTTGTTTATAGGAAGTTATTAGTACTCTAAAGAAGGGTAGGTGAAAGTAAATGTGATATTGTAATGCCTATATTAATCTGTTTTCCATAAGACTGTATTAACCATCAACTTGCTAAATTTCAGGGTGTATCTTTGAAACCATGAAAGGCAAGGCAAGATTCTTCTCCTCTTTTTGTGTATAGATAAATTTGTCTGATAAAGCGAGATCTTGCTCTGTGATTCTCTTGCTCTGTGATTGTAATGAGAAAAACCTATCTGACTAAGGACTCTTGCAGTCTCCTAACTGAAGGACACTAAAATCAGTAGTCTACTGCTTACAGCTCCAGAAGTAGTTCTGTGTGTCAGAAATGTGTCCCTGGATGACATTTGATGCAGCAGTATGCATCGAATTTAAGATTACAGTTAGGTTTGGCATGTTTCCTCTATTGGGAAGTGGTGAGGAGCAATCATGAGGAATACAATATGAAGAAAGATTTGCAAGCAAGGAATAATTTTAATTTAAGAGGTGGCAGGTAGATGTAAGGATCTGTCCTGTTATGAAGTTGCAATTTTATTAAATAATCATAAAGAATAATTCTCTGTACCTGTGGGGTTGTAGAGAGTAATCGTTTCTAATAAGGTCGAGTTCAGCAATTACCCTGGTACTCTTGAGGCTAAGCATTTTTGGTCTTTCTACCATTAGTGGCTAAGTCATGTGAGACTTAGTGGTACAACTGAGCTGAGTTGGAAATGGCATTTTGGGTTTTTTCTTCTAAAGCTTGCTTTTGTAGACAAGGCCCTAAAAGCAAGCAAATCTTATGTGTTGAAAACTGTAAGGGCGGGTACGGACCATCCATGTGGTGTTGTGCTTGTCCTTTAGAAAACATGGATTCCTTAAAAAGAAGCAGCCCTCCCTCCATCCCAAGCAAACTCCCTTAACTTTATTTTTCAATGTGATGCTTTTATAAAATACGTAGTTTAAGGAATCTGCATCAAGTTGCTTCTTTCCTCTTGTCATTTCTCTCACCCTTCTAAATGAGTTACCGTGTGCCCTGTGCCATATCCATGTAATTGGCTGAACTGTAGATGTTTAGTGACTTTGTGCAGCTACAAAAGCAATATATAATGCACAAGTCTGATTTTTTTTAATCAGACAGCCTGATGAGACCAGAGATAGAAGAATCACTGGATTTAGTGATGTAGTTTTAGGTATCGAAAGAAGCTGATTGCTCATCTCTCCTGTTTGGTAGTAACTGTTTCTTTGTGCTGTGATTTGTGATGCAGGAAGGCTTAAATATCTTTCTTGATACCCATAGATTCTGTAGAGGGATCTTTGGAGTCCTTAATTGGCATACTGCATTTTTGCTTCCTTTTCCATACCAAGAGAACTGATGATTTGGAACTGATTGTAAGTACATAGGTTTACTGCAGGAAAACTTTCTAAGACCCCTTTTGAGATCCTCACTCACACCAGAAATTCAGGGACAGGAAAAAGTTTGGGTCCTCTATGTTGGAAAGACCAGATTTGAACAAGGAGTTCTGTTCTGCTGAGAGCTCTGGGCATATAGGGCTGTATTAGCAGCAGCTGCCTGAAGCAGGCCCTTCTTTCTGAGGCATCTTTTTCAACCAGACATCTCCCTCTCCAGTAAGCAGTAGTATCCTTGTGATTCCTTGCAGATGCGCTGGCTGTTGTGGACTAGAGTGTATGAGGGTGGATATTGCACTAAATTTGGTGTCTCTCCCAAGTTGGCAGGATTGTTCCAGCTGTCGGTGACTCACAGTAGCCGAGTTGCTGTCTCAGAGTTCAAGTTAATGGAATTTGCAGTTCAGTTTCCCTTGATTTGTTTGGCAGAGATGAAATTTCCCATGAACTAGCAAGAGGAGGAGGGAGATTCCACAAAGTAGTAGCTTTGAATGTGTGTTGGGTCTGAAAAATTTCTGAGAGGTGCTGTCCTTACTTCCTCAGCTCTTCCTTGGGAATAACTCTTTGCCAACAGTCATGCTTTCAGGTGTTTCCTTTTGTTTTGTCTAGCTTCTTCCACTGTGCTTATTGCTGACAGTCTCCAGTTTCCAGAACTGCATTAAATATGTGATAAATGTGTGCCACATGATTGTCATCTTACTCTTTCCCTGAATGGATGGCAAACTTCATTTGGATTTAGAGGTTTTGTTTTCTCAGCAGGGTAACTACTATGTTTATGCCAAAGAAAAAGGGCACAAATGTCATCAATGCAATTCATTCATAGAATTATTTTATTTACTGAGCAATAAGTTACATTTTATCCTGTCTTTTTTGCCACTTGACATTTTTACCAAACAGGTTGTCTTATGGTAATATGAAGGGATTTTTGAAATAACTGGGGTGTACCATGTACAGTGGGGACCTGTTTTTACGTGTTGATTTTGACAGTGGTTCTAGTAGTGTGTGATTCCTCTAGAGAGCCTGCTGGACTCCAAGAGAGCTGTGTTTGGATGTAGGCAGTATTAAGTGCTGGCTCCTGATCAGCACTGGTTCCTCCAGAATCAGTAGGAACTTTTGAATTTTGTTTATTTTCTTTGAAGACAACTGTTAGGTGACTGAGAATCAGTGTCAGTTTCCAAAATAAATAGGTCTTCTGAAGCTTATTTGCCTTCTTGTTGCTCTATTACAGAGTATCAGAATGTTGGAAGCAAGTTCAGTCTCAACACTTGTGGCTCCATTATACTGCATGTGAACCTTGGGCATGTCTGTGAAGAGTATTTTCTAGTTCAGGGTGGTGTTAGAAAATGCATGGAAGTCCAAGAAAATAGCAAGTGTTTGCTATTCAGTGTTGTGACTTTTCTATTTTCATTAATCTATTAAAAAGAAGCTCTAAGAAGCCAGGGTAAGAAGATGATATTCAATTCACCAATCAATAAGCAAAGAAGGGAAGAGGTAATAGATAAAATTTTATTTTCTGGTTATACTAAGCAAGAACAGCCCAAGAAGATTAAATGTGTATGTGTTTCAGACTTCAGGTGCATTTTTCCATTAAACAGGATTGCCTTCTCCTCTCCAGTTCTACATTAGCTTCCTCTGTGTACCATTTTATAAACAAGACCTATAATCCTGTCTTTTTCAGTGGTATCACAGATAGTGAAACTCCTCTGTACGTAGCACATGTTTGCCACATTGAGTTTATAGGGCATGCAGTGAGGTTAAGGACCCTTTCAGGGTACTTTTCTCCATTAATACAAAGTACTTGTTTTACTGTCTGGTAAAATCAGTTTTTTATTTTTGTTACATTCACCATCACGAGGAAATATTGAAATAGTTTTCCTGCCCCTGACTTTATCTCAGGGCATGTGGAGGGCAAGAGTTTCACATGCTGACTGCTGAAAACTTGTTTATGTGAATGTATTAAGAAAAGGTAAAATCAACTTTTTACAGCTAGAAAGTCAGTATGTAGTAAGCTCAATTACCTTAAATCGAGGTGTAGACTTCTTATTCAGAAAAAAGTTTACCTGAGTTTGCTGTGTCTTTGGCTTTCTTTCTAAATGCCTGAAGAGTAAAAGCTCCTTCTGTGAATGTCAAGGGATTTTGTAATGATCTCCCCTACTGATCTCAGTGACATATTCAGTTCTGCAGAAGTCATATAGTACATGCAAAAATTCTTTATCCCTTGGTTTTTTTCACCTTGGTGTTGTTGCACTGACTTTGGTGGTTGTTCAGAGTCCTAAGAGCCGTAATTAGTATCAGGCTGATTGGAGTAACCTATTTATGGTCTTAGAAATGTACTAGAAATTGTGCTTAGAAATGTACAGTAGGTGATAATACTGAAAATATTGTGTAGATACTGTTCATTACCTGGACTTCAATGTGCAGTGTTTTGTGGTCACTTTAAAGGCCAGGAAAGGATACAGGAGAACAAAGGGCAGAGAGCTACATACACAAATGAGAAGTACCACAGTACCAGATAAGTATGATTCTAACTTTAAAAAAATATTGAATACTTCAGGTAATTTAAAGCCTATCAGGCATGCATGACTGATGGAAAAGAGGAATAAAAAGAGCCAGATAGAAAACAGATATAAACTCACACACTACAATGTGAGAGTCGATTTCTAAAAACTGTTTGTTTCTATGAATATTTGAATTTAGCTTTTATTGAAACGTTTCAAAAAGGTGGAATGGCTTATTTCAAATTGTCCAATATTTGGCCAACATAAACTCCAGCTCTGAATTGTCCTCTTTACTATCATACAGTTTCCTGATTTTGTGAACTAATATCATTAACTACAGGGAAATAGCGCATCAAAATTCACTGTTTCTAGAAGGAGTTTTTTGTAGAAGGGGGGCTCCCACAAAAGACTTAATAAATTCATCTTACTTTGTCCTCTGCTCTACCTTTTCACTCAGTTCTATAATTTGTAACTTTTGTTCTTCCTTGCCCTCTTGATAGTTCAGAATTCCAAATCATTCTCTCCTTGCAGTTGCTGTCTGAATTCATTCGATCTGACTTCTTCAGTCTAATACAGGAAAGCTCAGACAAAGCATGTAATCTCATGTCTTGGAAGTTAGAAATCAAAAACATGTGTTTCAAGTGAGGAAGGGACTATCTCCATCTCGGAGTACCTGAACTGCTGCCCTAGGTGGCTGGTCCTGTGTCAAAAAGTGAAAAATCTGATAAATTTCCAACTGTCCTCAAGATAGCCAGTCAAAACCAGAGCTTTTAAGACAAGAATACTCTAGACTATTTCTTTTACTGAGCCACTTAAGGGACTCTGAATGTAAGGGAATTTGCTCTATGTGCATGTAGCATCAAAGGCAGTAAGCAGTCTCAGGGTCAGCTGTGCAGCACTGACTAGTTGGCAAATTGTCTTCCCAACCTGGAATGGCACCTGGGGCTTACTGTTTGCCATGTAGTTTTTAAGAAAAGTATGCATTTATTCTTTTGGATCCATAATGTTTTAAAAGTGGTTTACAGCTGCATGTCTGTTCCTCTCTTCTCCTAGTTCTCTATGACTCTAACTTGTGTTTGAGTTGTTTTCTTGCTCTTTTTTCTTGAGCTGAAATGTTTTATCTTGTCATAAGAAGAGGTCCCTCTTGCTTTTGTTGTCTGTATTGTAACCTCAGTAGCTGAATTTGACGTACAGTAGTTGCTTACTTTCCAAGACAGTAGAGGTGAGGAAAAGCAGCAGCATGAAGTGGGTAGGTGCATCAGTGTAACATATGAGAGAATAGTGTGATGATAAAAGGCAATGAGCTTCTAAATAAGCACAGGGAGAATGTGTGTGTTAGAGAGGGAGGTGTCTCAAAAACCTGTGTTTGTTCTCTTGAGGCTCCCGAGTGCTATAATTGAGTCAACATGTCAAAGTGAAGTTATGTGCTGAGCTTTGGGAGCAGGGAAAACTGCATCTTCTGCACATACGGGGTTTGGATGAACCCTATCTTACAGCGATAATAAGCACTCTGCTTTTGCACTGCTGAGGCTACAACTCAACAGAATAGCTGTCCAACCAAGTTGTATAACTGATGTCTCTCTAAGAATTGCTTTAAATCTTTGGTTGGGAAGCTATGAGTAATTGGCTTTGCCTTTGTTTCTGATGCGGCTGTGAACAAAGATAATTGAACGGAGGGGAAGATGACTGAATGCACTATTGAGATACAGGCAAAACAAACTGAAGGGGTCTTCCTTAATTTATTTCTGAGTCTCAGAGAAACAAGTACCTGTACATCTTGCCATATTTCTTATGTTGGTGTAATGTTTTGGGGATATACTGACTTTTCTTTACTGTTGGATTTTTGTGTTTTAAATGGATGGAAAAGGGTTGATTACAACCCTTCGTCCTAGCGGTTTGTTGCAGCCTTTGGCTGTGTGACTTCATGCATGATGCTGCACTGGCAGCTCTCTCCTTGGCCATAGCTCACTGCAGCACTGCCCTAGGAATTCATATGAAATTGAAAGTCCTTTAAAGTCAATGTTTCCTTGCTAACATGTGAATTTTGTCTTGATTGGGTTTTATGTAGAATATCTACTTTTGGTGCTTTTGTATTTTATAAATCATGCTTACTGACATATCTGATGTTCCGATTGTTTCCATAGTGACAGCAATGGCAGAAACCTGAAAAAGGAAGGTGACAGCATTGTATTTTTAAGATGAACTGTTTTACAGAGGAATGGTTTGAGGGGGTGGGAATACAGCTGATTTTTTCAAGCAGTAACAGAATATATTTTTTCAAGCAGTAGTACTTACTTGGAGGTCAGAGAAGAAAGATTTGGTTTGATATTTTGGCATTTATTTGTGTGGGGAAGCAGTGAGCACAAGGTTAATCTTAGATAATATGAGGTGTTTTCAGCAACATCTCCTTTCTTGCTGCTCCAAAAGATGATAAAATCTTGAAATGCAGAAAACTGAAATGTGCAGATTATCTTCACAGGAAAGGTAGAAGTCAACATGCCTGTGAGAAAATGTGTAACATACTTCTGCTTCATAATTTCTCCCAAATTCATAAAGTGCAGGAAGCTTTTAGCATTAAAATTCAGACACAAAGCCGTTAGTGAGAGCTTCAGCCTTCTTTTCTCCTTTGGTAAAATCAGTCAGTTGTCTTATTTTCTGGGAACAAGGCTTTATTACCTTTCATTACATATCATATTGTTTGCATTTGAAAGTAATATACCTTGAGAGAATATAGGCATTGGTTTAGAGTCCATGCTGCAACAGAGAGGGTTTTTTTTTAAAGTGTTTTGTAGGAGACACAAGCTTCCCTAACGTTCCCTTTTGTAGTTGGTGTTGATGCTTCTTCCTGTCGTGCAGTCACTTGAAGCAGTTGCCTGAGATGTGATGTATGCCCACTGTTCTTATATCAGCACAGGCAAGTGAGAGGAGATAATGTGGGAGATGCTTGTAAATTATGTCAAATATTTTCATTCAGAGACGTAACTTTTTTCTGTGAAGCATTGGTTAGCATTCTGGTTTAGTCACCATACCCGGAGGTATTTAAAAGATGTGTAGATATGGCACTTAGGGACTGCAAAGTCTACCACTTGGTTTGATTTAGGTGTACCTGACAGTGCCAGGTTAATGGTTGGGCTGCATCTTAAAGGTCTTTTCCAACCAAACAATTCTGTGATTTACAGTGTGCTTTTCCTGCCCACCCTGTCACAGTGCCTGGGATCTGTGGTCAGGTTTGGGACCTTGTGCCCAGGTAGTTCTAGAAAGAGCCTAGAAAGAATAAGTCAGGCTGTGTTGCCCATCTCCAGGTGGCAGACACATCCTCCAGCCCTGGGGAAATCAAGCAGGCTGACAGTAAGACACAGGTGCTACACTCTAATTTAACACATTGTTAAATTCATATTTCTTATGCCTTCCAGCCAAAATATGGCATCATACTTTAAACTGAATATGTGTTACATCTTATTACACTGGGGGAGAAGAAGCCAGCAGCTGGGAGTTTGTGTTGCTTTTTAAGTTGCACAAGTTACTTGGTTATCTGTGCCTTGAGGCCTCTTTGGTCACATCTGCATTAGTACCTCAGCTGGTTCTTCTATCATTGTGGTGTCTTGGGAGTGGAGTGAATAAAAATACGTAATTTATGATTCTTTATATTTATCTGAAGTGTTCTGGTCAGCTTGTTGAAAACTGTTTGATTCTGGTTTTCCATTCACCTGAAGAAAGGGGAAGTTTCCCAGTTTTTTACCAGCTGGGATCACTGTGTAAAACAGGGAAGTGATTAATAAATCATGGGAGAAGTTAGTTGTAGCAGAAAGGCTAAAGAAAATTGTCTCATCTGTTCTAATTAATGTCATCTTATTTTCAGAATGATACAAGTTTAAATCAGTTTCTTCTTAAGAGACAGGTTCATTTATAGATACTTAAATTGTTGAAATGCTGGCTTAGTGGAAAAAAAGATTGGTTAGTTGGTGTTATCTCCACTCCTTCACTGCTCCCCTCCCAAAAAAATCCCCAACCCATTGTTTTTGTATTATTTACACTGATGGAGTTTTAAGGCATTGCATAGTGTTTTGCCTTAAGTAGTGTCCTGTGTCCCAAGGATACATTGGACATCACATGTATTTCAGTAGCATTATGAAATGTGGACAGAAACAGACATTTAGACATGCCTCTGCCATGTGAAACGTATTTGATTTCTTCATCTGTAAAACTTACAGGTTTAAATTCACAGCTTCTTCCGATCCCCTTAGAATGAAGGGGTAGTGTTTTTCTTTTTTGCACTCCTGGTGATAGTAGTTAGTGCTGATTCATTGCTGTTGACCCCTCTGCTGCTTGTTGAAAGATAACTTTATTTGCAGAGGTATCATGGTGTGCTTAATTTGGCTTGCTGAATCTTTGTAGCTCTTTTAATCTTACATGAAATAGGCAAAATCTTAAAGGAAATTGGGAATGAAAAGAAAAAAAACCCCAAACCAAAACTAGCTATTCATATGTAAATGTACCTATTAAAGCCATAGACCATGTAGATTTAGCTAGTATTATATTAATTTCTTGAAGTAGAACTTTCCCTTAAATCTTGGGAAAACATCTGCAAGGAAGAAAGCATCTCTTCTTACACGTCTTTTGCTCCTGGTTTCAATTACAGGCAGCTGTCTGATTTATACTCGGTGAAAAAGCTAATTGTGCCCTTGTAAACTCTTTTAGTTTAGAGGAAAACGTATCTATTTGCATGAAAATGTTTGCATGTGGAATACTGAAAACCTTCCCTGCAGATACAAAATTGTAGAGTTCAAAATGTATACACCTTTAATGCTCTTCTAAAAGCTGTTCCCTCCTTGGCTGATAGCTTTTACCTTGCCATGTGTCATTAATGTTTACTGCTATTTTAAGTTCTTGGATAACAGATTGAGGTGACTATGTGCTGTTTTAGATAGCATTAGCCAAACAAATTGTTAGGACTCTTGCAGTCATTTGCTCTTTGTCTCTCAGGTAACATGAAACTCCTGTGATGGAAAGGATTTTGCATTTATTCTTTTTGTTTCTAAAGTAGCGGAGAGTTCCTATTTTATGAAAACTTTTTAAAACACTAATTAAATTACCCTCAAGTAGGTTAAAACTTCAGTCTTCACCTCTATGGTGAATAATGCTGTTTCTTTTGAAGGACTTTTTATTAAAGTCTTATCTTTGATTAATTTTGTGGCACACTTGAAAATAGGAAACTATTGGGTTAGTATAATTTTGCTTACTAGAGAAATACGTTTTGAAAAAATTGCGAGCATGAAGTCCCCCTCTCCTGATTTGGGGTGGTGTGTCTGCAGTGGGAAATGACTGGTAATTCAGTGGATGGTGTATTCTTTTACTGATGACACACACATTGTGTCATCAGGCCAGCTCTGTGTACTCTGTCCATACTCATTCCTACCTTGAAATCACTTGTATTGAGAACAGCTCAGAGATACTTCAGCCATGGTTGTCAATTTAAATCAAGATGCTTTGGCTTTCCAAAGTGCTGTCCTCAGAATTTTTTGAGGTCTGGATGATTTCTGTGTGCTATCCAATTATGTTTTTTAGCCTTTTTTATTTCCAGAAATCTTTTTAATATATGGTTTGAAAAATTCATGTGTAGTATTTTTTTTACTGTTTTGTCCTCTGAATCTTTGAGTATCTGTCTTTTTTGCTTGTTCTTTCTCACTGCTGCATTTCAACCAGGTAAAATATGAGTTTTATTCCAATATGCTCATAAGTGTAAATTTGTACTTTTTTTGCCATAGTTATTAGGAATTGTCTTGTGTTAAGATGGGATGAAATTGGCAATGTTGCACCAAAAAATAAATGTTCCTTTCCCACAGCAGATGAACTTTTGACATTCAAGGGAGCTTCAAAGCTGTTAAGCTAACAACATCATAAATTATTTCTGTGATGGTGAGTGCTTTCTGACCTGAAATCAAAATGAGTGTTTATTCATTAGATGGTTAATGTGTTGTTTAATCCCAGAAATAAAATTTCTTCTTCAAAAAAAACCAAAATATCAAACCCAAAAAAGCAAACAAAAAACCCCAAACAACCAACCAAACAGAACTAAAACACTGTACTTGAGTCTTTTGCCCTGTCAACTTGATAAATGCCCTTTTTCCTTTTCTGGTGTCATTATTCTGGGACTGAAAAGTACTGTCTTATATGAAATAGAAGGGCATTGAGGACCAGAAATTCTCTTGGTGAAGAGTGACTTGTGGCTGCCCTGCCAGTCCCTGCTAGGAATGTTTGCTGTTGTGTCAATTTATGGCACAGTATCAGTCTCTGTGAGTATGTGTGGATCTGAGTGACTGAGCTTCCCTCAGGGTTAGGAGTGGGAACAGGAAAGAATTTGGTCTCCACCATTTTCTCATATCAGGCAGTTTGGGGCTGGAGTGTGTCTCTGATGTATTAAACCACCTTTAAAGCCATAATCTCTGGGACATTGTAAATTCTGGCTTAGTCTTGGCTGTGTTGGTCAGTGGATGAATACTTAAAATGTGACACATTTGCTAGGGTTTAATGCTGTTTTTTTTTTTTTTTTTTAATGTAGAATAGGATTGCTTGTTTCCCTGTTTTAATGTGGTATTTCAGGGAATAGCTGTAGAAAGCATTCTGCTGCTAAGTCATAGCACCTGGTGTACTGGGGTGCCTTGGGAAGAGCATTGCCAGTAGGTCGAAGGACATGATTCTGCCCCTCTACCCAGCCCTAGTGAGGCCACATCTGGAGTGCTGTGCTCACTTCTGGGCTCCTCAGTACCAGAAGAGATACGGAGCTCCTGGAGCAGGCCCAGCAGAGGGTGACATAGAGGATAAGGGGACTGGAGCATCTCTCTTATGAAGAAGGCAGCTATACCTTGTTCAGCCTTCAGAAGAGACCACTGAGAGGGGACCTCATCAATGTCTGGAAGTATCTGAAGGGAGGGTGTTGAAAGGATGGGTCCAGGCTCTTCTCAGTAGTGTCAGGCAATAGACGTGAGAGGCAACAGGCAGAAACTGATGCACAGGAAGTTCCACTTGAGCATGAAGAAGAATTTCTTTACTGTGCAGGTTATTGTGCACTGGAACAGGTTGCCCAGAGAGGCTGTGGAGTCTCCCTCACTGGAGATATTTCAGAACCATCTGGATGCAGTCCTGTGCAATGTGCTCTGGAATGACCCTGCCTGTGCCGCTGAGTTGGACCAGATGACCCACTGTGGTCCCTTCCCAACCTTACCCATTCTGTGATTCTATGTTACAGTAAAGTCACTTCACATGTTAATTAATTTTCTTGATAGGCATGGCAAAGTTTTCAGAGCAGGCATCTACTTGAAAAAGGTGAACTTAGTTCTAGGCTCACAGCAGTGGCAGCAGCAGATCTATTTGTTACCTGAGCGGGTGCAGTTCAGGATGCTGTGATGTGTCTGCTGCTGCCAGTGCTGTCCCAGTGAAGTTCACCACTGGTTCACTTCTCTGTAAAATTACTGTCAGTTGAGATGGTAGTTTTTGTAATGCAAGAGCTGTGTGGAGACCACCAAACTTGATCAGAACTCAAGTCAGCTTCATTCTCAGCTAGCCTGAAGCTATTGATGTACTTCAGCTTTTATTATTGCCTGGCAGGCATACATGGTGGGCAGTCCTTTGAATCTTGGCTGTACTGTACTGTTTATTCTTCTGTTTTGGAAGCTGGATAAGGCCTTGATTCTGTGTGGGCATGCTTCACCCTTCCCTTCAGTACCTCTCAGTAGGGTGCCTTTTGAGATACTAGTTTTAGCCAATTCGTAGTAGATTTGTTTCCAAGGTGTGTGTCTCTGTGTATGCCATTGTTGAGACACATCAACATTTCCCTTCTGGTGGCTGAAAGAGAACACACAGTGGGCACTGTGGTTGGTATGACTCTATGCTCTTGGACTAGTTTTTGTCACGTTTCTGAATATTGGTAACATTGTCGGTGTCTTCTTTCTTGCCTAAAGCATGCTGCTAGAACAGATTTCGGAAAGCTCTTCGTTTCTGTGAGTATAGTTTTTGAATCATAGGAAGACAAGTGGATAATGTTAATAGATGGCAACTCTTTGAAGTACATTAGAATCAACTTCAGAGAAAAAAAAAATCCCTTCCCTGAGCTGCAGATAAACAACAATGCTTTCAAGCCTTCAAGAGGATCAAGGTGAAACTCAGTGAACAGCAAGCGCAGAGAAGATGATTCTGCTTGGTGGCGATTGGCAAAAATACATTCTTTCCTTTTTGTGCTCCTGTAACAAAGCAAAATAACAAAGTACTCTGAGATCGTTCAATGAAAGGAATATAAAAAGCTTTTTATGATAAATGCCCTGATCTTAATAGATGTGGGTAGAATGAATATATTTTAAATGGGATGGAAATATCTCCTTGGAATTCTGAAATATCTTCAAAACTAGCTGAAAAGAACTGAATTCATCTGATCATGTGGGTGCATTTAACAGCATTTATTTGCTTATGTAGTAGGAGGCTGACATCTTCCATCTGAGGTGTGTGTCACTCCCACTTTAGTTGGCTTTAGCTGGGAGAGAGAGAATGGAGCAGTCTCATTTCTCATTTTCTTGTTAAAGTCTTCAGGAAAAAGGGAAAATAGTTCTAAGCCATGGACCTGAACTACGTTTCAAAAGGTAAATATGCCCCCCTTTGCCTAAAGAAAAGACTGTCTCAGGAAGATAAGTTGGAGAACAAGTAGCAAGTGACTGTAGGATTGTTCCTGCTGAGGTCCCCTTTTGGTTTTTCCAAGAGTCAGTCTTGGAAGACAGAGGAGAAAATAAAACAAATTTTTTCAGAGGAGGAAGGTGATTTTTGAAAGCAAGAATGTATTCACATGACTTTGAAATTATTGGTGTGGATAAAGGCTGAAATTCAGTGGGCAGGGTTGTGTATTAACATGTCTTATGGGTTGCAACGTCATTAATGGTAAAGACGTAAGAAATTGAAAGCTGTCTATCCAAAATTAAAATGAGTACAATGAAGAAAAATTCATAGTTTTTTAAAAACTATGATCTTAAACATATTTGTTGATACGTAAGGACTACTGGGAGAACTCAAAACAACTCTGCAGGTCACCTTTAACAAAAAGCTCATTGTATAGATAATAACATAGGTTATAAAAAAAGTACCACACCACCAGCATGTCCCATATACAATACAAAAGTGAGAACAAACTCCAAATTGAGAGGTTGTGGGTTTGCATGGGGGAGGGAGATTTAAATGTGTTCTTCAGGAAAGAATCAGTGTAAAGAACTGAGAAAAAATAAGATGGCAGCAGCCAGGATTTACAGAGCTTTTCAGTGCTTTGTTGGGTTATCTTGCGTAAGTGCTTTAGCCAGAGACTCTTTTCAGTAGCTGCATGGGGCCAGCTTGGAACACAAACGTGCATGAATCTAAATGTAATTTCCCTGTTGTGCACATTCTGGCTGTGACAGCTCAAGTTATGAATGTAAAATAGCAGGAAAAAAAGTTCAGAAGATGACCAGGCCTGAAATGTTAATAAGAATTGACTTACCATGAGATCCCTTGAGACTGGCAAAGGTGCTGCCCGAATTTTAAGTTTGTCTGCTTCCATGCTTCATTTTGGTGTGCCTTGGAAAAGAATAAATAAATGCCTTGTTTTTATCTGTGCATCTGAGTGGTTTGGCATAACAGAAGTAACAAGCATTTTCTTCCATGTAAGATGCAAAGCAGACAAAGAGCGATGTTAATCCTCCACTCCGGTTTGTGGTCAGCGCTGGCGCACAGACTGAATCGGCATCAGTGGCTTTGATCTGTAGACAAGAAGTACTGTACAGGGAATGATCGTATCTTTTCCCTTTCAGACAGTGCTGTTTTCTGGGGGGCAATAATCTGCAGTTTTCCCAAATTTCCAGTGTTCAGAAGGCATTTGTCTTTCCTCTGGGTAGGACTGGTGCAGAATAAGGGATTTCCTCCCCCCACATCAATACATTGCTCACAGAAAGGACACCTCATCATGGCATGGGACAGCTTGTCTCAGACTGTGCAGGCAAGGAAAGGGCTTTTCTCTCTTCTGCATGCAACTTGCACAGCAAAGAGAAGTTGCAAAGTTTGCAACTTTTCCTGCGTCTTCAACGTCAGATTTTCCCGGGTCTGTACTCTCTCTCTCTTTTTTTTCTCCAGCCTCCTTCCATCTCTTGTTACCATGGAGAATGAAATGCCTATTCCATTCAAGTTGTCGGCTGAATAGGTTTTGAGGTTGATGGATGGTGAGAATCTCTTACCCCTCCTTCTCCAAACACCGCCCCTGCCTGGTTCTTGACATTTCACTTGCCAGAGACTGGCAATCAGTGAGTGGGAGCTGAAAAGAAGGCTGGCAGTGTCCTGCTGAGATGCTCTTTCAGTTTGTGGATGAAATCAGCAGCCGTGAGAAGGTCTTAAGGACTTCGGTGCAGAGCCTTGTCCTCAGGCTGACTGAGGCATGAATGCTCACTTGAGTGCATGTTCTTGCTTCCCCAGAACACCCAGGGAAAAAAGGATTCATATGTGAAATTTGTTGCTGCTTATGACTGTTTCAAGGGGTGATGTAACCTCTGCAATGTAAAGGGAAAGGTAAGGAATGAATGAACACAATAAATGCTCTGGCATAATCTGTTCCTCTCATATATACCTCTTTATCCAAGTCCACATCACACCAGAAGTGTGTGAAAGCATTTCTTTGCTGCAGTCTGACTTGCGTGGTTTCCTGACTGTGATGCTGAAGTTAGCAGGAGACTCTGTGTTTAGTGGGATTCCAGCAGTCCCTGTATGCACTGACTGCCTACGTGTGGCATCGGTAGTGCATTGTCAAAACAGATTTCTGAATAAGGTACCTTTTAATAACAAATACATGGAATTGTGCATATTGGCAGGCCCAGGGTTGAAATATGATTTTGTTGATGTGCATGAAATGGAGCTGCAAAGCAGAAAAATTTAAATGATAGCTCTGTAAAATTAAACAGAAAATATTTCTTTGTTGTTATTTATTACTTTTCATGCAAGATAACTGTAGTTTTTAGAGGATATCAGGAAAATCTTCAGCCTATACTGAAAGGCTTAAGCCTGTCCTTTTTAAAGGAGGGGTTGTTTTGACTGATGATCACATAATGGTGGTTTGTGAGAAGTGAATACCTGGCATTGTTTAATAGATGTGTGGATTTTGCATCTGGAAGTAAAAGATGATGTTATGACATTAAAATTAAGTTCTGGCACTGTTTCCAAGTAGAAGCATTCCACAAACATATCATTGTTGAGAGAAGAGAAAATATTTTTGTGAGTTCTCTGCTAAAACACACTGTGTCAGGACTGTACCAGCATAGGAATTAATAGTGGTGCTATACCTTAGTGGATGGCATTTCAATGTTTTTGAGATCATATATGAAAATTTGTCCTGGGTGATTTTGAACAATTGTGCTTGATAAGTGACTGTGAACTTTCTTTCAATACATCTTTTCAGCACCTTGCACTGATAAATACTTCCACACCTTCTGTGTATTCCTGAACTTGCTAACCAATACATCTTTCCACAATACCACCAACAGCTTTTGCATCTGTCTTAGCTCCTCAAGAGTTCACTTTACATTTGATGCTTTATGTCCTGTTTGTTGTTGGATTGTTGTCTCCCTGCTGGAATTTTCCTACTGTGCAAATGCTTTTCCTGTTGTGCAAGCCACTTACAAAATGCTAGCATGTTAGCTGTTCGGCCACTGGTGTGTTAGAAGGGAATTTTTAATTCCTGCATCAGAAAGGCGTGCGTATGTCAGTACATACAAAATAAATATATGAATATACCATCCAATTCCTTAAGTAGTTTATTGTAGAGATTGTAGTAGTATTTTTGTTCCCAGAGCCTGGGATTTCCTAGAGGGATGTGCACACAGAGGATTTGATTGCCTGTGACTTTCAGTCATGTAAGATAATACATGATAATATGCAGGGCTTTGATTTCCTGGTTTGAACCTGGTTGGCTGGGGTACTGCAGAAAAAAATAGATTTTCAAAAATACACCACTAGAGCAGCTTCTTTCTACTATAAATACATCACACATGTCAGGTGGAGTTGAGAGAAAGTGTTACAGAGAGGAAAAAAGGGGGGGAAGTCCATTGGGACAGAGAATGATATTGTAGTTTGGGATTAGCTTCCTGATAGGAACTCAGCTTCGTGTAAGGGATGGGGAAAGAGTGAGCATCTATTTTAACATGGTGATTTTGAGTGAGCAGCATCAGCATCAAAGTTATATGGGTTTTTCCATTTATTGTGTTAACCTGCTGGAGTTTTTTGATTCAGTATTATCTTCTTTATGAAAAAAATATACTCCTAGCATCTCACAGGTTTGCTTGAGATAAAATCCCGAATCTTTCTCTCAAATTGTGAGGATTGTTATGCTAATAATTTTAGAGATTGTCAAAAATTTTTCTGAGTATTACTGACAGGATTCAATCTCTGAAAAAAGATCTTCCAGTTTTCAATATGGATGTATTTAAATCACTTTGTCTTCTGAAATTCTGCCTCTTCCCATCACCAAGATCAACCTTTACTTGATTGGGGTCTTTTGATTTTTATGTTTTCCCTGAGGAGAATTTGACTGACTTAATAAACTTGTAATTAGGCCATATCTCTGCTTCATTCCATCTGGTCTTTGGTTAAATTATTCTTGGAGAAATTCTCATGTCCCACTCTTTTTAGATTCAGAGTTGTTTGATTCCTTTTTCCTCTCCTCCTTTCATATCTGAATGGTAGCCAGAGCTTGTAATTTTTTTATCTTTCCCTTGCTATATAGATTTGGGCAGCTGGAGAACAATCCATCTCTAAACCTCCTTCTTCTTGCTAGATGTTTTATTTCACCTTTTCCTTAGTGATCAGTGCCTGTGTTTCTGTCCAGAGCTTTCCCGGGCATTGCAGCATGGAACTGACCTCATTTGCTTCAGCTCCACTCCTGTCCCTGCTGCCTAGTGCCCCAGACAGTGAGGATAGGCAAAGCTGTGTTCAGAACAGCTGGGAAAAAAAACTTGAGCAAGCAGCAGATTGAAGCTGTCCATCCATGGGTTTACAAAGACAGGTCTTTGGTGATTTGTACTTTGCAAGTTACCTTTGTAACCTTAAAGTCTGGAAAATTAATTTTAGTTTAGCTTTTGCCAAGGCTTCCTGCTTGTCCTGATTGAGTGAATTTTGAAGCCCTTTATTACAGGCTGGTACATATGCAAAGAATGAGCATCGTGCTCTCCAGTAACTCATTCTCTTATCTCAAGTGTCATTTACTGGAATCTCCTTACCTTTTGCCTCCTATAAAATGTAAACTGAATTACAGACATATAATTAAATCGGCATATTAAGTGTGTGAGGAATGAGAGGCAGTGGGAATTTTGATGGCCATATCCACAGTAAGAACGTTAAAATCTAAATCATCAGGTATCTAAACTATTTTCTAGTTTATTGAGAGCACTGATTGTATAAGAACAATTTCCAGCTGGATGAATTGTGTTTCTGTGCTAGGTCAGCACAACAGGCTATCATTTCTCCTCACCTGGCAGAGCGGCTGCTTCATAAACCATGTGGCTGCTAGCTAAAAGACTCAGATGTGCAGTATTAGTGCTCATCAAGGAAGGGGACACTTGAATAATTATTAAATAGTTGTGAGATTTTGACTGGGGAAAAAGTGACAGTTTCAGGTACTGATGCATTTGCTTTTTCCTGTAATCCATGTCCAAGTCACTATGTTGCATTTGGCATACCTCATATTAAAACTACCTTGGTCAGTGTCTGAGACTGATTTTCTGCCTCATTTTTTGTGCATAAGCGTCAGGCACATAGTGTTGGTTCTGGCGTTATCTAAAGGTATCTAAGAGCATTTGCCTCTCTGAGATGAGGCTTTTAAATTTATTTTGTTTACTTTGTATTATGCATAGCAATTCAAGTTCCTGTTGTCTTGCCATAATCCAAATTTGGAACACAAAATTAAAATGAAAAACTGTAAAACAAAATAAAGCACAGAAGGCATGACAAGAAGTGGGATTGATCTCTTTAATGTAAATATTATTTTCTCTAACCTTGGATTTCTGAATAAGTGTTGATGTCAGTTTACTGTGAAGACCAGGAAGAGCAAACTGTTGTGAGATGGAGTCAAATTTGGGTGCAACATGAGAGATGCCCCTTGTATTTGAGTGGATTTGTGTAGTGTGTGTCTCACAGCCAGCTGCTGGCTCTTCCAGATTTGTCCCTGTGAAATCTTCTCCTTTAGTCTTGTTCCAGAGCTGTAGCACTTGACTCCAGTACATCTCTCTCCAGCCAGTCTGGTTATCTTTTGTTGGCTCTGCAGTGCTCTTCCCTGGCTGTGATACTGGATTGTTTTTCTATCAGTAGAGCAAAAGGATAGGAAATAGGCAGGGGAAGCGATATCTGAAACTGGTATTGGCTGCTGTTTTAAATGAAAGTTAACATTTTTCATAGCAGTGAGATACTGTAGGAGAAACAGGAGGGCACACTAGGGACAGGTCTTGAAAACACTGCGTGTATTTCAGTCTTGTTCAGGGTTTTGACTCCTAGAACACATTCAAAGTTAGTTGCCAGTTGAGAGTTTAGAAGTCTATATGGAAATAACCAGTGTTTCAGTTGCATAGTGATTCTTGGGATACAGGACAAGACATGCGCATGAAAAATTATTGTCTAATGGACTAGGACATTCTTTAGCCAGCCTTTTTATCTCCTGCTTTGCCCTTTAGTCTGTATAATAAAGATACTGTTTTGTGAAAGGTGATCTCAGACTGTGCTTCTCTTGGAAATCTCAGTGTTGCTCTCATCTGCCAGAGTTAAAACATTCCTGTCTTCAGCTCCTACAATCAGGGAGCTGTAGAGTGCATTCGATCAGCTCATAAGTCTGACTGATTGATAATAGATTTTGGTGGATTATCTGTTTGGATCAGTGCACTATGAATAGCCAGGGATGTGGGTCCACCTCTTTTGCTGGCAGCCACTGACATTGCTTTATGCTCCTTGCAAAGCTGAACCCTGAAGCTCTTAATCCTCCACTTTTGGATAACCAACTGAACACAGCCTAGCCCTAACCCAGTATTACATTGCAGCCGAGTACAGATAAGCTGCAGTATATAAGCAGTATCTCAATGTAGTACAATAGCTGTGCACACTGAGTGGTGATGTGAGTTTTCAGACTCAGCTGGACTGAGTATCATCTGCAGGAGTCAGGTCAACCCTGGGCTGAGCGGGCACGGCCATAGGTGGAAGCGGCTTCTCTTCCATCCTCCTCTGTCTTCTCTCATTATTTGCTCTCTCTTAGGCTTTGCCCCATAGGACTGACTACCTCTTCCTATTTTGTGGAATCTCAAACTTGAGTTTCATCTGTGTTTTGCAACCCCACAGATCAGGCATTGCTTGAGGTTAATCACAAACACTAAACCCATGCTCCCCTATGACATCCTGTGATGCCTCTGTTCCTGTGCAACACTGAGCAGCAGAAGCTGCCTGTACACAAACCAGATGTTAGTGACCTCAGCCAGAAGATATTAACTGGATTGGCAGGGGTGCTGGCCCCGGGTTCAGATGAGAACCAACAAGATGCCATCAGGAGTTGCCCTCGTGCCCTAACTTGGAAATTGTTGTTTGGACACTCTGCTTTGGCAGTTGATCTTCACAGATGGTTTGGATCTTTTATTACCTTCACCCAAACATGGGTTTTTTTGATTTATGGTGTATAAATGTATTTATACAGTAAAGGAGGTTGCTTCTAGTCCCATCTTCAGATTTCCATATTTTATCTAATAGTTGCTTCAGTTTAAAGAACGTGGGTTTGTTACTCTGGATCATGGATATAAATAGATGCCAGAAGCATGAGGCCTTATCAGCTGTGAGCAGCTGTACTTGCCTTTTCATTTTAAATCTAGACACTAAAGTACAGATAAACAACAAAATGTGTTTTTCTGGAAGGTAAAACTTTAAAATTTGTTGGAATTTGTTGAAGGTTGTTGCCTCTCTGCTTAAAGTAAACTAGCATTACCATTTTTGGGGAAGGCTCTGACCTCCTTGTTCAAGCTCAGAGCTGCAGTTCGGGGTGGTGAGTATTAACATCTGTAGTGCTTTGGTTTTGAAATGCCATCTGTGTATGGACAGTCATGCTTAACCTGGTATATTGCTTGCATATATTGGACAGCTTAGAGAGTTAAGTCTGATTTCCTTCAGGGTATCATCTTTATATACTCTTTGCAGAAGAGTATATTCTCTTGGGGAATGCCTGAGGATGCTGGCAAGTGAAGAGGAATATACACAGGCAAAGCTTTAGAGGACAGGATTTTCAACATATTGTATGGGGGATGTAGCAACAAATAACGTTTATTAGCTTGATAGGTTAATTTTCAGTATTTTTTTCAGAATTACTTTGTAGACACAGAAATTTGCTTTCCTTCCATTTAATTTTTGCAGCTAATGTTTTATTATTCAGGTAACAAGTTATCCATACTGAAATCCCAGGCTCAGATCTGGAAGCAGTACATAGGTTTTTGTGTGGCTCAGAGCCTGAGCTAGTTCACCTGCTGAGCCCTCGCCAACTTTGCTCAGTGTTAGAGCTGATGTCTCTGTTTTGTGCTTCTGAAACATGGGATGCTGGGAAGCTGGTTTTGAAGGTGCTGGAGGAGCATTCAGGAGCCAGCTGGGGTCGATAACTCTCAGGTTTAAACTAAAGCCCTGGCTCTGCAAAACTCTAAAGCCACGGAGCTGACGATAGCAGCAGTTTCAGGAGGGATAACTGGCGAATGAGTACCATGTATGTACTGTGATCCCTTCTGAGACATTTCTGGTGCAGTTTCTTATGCAGCTGCCTTTGTACTTCAGCTGAATCTTCCCAGAACCTGGAGTCCTGCAAAACGTGGTGCAAGGGCACAGGGCTTTGGCCTCTGTACTAAAGGGTTTGTGTGTTCAGGTTTTCCTGTTACCTGGCTATTCCCATCCCCCACTGTTCTCAGACAGTGGAAAGCCAAGTTAGTATGTTAGTGCTGGATTGAGGGCTGTATCAAGTAGTGTCTGACGAAGGTAAGAATAAAGTGCTTAGCTATAATTTAATCTTTACACTCTCTTGATTGTGTTACTTTTGAAATGTCATAAAGTACAAGTAATCAAGCTGAGTAATGACTCTTCAGGTTTTCAAGGCTGTATACTTTTAGAAATTACTCCTTTTCCCTGTTGGTATTGGCACTGAGTTATAAAAGTGTTAGAATCTGTGCTGGATATCTAGCCTATGCACTATATAATAGTACTACAGTGAACAGCATTTACGTATACATACATACTTTCAGATGAAAACACTGAGATACAGATTGAAAATTAAGAGGTTTTTTGTCTGACTTTTGGGCAGAATCTTCAGAGTAGGAAAGGATATAATGTCCTCATGTATGGGATAGCTATTAGTATATTAGGTCTAAGGGGTTTTCTTTTCAGCTTTTCTGTTTTGTCCAGTATGCTCTTCAAAGATCTAATTTTTGTGGCACAATTATTCAAGGAGTACCTGAGTATGATGATATGCAGGGGATACGAAGATGAAGCAGTAATCTTCTCCAGAGTGCACCTGTAGTTATTTTTGGCACTAGCTTGCTGTACTTTCAAAAGCAGAATCATTCATTTTCCTTCAAGTGATTTTATCTTCCAGAGCTCAGTGGGATGATTCTGCACAAGATACGGAGCTGTCACAAGTTCCGTCCTATGGGTTGCTTTGATGTTAGGAGCTGGAGCAAACGTGACTGTTTCAGAACAACAGATTTATTTTCTTATCATCACCTTCTGGGAACAGTGGTAATAAGAGATTATGACTTGTCTCCCAAGTATTCCCTCAAACATGCATCCCTGCCAGCTCTTTCTCAGCTATTCTGCAGGGCTCTCTCTGGCACCAGAAAGCACACATCTTCCAGCCGCTTTGCAAGTGCTCATTTCATGTTTCTGTGTGCCTCTCCAGTCAATAAAGTTGTTTTGAATGGGGAAATTTAGAAAGGAGGAGTGGCCACACTTTCTGGGTTTGATTTCTTTGTGTTTAATGTGACTACCTGTTTGTGGGCTGGGGCTGGCCACTGGAACGTGCTCCTTGTAGCAGAGGAGTGTTGCATCACCTCGGACAGGTATTGCAGAGCTCACTGCAATTCAGCTGATGCAGTTTTACACAGGATGGGGGGTTCTACATTAAATTGCAAAGTTTTGTGTTAAACCTGATGTTACTTTTCAGCAGAGAAAGACTCTGTAATCTATTTGCTACCATGCCCCAGGGGAGTTGCAGGGACACTAACATCTGTGCTTGCTGTATCAGGCTGACAGCTGTTTCACGAGTCAATTGGTCCTTTTATCCAGTGTCTCTGAATAGCACAAGGAGTGAGGGCCCTGCACCTTCCTGCAGGAGGCTTTACAGGATGGTGGTTAAGTACTGGCATTGCAACATGCTGAACCATGGGGCTCCATCACTTCTCTTTCACTTTTGAATACTTCTGAGATCCAGAGCACTCCAGAAAAGTTAGGAGGCATGTTGGTTGTGAGGGGAAGTCAATAGTCAGAAAAACCCCTGAGCTTGGTAGGTGAGCAAAGATGACTGAAAAGATTGAATCATGGCTTTAGTGACTTAATATGGGATAGATAATCTGCTTCAGAGAGTATCTTGGAGATCCCCCAGCCTCAACCTTTCTACAGAATTACCATGTTGAGAGTAAGGGAGTATGATTTCCCTTGACTCTCTCTTTGTTTCTGTGCTACTTCCTTTTTGCTTGTAATTAAAGAAATAACATAAAAACCCTTTACAATTTCCATAATTAAGACCCCCCCCCCATCAACAACAACAAAACCCCCCAAAAACATAAAAGGGAAGTGTATAGGAGCCTCATTCATCACCTTTTGTCACCAGACTTGATTTGACATCTGAGACTACAGAGAAACTTTGGCAAGTGCAATGATTTCCCGTGTGGGGGTAATAAGAGAGAAAAAAGCTGTCAGTTGAAAACAGCAGGAGCTGCATTAGCAAATATAAATTAAACAGATGGCTAAGATACTGCAGCTGTCACATAGAAGCTTCAGGAAGATTTTTAGCTTAGAGCTGCAGGAGGCTATTTTAAAAGGAAAGATGAAAACAACAACAAAGCAAACTTTAGCATGACGAAAGAGACAATAGAACCATTCAGATTATTATATGAAATTTATCTAGGATTGTGGTGTTGGTTTGGGATTTTTTTTAAATTGATGTTTTCAAATCTTAGGATTCTAAAATTAAGTTAGGATCAGCTATTATTAGATCATGTTCAGATTTTGGTATCGTGGGTTTGCTTGTTTAAAAATACTCTTCTGTACGAGACACTGGCTCTGACGTACTCTGGAAAGTAGGGAGAAGTGCAACACACATCATGCAGTTTTGATCGACAACTGTTTGTTTTACAGCTATTTCAAGAAAAACTTCTTATGAAAGAATTTATAAATAAAATGTTTCAGAAAAGCAGTGTGGAAAGTGTTAACATTTTGGTGGAGGAAGCCACCTGCATTTTAGTGTCTTGCATGTTCAATCTTAAGATAACTTTTTTCAGACACATTTTCAGCTGAGAAGTGACCATTCCTTTGTGAAAGAAGTGCTAGAACAGCACCCAAGTTTGTTTATTATGTTAAAGTACAGACATATGCTAAATTGAGCACAAGTTGGAAATTCTGTGCTGTTTCTTGGAAGCCAAAAGGCAATTAATTTTCTAAATGTTGTGTCTTAAAGTATTTTCCATCAGTTGGGACTGATGGTTCGTCATAGACTATTTGTGCATAAGCAGAGATTGTTATACTGCCTTTATAGCTAGGTGGTGATGTGAATTATGAAGTAAGTTCAGCTGCATTTGAAGCCTGTGTTTTACGTTCAAAGAAATAGTGTGCACAAATGGATTCCTAGGCAGGCTGTTTGATTGTCCAGAGTTCTGCTTTTTGTGTTTGCTTTTTTACTGCAAAAATCTCAAGTATTTGTGGTTGACTTTTTAAATCATATTTAATATGCAAGAACTTCTGAATTTTGATTGTATTTCAGCCCTTGGTACAAAATTAGTATGTCTTCAGTTCTGCATGTTCTCCAACTTGTGTATTTCTTTACAATAAATATCTTTAGGTACTGTTATATCTAATTCTAAACTACTTCTATATGGATTATTTGAGAGCTACCAAATCTACATATCAAAAAATAAAATCTTTTTTTCCTCTGTGTTTATCCTTCCTGCCATCATCCCTATAAAGTTTGAGTACAGAAGCCCCAGCATGCTCTGAAAGCTGGTGAACTTCCATTCTATTAGAACTAGGGAGTTCACTGACATATGAATGCTCTTTACTGGCTAAATCTTCAACCTGTCCTAGACTTTTTCCCATTCTTAGTGGCTTAGGACACAAATCATGATGGACATTAAAGGTCAAAAGCAACAGCTTGGGCTTGTTTATGTGAGCTTGATGAAAATGTATACCCTCATACTGTTCTGGTTGCTTTAGCTGTCTCAGTAGAAGTGAGCTCCTCATCATTTAACTGCATTTCTCTTGTGGTTGTGGCTTCATGCGTAAGTGTAGGAAAGAACAGCTGATGATGCTGAGTAACTGTTGTTTCTACCCTTCAGATTTCATTTCTACCCCTGCAGAAACTTTGCAGCGCTTATAAAGTCCAGAAAACTTGGAGGGAAAAAGCCTCAGCCTGAGTGTATTTCTTTTCTTCCATTTTTGCTTAAGAGAAACAAAGTTGGCCTTGATGTGTACTTGAACTTGAGAATTATAAATGTGGAATATCTTTGTCACTGATGGAGGGATGTTTCGGGGTAGGTGACCTTTCCGTGGGAAGCCTGGCCTCAACCTCTACATATTTGCTCCTAGACTTCAGCTCCCAATGCTTTAGCTAAACTTTGCTGCCAGGACGTACACAGCACGGGGCAGCTGTGCAGGCAGGATCCAAGGCATACAGGAAGATTACACACTGAAATATGCAAGTTCCCCCTGACTTCTCCTCCTGGGAAGAAATGCAGGGATCAGCCAGTGTGATCAGAGGCTCAAGAGAGCTGACAGTTAAGAATGGATGGGAAGGAGCTAAAACAGAGAAGTGAGTTGGATGGGAGGAAACAGAGGGGCAAAGATAGCCTTGTCTTGAAAGGTGGTTAACCTTAAAGTTTCCTGCTGAGTATCCCAAAGGCAAGAATGAACTTTTCCAGCTGGAAGTGTAATTACTATCTAATGGCCATCTATATTCTCTTCTTTATCTTCATGCAAGCCTTCTAAAGCATGTAGGGCTGCATGGTTGTTTTGCTGTAGGTGCAGCAAATTGAGTGCTATCAGGCCTATGACACAGAGCTGGTGAGGAAAATGTCTTTATAGTTTTTGAAACAAGTCTGTGACAAAAATTTTTATGTTGTGTGAGGTGTTAATATCAAACTCTCATTGATTAGGATCAGTTGCTGGCTGAATGTATGATAGTGGAAAAAGAAAACATGATCCCGCTTTTTTTTAAATGCTCTCATGACAAGAAAGTACATCTTAACCTGAAGCAAGTGAGCCCAGCCTTTTGCTTCTGTAGCTTTGGTGTATAGCTTAGCCAGTCTGCAAAAAGATTGAACGTTGATCTTTTTAAGCTTAGTCCAGAATTGCCAAGTCTGTTTTTTAGGTTAGTGTTGTTCTTATGCTATATAGGCAGCTGCATCATTGACTGAAAGAACATGTAGCAGTTATAAATTGCTGCTTATTATTATGTTTATCATTTTAGAGGTCACATAAATGAATCCTAGGTGGAATAAAGCAGCACATCAGGTAGTCCTGGTATGTGAGCTGTGTGTTCTACAGTGCTGTGTCAGTAAATAATGGGTTACTGATTAATTTACAGTAGTTAGTATTTTCTCATTTGTCTCAGTAGCAGAAAAGATTGTTAGTTTGGCTTTAAAGTAGTTTTATCTTTACTTTTCAGTGGAAAGCAGCTGAATACACCAGCTTAAATTTTTGTAATGAAACCACCTTCCACACGCAAAATAAAATTTCCATATTGTCAAGTATAGCAATTTCTGTCTTTGGATTTTGATCTCCATTCCAGATTCGAGCGTGTCTGATCCAAATTAGTTTGTGGAATAATGTTTTGCCAGTTTGTAACCCACCACAGTTTTGAAACATAACTCTGCCAAAGTCTTACACTTTAGTGCATTTACTTTGGTCTGTTGGATTTTGGAAAATTGTATGCTACTGCACATGGATATGGAGTGACACTCTTCTAAAATAAATACAGGTATCTACCAGAGAGGAGCATTCTAGAGATGTGAAACAGGTGAGTTTCCTTTCCCTGTGTAAGCAAGCCCTTAGGTGATAAGATTTGCTACAGGCTCCTAGCAAGAAGAGGAGATGTTGAAAGGCAAAATGCAGATGCACGACTGCTGGTAGCTGCAGGCTGCCACCCTAAGCAGCTCAGAATAAGGCCAAGCATGTCTAGAAAAATAGCAAGTAGTAGTTTGGGAACCTGGCATAATGGTGCCTCTCCACCTTTGTTAGGAGGCAAGTAACTGTTGGATGTTTAGTGTTGTTTCAAACTTAAGTGAGAAAACTGGGGTTGAATAGAAAATAATAATAACAGCACAGTTAAAAAGGACTGTGGCATGAATTAGTTCCTTGTACCGCAGTCTTTGTTCTTTGCAGTTGTGTAAGTAGTTCATTGTAGTGCTCCTAATACTCTGTTCTATTCTGTTTGGAAGAATATATCTGACCAAGGCTTTGTCTTTATTCCCTCAATTATTTTGTATAAAATAATAAAGTCATATGCATTTGCTGCTAACGGAATCTGTTTGCAGAAGACTTCACTTGTAGCTTGTTCACGTGAATAAATGAACACAGATGCTTGGTACTGTGAAAGTAGTAAATACACACCCTTCATTTGCGCTCTCTGGAATATGTTGGTCAGAGCTACCCCTCAAGATTTTTCAGCGTAACTCTTCTGTTAAGATTGTGCAGAAATCACACTTAGTTGACATACAACATTCTATGCTAGATTCAGTTAGATACCACCAAAAGTGTGCTTCTGCCAGTTTGGTATGTTTTTTTTCAGGCAACTGGTATTAGCTGTTCTGTCAAAATAGCTTTTTTGCCTGTGTAAACCACATCTTGACTAGGCAGATTTGCTAGTATAGCTATTTTAGCAAAGCCCTTCTACTGTAGGAAAGACCTTATTGATAATACTGTGAGGTTCCCACAGTAGATGAAAGGCACAATACAAAGGGCTTTATAAACATGAATTAAGCTTCACAACACCCTTGTGAAATAAATCATTATTCTGGCTCGATAATGTCTAGTTTCTTCTAATATGAGATGTTTTGCAGGGATGAGAAGGGAAGGTAGAAGATGCAGTTGGGGGGATTAATGTCTGGTAGCAGTGCAGTGTTTATAAACAACAGATTTCTAACCTGTTCCAATCCCCTGCTCTCTCTGGTGTTTAAAATGTCCTTGCAAAATCAGTGGTTTAGACTATCAAATTGCTTCTGATTGCTGGTGTCACTGATCTTTGGAGGAGTTTGGATATTGGTACTTGGCAATTTCTCACTTCTTGAAAACCTGGAGGACTTTTGTGTATATGATATTCTCATTAACACTGTTTTTAACTACATTGCTCTCTCTGATTTGTATTAGACTCTCAGTCTCACACTGTTCATGTAGTAGTTCAGTTAAGGGACCTCAAAGGGAATGGAGAGAGGAATAAAAGTACAGGTTTATACACATGAATGATTTTAAATTAAGTCAGTCAGATCAAAGTAGTCAGATACTGAGTTCACCCACATGGTCTTAGTTTAGATATTTTTGTATGTTAATTATCATTTAATCTTTAATTACACGATCACATTCTATTTATTCCCTTTCATTTCTTAGGGAACAAGGAACAGAAGAATTCTTCTGGGATATAGGTTTCTTTTCTTCTCTACCGTTCATCAGCATTGCTTTTGAATTCAGCCTGTAAACCTTTGGGTCAGGCCCAGGCATTTCTGCAGTTCTCTGTTAAACACCATATCCTGGGTTCTGCATTAATACATCTCTCAAGAATTTAAGCAGGCTGTGCAATTTATTCACTTCCCAGTTCAGGGCCTTCAGATGGTGGTAATTGTTTTCACCAAGTACAGCAAGGAACTCACTTTTGAAAAGCTATTCCAGATCTGAAATCTGGGTGATGGTGGAGACATCCAGCCTGACTGGGTTTCCTTTCCTAACCCTTCGTGCATGCTGGGGGAAGTTCCAGTAACTGTTCAGTGGTGTGCCTGATCCTCCAAGAGGTACTTGAACTAATAGGAGTATTTCTGTGCTCTCATACTGTTTCCACAGCAACAGCACACTTATCTTTTTATTCCCCTCTCAAGGTGACTGTTGCCTTGAGCATTAGACATGTGGAAATGCTTGGCCCTCTTGTTCTCTACTGAGATTTTGGTTTACACAGGTGAAGAGTGTAAGGAGTAGGATGGGGAGAGTGTGGCTCTTGGCAGAGACAGTGTGATTATGAAGTGACAGTGGCAGTAATGAGACTTACTTAATTGTGGCTTTAGTGTTGGTAATATGATTGTTTTGAAAGTCATGGCTCTTTCTAAGCTCCACAGATGAAAGGTCTCAGTCGTTAGTGACTGTCATCATAGCCCTTTGCATGTGCTCTTGGAATCATTTAGGACCCACATCCACTTTGTGCATGTGTTCATGTGCAGTATGAAACCCTGTGTGCATTCTCCTGTCCACCTGCTTGTAGACACTTTGTGTGCATGTCATATTAAAAATGCTGTTCTTCTGTCACAGCATTTGTCCTAGCATTGTGGGGAAGACATTTAATTGCTCCACTGAAGTAGGATGTAGGTGTTAGGCCACCTCTTGGGTATGGTACTTGCTGTGGGTATTGAGACACTTAATTTCAGAGAAGTACACATGCCTGTCCAACATCTGTTGCGGTGTGGAGGACTAAGAAGATTTCAATTTTTGAAATAGTTCCATAGATCAGCCCTTTTTTTTTTACCATTTAAAAGTGGGTGAAAACAGAAGCATGTGGCTTGATACCAGTCTCTTGCTGGGGTTGGCTTTTTTCACCAGTTAGGAAAGCAGTCTCCTCTCACACAGGTGCCTAACACAACCCTAAAAATGATTGCTTTATTTTTTTCACCTGTTTTATTTTGCCTCTTTCCCAGCATCCTTGTCCTAAAAAAATAAGCTATCATATTTTCCTGCAGAGCATATAATTTGTGGTCCTGAGCTGTTCCCTGTGATTTTTTTTCTTTTTTTTTCCTTTTTTTTTTTTTTTTTCCTTCCTTTACTCCTCTTCCCTTTCTGAGGAACTGCATGTTTGTAGTGGTTTGGTCCAAAATACTCATTACTGTTTATCTGCTGTGAGATAAGAATTAGGAGAAATGCAAAACAGGCACCAAACTTGAAAGAATATAAAGAAGTTTATTAACAGACCTAAAAGAAGAAAAAAAAATTATACCACCTTCAGAACTCTCCTCCTCCCCCCACCTTCCTCCCTTCTCCCACTGACAATGTTCAAAGACAACCCTTAAGATGTTCAGTCTGTTCACCACTTCCATAATAACCTTGTTCAGTCCATTTAGAAAGAGAAGTCTCTTCTTGCTCATGCTATGAAAACATTATCACAACGAGACAGCCGCCCACTTCCAAATATTGTTCAGTCCATTCAGGAAGAGGAGTCTCTCTGCCTGCGTGTGAGTCCTTTCCCCCGACTTGCAGCTTTTCCCGCAACTGCTTTCGAGGGTCCACTCTTGAAGTTTTTTGGGGTACAATTTTAAGGTTGAGCTGTTCAGAAACAAAAACAGAGGCCCTTCTCCTTCCCTGGGAGCAAAGGGTCTTCATCATCTTCATCTTTAGGACTATCTCTGGGAGCATCTCTAGGGACTGAGGTTTTCTCCTTTCCCGTTTGGAGCAAAAGTCCTCATCTGGTTCATCTCTCCCTGTCCAAACTTCTCATGAAATTACAGCTGCGTCAGCATCTGCCTATCTCCACGCAGGTGCTTCTGCTCACGAGTTGAACACTCCACCCCCCATATCTTCATGAAATTACAACAGGATACTCTGATATATCATAGCTTCACAAGAGAATTTCAGCTTTAAGCATCTCCTCTCTCTCTTCCCTCAGGTTTTCAGCTCTTCACAGCAATAAAAAGGGTTAATCTCACCTCGGCCTTGCAGCTTTGCAGCTGGAATGTTGAATTTTCTTATCGCAGTGGAGAGGGGGGAGAGCCGAGCCGCTCCGGCTGCCCACGGCAAGGCAGTGGGGGGGGGTTCCACGGCTGGAACAGGTCCATGGCTCCAGGATGGCCGTGGCCTGGCCCGGCCTGGCCCAAGCAGGGCCTGGCCGGGCCCGCTGGCCCCCACTCGGGGCCTGCAGCCACCTGTCCCAGCGCCGGAAACGAGAGAGAGCTTGGAGGGGGAGTTTGCCTATTCTTAAATGTGGATCACAGAGGTGATCACAACTTTAAGTGGCTTAGAGAATTGTCCATATTCAAACTGGCCAGCTGATAGGTTCTATCAGTTCCCAGAGGAAACTGTAAGCACCCCTTAGCAAGGACGTCCCTTCCGGGACTATGCTTGCTAACCTATGACAATGTTCTAGGGAGCATTGTTGTAAGTGCTGTTCTGCTTTTTAACACACTCACTAATCCAGTGTATCATGGAATAGTTTAAAATTCCATTACATTTAATATTCAGACAAGTCAATTACATTCATAATACTGGATTTGGGAATCTCCATTCCTTTAAGAGTGAATATCTTAAGCAGTATCTGTCACTGTGTTATGCTTTTGCAGTAAAGACTTCTGCTTGATGTGTGTGGTGGTTCTTTACCATCAGTATTGTAGTTCCTAACAGTTTTGAGCCAGGCTGCCAGAAGTTTTTGTTATTTTACTCTGACAAACAAGTAAGTGAATGTGTTGACTGGCAAAATGAACGGCTAATGTATGGAACCACGTGATCTGGGGTTGTCTTGGAAAGGCACATTGTTTATAGCTATCTTTACAGTTCTAAGGCTAGAAATGCACTTATCCATATAATGCTTATCCATCTAAAATGTTAAAAGCTGTTCAGGATTAAGTGTCCAAATCAGAAATGTCATTTATGTATAAAAGCCAGAAATTAATAAAATACCTTTTATTGCTTTTTCATTGTAAGCACATCTGGATGTACTTCTCCTGTTAAAAATCTTACACTTAGTTCAAAGATGAAGAGCATTCCAGTACTGAACCTTTTTAAAATTGAAAATAAGTTTATGATTGCACGTCTTGCATTGCTTCACTTCAGTTCTTTTTGGTTGTATCTAGCTCTTTTTGACTTCACATTGAAGAAAGTGTACATTTTAGTTTACTCAAGAATTTGTTTATTGAAAGACCAGAGTAAAAAATTCCATGTCTGTTTAACATTCAGTAATTTGCTATTAAGCTACTTGACACAAGTTAAAATTTATGTTAATACTGTCTTGATTAAACAGCGCTCATTATCACACACTCTGATTTGGCCAAATTGGTTTCCTAGCAGATGTCTCAATAAAGGAGCTCACTCTAACATGAGCTCACTCTTGACACGAGATGCTGGAGCATGTCCAAATTAAGTTAGTGTATTGCAGTAACATTTGGCACTTGCATAGCATCTTTCATTTCAAAGCATTTCACACAATCATGTATGATATTGGGAAAATGTATTGGATAATATAATGGCTAAAGCAAATGTATAGATTTTAAAGAGCTAGAAGATATTTTATCATTCCAGCAGATGTCTGGTATTACAATTTTTAGTGTTAAGTACAGAGTAGTTGTCTAGTGGCTTCTAACACAAACCTCAATTTCCATAGCTTGCAGAAGGTTTGAGTTAACCCTCTGGAGGTCTCTCTATATATTAAGTATTTCAAACCACAGCTTCAAACTACTTGTTACTTAATGCTTTTCATCCAGTCTTAGAATCATCAATGCTCTTCAATCCTCTTTTCTTTCATTTTCTTTTAATATTATAACCACAGAAAATACTTGTGATTTCTCATCTTTGCCTTCAATTATTCTTTGGTGACTACTTGCAGCATCACTTAAGTCTCCTGTCATGTAGGCTTAACCAAACACTGAAATCCAGAGGACTTTTTTTCCATTGTGCAGTGTTACTTCATACCTACAAGTTAAGACATTCCTCCTTTAGTCCTCACAGTTTGTTTTTATGTATTTTGTTAATTCAGTTTATGTGTGCAGGGAAAGCTAATACAAATCATAATTGGCCATATGGAAATCTAAGGATTTTTCTGTGTTCAAATTGTTTGCCTATAATGTGCTTTTCTAACTCCCATTTTCTAGCCTTTTCAGTATTTGGAAATTGGGTTATAGTTGCTGTGTAGTGCAAAGCAGCTATCTGACACATGATACCTAACAAGTACCTGCCTAATTTTTTCTGCTTAAGAATTAGACTTACCTATGTTTTGCATTTCCTTAATGGTTTTGTTTATTGATTGTATTTTACAGATAGCATAACTGAGTGCAGACACTGAAAGCAATTTGCCTAAGATTCCCAGTATTTCCTGTAATTCTGGTTCTGTTTTCCTGATTTGATTTGGAATGATTCAATTATGAACTATATGTAATTTCATAGATGTGTGATATATCAAGTTTATGGTTCATCAGATAGCATTCAGACTTGCTCTTTTCCCCTCTGTGCATGCACCTGTCTGGGTTTTCTTGTAACCACAGCTCATTTTATTGTCACATTTTCCCAAGTTTAATGTTACGTGGGCCATCTTGTAAGGTTGATGTCCATGTTATGTTACAAGGTGAATACTTCACTTGGATTTCAGCCATCCTTGAAAGCAAAGAGTACGTTTTCCAAATATGAAAATGATTTCTTGCATTTGTTAGGTTTCTATATAACTCAAAGGCAGATGAAGTGGTTTTACTTAAATGAAGGATTAGTATTTCAGTGCTGAAGGCAAAAGTTAAAGCTGAGGAGCAATTAACAACAGACTGAGAAGGTGGAGGAGCTAGCTGGCATAGCCAGGAGGCTGCGGGGGTCAGCCCTCCGTGCCCCCCTTTGACCCTGAAGCCTCTGTAATCTGTTGGCTGCGTTGCTGGTGGGGAGGTGCTAACCGAGTTCGATTTAACGATTTAACGCTGGTACTGTAGCATTTAAAGGAAATGAAGGATATGGCAAGTGAGAACTGAACTCTGAGATCTAGTGAAGCTTTCTGAGGCATTAGGGGTTCTCCCAGTGGAGTTCTCTTACATTATTCATGGCCTTTAAGCTTTTAGCCAAGCTGAGCACTCTGCACTCAAGTGTAGTAGTAGAAGGTAAAAGGAAGTTAACCCTATAGTGATATATTGTAAGTTTCTTGCCAAGGCAGTAATTTTTACAGTGTGTTGAGGGGATAGAAGCGTGTCTGAGAGAGGGGAAAACTGATTTCAACTCTGACTGGATCTCAGAAAATGCTCAAGCAGGAGTACTCTGCAGTAAACCAGTAGGAAGACCACTTGAACCTATATGCAAGGCCTGGGGCTCCATCCTGCCTTGGCCTTCCTCATCAAAGTATCTCTTCTAAGTTTCAAAAGAAGGTATGACTTCAAGCTGCAAGATAAACTAGTACTCAAATATTTCCAGCGATGCTGTGGAAAGATTTGCTGTAGAAGGCCTCTGTATGTTAAGGCTGACAGAAATAGCCAAGACTTCTCAATGATTCTATGATCAGGTACCAGAAACCCATATCTGAATTCCAGCTCGAGTCTGTAGATTCTACTGTGCTTGTGATTGTTCCTTTGAACACATTTGCCTTTTCTTTGGTAAACTCCTTATGTTTAGGATTTTTTTTCTTCTTCATCTTTCCTACCATTTTTTATCCTGTCATTATGTACATTAGGACTGCCTGCTCAAGGGGGCTTTTAGGAAGGGTTCAGAAACAGGAGGCTTTTAATGCAGAGGATCTATATTGGTAATTGATCTGGGATATTAGTGCTGGAGTGGTCTGTCATATCCAGCTTTTACTCCCTGTCTATTCCCTAGCTCTTCTGAGGTTTCACAGCAAGCATCCAGAATGTAGAACAGATTGTTGCAGACTAGTGGAGAATGACCTCACTCAGAGACTGAGAGTTACATTGGGGATGGAGTGGAGAAGGTGACAGTAAACAGAAGTCCTTTGCTGGTGCGTAAACTTCAAGCTGTGTAATTTCAATCTACTGTATATACCTTTTGTTGATAGGACTAAAATATATTATGTTGGAGGTAGGGAAGATAACACATGAAAAAATGCAATACTTGTGCCAAGCACTGGTTAACTTATGAGCACAGAATATCTATTTCCCCATATGCTCACACAATCTTTAAATCTAGATTCCTCCTTTTTCTTTCATCCTTAAAGAAAACTATGTTCAAGGGTAATATATTTGAGAGCAGATTATTACTTAGAAGCACAAGGTCTAAGGCTTTTAGTTAAAAGTCAGTTCTGAACATTTTACCTTGGAAAAGTATGTGTCTTCTAGGCTGGAGAGGGTAGTTCTGCTTTTGTTGGAGCCAAGCTTTTGATGCATTTGCCACTTGACATAAGTCTTAAAAATAATTTGATTAGAAGACTGTGTGTTGGAGTCCAGCAGTCTGGAATAAAAAGTCTCTGTGAACAGTGTATCTCTCTATGCGCAGGTTCTCAGGGGAAACTAAAAATGTTTGAGCCACAGCAATAAGGACCAAGAGGAAAATGATACAGGGATCACAGTGATTAGTATTAGTTTGAGTATCAGAACTGCACCCAGGACCCTTAAAAGAAAGGAAGGAGAAGAGTTTAAGAAACAAAACAACATTCTTGCAAAGACTTTTAAAGATTGCTGCCCTGGGATTGTGCTCTTGATTTTGCAGCCTCATAGCTGCATCTGAAATGAGCTGTTGCAATTTTACCCCTTGGACAATTTTCAGGGTACTAAACATTTCTTTTGCCGGCAGGTATCAGCTCTGGAGATCCAAATGTTACTAATGGCAGCCTTCAAGTGATGACTGAGAAACTGTGTTGAAAGTTCTGCTCAAAGTATGTTAAGCATTTGGTAGTTAAGCAGCTAAACTCTTTTTGACATTGGTTCAACTATGGCATTTCCTTATAATCATTGCTGATGGCAGATAATTTTCTTGATGTGGTGGTTTTGCTTCAGTGTCCATCAAGAGGTATGATCAATAACAAATGCAGTGGAGAAGATGCTGGAAGTTCCAGAAAGTCTGTGTTGAAGGGCTTTAGCAGACCAGGCTTTTCTGCTGCTTGGTTTGTCATCTTATGAGACACAGCCCTTTACAGTAGCTCTGTTCTTGGTTAATTTTGTGAATGATTGCAAAAATTCCTGCGTAGTTTTGTCCTTCTGTAGGTAATACTTTCAGATTCCTTGTATGTTTCTTTTTTAAAGACATCTCTGGTAGTGTTTCAGCCTCTACAATGGCACAAGCATGTGTACTCCCCTGGGGCCCTCCCTGCTCAGTCAACCGTAGCAGGGGGGTCTCTGCACACCTGCCAGGTGTACAGCAGGAGAGCCACACTGGAATTTCAGTCCAGCCTTTGGTTCCTCCCCATCTGCTATTGAAAGGGCACCTGTAGAGCCACTGGGGCAAGGGTGCAAAGCTCTGACTTAAAACAAAGCAGCTCTGAGCTAGTCTCCCCTGCAGCTATCAGAAAGGGAATCTGTTGGGTTTTCATGGCAGGGTTCTGGTAGAGGGAGGGCTACAGGGCTGGCTTCTGTGAGAAGGTATTATGAGCTTCTCCTGTGTCTGATGGATCCAGTGCCAGCTGGCTCCAGGGTGGATCTGCTGCTGGCCAAGGTTGAGCCCACTGGAGATAGTGGTAGCACCTCTGGGATAAGGTAGTTAAGAAGAAGGAAAAATTGCTGTGCAGCAGCAGTTGCAGCCAGTGAGAGGAGTGGGGAGGTGTGAGAGGAACAACTGCAGACATCAGGGTCCATGCGCAAGGAGGGGCAGGAGGTGCTCCAGCTACTGAGGCAGAGATTCCCCTGCAGCCCCAGGTGAAGACCATGGTGAGGCAGCTGGCCCCCCACAGCCCGTGGAGGTCCATGGTGGAGCACTTACCCACCTGCAGCCCGTGGAGGACCCCACACTGGAGCAGCTGGATGTGTCCAAAGGAGGCTGTGGCCCCGAGGGAAGCCTGTGCTGGTGCAGGCTCCTGGCAGGGCCTGTGGACCCATGGGAGGAGTCCATGCTGAAGCAGGGTTTGCTGGCAGGACTTGTGACCCCATAGGGAGCCCCTCTGTTCCTGAAGGACTGCACTCTGTGGAAAGGACCCACGCTGGAGCAGTTCACGACCTGCAGCCTGTGGGAAGGATTCACACTGGAGAAGTTTGTAGAGGACTGTCTCAAGTGAGAGGAACCCCATGCTGGAGCAGGGGAAGAGTGTGAGAGGTGGGGAAGGAACAGCAGAGGCAATGTGTGATGCACTGACTGCAACCCCCATTCCCCCTCACTGTGCACTGCTGCGAGGATGTAGAGAAAATAAGGAATAAAGTGAAACCTGGAAAGAAGGAAGGTGTTTTTAAGATATGGTTTCATTTCTTATTATCCAACTCTGATTTGATTGGTAATAAACGAAACTAATTTTTTCCCCAAGTCGAGTCTGTTTTGCCTATGACAGTAATTGGTGAGTAATTTCCCTGTCCTTATCTCAACCTCCAAGTCTTTCAATATATTTCCTCTCCCAGTTCAGCTGAGGAGGGGAGTGATAGAGCAGTTTTGGTGGGCACCTGGCATCCAGCCAGGCTAAATCCATGACAGGGAAATAAAAAGCAGTAGTCCAAGGGTGGCAGAGCAGGAAAACACCATTCCTCTCAGTCAGAAATGTAAGGAAAGTCCTGCTCTGGAGAGCAGGTAAGCTTAGCCTGGGAAATAAGGGGGAGAAACTGGATTTCACATGCAGCATGCTGGCTCCATTTGAGTGTACAGCATGTCTGCTATGCCTAAGAATGTTGGTATTTAAATAGTTTTAAGCAGGCTTTGAAGTTGAAGCCAGTTGAGTTAAGGTAGAGGTCAGTGTGTTGTAACTGTTGGCTGAACATTGCTAACAGCTTTGTGTACTTTTACATTTTTAAGCTACTAGGCCAAAAAAAATTAGGTGTATGATTTTTAATTGTAAGTTTAATGTTTGCAGTTTTATGTGGCAAACCCCAACAAATCACAGAAGGCTGTTATTTTTCTGCATCCACAGTACTTTGCTTCATGGCCTAACTGAATGTATGAAATTACACTGTTGGGCCCGGATTTTTCCTCTAACATGCAGAGAAGTGTGTATTTACGGTTTTACATTTTAAACTGTGCTTGTCGAGTGTTTTAAACCAAGGAAATCCCAGGAAAGAGAGGAATGGGTATCTCCCATTCGAAGCGGCACAGAGGCGTAATAATGGCCGTGCCTGGGGAACTGGTACAGAGCGGGTGCTTCACGCATCAACCCCTGCGGGCACTGGCAGCAGTGAAACAGGAAATTTTAAAGGAGAGTATCTATGTAGACAAGCCCAGCGCTGCTCATGTGGAAGGAATTAGTCCACAAGATTTTATCTTCTCTTTAGGTTTGCTGTTCCCTGCTCATGTCACACCTCCTCACTCTTCTCCTTCTAACTTCCAGGAGTGCCTTCTCTTGCAGGTGAGGCTCCCCTTCCCTGAGCTGTGTTTGAAGAGGGTGTGAGAGACATTAGCAGAGCCTTGAAAAAGGGCGTGCAGCTGTATTGCCTGTGTCGTCAAGAGGTTTAGAGCACTTGGGATGGTGATTGCTGGAGGCAAAACGCTGCTTCAAGACCTTTTAAGATATAGTTGAGTGGAGACTGCACTGGTATAAAGAGGCCAGTATGGGTTGAACGAGCAATTACAGGAGAGCACTCCAGTGCCGCTGAAGTGGGAAAAAAGTGTCTCCCAACTCCTGACACCTCCCGTCCTCCCCCACCCTCTTTGACGGGAATATGTTTACATAATTTGTAAGAAAACTGCTCTCAAATACCTGTAATTTTATGTATATTCCCATGAGCAAAAATGCTCTCTGAGATCTGTAATTTTGTGTATATTCCCGTGGGGACAGTAGAATGTGTGATAGAAACCACCCTTGATCTTTGGCACATCATCTGACTTCTTTCAGTGTGCTCAGTCCCTTCTGGCACTCAGAGGTTGCAGAAAAGCGACTGAGCATCAGTCCTGAGGGCACCAATGTCCTGAAAAACTTCATTCTGGCCCTCTACCTGTGCCCTTGTTTGCCCAGTTCAGGGATTGCCCTTAAGTTCAAGCCTCACCCTTCAGTCCCAGCCTGAGGGGCATGGTAGGTGTGCCTGTCTCCTCTTGTGTCTCCACCCTTGTTTCCTGGATGGACCCCACGGTCTTGTTCAGTCCTTGGCTCCATCTCTTTTTGTTATGAACTGAGCCCTCAGGTGAACCCTCAAACCTGTTCATTGTCCTTTCTTGGGATTGTCGTGGATCTTGTCACCAACACACAGCTCGGCCCACCATGTTCAGATATGGTGCAAGTGTGGCCAGTAAGTGCCCTGGGGTCTCCACTCTTTCTCTGTTGGGGCAGACAACTCTTGAGGTACCCTGAGACCGCAAGACGTGGTGCCAACTTAGTCATTTTGGGTGAGAAAAGTAACCACAAGCAATGGTATAACTACCTGCAAGATCACTGTGTCTTTATGAAGCTGAAATAGTTGCAAAGATGAAAACATGAGAGCAGAGGGTTAGAATGTTTCTTTTCTTGCTGGTGGTATTTCAGGGGCTGGTTTTTTTGTTTTGGTTTGGTTTTTTTTTTGCCTTTTTTTTTTAAGCTGTTCCTGCCTAACACCAGCCCCCCATGCTACTGGTAAAGCAGCATGTGGCACACAGCAAAAACTCTGTTTTCTCTCTCATCATGTTTGCTTCAGGACCAGCAGTTGTCTGTCCTCATATTTAAGGGTCTCAATCCCTAAATCACGTTGAAAAGATCTCTAGAAATGCTCAGAATGCCTACAAAACCCCCTTGATTTAAAAAAGATTGGACCAGTATTGTTGATTATTGTTGCCTTACCTTCTGTTACAGCTTTGACTGTATGTCCTTCTGTTGTCTCTTTTCTTAAGCTTAAACTAGAAGCTCTTTGTTCTGCCTTCCTGTGGCACGTTTCTTAAGACTTTTTATCGCTCTAGCTACAGTGATATAATTTATATGTTTTTTTCTGCAGATGAAACTGCTGCTGGTACGTCTTTTCCATTTTCCTTCATGAGCATATGTCCATCAAGATTCCAAGTCTTTCCCTTGTCAATAATAGCTCTGTTTAAGAAAAAACCTCTGTAGAAAATTGTTACATTACACTTCTCCTAGATGTTTACTGTTATGTTTTTCCTTGAAATGGAAGTGTTTCTGTGCTTTCTGATTGGTGTTTATTCTTCTAATTCAAATATTCTATTTACAGATATTAATGTTTTATAATTTTCTTAACATCAGTGTAATGCCACAGTGAGCACTACAGGATAATTGTGTATGATGTACAACTATATAATCTCAAATTACCCACATTTTTTCCCCTGAGTTGCATTATGTATTCCCTTGTTCTTTTATTAGGAAACTAAATTAATAGTTCTTAATCTGACCAGCGTCTCCTCTTGACTGTTTAGAATTTTTTCGTTTGCTTCTTAAACCTCTTGTTGGATTTTAGAAAACAAAACAAAAAACCAACGGACTTTAGATGGTTTTCTTTGTTTTCCTCAATTAGCAATTTCAATCCATTACTTCAGTGTTCTTTTGTTGTTTCAGGATCAACTGGTGAGAACTGAACAGTGTTTCACAGTGGAATGCACATGTTAGTTCTTGTACTTCTCATCTCTTAGTTTCTTATGCATCTTAATATAACTTAATGTGTATTTTTATTGTCACCTTTTATCGAGCATGCAGTGTGCCTTCATTAAGGTGTCTAGTTTTTCCTCTTTTTTTTGAGTTAGTAATTTATTTATGACCCTGTTCAACAAGAAGTATGAGTGGTTATAATTTTCACTGTTCAGTACTTTGCTTAAATATAATGTGTCATCAGGTTTCCTCTACATAATTCAATTCTTCTGAGAGGAATACATGTATATATGAAATTACTGTTTGGATTACAGTTTGTATTGCCAAAGTGTATAGAGTCCTCCACAGGTCAGGTGCTAGCTGTTTTGGATGCTCCATGAATACAGTACAAAAGCCCAAATCCTTCATTTGAACTCATTTGTAAGCTACAGAAGTCAGATTTATTAATCAAAAACTCACTGCACTACCATTTTTGTATCTTCAGAGTACAGCATTTGCTACTTCAAATCTTTGAAATCTTTTCTTACTGTTACGTTTGATTAGTTCAAATAGTTGTATTTTCTGTTCCCCAGTATTATGGCTTTATCAAACAGCTTGCTTTACGTCAGTGTTACGTGCCATTCTTTCTGAATTTCTGTTCTGTATTTTGCACCGTGATTTGTATGATATGAAAGTTGTTTCCATATGAATTAGATTCTGTTTTTCTCCTAATAGAAAATGCTTTTATTAGACTCTCTGTAATCATCTGGATATGACAAATCTTTTCCTACCTCATTAGTGTGATGGATTCTGGTTTGTAGCCCACTGTGATCGTAGCCTTTTGACTTTTCTGTCATTCTATTGCATTTCAGTTCTGCTTGTTAGGTTGTTCTCTTCTTACACGGCAGAGTAATTTTCTTTCTCTTTTACATCATTCTTCATCCTACGTCAGCCTCTTGAGCCCCAGATGTTACTGGTTTAAAAATGAGACAGAAATTAACCCTGAACTCAGAAGACCCCAAACACTTACTTTTACCATTTTTGCAGTCTACCATGTATGAATGCATCTTATGTCTCTCACAGGGAGAACATTTTGAAAGGGGTCAGGACTGTTTCACAGACTGCCATTTCCGCATCCCTCTGCTGTGAGGGATACCTGGAGTAACGATGGGCCGTGAAGATAAACCAGTTATCAAGATTCTCCAGCTGTGTTTCCCCCACCCTTTTCCTTTGCCCTCCACCTTGTGGGCACTGTTCAGTGCTGTTCTGTCCATAGGCAGTCTGTACTAGTTAGCTATCTGCTACATACTCAGGGCTTATCATCCACTTGTCAGCAATTGCATGTTATTTCATACCATAGCTTCAAAATCTGTTCTTGTGTTCAGAGCTCCAGACAGGCCTTGCTTTCTCACGTTGCCTTGCTTATAGAGCTACCCTGTGCTACGGAGGATATGGTCAATGGGGGAAAGGAGGATCTGCTGGCAGAGGATGCTCAAGGGCAATATACTGGGCAGAGTCCTGTCTATGTCTACCAGGATCCTGAGTGGTCAAAATGAATGTGCTGTGTGCTAGGGCATTTCCTGATGTTTTCTGCAGTAGGAAGATGTAGGATGGCTTCTGTGCTCGCAGCAGCAAGGTGAGTGAGGACATATGTGGAGACCTGATTCTGCTGGCATTGGGTGCCCATAGGCCTCGTTTGTCAGCACAGTAGCGAGTGCAGGGTCTCCACTGTCCTTTTCAGTTCAGCTGGCTTGGGAAGCTGTTCCCTGCATCCCTGAGCTTTGCTGGGGTCAGGGGAAGTCCAGGCGATGAGACTTTTATTTTTTCTTTGTGCGGGGGATGGGGAAAGGGCTGCCTGTTTTGTAAGAACTCCATTGTGATGGATTAACTTTCCTCTTGAATGATTGCGTATGGCACATCCAAAAGAGATTGCGGAGCGGCCCAGCAGCCCGAGCAGAGCACTCAAAGGGCTCTGTGTGGGCAGGGAGTGGCGAGGGCTGTGCTCTCCTGGCATGGCCTCCTCAAGGCGTGGGGCTCTGTGTGCCGGCTCCCTGTGCCCGTGCTTCCTGAGGGAGAAGGCCTTCCCCTCTCTCCTTCCAACAGCTCCACTTGGTCCCTAATGAACCTCAGCGGGAAACAACAAAATTCTGTTCATGAATAGCTTTACAGTCCCCTTTCTCCCGCCTACCCTGCTCTCTGTCCTGGGAATGTGCTGCCCACACAGTGACCAGAGAGGCATTTGGAGACATTTGCAAGATAATGCCATATCAAATGTTCCATTCTGACACTTTGTTCTTGAATTTTTCGAAACTGTTTACTACGTATTTCCTTTCAGTTTTCATGAATAAGCACACTTCTCCACGACTAAAAATGGGGAAATGCATTTCCAAATGTGTGAAGCCATGTAACTGTATAAAACTGCTTTAATTATGTGTGATGTGGTTAGTTTCAGTTAGTTTCTGGAAGTCTATTGTGCATTTCTGCCAGCAACAAGTAGCCTTTCCTATTTGCTTGCTGCTGTTTATCAGACTGGCTGTCCTCCCAAAGTAACCCTCATCCAAATTCTTCACTTAACAAATGCTCACCAAGAGGCTTTTTGATCCTCACATACTCAGTGTCACCTTGGTTGTTGCTCTGACAGAGCAGAAGATAGTCTAGATTTCCTCATTAGGAATTTGGTGTCTTACCATGTTTTTGAGACGTATGTTTTTCATCTGGTTAATGATGTTTTTAGAAAGATCTGAAATTACAGCTCAAGGGAGAATGAACAGAGTTTCGGGCATCTAGTAAGCACAGGTGGAGTTCATTTATATCATCTTCCCCAGGCGGTCACAGCTCCTGGGAACTGGAGCAGTGCTCTTGCATGCTTTTCTGTAGTTACTGGTTTTCCTGGTAAGTGCCAAATTCTTTACTTTTTTCCTTTCCTTTACTGTTTGGGAAGATTGGGGAAATGTGCTATCAAAGTGTTTTGGCTTTCTTGTTTTTTGATTGACAATAGCTACAGAAGCATAATTATCTTTTTACTTCTGGCTAAAGAATATTTCTTTCTTTTTATTTTCCACTACTGGCTGCCTTTGACCTATTTGTTTTTGTTTCACTTAAAAATTAACAAGCTTTTAAACTCTTTCGTTTTTTGTAAGGTAGATATTTTTGGAGTTACTAAGCTGAAGTTATTCCCTATAACAATCAGGGACTTAAGGTGTTGGGAGGTATGAGAAAAGGTCTTACTTTGAAGACTTCCAACTTGAAGTTGAAAAGGAGGAAGCAAACATTAAAGGGAAGCTTTTTCTACTTTCTATTAGGGGTTTTTCCCTATCTGCAGTGTGGAAAAGCTATTCAGTACTGTTGGGATTAAATGCAGAGAAGAACTGACAATAAAAATTTTCTCTTCCTCTGTAAAGAAATGATTTTTCAGAAGGTTTGAAGTCAATTTTGAGAGCTAAAACAACCCTTTCACATTATGGTGACCTGTCTGTGCCCATCATATATCCCTCGTCTTCTAAAGAGCTCCAGCAGAGCCAGCCACAGTGATCCTAAGTGTCTAGAAATATCCTTTGTGCAGCCCTTCCCACAGCTGGGAAACTGATAGTGTTCATTTATTCCTCTGCTCATAGCTATCTGTGTGTGCAGAAGGGAGATACTTGCTCTTCCTTCCTGAAGCTTTCTGTGTAGAAGTTGCTCTGCTGTCAGGATCCAATGACCATATTAATGAATTCATCAATCACAATAATCTGATTAAATTGATGGAGAAGAGGGAGCCAGCAGATGAAACAAACAGATTATTTTAAGATATATGAGATACCCAATTAGTAACTGACTCAGCATTTAAGTGAAAGTGTTGCTCAAGAGATTTACTGGTAACCAATGTAATAAATTACACTTTATGGCTTTTCATCTTTGAGAAAGGCTCGTGCACTGCTATAGGAACCTGTAAGTAAAGCAGTAACAAAGTGTTGCACATAAGAAATATCAGTTATATATTACTTCTTTAAAAAAAAGTATGGATTTGTGTATGTGCATTTCAGTTAGAAACACGCTAGGCTATGGGCCGTATCATGGAGAGATTAGCATGAATTTTAAGTCTTGTACAGGTACTTTAGCCACGACCTGGTGCATGTGTATTCAGGCATTTAGGAAACTGATACTTGAGTAGGAAGGGAGTTGCTTTGTGTCACTGAGGTTTCAGGGGCAATCCCCTAGAGTACAGAGATAATGGGAGGGAAGCTTTCTGTCAGGGAGCATATGTTTTTGTGGCGATTACACTGTGTATAGATTAGGACTTCTGGGAGGGAGGGAATGGGAAGATGTGCTTGGAACATAGGACCATCTGCCAGTACCTTGGCATAGTCATTTCATTAATGAGAAGCTTATTAGCTTGAGTTCTGCAGAGATAGATAAGAAAGGCAGCGAAAGAGACAGAAAACTATCATCCAGCTGCCATTGAAAATGAGAAAAGATGGCTCTGATAACCTCTAAAATCTGATTTTATTAGAACTACTAATGCTCTTCTAGGCAAGAAGGTATCAGTCTTCTTGTTGCTGAAAAAAAATTTTCTAAATTTTGTGATGCAGTGTGGGATGTTCTTTGGTAGGGAAAATATTAAAACTGAGGGTGAGCTGAAATAGGAAAGAAAGTGCTAGAAAAAAAGGGAAGGAACTGTGATTTTTACTGGGAACTTGGTTTTTTCATCAAAAGCTGCTTTTTCCATTTGGTAAACACTTGAGGTGACCTGTATCAAATGTTGGGTATTTAATGTTTGTGGTGATATAGAACGACACCTGGAAGATACAACCCTGAGAGCATCACAGTCCCAGCCCTGGCCTACGCCAGGAACTTCAGAGAGCGCACAGTCCAGCCTGTGTTCCACATGAGGCAGGAAACTAGGGGAATGCTCTAGCTGGACACAAAATAGTGTTCCAGAGGCAAAAAGGCAACGGTTAGAGCCTGTGAACTCAGTTCCTCTGTCCTCACGTACCCAGTTCTGCTGCTGACATGGTAAGTGTTCGAGCTTGTGTTCTCTTCCTCAGTTTTGCTGTCCTGTAGATCAGAAAAACTGTACTTAGCCTGTTTCAGGGAGAGCTCTGCTATTCTGCTGAAAGAAGGATTAAATGCTATTGTATTTAAACAGCTCTGTTTTTCTTTTGACAGTTGAGTCAGACTTGAGTCTGGGTGAGGGTGAGATTTTGCCAGGAGAAAATGGTGGTTGGAAGTACAAAGTGATTTGAGCATTGGCATTTGGGAAATTATTTTCCTTTGGTTTTATACAATTCAGGTTAGACTGGTAGTTAAGATGAAGGGAAAGAATGAGAAAAAAACCTGTTTCCCATGAAAAGCCTTACAATCTGCAGGTGCCTCAGTCCATGGGAGCCTGGATGTGTTTGGGACGTAGTGTGAGGGTTATGCAGTTCACCAGCAAGATGGTCTGTTAAATAAGGCTGGACAAGTACAATTTCTGTTTGCACTGCTGGGATGGAAAAGGCAGTTTCCCCTGATGTCTTTGCTGATTTATGAGCTAACTCAAATGGAGCATTGTCTCTGACTTTGTCTATTGTAAATCTGTGGAAACAAAAGGAACATTCATTTTCAAAAAAACGAGTAGAAAAATATAGCTTAGGAGTGTCAAAACACCTAAGCAGAGTGATGCTTAACTGAAAGGGGGTTGGTTAGTCATCCATTTTGCAAATTCTCTTTTTGTATTGAGGGTGGAAGAAGATTAGTGAGATGAAAATCTGTGTTATTACAGAGATAAGAATGGGTTATGGCTGGGTCCCAAAGGAGAAAGAATTTTTTAATATTATTAAAAAAACCCAACCCTTTGCTGTGATTCATCTGTAATGCTTAGACAGTTCCATGCAAAAAAATTTATGATAATAGTGTACAGCATGGCGTTTATATCTGTAAATGTATGTACAAATACTGACATAGTATAAATTTAGATCCTGACCCTGTGCTTGTTGAATTCAGTGGAAATACTTCTGGTGGTTCTGACAAGCATTTGATCCAATTCTCACATTGAGAATTGAATGTGGTCTAAAACTCAAACCGAATCTTCTGCTTTTGAATATTTATTCTTACCTGCCTTAAAATGGAGCAGAGTTGATTCAAAGTCTAAAAAAAAAATTTGCCCTACACGGGACCCTGCTGTGTTTTATCTACTGAAACACTGATAGTATCATATAGTGATAATACTCACTTGCCATGTCACATGATTTTTGCATAGACTCATAGAACCATAAAATAGTAGAGTATGCTAAGTTGGAAGGGACCCATCAGGATCAAGGAATCCAACTCCTGGCTCTGTGCAGGACACCCCAAGAATCCCACCATGTGCCTAAGTGCATTGTCCAAACTGACAGTTCATGTACTTTTTCTCTCAAGTAGTGGAAGAATGTTGTTGGCCCCACAAGGGCATGGTAGGTCAAGGTTTTGGCTCAGTTTACAAGTCTAAAAGGCTTTTCACTTAGGCCATAAAGAAACCTCCAGCTGGCTGGATGCCTCTTTTAAAAACACAAGTGTGGCCTTACTCCACCACATGATGATGCTCAGGGAAAGTTGTGCATGCCTCAATGTCTTGGGATGAGAGAGGAGTGGGAGGGGGGCTTTTGCTCATGTACCGGTGAAGCCAGGAAAGTCAGATGTTTGCATGAAAACACAGGGAACTTAATCTGATTGATTCAGAATTACTGTGAAAGGATAGAATAAGACAGGGGAAAAGAAAGAAGGATGGCAGCAGAGAGCTTTTAACTTGACATATGAAAGGAAATTAAGAAGGTAAGCAGAAATTTTCATTTCATTGCAAGCACAAAAGCTTCTTTAGCTGTTCATGTGAACTATGAAATTGTGGATCTTCATGCAGTGTTTCCCTTCCAGCAGCAGAGCACAGAGCTGAGTGCTGCCTGCATTTGGGAGTGTTATGTACAGCTTTACTTTAGTGCCTTTCTGGGTCAGTGGCTCTCAAACAGTGCCACGAAGAGCTGCTTTAGTCGTGCTTCTGTGAGTCAATCTGTAAGTACTGACACTTCTCCCTGATCATAACCCAGTGTCCTAGAGAATCTGCAGGCTTTTCTGACTGCTAATCTTAAAGCATTTTTGGTGTTCCTTGAACTCAGGTTGGTTGATCATGTGTACCTTTTTTCAGATGCCATTCTTCCTTGCAATTCAACCACTATCAGATTGTTGACTTCAAAAGATCAAGTAAAAGTATGCAGCCAGGTCCTTGCACCTTCAGCATTGAAAGAATTCATACTACTCTCCTCAAATTGTTCTGGCACTGCTCTCTCAGTAGTCATAATCTGTATTATTGTCTCATGGCAAATAAGGAGAAAGAAAATTACTGATTTATGCAAAGATTTTTGTTTTCCGGGCATAATGAGCAATAGCATCAAGAATCTGCATCATTTATAGTCTTTCAAAATAGATTTGTGGATCAGATTGTTTCACCTCTGCATGCCAGAAAACATAAAGGGAGAGGGATGATAGAGTAAAATAGTGAATTTAAATACACTTCCAAACAAGCATATCTAGTAGTGGAGACCTCTCTGGATGGATCAGGTATCTATTTCCATTTGTGGGAAGGTTTGGTGATGGTTTGAGCATTTATATAGCCAACCTCAGTAGCAATTGGGAGCCCCAAGGGAGGAGAGAACAGTGTTCAACATTTGTGTATTTCTCATTAACTGACTGCACCTGCAGCCTTTATCATCAGCAACCAGGTATTTGGACTTTTTGGAATGTAGTAGCAGTAGCAGATCTTGAGAAGACTGTGTGGAAAGAGAAAGAAGGCTATCAGACCTGAAGTGTGAGGAAAATCCTGAAGATATGTCTGTTTCTGAGCATTGGCTAAGCTGAATTTGGGGTTGAACATTAAGCAAGCATGTGAAAAGTAATTGGGTAGGAAATTTTGATTTCTTCTTTCCCCTCACTCCCCTGAATGAATTTTTTTTTTTACCTGTTTTCTCTGTTCCATGTAAGGAAATAAAACAGGTGCAGACACAGCCAATCTGTAACAAGTCTTGCCCAATTCGGCTTCAAGATATTACGCTTATTATTTGGATTTCATTCAGCTCTGTGTGTTTGTATCCAAGAAACCTATCTGTAATTTTTTACTTGGTTTATTGGATTGAGTATGTCTTTCCATTATATATTCTTTTCTGTACAGCCAGCTGTGCTATGGCCACTTACTGGGCATCTTGGAACTACTACTATGAACTTCAAAGTGCATACAAAGAAAGTTGTTTAAACAGCAGATTTGAACTGAATTATGGGCAAAACTTCAGTTTCTTTATTACAGCATGTCTTTACCATCATATCAGATGTGTTTTATACGTTATATTTGAGTATAAATTTTTTGGCTTTATTGGTTTCCTCCTTCATAAAAAATGAACAATGTTAATTCTAGTTTTAATTAATTCCTTAGTGGGGGTGTGTCATAATTTAGAATTGCAGATTTATATCATTATAGGCACATGCGTGAGGTTAAGTGAGGAGCTGTTTATACTTTTTTCCCCCAACAGCATCTGAGATATTGGAGGAATCTGCTCTACGATGTAGAGTGCACATCATTTATGTTAAAGGACAGAGATAAAAGTAAGCATAAGGGGTCTGAAGACGCAACACTGTCCAGATCAAATATTGACAATGATAAAGGAAAAGCATAAACTCGGCAGGCTTCTGACTTAGTTTTCTTTATTTAATGGAAGAATAAAATGAGAGAAGCAAATTACCTTCTTCCTCTTCACATTCTCCATGGTAGCTGTCAGCTTCACTGGGGGGTCACCATTTAGGCACAAAACCTTTACATAGCTTTTAGTTGACATTAGTTTCATTCCTGTGGGGTTTGGGCACCTAGGCGTTTTCAGGCTGTCTGGAAATATAACGCATGATTGCCTTTCATGAATTTGGTTATTTGTTTGCTGCTTTTTTTATATGCTATTTTTCTTAAGATAGCAATGGCTTTGTGACAGGTGCAGAGGGATAAGGCATTGCTTCGACTGCGTGAGCCGTGGTTTACTAGGACCAGGGAAAGACTAGTACTAAACTAGGTGTCTTTAGTTCTTTTGGGTTCTCTTAATTTGGAATGCTTTGATGTGGATTAGCCTAAACAAGCCATTATTAGCAGAATTGTTTAAATTATCCAAATGGGGTGAAAGGTTTAAATACAATGCTCTCTACTACTTTAACCCTGTAATTCAGAGAACACTCAATGCTATCATCTTAATTACAGCATTGCTGCCAGGAGGCAGTGGCTCTGTGGCAGGATAGAAACTGACAGTCATTCAAAATTTATCTGTCTAATACATAAATCATAGTTGTTCCTTCTTCAGGACTCTCCTTTGCTCATTAAGGAACAGTCATAAATAATAGGGTGGGAGTGGAGAGGAAGAGAGAATAGTTATTACAGCTGGTGATGGGGTCCGAGGCTGTGACCCAGGAAGAGATGACCGGTCCGGGGAGATGGTCCCGAAAGGAATTGCCTTCCCGGGGTCCGGTGTCTTCCTCTCAGCTGCTGGCAGAGGGGCCCTTGCAGAGGCTGTCAGCTCTTTAGTGATATCAGCTCGTGATTCCAGCTCAGCTCTGCAGGGCAGCCTCTAGGCCAAACCAGACCAGAGAGAGAGACGAGAAGGCCCATGTGGCTGGTTCCGCATGAAGGGAGCTTTATTGTGGGTCCCCTCCGGCGAAGGGAAGCCAGGGACGAGCTCTCTCTCCCAAGGGGATCGGGGGAGCTTGCCTTTATAGGGATCCAGGGGATCAGCAAGGGGACCAATGGATTACAGAGGGTCTGGGACAGATCAATGGGTTACAGAATGATCTGCATAGGGTATCCCAAAGGATTGTGGGTCTACCTTTCCTCGCCATGATCCAAAAGTAGTTGCCTTTCCAGGGAGTCCTGCTGGGCGATTGCAAAATCTTTTATCTCAGCAGACATCCCTCCAGGGCAGTGGCTGGGCATATCCCACAAATAGTAGCAATGGAGTTTAATCAGCTGAGAAGGCTGTCTCCTTCCTACCCACGTGGTGAGAGCAAAAAGAAGGGAGAACTAGGAGAGATCTTTTCTTGATATTGTAGTCATTCCCTCTTTCTTTACAAATTTCTTCTCACAAAGATGGCATGATTTTAGCTGCTAGGTTGTAGCACTGGGAAGAAGGTTACTGATAGCTTTTTCCCATTGGCCTTGATTGCAGCTGGTTTGCTTTTTTGCTTGTTGGGAGACATAGAGCTAAGCTGATAGCAGGAGAGAAAAGGATGGAGGCAGAGACAGCATTACTTTTTTAACACTTCACTGCTTGCATTGGCCTTTCTGAAAATCAGACTGCTGAAGCAGTCAGGGTCATGGGCATTTCAGAGAGCAGCATGGTTGCAAGCAAGCACAGTCATGCTGATGGCAGACAGGGCCTGGACCACCTGCCCTCCATGCCATGAACAGGCTTATAGGGAGGAATTCTTTCCTTTGTGTACAGGCAAAGGCGATGCCACCTAAGGGCATGCAAGATCTGATGTAGGGCATTGGATGGATGATGAACTGTACTAAGCCATTTGCTTTACATTATCAAAGTGATCATAGAACCTTAGAATATTCTGAGTTGGAAGGGACCCACAAGTATCATCAAAGTCCAGCTCCTGGCCTTGCACAGGAGAGCTCCAAGAATCACGTCATGGAGCCTGAGAATGTTAGGCAGACACTTCTTGAATGCTGGCAGGCTGGGTGCTGTGACCTTGATGCTTTTTCTTCTGTTGTGAAAAATCTGCTGGTGAATTATGTTGAAGATAACCCCAAGAGGGAGAGGAAGAATTTAAGAGATCAGTTCTAGAACTTTGAAAATAAGACTGCTTTCTCTTATGAAAAATACAATTTCACTTGAGAGCTTCAGTGTGTCTCAGAAAACATTTCTCTTCTCAAACCAACTCTGCTGGATATATGTGAATGAGTCATAAAGGAACTATCATGGAATCACAGAATTGCTTGGATTGGAAGGGACCTCAAAGATCATCTCATTCCAACCCCTCTGCCATGGACAGGGACACCTTCCACTAGACCAGGTTGCTCAGGGCCCCCATTCAGCCTGGCCTTGAACACTTCCAGGGATGGGACATCCCCAACTTCTCTGAGCAACCTGTTCCAGTGCCTCACCACCTTCACAGTAAAGAATTTCTTCCTACTATGTAATCTAAACCTGCTCTCTTTCAGTTTGAAGCCATTCCCCCATGTCTTATCACCACATGCCCTTGTAAGATGTTTCTCTCCATGTTTCTTATAGACTCTTTTCTGGTACTGGAAGGCCACAATTAGGTCACCCCAAAGTCTTCTCTTTTCCAGGCTGAACAATCCCAATTCCCTTAGTTTTTCCTTATAGCAAAGTGCTCCATCCCTCTAACCATCTTGGTAGTCCTCCTCTAGACTTGCTCTAACAGGTCGATGTCCTTTCTGTGCTGGGTATTCCAGAGCTGAATGCTGTATTTCAGGTGGAGTCTCAAATAAATATGTTAAGGTAAACGTATTAATGTGTTTTGATGTCCAATGTCCTTAATTAACTATTTCAAGTATAAACTTGCTGCCTAGTTTCCATTTCTTTCACTTCTTTGGAGATACTGGCAGTGAATACCGTTTTCTGCATGGTGCTTTTTCTTGAGCATTTGCAGTTTCTGGCAGTAACATTTTCTGATAATTGCTCCTTGGTTTCACTCATTCCCAGATAGCTTCATGTTTTTCCTCTTCTCCTTCTCTATGTATATTTTCCTTTTTTCCAGTTTAATTGCTGCAGTCCATCCATCCTTACTTCCTATATCCACTAGAAAGTCAACCCCGCCTGTGCTCATCTTTGCGCAGCTTTGAACTGTAAAACTGCTCAATTCTTATAAAATATTTGTTGAAGAAATACAGACCTCAGGTGACTGTAGTTTTTATTCTGAATTCTATTTTTTGCAGAAATTAACTAAAATTTCCACCATTTGATAAGCAGGATTTTCTATTCTCTGTTTCCTACTCTCTATTTCTGTATTTCTGTACTTCTTCCTGTTCTCATGTTCCTGTAAACATTTGCATATTTTAACTATACCAAGCTATATTCTCTTTTTCCCATGTGTGCTTTATCATTAGGTATTTTCACTGTGCTTCTGATGTGGGCTTTTAAAATGATTAATATTTTTAAACTTAGGACAGTCATGTTTCTTTGGTGTAATTACTACAGAGACATACATGGTAGAACTGTTGTCTGCCTAATGTGACTTGGATTGTTTGCCCAGACTGAGGATAAGATCTTCATGGGAAAATAGTTCTGCTTGGTTGGGCTCCTGTGTGAATACTATTCTTCTGACTAAGAGGACCTTGTTGTATTTGATTAGTGTACATATTAAGGTTTTTATGCTTAAAAAAACCAAGCACCCTTCTCATTTTCCTGAAAGCTGTTTTATCTTGTAATGGTGAATGGGACCACACATGTGCTCTCATATGTGTCCTGGGATTTCCAGACAGCATCTGTTATGCTGAGATTTGGCCTTTATTCTGGAGCAAAAAGTAAAGTGAAACTTCCAGTGTGGCTGGTGTTTGAAGAAATAAAACTGTCAGGAATACAAATGTCACTGTTTATTGAGTCTCTGTACAGTGACTAACAGGAGCTCCTGGAGGAGCCTGCATGGCTGGCACACAATCTCCTGAGCTTTCCCACTCCATTGTTATGGCTGGTAAATTTGCAAGTAAATACAAACATGGGAAAAGATATGATGCTTCTAGAGTTAATGACATCCTTCCAAAATCACTTAATTGTGTGCTAGGCAGAGTTTCATTTGCATTAGTAAATGCTTTGATACCTAGAGATGAAATGTGGGGTTGCCTCTTCTGTTAAGCATTTGGGAGCTGGTATTAAACAGCTGTTGATAATGGTGGTAACGTACACTTTGTGCTGAGGGCTTTGCAAACATACAAATCTGTTTCCTTCTCATGGACAACATAGGCACAGCAGTATGTATGGAGGACGGAAATGGGAAATTTTAGGTAAGTTTTTTGCCACTTCACTTGGCTTTCTGTGGAAATGACAACAGTGTCATCCTTTTAAACCACTTGCTTTAAACCACTCCTTTAATTTGAGGTTCCATAAAATAAATCTTGTAGTGAAATCAGATTTGGCCAATTGCAGTCTCATTCTACTGATAGATTTTTCTCTCTGGTTGGTAATATTGTTCTGTTCTTTGTGTTTAATCACTGGGAACTTATCAATTATTGCGTTCAGTTTAAATTCCCTGTTACCCCATTCAGCTGGTGTTAAATTCTGCCCTCTTCTTACCTGGCTCTGTTGCGTTTCTACTTGTGTCTGTTGTGACATGCCTTAGTGGATAACAGTGGCCCTACAAAGAACAGTTTCTTCACCTCATAGCTGTAACAGTTTTCTGAGTTTCTGGAAGTAGGAGTAAGTTGCATTTTTACAAGCTGAAGACAAAATTATTTGAAACTTGTGTTCTTCTCTGAGTGTCTCCCCTGCATTTATTATCTGCTAATCCTTTTGGGTTTTTTCAAGTTTTCTGTATTCTGGAAAGAAAAACCGACTAGATTAGAGTGATACTCTTATCTTGTTCCAAATCAGCACTTTGGTAATAGTTTTACATGAGAGAGTGCAAGATATTTTGCAGTGAACCAAACAGCCAACTGCTGTGGGAAACTTACATTAAATGCTAGTAGTTGGATGTTAGTGTATCTACTTCTGTGGGTCTTACTGACTACCATGAGGGTGGAATTTTATAAATTCTGCTAATAACTAACTTCCTAATTTGATGGTTTTTCTCAGTGACTTTCACTGGATTGTTCTGTGAAAAAAAACATTTCTTTAGTTGTCCGTTCTTTTTACAGTGAAGTCAAATTCACCTCTTCTGTAGTTTAGTTGTTTAGTGGTTGCATCTGGCTGTTCCAATGTTTACCCTGGTGTTTTGGGATCTGCGGAGGCCAGGCATGCAGGGCTTCTTATTCTGCCTTCTCAAACTATTTAGTGAAGGAAGGTAAGTATTATGAATCAAAAGAAAAGAGGAAAATTGTGTCCTGCAGAAGTGTAGGTGCTTTTTTACTAAACTAATCTTTATCTAACCAGGAAAAAGGAGAAACTTTCACTCTTGTAATTATGTGAGGAAGGCAGAGAGCTGGGTGCGCTCGTTATATTTACAGGCAGAGCAAGTGTGGTCTTGTTTAGTAATTGGCTGTAGCGGTATTAAAGATTATTGGAAACTCAAAGGTCAGAGTTTTTGCTGAATCAGGGTCTGTGTGAACTGGAAGGCTACAGAGGTACCTGTGTATCTGAGGCATAACTGATGTGAAAGAGCTGACTTCAGAGGCTGTCCAGCAGGTACAGTAAATTATAGCAGTCTAGTCTGTGCTCTCCCTCGGGGTGTCGGTGACTCTTGAGATGCCCTCCCTGGTGAGCTGCTCTGTGTACATGTGTGTGTGTGCGCACACAGAGACAAGTTTCCTGAGCTTCAGTTGGCTTCACAAAGTACTTCCATCTGTGTGATCGCCAGCCAGGCAGAGGCGTGGAGGAGGGTGTGACTCCCTCCTTGGGGGTGGTTTGTTTTTGTTTCACAGTATGCCTAATTGTAAAGGCTTTGGCAATAGACTCCACAGACTTTGTCACACCATTGAAGTTTTACTGAACTGACTTAGCTGTGGCCAAAACAAAAGAAGGTAACATCTCATTCTTGCTTTGTTGGTTGTTTCAAAGTAAACAATATTAATGAACAGGTGTGAGAAATCCCATTCGGATTGTGCTGGCATTTCCAGTTCTCTCGGCTCATACTGAATTTGCTTGTTCTGTGAACTTTCTTTTTTCTTTGTGGTTGTAAATCCAGGTTCCTGGTTTGTTGATTTGGGATTTTTTTCCCCCCTGGGGATTTTTTTCCCCTCCTGCGTTTGTCATTTCTCATCTTGCCCCACTCTTTCTCATTCCTGCACAGCTGAGCTTGCTGCAGTGCAGCCCTGTATCATTGTCTGGTCAGTGCCAACACGGCTGTTGTCATGGCTTCAATCTGTCCTCATGCCCTGTTTAGTGTAATGTAATCATTACCTTGGTTGTGGAGAGCGAAGGTGCTCCTGCTAAGTAAATGTTTACCAACACTAATGAAGGCTAACATTAGGGAAGAGAGAGAGAGGGGGAAAGATTGTTTAAAGTCTTGTCTCTTGTTTATTTTAAAACAGAACCTTGTTCCTGAGTGAAGCAATTGATGAGTATTTTCCTTCACCAGACTGTGATCAAAGGTAGGTGCACAATCTTTTACATTTTTATGGGCTGACATACCCAGATATGGTGAGAGGAGCTCAAGTCCTTCTAAGCAGTCTCATGTCAGAAAAGAGGCATGATATTAGGTGGAGGAGGAGGCTAGGCTTTTACGCTGTGGTGTGAAGTTACACTCCTCCTTCATCCCTTTAGGAAGAGTTGCAGAGGAAACAATATCGTGTCTCTGGTATTCAGTTGTACAGTTGTCAGCATGAAGTGGCAGATAAGTTAATTTAGATCAGGAAGGAACTTCTGATGCAGTTCTGGAATGTGATAGGACTGGGTGGCTGCTTATTGCTAAATATTACTTTATTTAATATGGAGTTACTAATTCTATACCTTCTGGGCAAAATTTGGGGCAATGTTGTTCATTATCCATTAACTCTGCCTTTGAAAAGAAATGGGAAGGATGTGGGCTAAAAAGCTTTTAAAGTTTCAGATTTTGCATTTCACAGAGTCTCTGACCCGTGCATAAGAGCTGTAAGATCCCTTTGGGAATAACTATATTTATGTTGCTCCTAGCATACTGGAACTGCATTCGTGACTTATACCCACAGGAAATATCATAAATGTAATTAAAAATTAAAAATAGAAATACTGGATTGGTCAAAATTCTGTGCTGAAGGAAAGGAGTCCTCCTTTTTTTCCCCCTCATTTCTGTCTGGATGAATAGTGAGGGAAGGTTATTCTCATGGAGTTTATTTAGTACGTATGTTTTAATACTGCACTCTAATGTAGCAAAAAAAAGCATTGTTCTGCCAAGATGTGTGATGGAAAACTTGCAGAGATTTATGCTCCTGTGACATTTATAATTTTCAGCTGCTACTATACTTTAAAAAGTGCCAGTCCTGTGAAAGTTCCTACAATCAGTGCAGTAGATGAGGGATGATATAGTCCAGTGAAAGGTTCCTAGATTCTTTTCTTGGAAAGAACAGAGATGATTTAGTTCTGTATGTGTGCTGAACAAATCTGGTTGAAATACTTTTTCATGCCTTAAAGAGTGCTATATGGATTTCTCCGATTGCTTTATGTGAGTAGACCGCTATGGCTTCAGCTATGCAGAAAATCAGGGGCAGAGAAGGGAGGATGGAACAGCTCATGACTTAGGCAAGTAGCCTGAGTTGATAAAAAGGAGATTGCAGCAGCTGGTGCTTAATGCTGAGTTCCAGTGTACAGTAGCTGAGCTGGTGAGGAAAGGTGGATATGCTGAAACAAGGACTTTGGGCTCTTTGAGCACTGCACATGCTGAAATTCTAAATTCCTTTGTATGTCAACCAGAAGCTGAACTTTAACCCTAATTTTCCTGCAAAGGTTCTGATAGTGCTGCCCAAATGAAACATTTCTTCCAGGGCTGACCTCCACTCAGCTCCCACTTTCTTTTGGCAGCCACTCAAGCTGCAGCTTCATGCTTTTTCACAGCCCTAACCCTACCCTAATCCTGAGTTTTCTAGAGACACATAGACAAGAGTCCTTAGGCATTGGTTAGATGAAAGGATTTTGGAAGAGAGGTATGACCTACGTAGTTGGTGTGGCCCTGCTATCATAGCTCATTCCAGTGTGATTCGAATACTGAATCTTGTCTCCTGTGAACTTTTTATCGGTTTTGCAGGTGACATTTGCAGAGAGACTAGTAGAGGAGCAAAAATAACTTGAAATGTGTGATACATGTTTTTATACTTGCAGTACGTTCTTGTGAAGAGTAAAGTGGTAGAAGAAGCTGCAGCTAATTTGGCAAAGTCAAGATTTTAAAAAGAACAAATTAAACAAAAATTTGAGATGGAGTAGAATGAGTGTAGTGACCACATTAGCATTCTATTCAGCTTGAATAGTGGTGTACTTCCAGAGACATTTGGTGTAATTGTCACGTGTGAAATTGATAAATATTTATAATAAGTGAAAGAGTCAAAATATTAATGGAATGCTTCATATATTCTGCTAGTGTCAATGTATATGTGACATCCTGGCTAGAAGAGCAAAGGGAGAGCAATGTTTGACTTCAGGTACAGCCACAGTAAATTGCTACTGCACCTTTGATTTCATTGACACAAAGGGTAGAAAATGGGGAAAGACAGAAAAAAAAGTAGAAATTATAGGAGATGGAAAGGGGACCATACAGTTAGAATATATAGTCAGGTAGTCCATGCAGAATCCATTTCACTCCACGTGAAAGCGGAGTTATTGGAAAATTTACATTATTATTACTAATCTAAAAGTGGAATTCCTTGTGCTTTCCTTGTGCTAATACGTGATTCATCCTTAGCAATACTTACTTACTGCTTAAGACTAATGTCTTAATGTTTCCTGCCTATGCCAGCAATATCCCACAGTTAAACAACAGAAAGATTAGTCCCAAAATGCCTATAGCTTACTTTTCAAAAAACTTTTATTTTCCCAGAAGTCTTTATTTTCCTGTGAGATATCTCAACTCTGTCCAGTTGTGGCAGAAAGAGAGGGACAAATAACTTCTTTTTTCTTCTATTATATTTTAACTTTTTCTGGTTCCTAAGAGTGTCTGTTTTGTTAGTCAGTTCTAATAAGGATTTGTCTGCCAGGTATTTCTTTGCAGTCACCTGTTGTTCATTTCCATATCTGGAGCAGGTTACAGTAAACCAGTTCCTCTGAAACTTCTGGAATTGATTTAATATTATCAGTGAGGTCCTGTCATCAAAACATCACCAGAGGTGTGCTAGTTTACTTAAATGGTGTGTCTTCATGACATCATGCCACGTTTATGCAATACAGATGAATTCTAGTGCTTGGACAGGATTTGGTCTTAAACATTTTAATTAGCTTATTGGTCTGAAGTTCAAGAGCACTGGCATATTCATGGTGGATTTTTGCCAGTTACTATTTACATCATTTTTAAGGATTGGCTGTTGCTGAAGATGAGCCTGTTGAGTATTAAAGATGAATACAAAGATGAATTAACCATCTGAAATTGTTGGGTCTACAAAGTGTAAAGACCATGTAAGACTAGCAACCTGCATAGCAACACTTGCTAACCTCATTATCCTTTCCTCCATATGGGCGTGCTTTGTCTCCAAGTGGGCTTTGGAGATCTGTGAGATAAGAAGTGTGAGCACAACTGAACGAAGACAAAAAATTAATTACAAAGCAGAAGGGCATGACTTAGGGTGCTTTGTGGGGGTATGTTCCTCACTTCTGGATGTATTATCTGTTTGTCAACTGAATGGCTTAACTCTGACCCCTTTCACCCTTTTCATCATGCATTTTAAATGAATATCATGACTGGGGAATGCTGCGTTCAATACATGAGGAGCTTGTCCCCTCCCTTAACACAGAAGATGAAAAGTAACACATTATTTTTGGGTTTTCTCCTATAAATGCAAGCACATATTCTTCCTTTCTTTCACCTTCTTCCACAAAATTATTCATGTCCTTAATATAGTACAAAACTCTGTTAATCTCTCAGATTATGCTTACTGTATCTGGTATTAAAGTTGTTGATCCAAGACCCACACCAAAATGCCAAGGTCTGTCTGAAGGCCATGCCTTTAAGAGGCTTCAGAAATCAACTTAGGTTTTGATTATGGATGACTTGGAGGGCTTCCCAGAAAAGACCTGTACAGTTGACAGTTACAAGAGATGAATATTGTTTCCATTGATTTTTAAATCTGTTTCTGCAACCACTACTCACCAGCCTCTTGTCAAGGCACAGCAAGAGCTGGGAGCTGAGGCAAGTCAGAAGGCAAGGGTGACCCCAGTGCAGCAGTGCCACCACTGATGGGGTGCAGTTCTGCAGGGCTGAGCATGGCAGGCAGAGCTGGCTCCCTAGTAACAGGCTTTGTTGACACTCCCAGGCAAGATGGAGCAATGAGGATCCATCCCGGCCTTTAAAAGATGGGGCTGGAGACAAAGCAGCAGCATGGGTCCAAAGGCCACCCAGGAGACAGGGCCAAAGACAGAACTGGGTACAAGCTACGCCATACGTATGAGGGATCTTTCCAGGAGATGAGCTACCTGCAGCCTAAGTCAGTCCAGGAGATCTAGCCAGAAGCAGGGCTGCAGACAGGTATACCTGCAGCAAAGTTCAGATAGAGAGCGGGCGGCCAGGCCCAGCCTTAAATCGGGGTGCAGAGGAAGTGTATGGAGGTCCACTTGAGAATAGTCCATGTCATCAAAGGCTGATGGTGCCCTCAGGGTACTGACACCTTTAGTTCCTTAATGGGATGAAAGGTTGCTTGCTCCCTGTACTGCCATCTCACACAAGTTTTAATGATGTAATGGGTACCAATAACAAAGCCTCTTTGTTCACTGAAGAGGAGGAAAAGGGTTTTTCCTCACATGTTTATGCTGGCTTCAGAAAGTGTTGTCTCCCTCGGATAGGCACTTCATTCCAAATGGGGTGGATGGTGGTTGACTTGTCTCCTCCTGTAAGAGACAGAGGTATGATTTTAGGATACAAACCTTTTATTGTTTGTTTGTTTTGCTTTGTTTTGTTTCCCCTCTTAATTCCAACATCAACTACAACCATGGTGGCAACAAGGACCTTTTCAAGAACCACTCTTGTGTTCTATTTCAGCGCCAGGACAAAAAAAAAAAAGGATAATATGACATAGCTGTCTTTGATTGAATTTCAGGTGGGGTGGATTTCACCAGTGACAACATAAACATTCAAGCCAGCTAGAAATTTACCAAAACGTGTGCAAATAAAATGAGTTGATTGAAGCTGAACAGATTCTACCTATCCAAGACTGCAGGGTCAATCTCCTTTCTCAGCCCAATCCCAGCCTCAGTTCTGGCAGTGTTCACATGACTTGTTAAGGTAATAAGCTCTTGTTGGGTTTAACTGTAGTCTTCCTTGTGCTTTGGAATGGATTTCTGCTGTCCTTAGTTAGAGAGGAAATTCGGGAGAGGAAACTCTTCCTCTGTTAACAAGCAGATATTGGCTGGGTTAAACGCATCCTTAAATCTTCTATCCCTTCCACAGTTGCTAAAGTGTGTGAGAAGTTTTACCTTTTCCATTGGTGATCCCTAGAAAATCTGAGTTGTGCCTAAGTATCTTTTTTAAAAGAGCTAAGGTAATACAAATTCTCTATCAGTATTTGGGTGAGGAAGGATGGAAGAACTCAAAAGAAATAAATTTTTTTTCAGCTAGTAAGTGCAGTGTTTAAATACCTCAATAGTAATCTGTCTTTGCTGGTATTTTTCCAGGGAAGTTTACACACAAACATGTTTGGTCTTCACTGGCTTCAGTGAGAATTTCAAGATTTATGGGACTGGCTACAATATATCCTGTATGTTGTCTCTACCCGTAAAATACGGTAAATTGAATTAGTGAAGTGGTGGATAGAGCCCTGAAGGACAAGATCTGTGAACAGGGTAGACTGGGGAGGGGGTGTGTGTTTGTGTCACTGAAAAACTTGGGTGAGTAATTCTTATTTGGCATATTACCATAAACCATGCTAGATTTGTTACATGTTTCTGTCTGGAGGTTAAGAATTGTTCCTGGATAGCACTGTCAGTGCTATTGTGCCATGATGACTTACAGATAAGGCTTGATCAAGAAAAAATTTAGAAGAATGTAAACTAAAGCAAGACACATGCCTTCCTGTGTCTTGGTAGCCAGAACCATTTAGGCCTTGACTGTTTCTCAAGTGCAAACAGAGTAAAAAGTATCATAAACCTGAGGTATTTTGAAAAACATGTAACAGAAAAACATGTCCTTTGAGCATGGCAGGGCATGAAAAATGTGGTTTTTCCAGCTGTTTAAAGTCTTCATGAAGATTCAAGTAAACATTGTAGTATAGCTCAATAAATGAGAGGCATCAGAGAGGCTTAGCAAGTGTCTTGCTTTGTGAAGTTAGGATTTCAGTATAGGTCTGTTAGCAGATTTGCTTGGGCAGTGGGATTTTGCTCTTTTTTAATTTAATGTTTCAAGATTGGGTTGTTTACAAACTAAGGACACTTAGCTGAAACATATTTACCTTGGTATGATATACCCTTTTAAGCTACTGATACAAAGCACAGCAAGAAGTTTGGGTCCTACCAGTATCTTAGAAATTATGCCATTATATGGTATGACCCTGTTGAGGAGGAAATACTGCAAATACTGTTGATGTTTTTGTAAAAACCACAATTCTTTCTTAAGGTGTAGAAATTCTAAAAGACACCTTTCTTTCTCTGAGTTGTTGGTTCTGATTTTCAGATGAGTTTTCCAGATTATGGGCATTAGAAGCAGAGGAAAGATACTGTCTGGCCCAGAAATACTGCAGCAGGCACGATTTCAGCCACTGACAGAAGAGACACTTTTATCTGAATCATGACTAGACATTTTGAGTTTGTTTTCATTTGTCTCGGCATTACCCTCACAAAAGTTACTTTTAAAATCTGTTTTAATTCACAGATCTAGAAAAATTGCCTAGTAAAGATACTGACGCTTTCACAGTGAATTAAAACTTGCGAGGGTAGGCTTGGTTTTCTTGGTAACATTTTCTTGGGTCCCTCAGAAGTAGTCTGCTGACCCTGGTGGAAATCCTCTGCTCTGGTGTTGTATAATTCTGCAGTTGTACCTCTGCTGTCACTATGTGATTAAAATACATTGAGTAGTGAATATAAAGATCATGCAGTAGTGTCAGAAAGGTCTTGTTGTATATCACAGCCAGTACAGGCCATGTTATTGAATTGGGATATGTGGTTATCCCAATGACTGGGAAGCTGTCTGGGAAGGGGAGACTGTCCTTAAATTGTGCAGCAGTAGAGACTGTTTCTTAACTGGTAGCAACATCCGTCATTTCCCTTTATTTCCAAGGCTCTTTGGAAACAATCACCACAAACTGGCATTGTGCAGAACTACATTACTGTGTTATGCCAGGGTAATTAGGACTGAACTGTTTAGAAAAATACCACTGAAATATCACCATAACTACCTGCTAGCATGAGGACGTAGTTCATGTACTTGCCCCTAAGTGATGCTTAACATCAGTTGAGCTAAATTATTCCTCAGCTTGCCGTTGATCTGGGGTACACTGTGGAATAGTTGTGGGAGTTGGCAGGGCATGGGAAAGGGCAGGAGGTTCTGTTTAGGAGGATGAGGAAGAGGAAATCTTGAGAGAATTACTGGAGTTGCGACTTTAGGCAGTGAGTGTGAGTTAATTGTCTTTGTATATGTGGAGCAGTAGTAATTCTTCTTTCTAACATTTTCTAAATGAATAGATTTGAAAAGATTAGCAGCAGATGTCCAATAAACCTGAATCTCTATAAAACACTGGAGACTGGAGAAAGATGCATTTAAGTGTATGGTGGAAATTCATCTTGAAAATCTTGGCTCTTCTAAAAATTCGTTCTTTTTTGTGTGGAGTCAGAATTTTCTGTCATCTTTCTGATTAGTGGAGTATCAAGAGATTTCCAACATCTGCTGTTTGCGTACTGCAGCTTGAATGGAAAGGGGTTGTTTACTGACATAGACGGGAGCTGGAAGATAAAAAGTTTAATGGTTTTAGGTTATGATTCTATGAAAATTTTTGTCAGCATCATCCATCTGCAGTTCACAAAGAGGCTTGCGGATTTGCAGTGCTGCATTGTAGCATGACATGTATGTGAGAAGATTTTTTTTTTTTAAATGAGGCAAAATAGAGAATTGTCTCCTCTGTTAGATGTGGAAACCACATTCTCCAAAGATGCTCAACTTCCATTTAACTTACATTGATTGATTAGGACAGCAGCTCTAGTTTTATGTGTGTAATCCTTATCCCTCCGCACCTCGTCTTTTATTCACCACTTAGCAATAAATATCTTTGTGTCTATGTGCTTTTCTTTCTGAAAGACTTCAGTGCTTTTTTCAGTTTTCATATTAAATAAATGAAGTGTTTGTGCTTTTTTTGTACTATAAGGTAATGTAATGTTTTTGTAATATATCTTCTAGGATTAAAAAATGCTGAGCAAATCATTGTGCCGTTATAGGACAGAAAGAATACATAACCATGTGCCTATTCTGAATGTGTGTGTTAATTCAGAAGGAAAATGATCTACTCTTAATAAGCATTTTAAAACATTTTCTACCTTAGCTTTCAGGGATTTTTTTCCTGTCCTGTCAAAGCAATGAGGCAGTAGGAAGTATTTTTGAGGCAGACCTTAAAGCACCTACCTGGGCGATTTAACTGTGAGAAGCTGGACATCCTACAACAGCAGGTTAAATCATTGTGGGTAAACCCAAGAGCCTAGTACTTGACCCTTGTTTCTGATTTTAGTTTGTAGTTTGTTATTGTCAGGATAAAATTTTAAGGAGGTGCTTTTTTAACTTTATAACAGAGATATAGCACCTGATGAATCAGTGAGATTCAGTCCTCTTCCAGAGTGCTCTCTAATACCCTGTAACATTCCATCGCATTAAACTCTCCCTGTCTTACTACAGAAGTGTTTGCTGTGCACTGTCAGCTCCTGTTAAAATAACTCCTCTAGAGATGTGTGCTAGTGTGTCATCCTGTCTGAAAACCCTCTACTGCCAAACCCTGACTGGGAAAGGATACATCTTTGAGCATACCTAGGGCGTTCCATCTTTGAAGAGCAGAGAATGCTGCTGTGGTCAGAAGTGCCTCCTTTCCTGCATGCCTCTGCTTCTCTAGGACACTGTTTTCTATTACATCTTAGAGATCCCTTCTTGTGCCAGGCTTTCAGGGGGATACAGGAATTTAGCTTGCACTCCCCAACCATTGCAACCAAAAATGCTTACATAGGGACAGAACATATTCTGAGATTTATGTATTTGTTCTTTTAACATGTTAATTTTTTATTAGTGGTGCAGAAGATGATTTTTCTTTGTCCCTCTGTAGATTTATTCCTGTCTCCAGATTCCAGTAATAGTGTCTGAATATACAGAGTTGGTTTGCTCCCTGCACTGCCCCGAATGAGATCAGTTCCCTGAGTGAAGCTGCAAACCACGTTAGGACAAGAGAAGCAATTTAGTGCCGGTGAATACATTTTCTGAGTGTAGTTTCCCTTATCTTGTCAGCTTGTCAGTCTAGAGGCATCCGTAAACCTGTGACAGCTTCAGAAGATGAACTCTGGCAGCAGGCTGTCAGGGTGCCGGGCACTGCTGTCTGTGGGCTCCCTTTTTTCACTCTCCCCCTTTGCCTGCCTGCTTGCTCTCCCTCTGCCTGCCAGCCTCTCTCTTCTCTGTCTCCCTCTCCCTCCTCTTCCCCACTCGCTCCCCACCTCTCTCTACCTCATTGAAGTGCGTTTAGGTGCTGTTGTTCTTGGTGGTGGTACCTTTTTGGTTTCCTCCTTGATCCTCATGCCACTGGAACAAAAGGAGAACTGGCTGCCCATGGTGCAGCACCTGTCTTTGCAGCCTGAGTAGAGAAAGGGAGGAAAGTGGGGCGTTCTGTATCCTCGCCTGCCTGCGCCAGCAGTGAGCTTGTTCAATCACTTTGCTATAAATGCCTTTGAACTGCTGCCAGATCCCATTGTCTGCCGTACAAATGGAGTTCAACGCCCTACCGTGATTAGATGCGCAATGTGTAAGAGGAGGAAGGAATGGAGCTGTATCCCCACCCTGATGGAGCATCTCAAATCTGCCGTATGCCATGATAAGCTGAGCACTGGACCATGCCTTCCTTTGCACTGGACCATGCCTTCCTTTGCACACCGTCTTCCTTACTTTCCTCTCATTGTTCCTGAGATTTCAGGGAGTGACATGGAAGCTATTCAGAGAGGAGCTGCAAGGCAAGATAGTTTCTGGGGGGAAGGGAACTATGCTTTTGAACTGTTAATGTGAGACTGTGCTTTGCCCACCACCTACCTGTAGCTACAGTATGATACAGCAGCTAGTCATTAATGGTGCTTATGCTCAGCACTGAGGTGCTCTTTTTAATTGCATGAATTTATTTACATTTTTCTGTTTGCCTGTGCTTAAAATTACGGCATCCTTAGGTTCACAAAATGACCTGTCAGATTTTGGCAACGCTGAGTAAAGGGAAGGCAGCCACTGCTACTAATGGTTTATCCATCTACCAACTGTGCAGCCCAGCTGCCCTTCTTCAGAAAGGCCAGCTTGCTCTATGATTTTTGTGAAGACCAGCTCTCAGGCTTTCTTGCTTTCCATTTGGCTCCATGTCTTTCCTTGGGTTGCTGACTGTTTGACCCCTTTGGAGAGAGTAACTTCATGTAAGGATTTCACTTTTAAAGGTAGGAATTTGAATCTTTGTGCCTATCTTCGCTATTCCTTGTCTAAGTGCTACCCAGGTTGTTACAAGAAAACACTGTTTTCTTTCATGCCTTGCTGTTTGACTGCTTGTTAACCAGTCATTATCTGCAAGGACAATGCTTTGAGAGGAGGATGGAGGAGCTTCTATTCAGTGACTGTATTAGGCAGTGCACTAAGTGGAGTTGGCAGGGCTTGTATCTCATACTGATATGCCTGCTATAGTTCCTTGCTCATTAAGCTCTTTGTTAGTTCCTTCTCTTCTGCCTCCCCCTACTCTCCTTTTCCCTCCCCACAGAATGTCTCTGCGTCTGACCTTGCTGCTGGGTTAAATTCATGTTCTGAAATGTGCTGGAGGAGGATGAAATCTGGCCTGTGATGGACTGTTGGCTCATGAATGCATTTGAGTAGCGCAAGGAAGGTGGTTGTAGCTGTGCACGTCTTTGCCTAGGCTACAGCTCATGATGCACTATAAACAGATACTCCCTTGAACCTTCAGAGTCACTTTTTCTTGGGTAGCAGACTGATGGATGAAGAGGTATCAGCAATATTGGTAATTGATGAAATCATTGTAAAGATCAGAGCCATTACAGAGAACATTTTAAAAATCAGATGATGCCTTATACATTTCCTGAGGACTAAACTGCTATTGCTTGTGTTTTGTTACACAGCAAGCTAAATTCTCATTTGCATCTCAAGAGCAAAGCTAGTTCTGCTTAGTTAATATTTAGCAAGACGTAAGCTTAGAAATGGAAATTTTTATAGATATTCTTTTTCCTTTCGCCACAGACTAGTAAATGATGATCCTTTGGTTAACAGTGTGTTTGATTTCCATTTTCTTAGTTTCTTAGGAAAAAAGATTGACTTGGAGCATTGAGGGTTTTTCTGGTCATTAAGAAACTTCTTGATCCTCGTGCTGACATATAACTGCCACTCTCCTGGTCAAAGCACATTAAACAGAATTTGGGTCTTTGAAAATATTCTTTTATTAGCCAGTCATGTTCATGTTGATAGTACAGATGCTTCTGCAGTTTGGCCAGATGCTGCTGATGTAGAAAGTAAGAGCATGGCCTTGGAGCATAGACTTGAGACTTTTCACAAGGCCTCTTTTCTTAAGGGTCTTTGGTTTTTCATCTTAAAGTAACAAATATAAGTTAGGTGGTTGGCCTTCGTTGTAAGCAACAATGTAGATGTAGCTCTTGCTACCTAAAACCTCTCAAATGTGGCTATATGAAAGAGTAGAAACAGTTCTCAAATACCTTCTCTACCCTTCCCCTTCACTCCCCAAATTCAGCTCATGAAAGATGAGGAAGGGTGATGGTCTTTGTTTAAGTGATGTCATATGTTTCAGGTTAGCTAAAATTGCAGTGGATTTTTTTCCATATTGTTTAGGATATAGCCTTTCTATAAGCATTCAATTCAAGAATCCCAAAGATACAAAGAAAAGGTATCTTTTGATAGAAGTGCTTAACCAAAAGAGAGCCAAAGAAACCTATTGAAGGTTGCCTTGCTGCTAACTCAAAAAATCTTGGATCTTACTTCACTGCTGGAATTGTCAGCCTCCCTCCCATGTGGCTTTTCAGCTTTGATGATTTGAAAGAAATTACTAAAAAAATACAAATGCTCTTTCCATAAAAACATTCTCTATTGTTTTAAACCATTTGAAATAATGTATTAACTCCGTTCACCTTAGCAACTTCCTGTTATATTTCCTCTAACCCCACTGCGGTCGTTCACCGTGAAAGAACCATTTCAGGCACAGTAAGATGCTGCACTGTTTCAGGAGTGGAGCAGCCGTTTGCCTGAAGGCACAGTTGAGCTCTGGTTGCAAGGCCCCTGTTCAGCCTGGTGCTGCCACTTGGGTATATATAGACGCATCTGTTGTTGTACCTCCTTTCACACACCTGGACCTTGCTGAATTTTTCTTCCAGGAGGATGAAGTGCCACCTGTAGCACAGAGCTAGGCAGGAGCAGGGTACTGGAGTAGTTATTGCTCTGTGGGGCGCCTGTTTTCTGGTGCTTTGTGATGGAGTCACGTGGTGCAGTAAAAGCATTCAGTTGTGTTTGAAAGCTGGGAACCTTGTTTTATTCTTTGCAACACTCTAAAGAAGGTGATGGTTTCAATAACCTTGTTTCAAAAGTGCTCATTTGTAAAAAATGTTGTTGGATTGCTGGAAAATAGGAGGGAAGGAAGGTCTGCAGACTAAGCCTGCTTACACACATCATGATGAGCCCAGGCATGAAGTGAAAGGAAAACTCTAATGCTCCCTTAGGGCAATAACAAACTTACTATAGACTCAGCAAGCCAGGCCCAGGGGCTTGTGGAGAAGAGCACACATTGTTCTTAGAATATGGCTGATGCTAGAATATTTCACTGCAAGTATGAAGCCATTTTTAATGCAAAATATTCCTCAAAGGAATTTGGTTTTGTAGCTTACTGTTTGAAAAGCTGCTTTCAGTCAATGTGATGCCTTCTTCCAAACAAAAGGCTGTGAAGTTAGGTATTGTATGAAGGTAGTATAGTCTTGCTTTTTCATACCCCTTATATGAGCTGAGATTATGCAGAGACCCTCCTTTTTGGAACTGAAAAAACCCAAATGGAGTAGTTTACCTCTCCCTGCTTTAGTGTGTTTTAGCTTTTCAGCCTTTCTGTGGTGCTTAGTGACCACTCCATATTGTGTGCTTCATTTCAGAATAAGTAAATCATTTTTATACTGAAAATTCAAGTAGAATATATTTGTGTAAAGGCCAAAGAGTCTTCCTTGGGCGAGGGGTGGGGAATGTGGGAGAGCACAGAATACAAACCTCCAGTGTGTCCCACTGATAGATTTAGTTTGTATTTCTGTAAGGAGTGGGGGGGTAAAAGATAAGGTGTTACTTCTGAGGTGGAAGCAGTCATGGCATTGATTCAGCCTGCAGACATTATATTGGTTGGTGAACTACTCTGTTTCGGATTGTGGAAGGAAGTGGAACTCTCCCATAAAAATAGAGGACTCAAATATCTCCTCTTTATTTGTATTCTTAGCATTTGCAGAGTCCAAGGTGATTCTTCATATAAGCAGTTTGATCTAAAATAAACTGTCTGTCTTCCCCCTTTTCAATAAATTAAATGTCACTGCCGGTAGTTTAACCTCTGAGCTGGCCCTTGTTGAATGAATGTGATTCCCGTTGTGATGCAAATAGCAGCAGTGAAGGAAAGGAAATGTATGAAATCCTGGAAAATGCAGTGGAGGGGAAGAGAATTTTCACCCCTTCCATGGAGCAGCCTTTATGTTGTCAGCAAACCAAGCTGAGTTACAATCGTTCTGCTAATTGAGAACTGATGGAGAAGTTTTGACTGTCTGTCTCAGATCTGGTTCTCTGGAGTGTTTGCAGTAGAGCAGCAAGTGGTGGCAAGCCCACCCTTTCCACTGTTGTGAAGTTTGTGTTTTACCCAGGTAACACCAGGATATCAGTTCATTCTGATACATTCACAAAGTGCTCTTGAGGCTGATGCTCAGCAACTTTGAGTAACATGATTCCCATTTTGGGGATGGAGCTCCGGACAGGTGTGACTGCATCAAGGCAAAAGTGGAGTAAGGGACTGAAGTCAGCCTTTCTCTTAAATTCTCTAGCTTTTAGGATGATGTCTAGCTTCCTTCCAGAGAGTGCATGAAGAACTCTTACTGTCTCAAAGATATTCTTTGAACCAATTTCTGCTGCTTGTGGACCAGTGCACAAAGAGGAAGTTTAAGATTTTAATATCCCACTGTCTCATCTCCTGTGGTAATGGTGCTTGTCCTTTTTCCCCTTCTAACTCTGCAATAACAGAAAGAAGGAAGCCAAACAGGGCACTGAAGTTTCTCTGGCAGTTCCTAATGTTGGTCTCCTGAACACAGAGTTCTTGCCTGTAGCTCATATGTGGAGTCTTCCTCTCTGAATGCTTTGGGAAATTGGCATTTGGGTGAGGGGACAAAATTGGGTCCTTAGTCTACATGTGCAGGAGTGAGTTAGAAAACAATCACCCTGTCTTAACTCTGGAGGAGCTGAGTGAGAGTAGCACAAAACTTTATAACCCCTACACACACCCCTTGGCACTGCATGGGTAGAGTTCGCTGGCACTGCTACCCAGGGACAGGCCGACTGAGCACAGAGACACCAGGGCTTGAAACCAAGAGCCACGTCCCTGGGTTTCCTGAAGCTGAAATGGCCAATGCATTTGTCAAACTCTCACCTTGTATGGCTGAGGAAGAGAAGGATGTTCAGGTCTGCTCTCCTGGGTGGGGTGATACTGGTGACTTTGCACACTTGACCGTGCCCCTCTCAGCTGGGAGGGAAGTCAGGCAGTAAAGCCAGTGCCTGGCAAGCAGAGAGGAGACTGGGTTGCATCCAGTGGCAGGCAGCTGCCTCATGATGCTGCCTGGTTGTGTCAACTAAATTGGTTTGAAAAATCCAGGCAGGCAGTGAGGAATATGGGCAAAAATAAACATGGAACCACTGGTGCAGGATTCTTGCTATAGGTACCAAAATGTCAGCAGGTGCTTTGAATGTGCTTTCTGTTAACACTTGCAATCACAAATGTTCTTAGCACTTCACGGGAGAGTGGGGACAAAGTCAAAGCATTTCAAATTACTACAGAAGCATTAACCCAGATTCATAATGAAGACTGAATTTTGCAGGCTTCATTTCTTTGTTGTATAAGAAAACAGCATGTCTTCCAAAAAACTGTAATCTTTATATTTCAGCTACCAAATTAATTATGTGAGATGTCTCCTTATAATTAAGGAGACCAAATCATTACAGTTAAAATTAATTTCTGTATTTAACTTCTAAAATTAATGTCTAAAGTTTTTTAATAGGTTTATCATTATATATATTTTAGTAACATAATTATAGCTCTTCAAAGTTGCTGTCTAGCTAAAAATTATTTAATTCTTGTGTTTTGTCTGCAGTGGAGAAGGTAGGAAACTTCAGAGTTGAGATATTCAGACTGCCTTTGCTCTTTCATTTGCAGCACTGTTGAATAGAAAAAGAAGGAAAATGTCTTGTCTGGAAGTATGGTGTTAATCTAATCTGAGGCTACGAGAAAGCATTAATTATTTAGTTATGGTGTTGCTGCAAAGTCGAGTTTGAATTACTCGAATGCTGAATGCAGTTGTTTCTCTCCCATCACATCTGTGCATGGTGTAGTGTTAAGTGATCTGAAAACTATGAAGTATCTGTTACCTCACCGGGGTCAGTTAGCACATTTGAATCTGGGATTTCAACATTGATGATGAAATTTCAGCATTTATAATGTTTCTTGGGAGTATTCTTTAATGCAGGTGGTCTATACTGTCAGCTAGTTAATACCACTTGTGTCGCTGTGTGGGACACAGTTCACAACTGAAAGGACAGAAAGCACTGTAAGAATGTAGTTGAGGCAACTTTACTGCCTTAATGTAGCTCTTGCCTTCCATTGCTCCAGTATGCTTTGCTCTGGACAAAGGAAAGGAATGAATGCAGTGAGTACTGCAAGTGTGTTAGATTTTCACAACCAAACCAGTAGTGCCTTTAGTCAGGATATGGATGGAATAATGTTGCAGTGTGTCTGGAATATTGCGTGGCATGGTGAATTTCAGAGGTCCAGACTGTATGAGCCCTCCTCCATCAGTATTAAATAAATACATAAGCTGTAACCATGCTGGTCTGTTTCTGGTGGAATTAGTCTTTGAAGATGAGTTGTTAAGCCTTTTAGACCATGCTTTTTTTGGTCATTTAGAGAACCTACGTCTTTTAAATGTAGGCAAGCTAGACCTTAGGAAAATTCTGTTTTTAGGCACTATGTTTCTGCCTCCTTAAGCAATGTGAGCTGTCATTTTCTCATACTCCCCTCTGACTTTCTGTGTGCTCCTCCATTTATCTCTTCCTCCTACTCTCAGCTCTGCATTTTGTTTCATGCTGCCTCCTATTCCTGGAACAGTCTCCCAGTCTCTGCTGCCAAATCCTCCCTCCCATTCTCTGCTCTTGTGAACCCATTTCTTCCAGCAGTCATTCCCAAGTTGTTACTTGACTAGTTGTCTCTCTTCTGTAGCCTTCCTTTCTTGTATCTGCTGTTCTGGGTCATGTTTCTTAATGTGAGATAGTACATAGGTAAGATAAAGGAGTGTATTTGCCACTATTTTGTTGAGCACTGTTTGCATTAGATCTTCATATAATGATTAGTAATAAATTCCCCTTCTCGTTTTGAGTGCAGAATTTTTCATGTAGGTCACTATTTTCTGTATGCTATTAAAGAGCAGCCACATTTTATCTTAATGTAATTGCTAGGTTGTGGAAAATTGGTGTCTGTATTACAGCAAGTGCCATCAGCTAGCCTGTCTGTATAGGCAAAGTTCAGCTGTGTTGATCAACCTGCATGAAATGAAAGTAGAAAACACAGGGCTCTGGGCAAATCTGGTGGTGCTCAGCAGTATTCCTGTCACTGCACAGCTTCACTGCGGTGGTAATTATGCTGCCATGGCTGTTATTCCCTAGCATGGACAAGCTCACAGAGGCAGGCACAAGGTGGATCTGCTTACTGTTTCTAAACCATTTTTGTATCTCTTTCTTTGTGGAACAAGTCTTTCCACAAAAACAAGCAAAAGACCCACCATATTAGTAGAAATACGTGTTGGTAAGTGATTATGTTGTTGTATGCAAGTGGTGGATTGAGTTCCTGTGTACTTTGTAATGCATTTCACAGGCTGAATACCCTGTACCAGGATAGACCAAGAGAAGTGTGCTCTCTGTCCTACTGAACACCTCACCATACAGGCTGATGCACATTTCTACTTGGAGAGAATTTTGCTTTTCTGGAAATTCTCTTCTTTCTATTCCAACAGAGATAAGGCAATTGGATCACTGATTTTTAGAAAATTTATTGGCATCTTCTGTTTTCAGTTCACTTACTTGAACTAAGCTGAAGATTTATTAAGAAAGCAAAAGAATCCCTGGAAACATTAATGTTGCATTAGACTTAAGTTTCATAATGAAATGTTCTGAATGCTTCTGTTTTCTTAAGCCCTGCTTCTGATAATATCTGTCTTTGTCTCTAACTGCTACACGTGAAACAGAAATAGTTTCATAATTGTTTTAGCCTGTAAATACTTACAAAAGCTTGCAAAATGGCACAGACTAACTCCATGAATTTTGACTCAAAGGTTAAGCATGTTTTTTCATTATCAGAAACTAAATGTGAAAATATTAAATTTCTTCATGGAAAAAATTTTCTTGCTTCAACACATGAACAGTTTCCATGTTAATAATAAAAAATAAATCCAGTTTTCAGTAATTGATTGCATTTCATTGGGCATTTTACTACTCCCACCTGTAAATTTTGGGGAAGAGTCTCCAAGATAGCTAAGTTAATCTCAAAAATCCGTAATTGGGCATCTTGCAGTTTTCAATACCCAGATCAGATTTATCTTCAGCTGCAGTCCCAAATAGAGATCTGTATTTTGCTCAAAACTCTTGAGCTTTCCTGATAAAACTTCAGTTTTGTCAGAAGGTAGATTTGATTGCAAATATGGCAGCTTTTTTTCCTGAGTTGTCCTGGATACTGTTAATTAGGATGTTAATGAGGTCCTGGACTTAATTCTGCATGAATGAGTATTTTAAAGATGCACTGCTTGATAGCATAAAAAATTCTACTTGTAAACAGTTGACTAATTAAAAATGTAAGAATATAGCACCCACTTCAGTAATTAAGTCTAGAAAATGGGAAAAAGACTAAAAACTAGTGGCACGTAATTACAGTGCAGTTTAAAATTAATATATTTGAGATGTATGTCTTTTCAAAAGAGTTTTGTTTCTCTGAGTTGATTATATAAAAACAAGGTGAAAGCAGAAGGTACAGGGTTGAAATTATCGTTGTTTAAAAATGCTAGTGAGCATGTCATAGTGTAAGCTGTGTTGTGGAAATAAGTGTGTATTGCCTGCGATTTTGTAACAATTGCAAACACGGATGGTTTGGGAGAAAACAAAATAATTCCACCCGCATTAAGACAGGGAAGTCTTAACAATAGTCCCAACTTTTTATCACCCTCTTTCTCTAGCGGTCTCTGTCCTCCTGTCACTCACACATCCTCATCTGTGGAAAAGCCCCGGTGTGTGAAGCTGCTTCAGGGTCCATCAAGGCCGTAAGGATCGCACTAGGCTGGAGTTGCCTCACCCCACTGTATAGGGGGCCTCCATCCACCCTCTGCTGGCACAGGCAGCGTCCTCAGCAGCAACACCCAAACAGCACAACTGCAGAGGCAGGCATTCATAGGTACCAGGTTCAGCCTGGAGTCCAGTCACCCGGTGAGTGCACAGTGATGAGAGTCAGGTCAGCAAGGCAGATCATACTTGTAGCACAGTTCAGGTCTGGCCTGAGCTCAGGTGCAGCTCACAGCTCAGGAGGCGGAGGCTGCTCAGAGTATTCAGAGGCTGTTGGTGGATGCAGTGCCCCCATTGAGATCCATTTCTGCCATAATGCTTGTGAAAAAGCCGAGAATGACTTTTTTTCATTGCACAGATGGCCATGAAGGCTTGGAGAGGGCGGTAGAGCACTTTGGATTTGCTCCTGTCTTGTAAAAACCAGGCCTCCAAACTGTTGTCTCACCCAGCCTGTATAATCTGTATAGACCTCAATTCATGCCTCTTCCACTTGTTCTACTCTTCTTCCCATTGCTTGTTTTTACTCTTTTTGCCTGGCCAGATTTATAGCTTGCTTATATCACTTTTACACCTCTCTCTCTCCTTTTCTTCCATCTTGGTTTTTGTTTTGGTTTTTTTTTTTTTTTTTTTTTTTTTTAACATGAGTTTGCATTGTGTTAAAAGCTGTCTTGCAATAGCCAAGCCAGCAAAAATGTTAATATTTTGTTTTCTGAGTCCAGGAGACTTACTTATTTCAATCACACCAAGGTAATAGACAACTAGATAATTAGATACTGCAAAGGCTGGGAGATACACCATGAACTTTACACTGGGTGGAGGTCTTGTGAGTAGAACATCTCAGCTGAAGGCAGGTAGGAGGGAGCTGCTGTACACAGCTGGGGAACATGTTCTTTTAGAAGCCCAGCAGATTCTGACCCTGAATTTTGGTGCAAATGCACCAGAACAGGTGAGCACAGGAGCTCAAGAGCTTTCCTGAGGTGTTAAGATTTGGTAGAGCATACTTACAGCTTTCTTCTGGTGTCAGTTTGGACAAACTTTCGGTGTAATGGTATTAAACCTGTTCCCTACTGTCGTGTGTTCCTAGATAAATTTGATTGTAAAAGATTATCTCCTATGTGTTATGTGATGGGAGGAAGCAACTGAATATAAAGAATCAGCCTCTTGCTAATTAAGGTGAAATTTTCTAGCTCATGGGAAGAATGGTTAGGCTGCTTTCATAACAATTACAGATAAACTTTCATAATATGCATTCTATATTAAGACACTTCAACGCTGACGCTGATTTTTTTTTTGGTTTTGCCACAGTTTGACTGTATTTCCCACTTGATTAAGTTACTTAAGAGATATCACCAGAGAAGACTTTTTGCTTTCTGTAGCAGAATAGTTGATCTGAATTGTGATAAGCAGGAAGCATGAGAGAATGGATATGAGATTCTTGTCCATATCTAATGTGGAAGGAACTGCATCTATTTCCTGTTCCCACAGCTGAGCTGGAGATTTTCTGCCATGATAGAGCGTACATGTTGATTTCTGATGAAAGGAGGGAGCTGAAGATGGTGTATTCCCTCCCTTTGGGGTGACTGAAGTATTCACTTTCCATCTGGAGGGGGACTGTAGAGCAGATTGGACTGCCTTTGTGTTGCAAGGCTCTGGCCTGTGCTGCCTGTGGCTCTCTGTCCCACAGCTCCGTGTGTCTAGGCGCAGAGAGGAGCTGCTGTCTCATTATCCCCTGGTGTGGGAAAAGGGTTAGGGTCAGAGCGGGCATGGACCTATGTGTCAGGAAAGGCACAAAATAGGAGAGGCAAGGCCAGAATGAAACTGCTGATCTTGTGGTGGCCTGATACATAGATTTTAAAGGCTCAGTAACATGTGAAATGAAGGAATGGATACATGCCTTCTGTTATCTCTGAGGAAAGTGCCTCCTTTCTCTCCTATGAGCAGTTACATTACAGAGACCTGTGCACTCCCAGAGCAGTTACATCCCCTCAGCTGGTGGAAAGCTCTGACTTGTGTGAGCACTTCCACTGCTACAATACCTGTAGTCTTTCCTTTTCATTTCAGCAGAGGTGTGCAGCTGCCAAGCTACATACTATTTTTACAAGTAGCATCAGTGACTGTTGAAGGTTGAAATTTTGTTTGGCTTTTTAACAGTTCTTCAGGTCCCTTATTTGCACATCTGCTCTTTAGGCAGGCTGAAAAAACAAGATGACGAACTGTTTTCCCTTCCCAAATTTGTCCTATGCTGAGGCAGTGAAACTTGTTGGGGCTTGTGGCACTGACATTTAACTTGAGGGAATACCTGAGCGTAAAAGTTTGAAACCCCCTTGCTTTCGAAAGTGAGTCGTTGGGTCAGTTGTAATGACCCCAAGCACTGAGTATAGTATGATGGGGAGAAGGCAGGGAGCTGAAAACCAGATTTCCTGGAAGCTCTTATGAGGAGCACCTTTTTGTTTTCAGGGGAAAAGATTGGTTTATGTTGCTAACAGGTAATGCTGGGCCATGCCTCTGTCACTGGCATGGGAAGGACTAAACCTATTGTTTATTTTTTTGTAAAATAAAAGAGCAAGAGAACAAAGATCTGCTGCAAACAAGGGTATCCATCATATATCCGAACACCAAGAACGTTGCAGGATCCCTTTGCAGCCCTCTGCGAAGCTGGCCTGGAGCCAGCCTTGCCAAGATCTCTACCTTTATGTTGTCTTCAGACTTCATTGCGCTGGCACAAGTGTAAGTTCAAGGCTGTAGTTGGGTTTCCACCAGGCTGGGATGAGAGAAGTGCATGCAGAACTGTTTAGCATGGACAACAGTTTGTTCTCTTGCAGAGGTGTGAAGTTACATACCTGTCTAGGAATGATAAAAGAAATAAAATAATTATTACTTCATCACACAGGTCTTCTCCTCTTATATTGGACTGCCACATTTCAAGCCTACTGGCCAGCTGGCAGCTTTCTGGCTCAGCACAGGTCTGTTCTGAGAGGCTTTTCCCTGCATGGGGACTTGCCCAAGCAGAGCATGGAGCTGGTTGAAGGCTGCAGTCCTGCCTGTCAGAGCAGCATGGGCACCATTAGTGTTTCTTGCCTCTTTGATCTGAATTTTGTATTCCTTAGGCAGTCTCTCATGGCAGGATTCGACTGGCAGCGGATGTTAGCTGAAACACATGGCCAGAGCCCAGAAATGAGCATGGCAATTTCATTGCAATGTGGCTGTATATTTTTTTTTACCCAATATGTGAAATACAACCAGCATTCATTCTCCTGAGCTTTCTACTAATTCTTTTGCTGTGTGGCTTGCTGTGTTTTGTTGACACTACTTGACGGGTTCCTCATCTTTGTGAGAGAGGGGCTGTACCTGGAGGCCTGGCATACAGATACCACCACAGACAAAGAGAGGGCCTGTGGTGTTTCAGAACTGAGCAGACTAATGAGGAATTTTGTGTCATGATGACACCATTAAAGTGGAATGGGTTGGAAAATCAATCAGATTCCTTCTCTGATTACTGTGTAACTCAATTACTGCAGTCCCCCTGGGGCCCAAGGCAACAACCATCTCACAGGAAGTGCAGAAGAAAGGCCTCTGAAATAGAGCTGTTGTGGACAAAGGCAAGATCTTGCTGCTGTGGATTCCAGATGGAGAGATTATATTATGAATAATGAAAAGGACTGGGGTAATGTACTGGTGACACTGGGGTTTGGGTGGTAAGAACCTTCTGTAGCTCAGCTAAGAATGCCTTGACAGTTCCTGATAAAGGTGTCAGATGATACCCATTATCTTCAATGTGCCTTGGCATGAATGCACCAGAAGCCCAAATACTTAAAATCTGGTCATTGGTTTTGGCTAAGTGCTGGTCCTGAGCGTTTGCAGTGAACTCCCACAATCATTTCCAAGCACTGGAAATATCTGGAGATCAGATGTTAAAACCACACGGTTCTGGTTGTTATCTTGCTTTCATATCACATCAGTTGCCATGTGGCTTAGCAGCTGATAATTCACAAAGCAGTTTATGTTTCACATTAACACTGTATATCACTAGGAAACAGAACATCTAAGTTTGATGAAGCCTTTGTCTCAATGCTGGTGATCTCTGGGGTAGCTGACCTTACAGCTGATGCTCTCTAATCTAGAGATGCTTTTCTGGCAGGATGGGTGCCTGCTGAGCCTGCGTCCTTGGACCTCTGAGCACTTCACTCTTGGTGTGCATTCTGACTGCCACCTCCCACAATTCACACTTAGGTAGTCCAGGCAGGAGTTCAGAGTGGACCTCAATTTATCTAGAAACCTGGGATTTTTTGTGGTGTTAGATTCCCAGGAGTTTGATGTCAAAAGAGGACACAGGAATTTTCTTTTCCTTTAAAAGGGTATAATTTTCACCATGATTCTTTTTTTTCTTTTCTTTCTCCAGTATAGATATTTTTGAGCTTTTTGAGTATGACTGGTTTCTGACAGCTCTCTTGCCTTTTAATATAAATTTGGTTGTTTGTTGTTTTTTTTCCCCTCTTTTCGTTTGAACCTAAACCAGCTGATGCAGTCCCCAAAGAAAGAAATGCATCCAGTGCCAGCTGGCATGCCCTCTGGCTGTGAAGCCTTGTTAAAGAGATCGGAGCTGACAGATTCTTGAGCAGCAATCTGATACAGGCTTTTTTTTTTAATTTGTTTTTTCGAGCTCATCCATGTAACAAATGGGGGTTTGTTTGGGAGCTTCGCTAGAGGCTTGAATGGAATCATTGTTATCAAAACACTGCTGTGATTCAGAAGTGCCCAGCAAAGGGGGTTCCTCTCCCTGGTGCCCCTCAGCTGGGCACTGCAGGTGTGGCAGCCTAACTTAAACTCTGATTTCATTCTTACTCTACAGAATAATCCAGTTGTCCTGTAATTTTCATCTTTAAACTGATAACTGGGAAACTGAAGCTACAGTTCTTCACAAAACAGAATCAGTTCAAAAGTAAAAATTAAGTTGGAGAGATGAATGAGTCCAACCAGGGAAGTGTTCTCCATGGTGATGCTTTGGGATAAAGAGTTGTAAAAGTAGAACCTTGCCAGGCTTTTGCATAAGTCAACATCTTCTTGATTTTCTTACCATTACCCTGGTGTTTAGATTACAAATTCTACCCCAGAAACACATGCTTGGAAATTCATACAAGTAACATTTGGGCTCCTGAGTTTCTCTTTACATTATTTCCTCCTGCAAAAACAACTTTGTGTGTAATGCATGTTAAGATAGTGAATCTTTAAATCCTGAATGTTTCTATTTTATTCAGTGGGATTGAAAAGCAAAAGGAAGTGAGTTATTTGGGAAGACAATAACTTGGAATTCTCAGTTTTCTCCATCAAAATTGACTATTACTGGAACCTGAGAGAAGTGTTGAGCATGAATTTGTTCCACAGGAGTACAGTGAAGATTACTTCTCATGTATGGAACATTGTGATATGCATGGAGCTCTGTATTACTCTGTCTTACAAGGAATTCACCTCATAAAAAGGATACAGCATTTTTAATATGTTTCTATTTTACCTCTCTCTGCCCTGCTGATTTCTGCCTCTGCTGGCTTCTGCCTCTTTGCAACTTTGGAGCTGCAATGCCAAGCAGGAAGGTGGTAACATTGGGGTCTTCCTTGCAGAGTCATTGAGATGGGAAGGGCTTGTTGTGGAGGTGGAAAGGCTGTTTTCCTCATTGCTTTTGAAAGATGGCACATGATTTTGGGTACTATGCTGATACTCTGGAATTCCTGGTGTATTACAGGGACTGAACTTGACTCGAGCTGGAATTAGAAGTCATGTTCTGTGCTCTGGCCAGGGAATCATATATTCAACATCAGTTGTCACTTCAGTAGCAAGAAAAAGAAAAAACTATACAAGTTCTGTTTTTTACATCTTCACATAGTATTTTTTCACCTTCTCTCCCCTGTCCTTTTTCCAGTAAAAAGTTAACAGTATGTAGAGGCAAAACTGAAAGATGATCGGTTGTGATGAAGAAAACACAGCTTATTGTTGCTGACTGAGCTGGATTTCCAAAGCCAACTCTGTCATTACAGAGGGCCATTTGGGAATGGAGACCCAATCCATTTGGAATCTTGGGTACAGGGATAGTTTTACCAAAAATTCCGATTTGTCTGCTGTGTTGCAGTGCAACCTTCAGTAAGTTTTGTTGTGTCTCAGTTTCTCCAGTAGAAAATTGTGTGATATACTTTACATTGACAGTCTACAGCTACTCTGAAGCCTTCACCGGGGTAAGGTTTCATTGTGTGCTACACAAAGCAGTCCCTGCTCTGCTGAGCTTATAGCAGAGGAGCTGTTTGAGATAATGATCATTGTAGGGCTTGTGTAAAGAGTACTCTGACTTTTCCATCTGCTGTCATAAAGTTAGCAGTTACTATATCTCTTCATATAAAATCTGTTTGTGGTTTTTGTCTCTGCTTCAAGCTGCACCAACAGTTTGGAAAACAGCCTGGTGGGAGTCTTTTAAGTGGGACTTTTGGCCTCATCTATAAACTGATATTTTCCCTGACTCAGAAGGATTTTTTTCTGTCTAGTAATACAAATTACAAATAAGCATCTGTCTCACAAGTAAATTCTGGTGGAGCAAAATAAGCATCTGTCTCACAAGTAGTTCCTTTTCTGGTGGAGCTAGTTGTTAGAAACCCCTGGCTTTACTATGTAAGAACTTTATGTATGCCTTAAACTCACAAACTAGTCTTCTCATATTCTTTGTTTTATCAGAATGGTAGTAACAGAAATTGGAGGAATGGAGAAAGGATGAAGACCTGTTTGGGTAATATTATTTGCTGTTGTTTTCTTGTGCCTCCTGGTGTTGCAAACTGTGGCAGTTGAGCAGGTGGTTAGAGGGTCTGTATGTGGTGGAGCACATCTGCAGGAATTGGGGGGGTGACTGAAAAAGGTTTTTAAAGAAAAAAAGCTATTTAGTTTTTACAGAGAGCTCATAGTCAGCGTGACTGACTTGGTGAGCAACATCTGGCACTAAGGGTGTTCTTGCATTGTTCTGGGGGGGGGCAGCAGGTGTGCCCCAAAGATGTGCTTGTATGCCAAGAAAGGCACCGGGGTATTGCTGTGGGTAAGTCACACTGCCAGTAAGGGAGAAAAGACTCCACTGTGATTTTTACTTTATTTTTAAAGCAAGGTGCAATTTAGTTAGTTTCCCTGGTGTTTGTTTTAGATTATTTGGTATTTGTTGGCTTTGTTGGGCATTTTTTCCTGGAAAAATAACAACATATGGTGAAATAGTCTGCTGCCATGAACACAAAGCAGGAGGTGAGAGAGCTTCGTAAAAAGAAGCTTTCATGTATTTGAGACCAACCCAAATTTATGTCATGCTGTTGGTGATTTAAAACTGGCTTCGTGTTCTTCAGTGGCATATGAGAGAAGGTGATGAAGGTTTCGGGAGATGTTTAATCTCCACCTGCCACTGAATCAGTTGGCAACAATTAAGTGTGCAGTGCGTGGGCAGCCCGTGATGCCTTTTCCTGGTCTTAAAATCAAGAGTCATACACGGTTAGAAGGGGAAAAGGGATTTTACCTTGGTATTTATTTTAAGGATCCTTAGGTGCACACGTCCAGGTCATATGCATCGAGTGTTACAGGCCTGACTGCACACTCACAAGTACAGGGACATGGCTCATCCACTGGGTTTGTCTTTTCTTCTTCCAAATCCAGTTGCTTGGGACTGTTCACAGGTGCAGCATTACCTGTGTGAGCCATTTTACCAAATGTAGTCAGTCTTGAGACACAGTTGCTAACCTGGAGTACACACAGGCCTTTTTTTTTGTTATGGAAGTCTTGAAGGGGTCCCAGGTGGTGACCTTTGTCCTCCTCGATTTGTGCCAGTGAGCCAGATTCTTCATGCAGCATATTTTCCCTCTATGTATTTCACTAGCAAGTCAAAGGGATGAGCCACACTTTGCTGTCAGAGAACCTTTCTGATGTCTCCCAGAAAGGGTCAAAATACAGCATGAGATGTATCCTTTTGCCACCACACCTTGCAGTTATACTGATCTTTCTGTCCTCTGCTCTGTGTTGTACTGAGCACATCCTTCTTACACAACAGCACCGAGCACATGCTGCTGTTTGAAGTGAAGGTGCCAGAGCCTGTCTGGCAGGGCCTCTCTGTCAGCTCAGTAGGGAAGCAGGAGTGACAAACTCACAGGCAGACAAACGTGATAAATCTCAAACTCCACTTACTTTCCATGTGTCCCAGAGTCCTGCCAGTGTTTTCTCTTGCCTACCCAAAGGTGCTGGGTTGTGAGCACCTTACAGACAGACTTGTCTTGGGGAGGGCTCAGGCACAAGGAGCTACTATCTATCAGTACCTCTTCTCTTGCTGAAACTAGTCCATGGTGACACTGGGCAGAAAACAATTCAGACTTCCTCAGTGCCAGCAAATATCTTCATCCCAAGCCCATCTGTCTCCTGCTTCCCCATTTTGCTGTTTTCCTGCTGTGAGTGGGAAAGCCGTTCCTGCCCCCTGCCAGGGAAGCCTGTCATTGCCTCCTGACCTTACCTGGTGTCACCAGAATTGAACTCAAGACTGTACAGCAATGGGTGCCCCTGGTGTGACTGAGGAAATTTTCCCTCCATGCACTTGCAGACACTGGACAAGGAGTGCTAAATCAGCCATTCCTTCACTGGCCTCAGTGTCCTGCTTGTTTTTCTAACTTTTAGCCATAGTGTGGTTTATGTCTGGCAAAGTGCTGTTGTATTATGGGCCCTGGGATGCTGAATTCAATGGGACATATCAAAAGCACACACTAGAGCCAAGCTGACAACAGTCCTTCGTACTCTTTTCCAGAAGTTAAAATACTGAAAAACTGTCCGGAGGAAAATGTATCTCCTTGAGAGGAGAGATGGCTTGGCAAGACAGAGATAGTGCACAACCTCCTGAGCACTGCAGTGTTGGGGCGGCTGCCACAGCTGTTGAGTGCCACTTTGCCCACAGATGTTACAGCTTGGCAGGAGGTTTTGCAGGCGATGCCTGTGCTGAAGGTTCTTGAAGGCTAAAACTTAGCAGCTGGTGTCCATTTCTAGGACAATATCCTAGTGCAGTGTCTCTTTGCAGTCCCATATCAGATCCCCAGATACACCTGTTTGTATTTTAAACTGGGAACTGCCAGTTGCTCCTCCTTTACATTTGAGATGTCAGCTCTGAAGGGCATGAAAGCTGACAGGCTGTGGGCCCAGAGAGAACTCCTGTGACAACTGTCCTTGTGCCATGTGACCTGGCCTGCAGCATGGTGTCCCCTCCCTGGCCTGCTCCCCTGCTGTAGCAGACTCCGCAGCTTGAGAGGTTGCTCTGGTGGTGCCTCTGGGAAAGGGGTGTTTTCCCGTAAAAGAGGCTTTGCAAGGTTTTTGACTAGTAGGGAGTTACTGACTAAGTCTTGTTCACCTAAATGTCCTAGAGCCACTTGAATGGGATTTTTAAACTGTTCTGAACTCACATCCAGGGTTCAGTTATCATGCTCCTGCACTGTTCCCAGGGATAACTGAGAGGTCTGTGACCCTCCTCTACTGAGTTATTCCTGTCTCGCAAGCAGATGGACATTTGTCAGCCTGGCAGATGGACATTTGTCAGCCAAGACAGCCGTGGCAGTCTGAGTTGTGAACAGCCTCTTGCTGACCATGGAATCAAGCTAGAAGGAAAGAGTTCTGTTACCTGCTTTACCAGTATCCTTGTCTTTTATTTTCAGATCAGCATCTTCATGACCCACCTGTCCAACTATGGGAATGACCGTCTGGGACTGTACACTTTTGAGAGCCTGGTCAAGTTCGTGCAGTGCTGGACCAACCTTCGCCTGCAAACATTGCCTCCAGTCCAACTTGCAAAAAAGTACTTTGAAATCTTCCCGCAGGAGAAGAATCCCTTGTGGCAGGTGAGAAGGCAGCTTTAACTGCTCCTAGTGATTTTCTAAGAGGTGTATCCCACGTTTAAAGTGTGGCAAGACTGCTGATCCAGAGAGGTAAAGCATAAAGCTTTTAGGTTTAACCTTTGTGGCTTCAGGCTGCCCATGGCAAATGGCAAGGTGGAAGGCATGGGGGAGTAGGAGCAGTAGGACACGGTCACAGTGTGAGCTTAGGGACAGGGGTGACTGTCATACGTGACCAGTGGCCAGCTTGCAGACATTTGGGTCATTGAAGGGCTTGTATTGGAGCAAGCTGCTGTGAAATGTAAAGTGTGCAAGCAAGAGCCCCGTTTGGTGATGGAGGAGCTTGCAGGCATGTTAATGTGATTAATCTCAAAGTAATTTCACACTGCAGAATTCATGTTCATTAAATAAAAACACGCTTATTCCATTTTATCCCAGTGCAGCAACTCTCTGCATGGTAATGAGCAGATGAAATTAACTGAAGGTGATAGAGTTGTCTGTCTGCCAGAAGTTCACAGATGCTGAGCTGTGCTATCACGGTGGCCCAGCCCAGTATGGCTACATAGGGCAAGGCCTGTGATTAACACTCTCAGAGGGACTTTGGCTCCTGTGTCACTGGAGCTTTTGAAAATGGTCCCCAGTGTTTTTACTTAACACTTCTTGATGCCTGGCAGAGCAGTGTGGCTCTGAAGTGTTCTTCATATGCTAATAGCATTTTCCCGAGAGGACTGCTCCTTCCAGCTTTTCCTTCCCTTGCCATTACCTTCTGTGGTAATGCTTAAATCTCATCACTTGTGCTACAGAATCCCTGTGATGATAAAAGGCACAAGGATATCTGGTCCAAAGAGAAAACATGTGATCGACTCCCCAAGTTCCTCATCGTGGGACCTCAGAAAACTGGTAATGTGAATTGCAGCTTCCATTTCACTTTTGCAGAGAGGAGAGCTGGAAAGGTCTGTGCTGTAGATCTGTACGGCTGCCCTTCGTGCAAGCTGCCAAATGGCCACAGAGGACATTTCAGACAATCTCAGATATGTTCTAACCTAAATCTGGCAAGTCTGTCAGTACTTTTCCTTCTGGCACTGTGCTTGGCTTACCCTATCTGTTTTGGGTTTCCATGTAAGCTCGGAGAACCTGTGACCTTGGTGTGTCACAAATATAAGCTGTCAGCAGGACTAAGCACACACACTTGGCAAAGGTTACAATGAATATCCCCTGGTGCTTTTGTTGCTGCACATCTGTGTACCCAGTGCATGCTCCGTGTCACTTTCAGTGGGAGGGAGAGAAACTCCTTTGTCTGATCTCTGTCACCACCTTTTAACTGCTGTGGCATTGTGGTTGGCAGTGACACAGCTATGTATACTGTACTGATGAGTCCCTTCTAGGCTGAAGAGAGCAAAATCTCTTCAGCTAAGGCCAGGTCTCAAGCCTTGGCTTTCTGTGCAGTGCTGTGTAACAGCAGCACCAACCATCCACAGCAAGTGGTGATCCTGGCCTTGGAACAAAGCTTGTCCCAGGCAAGCTCCTGTTTCCTGGCTGTGTTACTGGGAAGCTCTGTTGGTGTTGTGCAGCATGAGCCCTCCTGTATCATGACCCAGGCTGGTTGCAGGTGGCTCAGTAAGAAAAGCATTCCCTTGGCTGATTGTCTGTCCTGCTGGAAGCCCACAGCCGTGCGCTGAGCAGCACTGTCAGGTTTGGTGGGATAAAGGGAAAACATCTACAGCAAAGGCAGGCCAAGGCATTTCTGGCTAAGTTCTCACCCAAGGACATTAATGTTGTCCCTAGCACATCTCCTGCCTAGGCCACCTCTCATTTGGCAGGTTTGGGTTCTGCCATGTGACAGTGTGGCTTTGCCACTGGCATGGGAGTAGCTGACCTGGGTGGCAGCTGTTAGGCAATTCAAATCAGCTGCCTGAGTTGAAATGTGGATTGAACCTGACTGAGCAAGTGCTTGGTGTCAGTGCTGTTGTAACCTGCATGAGTTAAGGGGTTGGTCAGCCACACAGCAGGAGTGTGCCCATCTGGGAACTGTTTCTTGCAGTGTAGGTAAAACCTTTCATTCAGCCAAAGCATTACGTGTGACCCAGGTCCCATTAACTGGTTCCTGTTGCAGGCACAACAGCTGTGCACTTCTTCTTGACCATGCACCCAGCTGTCACCAGTAACTTCCCAAGTCCATCCACCTTTGAGGAGATCCAGTTTTTTAATGGCCCCAACTATCACAAAGGAATCGATTGGTAAGAAACCTGACACATGTTCTTCTGTGGTAAGGTGCACCTATGATTTCTTCTCCAGAGTCTCTCTGTATGTCCCCCTCATCCCCCTTAGCAGCTTTGCTGCTTCTGAACAGCTGTTTTCCTTGCTGTTGCTCAGTGCATGCTTTCTGTTTTCCTGGTAACCAACTGTGTAGTCCCAGGAGCAGCACAGGTAGTTTCTCATTTTACTGACTATTCATCAGGAGAGTTGTAGGCATGATTTAGCTTTAAAAATTCAGCAAGTCTTTGTTGAATGCACTGCTGTCATGAAATTACTTTTACTTCAACATGCAAAACAGACAGCAATGTTCTCATTACAAAATTCTTCATGGTTTCAGAGTTAAAACGTAACACTGGAGGGGACAACCTCCCTACCATTGTTCTCGGACCTTGACACTTAGAGCCACCACTGTGTTCCTTGTGCTGGCTCCAGTGTCCATACACATACCTTGGTCTTTAGCTTTAGAAGTTTGCACCTGGCAGGGAAATTCTAGTGCCACCATGGCACTACATATGCCACTATGTTTCCAGGCAGAGAAAGTTTAAAGGTGTTTCTTACTCAAAGCAGTAGCTTTGGTTGACAGTGGCACTGCCCTCCCTTGTGTGTGGCTCTGAGGGATGGCTGTGTAGCACTAAGGTATTCTGCTGTGGGATTTCTTTGCCCATGAGTTGTGGAGATTGACTTCTCTAATCATTTAGACTGTTGAAAAGATACTGGAAGGTGGTTAGTACTTGAGCAAAGCTCACAGGAGTCAAGCACTACAGAGCAGTTGCACTAGCTGACAGGTTAGAAAGTGAAGGCTTTTATGTGCATCCCCTAGAAAAGTCATCCAGATTGATTTGAGTGTAGCATCACATGCAAGGGGAGAATCTTCACATTTAACATGGAATTTGCATTTGTTGCACAGCTTAGATTTGAGCAGAGACCAGTCTTCCAGTGCTTCACAATCCCCCCTACCCTCTTACCCTGTTACTCAAATATCTTACAGTTTCAATGTTACTAATGTGACAAGCTCCTGTGAGGCAGGGCAGAGCTCTTTACCCTGTACCTCAGCTATGGACTGAGGTACAAAGAGACAAATGATTTAGACAGGTTTAAACAAGTGGTTGGTGACAAGGCAGGCAGACAATTCTGACTTTACTCTTGGACTAGAAGTCTTTCCTGCTAAAGGCTTCAACTGGGACCTTACCCTCAGGTTTTTCCTTGCACTGCCCAGGGACTTGGGGAACACACTCTCAGCAAAATACTTTCATACCTTTGTATCGTTTCCCAACTTCGTCATGTGCCACCACCCCTTTTTGAGTCATGCCTCTGCCAGATGTGTACTCCTTCGCCCATTCCCTGCATTGCTGGGGAGGTGCAGTTGTGTTGCAGCTGTGTCTGTTGAAAAGGAGTAAGGGCATTGTGGGCTCTGCCTTTTCTTGTTGGGCCATGCTGCTCACCAGCATCCCGTCTGTTTGGCAGGTACATGGAATTCTTTCCCATCCCCTCTAATGCCAGCACAGACTTCATGTTTGAGAAGAGTGCCAATTACTTTGACACAGAGGTGGTACCAAAACGTGGTGCAGCCCTGCTGCCTCGAGCCAAAATCATTACTGTTCTGATCAACCCTGCTGACCGAGCCTATTCGTGGTATCAGGTAACTTCCCTGCGCTGTGCTGGGGGTGAGGGCCACAGAGATATTTCAGTGGGCTGAGGTAGAAAGCCCATGGGTGTGCTTCCCTAGAGGAGGCAGGCTGCCTGCAGGGTGTGGACAGAGTCATACAGAGGCATTGGTGGGTGGCTGTGCTGAGTCGGTGGGGTCTGCACGGAGAGGTGTAAGGTGGAATCGTGTTCCTGCTCCCGAATTCAGCTTGTGTTTTTCAGCACCAGCGTGCTCACAATGACCCTGTGGCACTCAATTACACCTTCTACCAAGTGATCTCTGCGAAATCCCAGGCCCCTCAGGAACTGCGCAACCTGCAGAGCCGATGCCTGTTCCCTGGCTGGTATTCCACTCACCTGGAGCGCTGGCTGACGTACTATCCCTCTGGGCAGGTAGGAGATTAGTCACTAGAGGTTCTTGTGGAGTCCCTTGTAGGTTTAGTGTAGAGGAGAGGGGAACAAACTGAGTCATGTACCTGTGCTCCCCCCATAATTTTAACTTCACCTTTCTTGTCTTTTGGAACAAAAGCCACTACTTGCTTTCTCCTGTTATGAGTGGGTAAGAAATCAGGCTTGAATACTCCATTTTTGCACTTTATTGTATTTGTAAAAGGAAATGAGTGCAGGAGGATACTGTGATCTCCTAGAGAGCTCCACAGTACTGGAAATTTCAGCAAGAACAGCTGTGTTAGCACTCCCTTCCTTTCATCTTGGCAGTCTCCAGTCCAGGGACCCTCTTCAGGCCCAGAAGGTCTTCAGCCTGTGGTTTAGTTACTTTAGAGAGAGGCTTGTGGACTCTGCCTCTTGTTAGTCCCGATGTTGTGAAGCCATTAGCTGTCTGCTGAAGGGAAGGTTCACTGCAGAGATGTCAGGATTCTGTGTTTTGTATAAAAATTTGCAAAAAAGGCAAATTAATAGACAGTGTAGACTTTTTCAGTCTCTAAATTCCCAAGAAGTTTCTAAACTGTCTAAGATAGATATATAGGTATCTATTTATCTAGACAGGTAGATAGATATATATCTCTCAATAGATGTGTGTGATTACAGAATGTGCTTTTTCAAGTTCTTTCTGCTGCCGGGGTTATTGTCAGACAGTCTGTAATCCAGCAGAGGTTTATAATGTCCATTTAGTCTCTTATTCTCTGCCAAAGCAGCAGAGCCTGAACTGTACATGACAGATCTGCCAAGACTAAAAGAGGAGATGGTAAAGCATTCTTAGGCTTGTATCTCATTGCCTTACTATTCCTGGAGCTTACTGCTGTGAGGAATGATGGACCCAAACACACACCATCCTTGTTCTTTCTGCAGGCCAGTCTTCAGTTCATGTGACTATTGCTCCATTCTGGTTTTTGGAATAGGTGATTTATTAGCACAAATGTTGTTCACTGTCTATGAGACATGTAACAGGAGAATAATCACAAGTTACAGAAGAAACTTAGCACAATGGCTGCTGACATAAAAAACCCACGGTTTCCAGAGACAATCTGTACATGCTGCTGCTGGGCCTTAGTGCTTTGTTACAGGGCGTTTGGCCAAAGACAACTTTATTAAGCAAAGCTTGTCATGATTTACTGTTTTATGGTACTTGTGGCCCATATCATAACTTCTCTACCTGTGGTGACAAATGGGCTGCATCCCCCCACTGTGTTGTTGTAGAACATACAGACTTTGGCTGCCTGTACTCACAGGCCAGGGGCAGTTGGAGATGCAGGAAGCTCACAGGTGTCAGTCAGCACAAGCTGGCAGAGGCTAAGGCAGCTGTTCTCTTTTCAGCTTCTCATTGTGGATGGGCAGGAGCTGAGACACAACCCTGCCTCTGTAATGGACAACATCCAGAAGTTCCTGGGAGTTACGCCGCTCTTCAACTACACCCAGGCCCTCAGGTAGGGAAATAAATCAGTTTTGGGAGGATGCTTTCTCAGCCAGGAAGCCCTTGATTAAAAGAATACTTTTCTCTGACCACACACCTGCCAAGGTTTCAGAGTTATGCCTAAACCTAAAACTAGGTTCAGATACCATGAGATGCTTTGTGGAGACTGGAATCACAGCCTAGTGGCTCCAGAAATTGTAGGGGAAGGACAAGGTTTTGCCACTGTCATGGAGAAGCATGAAGTTGCTCACAGCAGTAACTATGATGTTTTTTCCATTTGGTCTTTGTGTTTCAGAAAAGGTGCTGGAATTATTAGCAGTCCTTATGCTTTGTGTTATACCTGTATCTGACAAAAAGTAGAGGAGGTATGATAAAAAATATGTGACAAGCTGCTCCTATCTTCACCCAGCTGGAGATTAGGGCCACACTGCACAGTTTTGAGGTAAAGAGCCTGTTATTAGAGACAATGTGGATTTGACAGGTGCCCAGAGCTGTCTGAGGGAGCGTTACCAGAGGCACCACCTCACTGCTACAGTTAAGGGATGTTACTCAGACATGACTGCACATACAGTTATCTGAATAGATTAAGTGCTGTTGAAAGTGAACTGTGGCCATACAGGGGTTCAGTGGAAACTCTGCAAGCCCACTGGAGATGCTGAATATTGTTCTTTGCAGCTGAAACCTGTTTTCACATCTTCTCTGCTGTCAGAGCCTATGCCAGCTGAGGATGGTGGGTGGGGATGCCTGCATGTAGGCGTAGAACAATTGTCCTTTCCTTTGACAATAAAGAGAGGACAACTAATTCAGTTCTCCTCCTACAGCTGTTTCCAAAGGGGTGGCACATGGCTCCCCAGGGGAGAACAGGTTTAGAGAAATGTCAGGTTACTTGAAAGCTTTATTTGCTGCAGCACATGTGCTGATGGTGACTGGAGTATCTACAGTAGTGGTACTGGCTGGTACCCCTCAGCCAGGGTCAGAAAATAGATGGGATTGGTCAGCTTGCCTCAAATTTTGTAGGGGGACTTGCTCAGATCTCAAGCTCACCTTTGGCCAGTTGAGGGGACAGAGCAGGCCAGATCCAGACGTGGTTCCCAGCATTGCCTTATGCCTGTGTTCGAGCAAGAAAAGAAACACTTCACTCTTTTATAAAACAGTCAGGGGATTCTCTAATACTCAACTCTAGCAAGTAGATTTAAAATAATTTACATACAGTAAAAAACTGATTATTATCTTGCCCCCCAGCTGGACAGACAAATAGTGTAACACCATGTTATCTCTGAAATTTGCATAAAGCTGAAACAGTCATGTTTGTAATGGATTTCTTGTCAAAGTAGTCCAGTGCTAAAAAAACCCAAGGAACCAATACCACAAAATAAATAGGTAAAGCACTGAAATAGGAAATAACTATGGAGTTACTTAATTGCTGCTGCTGCTAATTGGCTATGTGGCTGTATCTTTTAAAGACAAATATCCTTTTCAGATTTGATGAAGCAAAAGGATTTTGGTGCCAGCTGCTAGATGGAGGAAAAACTAAATGCCTAGGAAAGAGTAAAGGAAGGAAATACCCTGATATGGATTCCTTGGTGAGTAGCTGTCTCAAATCTGTTGGCAGCAAGAGATGTAAAAACATCCCAGCAAACCCACGTGGATTTTCCTACCATCTGTCCTAGATGACCTGTGGAACATGTGTTGAGGGTAACATCTTCTTTCATGCTCACGTGGTCTGTTCTTTCCACACAGTCACGGCTCTTTCTAAGAGACTTCTACCGGGAACACAACATTGAATTGTCCAAGCTGATGAACAGACTTGGGCAGCCCCTTCCAACCTGGCTCCGAGAGGAACTGCAGAACTCCAGCTGGAGCTGAGAGGGACTCCCTTGCCACTGGGATGTGTGGTGCTCCAATGTGTGCTATGATGCCATCTCTTCTGAAGCCAAAACAACTGGACAAATGAGCAGGAGCAGAGAATGTGCATGTGGAGCCTTGCCCCACCCTCGGAAAGCGCTGCTGCCCCTGACACTGCCCTGGGGCATAGAGTGCAAGTCACAGTCTTGAGTATTCATGGTGTGCTACTACAATTCGACTTCTACTTACAGGAAGGATTTGGAATGCCTGCCCTACTTTGAGCAGGGGAGAGAGCAGAGTTAACACTTTGTGTATTTTTAAATTACTTTTCTCAGTTTATGAAACAGGCATGAGCTGGAATTAATGTGTTACTTCTCTGAGCCCAGAAGTAAAGGCTGAAGAGGGGAAGCAATTGAGGCCACTGCTGAGAAAAGAGCAGCAGCCTAATAAAAGGGGAATCTAGTGCAGCGAAGCCCAGCTTTTATCCGTAGTCTGTTTGGCACAGCGAGGTCCAATACGGCCTTGTTCCTGCCCGTGCCTGTTGCTTACAGTGCCGCTGCGTGGGGATGGTGGGGACTGCACCTGCGGGGACAGGGAGACAGGTAACGTTGTCTCTCCTTATCTGCACTGTTCTGGGTGTGATACAGTGGTGACTCTGGTCAATGAATTGCTTTCTTATCTTAGAGAAAAGGTTGCCACATGTAGCAATGTTACAAGTATTTCTCTGCAGGGACTTTAGAAATTTCAAAAGATAACCAAGGAGCAGTAACATCCCTGTAGAGCACTTTTGGGGTGTGTGAGTGCAGCACAGCAGTGGGGGGAGGTAAAGCTCAGGTATTGTAAAATAAGGCTGATAATACAGCTGAAAGCAGACAATTCAGTTCCTCATGTCTGATCAGCTTAAAAAAAAAAATCCCTTTCCAACAGCTCCAGTGCCCCTACCACACAGGTTCAGTTGCTAGCACTGTTTTAATCTTCTTGCAGTCGAACACAGTCCAAGGAGAAGAGCAAAAAACAGTTAAAAGTAAGTATTTTCAGATATAAAGGGAAGGCTTTGCACCAGAAGTGGTTTCCTATGCCCAAAAGAGGCTTCTGCAGGTGGTCAAGTAAATACACTAAGGTACTTTGCCTCCTCCTGCAGTTGCTGGATAATTATTCTCAGAGGCAATCCTCCATCATGGTTGTATATATTTTTCTTTGAGCCATGGGCTTCTGGAATTGCATGGGCCATCCCCTCCTTCCCAGGCACAGGTGGTCCTCCTTGGAGATTGCTGCAGAGGGGCAGGATCCACATGAACACAGGTTATGGAAACTTCCACAACTGTCATGAAGCCACTTCTCTCCTAGCCAGAGAGAAGTTGCTTCAACTGAGCTTTTCCGTTGAGCCTTAGGTATTGTGTATTTCTGAATGACTGGTGCATTTACCGTTGTATGTAAATGTATATAGTATGCAATATAGTATTTTATTTCATGTGCCCTTGGAAAGGGTTATTTTGTGCAGCCAAAAAACAGATGGAAAGACTAGAAACCCCTCTCTCATTCCTGTTAAGAGAGAAAAGCCCAACTTCCTGCACTTGATTCATGTATAGCATCATTCACATTGAATGATAATGAAGAAATTCTTGGCTCTCAAAGCTGAGCACATGTGTCTGAATAAAGGCTAGAAGTAGTAGTAAGTGGAGATTCAATAAATGTACTACTTATTTTTATTCTTTGTGATGATTTGGAGTGGTGTCATGGATCCTAAGCTGGTACAAGGATAAAAAAACCTGAAAAACCTCCTGCAGGCCTTAGAGCTGGTATTTGGGAGGGCAGCAGTGGTGTTTAACTTACGTTTGAAGCAACATAGAAGCAGTGTGCTAAGGCTTGCAGCCAGGCTGCAGTTTGAGACTCATTCTTACTGGTTTGCAGTAGTGGTGACTTTGGGGCCATCCCTGGCCACTGCAGTGGTTTCCAGCTGCTGTGCCTGCCACAGCAGAGCTTGGCTCTGTCCCTCCTGTCCAGGTGTGCCTGGTGCAGCAGCTCTTACAGTAAACTGGAAGGAGAACACTGTTTGAACAGTCATGGTTGTGAGAGCATTGTGAAACAGTCCTACAGCTCTCCCTCCACCAGACACTTCACAAATAACCCTGGAAGCAGCAGGGCAGCTATTTTCACATGCTGCCACAGGTGGTGGAGGATCCCAGGACTAATGATTGTGCTGCTCCCTTAAACATTTCCCTGCTCTTAATTCATTATAGGTTGTCACACAATGTCTTCATGCTTTACCTCGGACTATGGTACATCTTTAAGATGTACAGATTTAAACATTAAAAATAAACATGGTATGAGGAGTAAATGGTGGGAGGGGCACACTAAGTATCAGTGTTACTTTACCAGTAATAGCCTGTCACTCAGGGCAGCGAAGGGCAACTGTGTAGTCTCATTATTTATTCCTTCCTTCCCCTAGTTGCTTAATTTCTGTACTGTGCTAGTTCTTAATGCTTATGCTAATGACAAACAAAGCACCTGCTGTGGACAGCTCCAAATGCAGGATGTCCTTACCTGATGAAGAGCTGTTTTCAAATCTACTGTCTCTCTCTGACAGCACAAAGATGCAGACACTACCCCCTTTCCAGACATCTCTTCAAAGCTGTGGACTCTAACACTGCCTTCTAAGAGAAGCTCGTGTAATATCAGAAGTTTTGTGATACCAAAAAGCCAACAAATCCCATCTCTTTCAGTGAGAGACACTGGTTAACTAGATAATGACCCCATTAGGCACTGAAACATTCCATCTCCTCACAAGTCCATAGTGGAAACAAACCTCACCTTGGCCTCACTGCTTTGTAGCAGAAGTCCATGGTAAGCAGTTCTCTTCAAGGAAAATGATAAGCACAAAACAGTACCTAAAGGGTTTTTTTGGTAAAGTATTAAAAAATACTTCCTTAGTCTGATGCAACTGATCCATTCAAAAAGGAGTCATTTGACCTAGGTACCAGAAGGTCGTGTGATTTTAATAGCCAGGTGCATGAAAGGTGAGCATTGGCAAGACACCACTAGGAAATTCTTTGGAACTTGTGCTTGCACACCACTTTGGAATTCAGTCAGGAAGATAGTTTAAAGTTGTCTGCTGCCTCTGCCTCTTTCTATTCTGTACAACATTAAGGGATGACTGGTACAAGTCTCAACTATAGGGTGAAGACTTTCTAAGGGAACTGGAGAATTCCTCTGTAGGTGGCAGCATGTATCAATTCTACACAAAAATCTGATCACTGAAAATTACAATTTTCATCTGATGATAGCACTGCAAAGACAAATATTCCTGACAGAAGCCTGCACCTCCTGGAAGTCAGAATGACACACAGGAATCTAACAAGCCACTTGATCAACCTCATCCTGTTGTTTTTCAGGCCTTCTACTCAGTTGGAAAGAAAATCCCTTGATTTGCTGCTGATCATTTTTCTGTATCAGTAGTAACATGGCCAGAAAAGCAATGATAAACAGGTCTGAACATGCAAAATGATTCAAACAAGTCTGCTCAGCCTCCTCACTGAATCCTGAGGGACTCCTGGCTGACATGGTGCAACTGCACACAAGACACCAAGCAGCCAACACATACAAGGCTGCCTCAAGCCAGGAATCCCATCCCCCACCACACAGCAGCAAACAGATGGAGCACTGGTACCTCCTCTCCATTTATCAGGGCTTTAACTACAGTTTGTTTGGGTTCTTTTCTTAAAGGCTTGTGGGGGTTAAAAACCACAACAAACCAAGTAATACTCACCTCTGAAAACACTTTGCAGGCTGGTTCTGCTACAAAAAGTATTCCTGACACTAATCTCCACTATTCTATGCAGAAAGAAATTCATTTTTAGCTTTAAAAAGTGGTTTTCTTCCAAGACTTGGTTTCTCACCTTCGTCACCTTCAGCTCTCCAGTCTTTCCAAAATGCTTGTAAATAAGCAGGTCCATACTGGTGATGCCATCCCAGCAGTCAGCGTCCAGCTCATGGTTATGTCACGTATGGTAACATGATCATAAATCAGGCTGGGTCATAACCCCTCAGGTTGTTGGAAAAGGTGCTTTTCAGGACAGAGAAAAAGCTCCTGGCTGACTTAAATGAGGCAATGTAAGTATGACATGGAAGGAAATGTCAGGGACCCAGGCCCTGTTTATAATGCAGGCTATGTAAATATACCAGATATGTACTAGATCTAGTGCATTTCCACCACTTTCCCCTCATAACTCACATCCCCTTCATGGCAACAAAGGAATGGTGCAGTGCAGCCTGGACAGCAGTAAGTAGTTATGAATACTGTCACTGCGGGTAGACAATGCCCACAAGATAAAAAGTCACTTGTTTACAGAGCACAGTCAGTCTTTACAAGAAGCAGAAACATTATTCAGTAATGGCAGCTCCTGACAGCACACATGGTTCATCTGCATGGTGCCCTCAGGAAAAGCACTCACTAGTTCTCAGCTCAAATAAAAACCCTTGCCTGGAACAGCCCTAAGCTGCACTTCTAGCTTCCACAGAGTAATGCTGCTTTGGGAGAGCTGCTGCCACCACCCTGCCCCAAGTGCATACCCTTAAAACAGAAACAGAAGTAGAAATGAGTTCAAAAGCCACATTTGAATTATTCTGGGGGTAATGGGATAGTGAGAGGGAGGCAGTTTAAAAAAAACAACCACCCAAAAGACCCTGCCTTCACCATAATCATGTCAATTGCACTTAAATTCAGGCACAGAAAAACAAAATATTTTAAACAAACTGTAGCTGAGAGCCATTTGGTCTATGGCTTAAAAGGGCTTAAAAGCAAAGTAGGATTTAAAAGCAAGTCATAGAACACTCATGGTGAGCAAATGCTAAGAACTTGCCCTTTTATTTTTTGCACCTTAGTTTAAAAAAAAAAAAGTCAGTGGTAACAGACTGTGAGAACTCTCATCGTTTTTGGCACATTCTCTTCCCAGTTACATCCTGAAAATTCATTTTTATATCCTGCCCATCTCTTAACATCTAGGTAAGAAAACTACAATTTTCCCACCTCTTATAGAAAACTAATTTAAATTTATGCCATGTTGTTACAGCTGACAACTTTGACCAAGAGGTGGTGAAGAATTTCATGGGTACTTCAGTGCTTTACTCCATTTCCACTGACTGGGGTTTGCAAGGCTGTTGAGAGCACTCCAGCACTGTGTAGCAATAGCCAAGCTGGTGCTAAATAAGGTGGGAAAATAAAAGCTGTATTCTCCAAAATACCAGTTCCAGGCTTGATAAAAACCAAACCCAAGCAAAAAATTTAAGAACTTTAGTTTCAACAACTCTCCAAAAGGCTAATTCTGAATGGGCTCTCCAAAATAAAAATCCCAAATAAATAGTAAGGACTGTAAACAAAACTAGACAGAAGCAGGCTTTTCAGCTAATTCCAGCCATACCTGGTGCCAGGCATGTCATTTCATTACAGGACAGCTCCAACTCACCTTGTTCATGGGCTGTAAAGACACTGAAGTCCAAAGGCAAATACTGTTAATGTTAACTCGGATTCCTGGAAAGTGCCTCCAAAAGAAAATTTTCACAGGCAAGAAAGATGGTAATAGGTGAACATGTCCAGAAGGGGAGACACTTCATGTGTTGCTGGGAAGGTCCTGGAGAACATTTACTCCAAGTGAAAAAACACATGGGTTAACTGAAAGTCAAAGGAAATTTGAGTTGCCTGCCAACCTCTGTTACAGGTTTTCTGCTGAGATGTCTTTTCAGAATTTCTAAAGCCTATACTTTTTTCCCACTCCTGGAATAGTGGCCAAACTAACAAGACTGCAGTGGGTAATAATTGTTCTGTTTTAACAAGAGATTAATGCTTCTGGGGCCATCAGGGCTCATCCCATCTCCTATAAAAGAAAAATACCTCAATAACCCCACAGACATGTGGCAAAAAACCCATCATCACCTCCTTCCTCACTTTCTTCTGTCCTTGCTCAGATACATTTCACGGAACATGGTTCAGGAACAAGAAATTAACAGACACAGTGGTCTGAAAACCTGTCTGCTCAGGGTCTAAGTGTATTTTTCTAATCAATATAACAGATGAGGCTCTGACATTTCCCTATTCAATCCAAATCCTTAATGCTATAAGCCACTTCTGCTCCTGATACTCTAACATTCAGCTCTTTTACCCATTTCCCTTCTGCTTCTTTCCTTCTAAAACATGCTCCCTTCTCTTCCACAGATTTTCTCCTATAGCATTAGAAAGGAAAAGATTAGACTTTATTAGACAACTCATTTTTCTCTAAGCTCCTTTCACAGTTCTGAACATGCAAGAAGCAGAGCACAGAAAGTGTTCCAGGAACCCAAACTTTCCACACATCATCAGGCTGTGTTCTCCAGGCAAATCCAGAAGTCTTGCCCAGTAACAGGCAGCTCATAATCAACACAGACTTGACTTTAAAAACCACAGAATTTAACCCATTATTACGACCATCTGCATTTCTAGTTAACATGTAACTAGACACCTTATGGAGGAATACAAGGAGCTATAAGGAGATCTTTAAATAGTTACTGTTGCACAATCAGAAGTAGAGGAACCTCAGTCATACTCTCTGGCCTGTACAGTACACAGAGTCGAACCAAAAGAGCCTGTCCATCTGTTTTGCCCTGTGCCTATCAGTTACTTTATTTTTTAAGAGTATCACTGAAAATACCAAACAGGCACATATTTCTAACTTGCAGAAACTAAAACGCATTGGCTAAACCCAAGTAAGAAGCAAATTCATTACTACTGAGAAACTGGATTCTTAACGTCCATGAGTCATCTAACTTCCCCTTTTAAAAGCCCTGAAATTTATGTCCTTATACACTTAAGCTATCTAAACCTAATTTTCTGCAATGCTGTCCCTACTGGATATCTTTCATAGTCCACCAAATACCTCTCTAAGTACATGGGAGAAGCTGCTGTTCTGCACAATACTTGGAAAATACAAGGCTCTGCATTATCACACAGTATCAAGACTAGAAAAGGAACCCAGTGACTGACAGAACGGTAGGCAGAACATCCCAGGCTTACCACCAACTCTCCCAACTCCCATCAAACACGTACCTCAGCCTCTGCAGAGGCATGTCATTCTCAGAGCAGTACCAGGCAAGAAACCTTCAGGCCCCAGCTTGTGCTGGATTGCTGCTCCCCAAAGCACAACAGCCACCTACCAGGGCTCACAGGAGCTCCCACTGACACACAGCTGGCCAGCTCCTTCAGACTGCCAACATCATAGCAGAGAGAAGAAAGAGTCAGTCTAAGAAAACGAGTGTTTAATCAGGAAACGAGAAGAGACAAGGGATAAGAAACTGATTACAGGAGAGTAATATCCCAGCCAAAAGAAACAGGATTGTACAACTTGTAACAACCAGGATCAAAACATTCTATGAACCAGCAGTGCTCAGTGAGGGACACTCCTGAGAAAGAGCCCAAGCACTTCTGGCAGTCTCCAGGTAGCTCAGTGCAGTCAAGGACTGACTGCCCAAGCTCCAGCCTCTGCCCTCAGCTGCTGCTGAAAGCTGCAGCGGTGGCCCTGGCCCTGGTATTCCAGTCTCAGCTTCTCTCACCAGGAGTTGCTGAAAGGGATGGAGGGAGCACTCACTGTGCACAGCAGTTCCAGCCACTCCCAACAGGAGATGGTGTGTGGAGTGAGAGAAGCCCATACAAAAAAAAAAAAGTTTACATATTTATAAATGCCAAAAATAAATATTTAAGACAGAATCCCCAACCCCTCTAACACGTGCGCAATCACACTGCAAACTGCTCGCAGGACAGCCTCCCGGGGCTCAGGGAAAAAAGCAGTGACTACACCACAGGGCAGCCAGCTCAACTTCCTTCTCATTTCCTGATGCTTCTGGAGCCTGCAGCCCACTGAGAAGGAGGAGGAAGAGCGAGCAAAGCAGAGCGCCAACACGCAACAGTGCTGGAGAGGAATGTAATGGTATAAATACATCAGATCAGTGGTTTCCAACAAGTTAAAACTAAAATAAAAAAGACACCAGAAGGAAGGATGGTGTAAATGGAACTACAACTATGTTGGGCAAAGGGTTGTGTGTCCGTGGCGCTCCACCCGATGTCATGGTGAGAAGGTGGTCATTTCCAGAGAGACCCTTTGCCACAGCTCCTTTGTCTGCTTGCTGCGCTTTAGGTTCTGGAGAATATCATTAAACTGCATCATGCCCATGGGAGTCAGGCAGAAGGCGCTTCTGGCGCTGCGGATGGCATTCACAAAGTCATCGTAGTCAGCTGGAGTGAGATGGATCAGCCGATGATGGATGTACTGGATGGAAACAGGGAAAGAGCCTTAAGGCATTTGCTCACCACCCTCCTGCTGGTGAAACTCAGAAGAGGACTGAGCTCCCAGGGCAATAGGTCACATGATGCTGTTACCCACCAGCAGTCCCAAGACTCGTGGCTCGGACAGAGAAGAGTATCTCAAAAGCAGGAGTGCTGTATCCTACACCCCAGCACAGCCAAGGGCAGTGCTCCCTCAGAGCACCAAAATGGCAGCACATAACAAGTACCCTCTCTGTCATGAGCACTGCATTGGGCTGTAGTCCAGCACTAGAGGGCCGGGTAACAGCCTACCCCACCAGAATCCAACCCTCACAACCTTTCATTCTGCAGGTTACACCCAGCCTGGTCACTGCAGATCTCCTTTGCTAAGGGGCATAGGCAAAGTAAAGTTTACACTAAGTAGCTACAAAATATCTCTAGGCTTAACACTGTCACTTCTATCAGCTTCTCAAATAAGGCCCCAAACTGGCAGGTTCAGCTTTTGAGGCCAAATGAAGAAGCTGTTGTGTCTCAAAAATACCACCTGGGGTGATAGGAGAGCTAATCCAATCTGGACACTATGGCTACAGAATCACCCCTTAGGTCATTTATTCAGGAGAAGCAGTATATGTGAAGTGTCCCGATTGCACTGTTTTAAGGAACAGGCAGCTTTGGTATTCCAGCTGGCTCATTGAAACATACTTGTCCTGGTTTCAATAAAGCCTGGGACATGGTAGCCGACCAAGGAAAACAGGCTACTACTAACAAGGCAAGAAAAAAAGATGGGCTAGGGACAGGGGTGGACAGGGGGCTTGAAAATATAGCCAAGAAAAAGTTCAGGAGTTAAAAGGTACAGGTAGCATTTGAAGTGAGGAAGACACAAAACCACTCCAGCCTCTGGAAGAGCACGGGAGGCAGAAGGCAGAAGCAGTACTGTAAGTTCCTTTGCATGCAGCCTCCACACAGGCAGGTGATACCTGTTACAGTCCCTGCTGAGGGAGGGGATGCATCAGGAAATGGACCACTTCAGCTCCCAGTGCCCAAGGCCCCTTCCCTCAGTACATGCAGACACAGGCAGCACCTGCAAGGCATGCAAATGGCCTGGCAGCTCTGACAGGCAGGAAGATAAGGCACACTTTACCTGCATATAGGCCTGCTGGCACCTCTGCACCAGCTGGTGGAAGGCTGGGGTGCGCAGGTGGTTGTGCACATGGGCAGGGTTGAGCCTCTGTAGAGCTTCCATGATGATCTCCTGGAGCACAAAAGGGCTCAGCACCCCCTTGGCTGCACCAACGCAAAACTGATGCACGTAGTTTACACCTGCACAGGAAGAAGCCAGAACAACAGCGTTAAGATAACAGACACACAAGAAATCACACTTCACAGCAAGAACCTGGATCTGGAGCACCTTCTTCTCAATGTAATGCATCCTGCAGAAGGCTTGGGCAAGACAGTCTAGCAAACTCATGGGGACAGAGAACATTCTGCTATATCCATCAGGTCTGAGGAGAAACCAGGTACCACCTCAGTCACTGGTGTTCCCAAATTCACCTTTCTTTAAAGGGGATGTGAAAGAAAACTAACGTGGCATGGTAACTAGAGAGACAAGGATAACAGTGTACCTTCTCTATTGTTTCCTGACTGCCCATCAAGGAGGCACCTAGATACCTCAGCACTCAGGCTTTAAGGAGGCTGTAGACATAAGTCAAGCTTCCCCACACCACTTCCTATAGTGGAGCTCTAACAGCAGGAGCAGCAGAAGTTGTGCCACTAAACAGGCTGTTTGTAAAGGTTTTTTTAGTTCTTACTGCTTATGGAAGAATTTAAAAAATGATCTGACAAAAAAGATCCAAGAGCAAAATAGAAGTAAAAACAAACAGCTCCCCAAAACGTAGGTGGTTTGAGCACCTATTGCTATAAAAGGTCTTCACAGAAGGTATAAATATACATAAGAAAGAGGAATACCTACAATACAGTGGAAATAGAAAAGAAAGAATCGATATTATAGAACGGAAGAGATACAAGCTCTGAACCCTGTCCAATTTCATGTACTTCATCCAGTGCCTCAAAATTCAACAGCATGCCTACAGAACCCAAAAATGGGACAAATGAGTGGATGAAAGAGCAGTAGGGATCTTCTGAAACACTCTCAGGAATGGGATCGATAGCAGGCTCGCCCAATCTTTGAAATTTCACTCTTTCAAGAGCTTTTTCCCACCATGGCCCAAATCCCAGCAAGTGGATTTCTGTTAAGTACTGCTCTGAGCCTTACCTAACTTTGCAGCTAACCCAAGGAGCCATTTTACATCCTCAGTGTAGGGCGGGCTGCGGGAGAAGTTGTTGGGATGGTCGTTGTGAGCTCTTCGGCCAAGCATCTCCAGAGCCAGCATCCCTGTGAGAAAGGGGCAGCCACAGTCAAGCAGCACTCCTGCCCAGTAAGGCTTAGCCTAGCATTTCACTCACTGCAACACAACCTGACTGGCCTGCCCTTCACCAATAGAAAATTCCACAGCTGCAAAGAGTCCAGAAAGAAACAAAAGGCCAGTCTTGGAGCCTACCAGCACAGGAACCATCTGCAAGAACATCTGGATCTGCTGCTCCAGACTGGGAAACCTCCTCAGCCATCACCCTCACAGATCTGCAAAGAGACACTCAAGCACCCAGGCAGCGTCAAGCAGAGAGCCCCAAAGGCTGCACTACAAGAGGTGTCCTGAAAGCAAAGCTTTTTGATCTAAATTTTGCAACAGAGAAGCTACCCCAAACCAACCTACTCTGCTCTGCTGCAAAGACAACAGGCCAACACTGAGCTGCAGTATTGCCAATCTGCAAACGTTTCACTTATGCCATTACAGTTCTTCAGAGAAATCCACCCATTTAAAGAATACTCGAATACCAACGTGTGCCATTTCTTGATCTTCCAGACCATCTTCCCTGCCTGTGCCTCTCTCTTACTCAGGCTATTAAACACCCTTCATGGCTTGCCATGTACCACTGTGATATTTTAAATGACATCTGCACCCCTTTCTAGCTAACAAGTACTTTCTACTCCAGCTTTCAACAAAAAAAGTCAAGCTTTCCTTCCATTTTCTTGCTGTTTCTCTTCCTTCACTTATTTTAGAGGCTTCCTTCTCCTACACCAAGTATCCACTGGATTGGACCACAAGTATGTACAAGTAACTTACTACTTACTACTACAGTAGCTTACTGCAATCTAAGCTTAATCACAAACCCTATGACTGACACCCTTGTGCCAATGGCAATTGAGGCAGAGACTCTTATTTCCTCATAACCAGTATGACTGGGAAAGGAATGCTAATTACACACCCACTCTTCACTAAATAGAAGTTCCCTCTGCATCTGTCTTCAACAAATTAACTGGAGAGGCACAGGGCACTTCCCTTTGTGCCTCTGAAGACTAAGCTGGTATTAAACTAGAGGTGTGCCTGCCCCATCCATGAGCAGCAGGAGCCAAATACCATTTTATCATTTAGTCACAATTTGCACAGTCGCATCCTTGGAGCCCTATGCAGACTCCTTTATGTGCATCTGCTGAAAGGCAAGACTCTTCCCAGCTCTAACCCACTTAGCTTTCTTTTCTGCTCTGACGGTCCTGAAAAGCAATTGTTCAATCTTGCAATGCTTTGCCTTCATTTTTAGACTCCACATATGATCATCAACTTGCTTTTCCCATGTCCCTCAGGTGCATTCACCCCCAAGAGGTGCAGTACAAAACTGCCAAAGATAGCGAAAACCTGCAGCCTTGCCCTGAATCCCTCTCAAGGGGGCTACAGAAACCCACTTGGCCATCCTTACCAACTCGGTATGCAGAGTGGAGGTAGTGCAGACCCTGGGGGCTCACAGGCTGACTGTGCTGCTCATCCTCGGCAGGAAAACCCCCTGTAACAAGGGAGTTGGGCTGTGAGGACAGAGTTGTCAAGGAAGCACCCTGAATCGCTGGGAACGTTGATCCTGCATGGACACTGCCTACTGAAGAGAGCAAAACAGCAGCATTAGGACCCAGCACCAGTCTAAAAGAAGGTTTACTTGGGACATCATCTCCTTCACCTGACTGCCCCCTGCCAATGTAGGGTTATATTCCCCTAAACAGAACAATACAGCAAACAAAACCCACAGGCTTAGAACTGAAATACAATGGGCCAGGAATAGCTCTATTTTGTTTGCAAGCTGGGCCTGACGGGGTCAGTTACATGTGTCCATCTCTTCTGCAGTATCTTGTGAACATGCACAAAATCCATGGTTTACATGTATGTGTTGATTCAAAGGCCTTTCCTATTATTAAATAAAATGTTTGGTTCTGATTTCTTGTCCAAGGAAACAGTCATGTGTATGTCTACACCTGATGAGAAACTGCTAGGAAAATTACTGAGCAGGAACAGTATTAAGTCACTCAAAGATCAAGTCCAACAATGCAAGGTTCTTCCACTTCAGCTGTACAACAGCTGTCACTCTGTTCAGGAAGACTGTTACCGGAGGCTGACCTCCAATCCATCCTTGGAAAGAACAGTCACTGCACACACTGGCAGCATGTAAAAACAGCAAGGAGACTTGAGAAGTTGTCACCTTCAGACACTTAACTAGTATGAGCAAAATCAAGGGAAATGACAGGTTTCAAGTGCAAATCCATTGCACTGTACCACCTAAACTTGTACCAATAGCAGTTAACAGAGTCACTAAGCTGCACTCTGACAACAGACCCAAATTTATCTGTCCCTCTCAAGAAAAGTACAAAGAGTAAAAACCAAGGTTTGCTTGAGAACTTCAGAACAGAAATGCCATTAGGTGTGTGCACATTGTTACCCTTGTTTCATGGCTTCTCTGTGGTGCTACTACACCAGCTTGAGCAATGCTCTAAGTTCCTTTTCTTTTTCCTTCCATGTTTGCTACTGAATAGTTGAATACCTGAGAACAATGTGTCTCCAAGGAAAGATCTGTCTGACCTCCTCAGCCAAGGAGACAGAGTGCCAAACAACCCACAAAGTGGGGCAAAATTCATACTACGTTTCAAGTCTGGCCAAGGAGAATGACCCATAAGAATGAGCTAAATTACTGCCAGAACTCAGGCATCACCACATAATTACGTACTTCAGGAACAGTGAAACAGTACTGCAAGAACTGAAAACAAGTTTATGGAAGCCATAAACAATGGCAACTGGAAAGGGTGGGGTTGTTTTCTCTTTTCAGTATTTTGAGTGTTCTAGGATGAATTCACACTTCTGAAAGACTCATAACTCTTTGGAGGAGTACAGAAATGGTTTCTCACAATGAAAAGTCACAGCATCAGACTACAACTAGGGCTGGCAGCTGTCAGATCCTAAAGCCTTCAGGACTGTTCTATTTGCTTTTGTGGTGGCTTTTTAGCATCAAAATACAGGATAAAAAATAACTGAAAACATTCTCCTGATACTCTGAATATGACGGAGGCCAACACAACTCTCAAGTATTTTTGCACATACCAGTCTTCCAGCACCTGCTGAGTTGCAAAACACTGTAAAAACAGGCAAGTATTACAGCCTCTCCAATGAGGAGTTAACAGAGATTGGGGTCAAGCATGACCCACTGGTGCAAAACTCCATGGCAATGACAGCATGTCCCCCAATTCAGTCAACATCTGTTGTCCCAGTGCCAGACACTACTTGATGGGTTTTCACCATCACTCGAGCCCCAGCACAACACATGAGCAACCATTCCAAATGCCATTGACATGACTCTGACAAGACATCCGTCGTCTCTGTGCATGTTCCACAGTTTGGGCACTGGCTGCCTCCAATCCTTTCAGGCAGGGAAAGACATTTAGTAATGCTTCTGTAGCAGAAGTCTGCCTGCTTCCTGCACTCTGTTCATCTGACCAAAAGGAATCACATGATTCTGCTCAAGATCGTCTATGCTCACCTTGCCCCAAGGAGAGCGGGAATAAAGTTTTTACAGGTTAGAAGTCAGATGGGCCAGGAGGGCTCCAAACATGTTTTAGTCTTGAGGCCTAAATAATCTCAGACTGGAAATTTAGCTAAACAGAAATTTATCTCTGCTAGCTGTATCAGGCCCCTTGGAAATCCCAGTACCCCTGAGCATGCACACCTTTAGAACGGCATGCATTTAGCCAGAACTTTTCAGTGCAAGAACCCTCATTCCACCTGTAATCAATAAGGAACAGGCCCTCACTGGGGAACAGCTAAGAGACACAGTAAAGAAACCTCTGCTACGCAGCCCAGAGCTGTAACTTACGCGCTACATTGGAAGACAGCGACAGTCCCGTCTCACTGGGATAGGGATGCACCGCAATCTGCGTCATGGAGGGGACGGGCACGCCAGGAAAGGACACTGCTGTAGCTGCCAGTGACGGTGTGGTTACTGAGTAAGGGTACTGCGCCCCTATGAATGCTGGATGGACACCCTAAAACAGAAGGTACATTACAATGTCAAGTAATGTCTATTTTGCCTGACCATTTAGAAGTACTTCACAACATCGTGTCCCCACACAAGCCCCAGAGGTTCAAAGGCCCAGTCTGACAGGAAAACAAAGCAAAGGAACAACCTTGCACCGCAAGAGCATTACATCTGCTTGTTCTTCCTCCTTTTAAAAATCTAGTCAGTTTGCAGAAAACCACTCCAAGACCATCACAAATAGGCAAAGGTTAAAATAACCTTTATTTGGTTTTCCCACCATAGTCTCTATTTAGCCTGCAAGCTCTCAAGACAACAAGCTTTCTGTTCAGTGCCTTCTGAGAAACTTCAGAGCAAGAGAAATTAAAAACTACTGATGTATTATATTTTATATTCTCTTGAGACTTTAAATGCAGCCATAGAAGGCTCCTTCCTTATTGTGCAAATGCTGAGCTGGAGGGCCAAAGTAAGTGTCATCAATTGGCAAGTGAGAGCAGAAGTTGGATCTCAAGTCATGACAGGTCTGAGGCCCATGCTCTCCCCAATCCAACATACTCCCCCAGAAGCAGACACACAAGGTCACAGTGCACAGCCAAAACTCACCTGTGGATACGCCGAGCCAGGGACCGGGAAGACAGCTGGGCGTGGCATGTGCTGGATAGTGTGTCCAATATACTGGGGATTACAGGGGATGTGAGTCTGAAGGGTGGTGTAAGGGTGGAGACCCTGGGTGTGTGTATGTGCCATTGCTGGCCCTGCCACTGTGTGCTGCTGGTACATGGTTGACCCCACAGAGATCACTGGCATGACGGTTGCTGCAGCAGTTACTGCAGCTGCCACTGTCACCGTGGTCGGCTCTGAGGTCACCCGGCTGTCTGCCAAGCCACGCGCTGCTTCAGACGCAGCCCGTGCGCCACCGGCGCTGCAGCCAGTGGCACCTTCTCTCTGGGCTGGGGTCCCACCAACAGTCTGTTCATAAAGCCAGTACCACTGATGAGCTACTTCAAAGAGGACTTCTGGGTACACACCACCTCCTTTGGCTGCCTCTTCTACGGCCATGCAGGCCTTTTCCAGCATCAGGTTGTCCTGGGAGCAGTGAAACAAAAGAAGTCAAGAATGTAAAACAAGAAACACAAGAAGGAAAAACTACAAGAGGGGAAAAGTATAAGGCACTCTAAAACAACTAACACTATGGGGACCAGCCAGATGCTATGCAGCAGAATAACCAGTGTTATTCATGAAACATAAGAAATCCAGAGAACCAGGATTAAGGCTGTGCAGTAGCAAAGGAGCCAACCCCACAGGTAACAGCAGCACATCCTTGATGCTAGAAATTGATGCCTTTTCCTGGTCTTAAAATCAAGAGTCAAACACTCTTAGAAGGGAAAAAGGGGTTTTACCTTGGTATTTATTTTAAGGATCCTTAGGTGCACTACGTCCAGGTTGAATGCACTGAAATGCACACTGCAATGCACCCCCAAAAGATCTGGTATAACATTACAGGTCTTACTAATTAGCATATCTATCCAAAATTCCCCAGTGAAAGGCTTGAATGAGGGCCCCCCTCCCCCCCAGGAACCTTCCCCTGGATGGTTCTATCTTAGTTTACAGAATGGGTTCTGGAGAGGACCTTGGGGTCTGGGGCACACTAACCCCTACCTATGAAGCTTCTAAAATGTTTCATCTCTCAGCTGAACAAACAAGTCCAAGAATGTAGGCAAAAAGCACTAAGAATACAGAAGTTGTAAAAAGGTATAACAGGGGTATAAAAGAAAAGGCAAAAAATCATCATGGCATCAAAATCAGCCTCCACTAGCAACTGCCATGTGATGCTTACCTGTTCCTTACACTGCACCAGAGCCCTCTGGATCTCATTTGGGTTCAGGGCATGGGCATGAGGCAGGCAGCTGAGTGCCAGTTCAGCAGCTGCCCGCACCATGTTGGAGTCTCTGGCCCGTGAAGCTCTGTCTGCCAATGATGCCACCTCTGGAGGAGTTAGATGTCCATCCCAACACTCCACCAAGATGTTCAAGGCTGCGCTACCAATCTCCATGGCCTGCCCTAAGAGGAAGAGTGAGAGAGACTCTCGCACCACTGTATGCCCAGCCCAGTTACAGTCAGCTTTCTCTCAACAGCAGGTGCACTCTTCACTTCCTTCGAGCAGTGACAGAGCCCAGTTGCTTCCCTTAGGGGTCGCATGAAATTTAGGTGCTTCCTCCCAAAACACAGGACAAACAAGAGCCCTCAATGAGCAAGTGGTGAGTGAGGACACCATTACCTAAGTTAAGCTAAAATGCATTGGAAATAGCAAAAAGTACTTGCTATAGCTGATTTTAGTACCCACAAAGCAGTCTGGACTATCAGTCTATTTCTTCATGTCAGGAAAACATGAATTTTCAAAAGTGTATTTTTTTAGGCCTCTAGAAGCCACATGGATAGGTAGTAGGTATGGGTGCAATCAGAAGGAGGAGGAACGTGAAAACTGAACACAGCCAAAAGAGCATGTTCAGACTTGACAAATGCCTGTCTCTTCAGCATACCTCTGAAGGAGAGGTAAAGACCATCTCTGTATGAGAAGTGGGCTTTTTAGACTGAAGCATGCTGCAGTACCAACAAGAAGAAAGAGGTCACAAGAACTTTCCAGGCCAAAATAAGCACCACTGTGTAAATCACTGCTGATCAGCAACTACTGCAGCTGTGTGAGCTGCTTACACGGCTCCTACAGCACATCAGCATCACCATTTTCAAGAACAAGCTTGCTTCCCTACCCCCCTTTCCTGCCCAGGAGTAAGCATCCCAATAAAGTTTTGCTGTAACCTGTGATCCAAGAGACATGGGACGAGTAAGTTCGAGAGAGCCAGTTGGGAGACACGAAGTTGTGCAGCCCTAGTGCATACAGCCCAATCTCAAAGGCGCAGAGGTGAAGGTTGCGGTGTGGTCCCTGGTGCCCACCGCTGGAGGAAGGGTGGGTGAAGATAGAGGTACTGCTGTTTCCACCTGCTTTGATAAGGACTGTCTTGGCCAATTCAAAGTAGAAGTGAGCAGCTGCCTCTGAGGGCTGGTTTGGGACATGAGGAGCATGGCTCTCCAGCCGCCTCCCTTTATACCTAGAAGAAAGAGGAATCTTTCAGACAACAAGTACCCCAAGTTTGCCAGCTGGAGCTCCTGTCTTTGGGGTCCAGAGGAAACAAAGCAAATTTTCCCCATAAACTGTTTCTTGATGCACACGTGCCAAGTCCCCAACATCAGGCTTAGAGGTTGCCTCTCTGCATTCATTACCTGCCAACTTCCACAGTCTTTGCACGGGCTCCCCCACTGGCTCTCCTACTGCCACTGGAAGAGGAAGATCCCAGTGAATCACTTGAAGAACTGCTGATGCTGTCACTGTCCTGTCCTCTGCCCCAGGATGTTGTTGCCCAGCCCCCACGTAGGGGACGCCGACTGAGTGTTGGAGAACTGTCAGAGGTGGTTTCAGGAGCACTGCTGTCAATACTAGCCATGCCTACAACACCAGAACCAACACAGAAACATCACCAGGGTTGGTAAATGTAATGCAGGTAGGTAAACTCCTAATCATATTACCTGCAGTACCAACTAAGATCAGTTATGTCAGCAACTGCCTTATGGCTAGCAGGCATTCATTGTAAAATAAGAGAGATTAAATCAAATCAATTTGGCCACAGACATCAGTGTCATTTTGTAGTTCTTGCATTAAAATGCAGAAGAGTCCAAGAACAAGGTATCTTTTTCCCCCTTCACACCATCACAGCCCCTCAATCCACCTGCCAAGCTTTGTGGCAGAGTATAACAACAAGAAGCAAATATACATACAAAGTCAAGTTCCACAGATTATACGAATAAGAAGAAAACCCCTTAGATATATGCTGCACAACCTTCACATCCTCTGCCTCTACCTTACACCCTTTCCAAGAGAAGTGTAGAGAGGCAGCGGCTTCTCTGAATTTGTTTCTGAATCCAGGAGCACAGTGCTGCACTTCCAGAGTCAGCAATCATTCAGCTCCAGGTATCTAATCCACCACACAGAACGTAACTGGTGCAAGAATGGCATATTAACTTGCCATACAGAAAGGGGCAGGAAATTTATGGAGCAAATCTTATTTGTCCATGTCAAACATCTCAGAGACACTCAGCTGCTTCTGTTGTACAGGAAAGGCTGACAAGTAAAATCACAGAGTCATAGAACAGGTTGCTCAAAGCCCCATCCAACCAGGTCTTGAACACTCCCAGGGATGGGGTATCTCTGTGCAACCTGTTCAGAGCCTCACAACCCTCACAATAAAGAACTTCTTCCTAATGTCTAATCTAAATCTCTCCTCTTTCAGTTTAAAGCTGTTATCCTTTGTCATATCACTACATGTCCTTGTAAAAAGTTCCTCTCTGGCTCTCTTGTGCGAACAAGGGGTAAACCCCAGCAGACTGCCTAACAGAGCACTAGATGCTGTATGAACTAGTCCATTCCCACCTGTGTGTTTCTTCTTCTGCCTGACAGGTGAACCCCAGCATCTCCCATTGTATCCACCTCGGTTTCCAAGGGCCAGACGACTGGGGACCTTTCCTTCTTGTTTCAAAACAGTGGCCTCAGCAGCTGGCTCACAGGGAGACCTCTGAGAGCTCTCTGCATAAACAGGACACAGTAAACATCATCTTGTTTCTGTATCTCTAAAACCAGACATGGCCATTTAAAAGATATAAATAACAAAAGGTAAAGAATTTTTATAAAATGAATAGTATTTATGAGCAGGATTATCTCAGTTTTCTTTCAGTTATTAATCACATCATCTGACACTAGGCCAAGAACATTTAAGTCAAGATTTGGAAAATAGGCTGCAACTATGGAAAATTTTAGCATAGCTGGTACAAAGCACTTCTCACCCTGTGCACTCTTCTCCACAAAGTTCTCAGGACTGCTCTGGACTGCAGTGCTTACAGCAGCTTGCTGAGTGACAGAAGTCCCTGGAAGCTGCTGGATAGCTGCAGCAGACTGGGCAGCATGTTTGGAAGGAGATTTTTGATTTGCAACTGTAGGCTTGCTGGATGAGTAGAAGGAACTCAGTGTCTGTGGTTTGTGAGTTTGACTCTCTCTGTCCAGGAGTTTGTCTAAAATCTTTAACAACAAGGGGAAGAAAAAAAAAGGCACTCAGCAGAAGGGTAAGAGACCAGGCACTACACTAAGAGGGAAAATATCAAATAAACTTCCTGGTGGACAACAAATTTAATTTGCTGGGGCAAAAAAGAAAATGCTTGTTCTCTAGAAAATAGGCATCATCTTCCTGCACTAAACAGTAGTGCAATGCACACTTAAGAGCCATGTGGTCTGTGTTACTTGAGGAAGCAAAGACTCAGTAATAACTCATTTTCACTTGAAACACCCACTGACTTTACTTGAATGTGGCAGTTCTCAACCCCCACATGTCCTCCCCCGAGGGGGAAAAGTCCTTGCCAGGAATAAGAGACGAACGGGACTTTTGGATCTTCTCGGTCTCCAGATTGTTTATTATATCTTATCAGTAATTTACATGCCACCAACATAACATGAAGCAGAGCAAGTACCAAAAGGCAAATGCAGGAAAACTCAAGGCCTTTTAAAGGTAAACTACCTAATAGTTACTAAGTACATACATTATTTTTACTTTTTTACCAATGCCTAATGAACTATCCATTCACGTAGCCCTGTACTGCAGCATTTCCTAACCAATCATTCTGTGCTACCAACACTGCAGAAAATGGAGTAGGTGAAGAAGGAAGAGACCTGAAAAACCACAGGGATCCTCCATCTTGCCTTCATCTACTTACCATACTAATAAACCTAAAAACTCTAAATTTTTCACCCTTAAACAAACTACATATTATACCACCACCTAACTCGCTCTCTTGTAGATTCTAATTCATCCCAAAGCTTTGGCAGCCTTCTCCATGGACAAAGGTTAAAAACAGTGTTTTCCTGGGGGAATGGGTCATTCAGGACAGGCAGAGAAACATGCCCTGCACTTTGGTTCCAACACCTGAAAAGCACCCAAAACTCACAAAAAAGTAGTAGCTCTGGTATATCAAGGACAGAATGGAGGATTCTAAATTTAGCTCTGCCAGATGTTGTTGTTTAAGTTACAAAAATTCCATGCTCACCATTCAGAAAATCCTTTCACACATTATTGAGAAACTGGCAAAGCCACTAGAGAAAACTGCCTTACACTGGCCTACAGTAATGCTTTGTTGTCTTAATTTATTATGTAAGTGGGGAACAATGCATCACCACATTTTAAGGGGTTGTCCACTTCTACTGTTTGTTTTCCAGATTTAATCAACACCACAAGTCTGACGGACCATTTATGTGCAGATGATTGATACCACAGCATCTCTGGAGAAGAGTATAGCAAAAGTGCTTCTCTTTCAGGAGACAAAAAGACACTAATAATGTGCTTGCTGTGTAGGAGGACTTTGGAATATAAAAGATTAATAAAACCCTTTCTGAAGCTTCAGCAGTTTTCAGTATTTTTTTCTTCCTCTGGGGTGGAGAGCCAGAGTTTTACTCTCTCTCTTGCATAGGAAATTAAGACACAGGTGTACTGAACTAATATATCAAAGAGGTGAGAGGTTAAGAAACAGAGGCTTTGCTAGGTATACTATTCTGCAAGCCAATATCCCTGCAGCAAAACATATGCAATCCCCAGACCACACACGGACTACACACTGAAAAAACACTTCGGAGAGAACTTGTCTTAGCAGGTAAACAAAAGCAATAAAAGCAGTGACAACACATCTCCTGAATGGACCTTAAGAAACCTATGGAAAGAGTGCCTCTCCCGGGGAATGCAAGCTGCACAATCAGGTTTGGGATCAGTGGATGAATATAAATACCACAATATAGCTTGTAAAACATCAGTATGTGACACAGCAACTTATACTCACTGGCAAAACTATCAAATCCATCAAAACCTAAACATAGTTTGCCTTCCATCTCCCTCTCCCCTTTCAAAGGGAAACTCACCTTCTTCAGCTTAGACTGATCATCCTTGTAAGTAATCATCAGGGCTAGTGCCAGATCCCCTTTCTCCCTTCGTGTGCCTTCACACAACAGAGGATGTTCTGCTTCACTGACAGTTGTTTTCATACCTGCAGCCCATAAAAGAGAGGATGAAGAGACAAGTGAGTTAATGGGACTACACTACATCCTGAGCACTATCTATACCTCAGACTGTTTTATTCCCCTCACTGTTACAGGCAAAATAAGATTTTTTTCCTCCTATTTTTCTGTTAACTTCAGAAATAGGCCATGAATAAACAGAAGCTGCTGTCTGTCCCTAGAATACTAAGTTCGTTACAACTGTCAGAACAACCATATATTAAAAGGCCACAGGAAGAGTCCAGGCAAGCCTAAAACCCTATCTGGAATCCAAACTTTTGGTTTCTGCAGATATTACAAGCCAGCATTCCAACACCATAAAAACCTCATCTTCTTCCTTTCAGAGATGAGGCAACAGAGAACAGGCCTTGTCTAATCCCTTTTATTCCTTTTTGCATACTGCTTTAAAACAGGCATACAGTATTGTCATAACATGTATATAATCACTGCTTTGTTGCTGAAGCAAATGAGGCAAGAATTCAGTATTATGCTAAGATCCTGAATTATATGATAAAGCTTGAGAGTACTTCTGCTAGTCTTTCACTACCATTGTCTAGTCTCTTCTGAAATGATTGTCTTTTGTTCTCTGAAACTGTCCATCTCTATTGAAGTCCAGGCAATACATATTTTATGACAAAAGAGCAAGCAGAATGCTAAAATGCATGTTACTACTTAAACATTGAGGTCTCATCCCATACTCTTCTTCCATGTTTTTCACAGCTTTGCAAAGATACCTCAACCCTGGCAGGTAGAATCCTGCATCTGGTTCTGTCAAACTGTGCAAACACTTCCATTTCTGCATCAAACTGGAATGAACTATTAACTGTCACCATTCAAAATGGGAAAGGCTGCAGAACATGGCTGAAGGCAGACTTTTCTTGTAAAAGATTCTTACCAAGGGCAGCAACAGCTGCCTCAAAACCAAGCTCTTCGTCTCCAGGCATTTCATTATTCCAATTACGGCTTGGGGGTCTAGAGCCTGTAGGAGAAACCACTGAAAGAAGACAACAGAATTAGTGTTCAGCTTTCAAAGCTAAGGCTTCAAAGCAAAAGACATTTCTGAGAGCTTTCTGCATTTGTAGAGCTTCCTGTGGTCCTGTTCTTAGCCTCATACCAGTTTCAAGACCACAGCACCTTGTGGGGCTTTTTTCCCATTTCTCTCTCTAACCTCAGGAGGCTCCAAACCAGGCAAGTATATTGCCAAGTCAATCTTCTAATCCCAGGTTTTTGTGTTCTTTTTAAATTCTAGATTTATATCAGCTTCCTCTGAATATAACCAGCACAAAAGCAGAAAAGTCAGTAGTTCATTTTACAAACACACACAGAGTGCTGAAATGTGTTAAATGTGCAGTTGTTTTCAAATGTAGGCAGAAGGAGAAACAGTTCCACTGAGGAACAAAATATCTTTAAAGCAACATAGAGGCAAGTGCAAGCAACAGCGCATGAAGAATAAAACTCTGGTTGTTCTCATACAGAAGACAGTTTAACTTTGAAAATCCCTCAAGACCTGGCATCTCAGAATATGCCCTGCACACACTCAGGCCAATGCAGTCAGTACCTGGAGTGCACAGGACATCAAATATAAAGCTTGCCAACATCAGAGGCAGGACAGGACGGTAATCACACAATGTCCCTTCTCGCAGTTCTTCAGCTCTTCCTCGAATAGTGTTCATCTCATTGGTGCCCAAGGGAATCTTCTTCAAGAGGGCTGCAATCTCAGATTCCTGATAAGCCAGCTTCACCTGGTATTATCCACAAAGAAACAGAAGAAAAGCTGTCAACAGCACAGTTCCCCTGTGGGGAACAGACCATTTTCCCCTTTACATAAAGTACAGCAACAGTTTTTATTGGTTTGTTAAATGATAGCAACTCTTATCAGCCTAGCCACCTTTGCCATTCTCTCCACAATGAAAACAGGTTTTCAAATCTAAGAACAGTCTTGCTTCATATTTATACACAAAATTTCTTACTCAAATGATCACTCTTCAGCTGCATACAGAAAAAATGCATAAGCTCTCATAAGAACATCAGCAGAAGTATCTGACTGGATAGGCCAGTGGAAAAGGTGGTTACTTGTATTGTAGGAAGAAAGGATGCTATGTTAATCGATACACCCATTTGAGACATCAGAGACTGATTAGCAGAAGAATGGGCACAGCATGGAAGCACACATGCCATCAGGATGAAGACATTTCACTACTATGTGCCTGTATTCTCTCCATTCTTAACACGTGAAAGCAGTAGTTTGCTTTTAGGTAGCAAGTGACAACCAATCTCACAATCTTCTAATCAGACCACAAGAAGTACAAATAATTAGCATAAAAATTGTAGTTGGTGGATATCTAGCAACAATACGCACTCTGAGGGACTGAACAACCCTGCAGTAAAAAAGCAAGGTGGCTGTAAACCACACAGAGAAGGTCTTTACTTTACTATTCTTTTTCACAATAGGAATCCTAATAATAATCAAGGTGTGTCCATAATAATATGCTCACACAGGGCATATGCTTGCCTGCCAATGAATGAGGTATCAGCAAAGGCAACAATTTTCAAACATGCAATAATCACACCAATTTGCCCTAAGGAATAACTTCCAATCATTTCACCAATACAAATATGAACAAATATGGATATTTACAAATGACTTTATTTCCCCCAGATTAGAGAAGCAAACTGAAAACATATTTAAGATAAGAAGTAGGCTATTCTAATCAAAATAATACATTCATAAAAGATTTTGTACTCATCTAAATATTTTCAGGCCTATAGCTTCATGTGAAATCAAAGACCTTTTGGCCCATGAAGTCTGAGCTTCCTTTTAATGAAGGTAACAACAGCTGAAGTGATATTCCTAATCATTTTTCTGGCAGATCAACATGTGCTAATGGGATGTGCACTCAATTTAGTTCCACTGCAATTCATTTTAAGAAAACATATAAAAGCATAACCAAACTTCAGGTGTTGAAATTTAAACCATGCGAGCAAACACATTCCAACAGAGTAATGTTGTTTATGGATACTGTCTTTTTGAGATATTTCATACCTCCAGAGCCTTGGTAGAGGCAGGTGGTCTCTGCAGCTCCAGAGCAAACATTCCTATTCGGAAGGCCAGGTTGTGGTACTCCAGCCGCTCACTCAACACAGTCAGCAAGAAAGCAGCTTTAGACAAGGTGTTGGTTGCCATCCATGTCTGCTTGCTGGTTGATACCTTGTTCTTTTTGCCCTGTTTGAGGAGGAATTTGTCACAGGACGCTTTCCTAAACATCCTAAATGACTCTATGCTTGTCTTCAAATCCTTTGCAGTAGTTATACACAGGAGAAAGAATAAAATACATTTTATTTAGATTAAATTTAGATTTTTTTCCTTATGCAGAGGAATCTCAAATTTCAGTGGTTACCATTGAACATCATTGCTTCCCCTATGTCACCCCAGCACAACACAGTGGAAGAGCTGGCCTGTGGACAAGACACATGTCCACTATTGGACTGATGCTGTGCAGGCAGATGTTGCACGCCCGTCCCTTCCAAGGGAACCCTTCCATACAACAAACACTGCTTAGTGTCACTACAGGTGAGTTTCCAGAAGTTTATGCTTATTTCTTTCTTGTTCAACCCTTTTATCCTGAAACAGCAAAACTACTAACATTTCCAGCGAGGTACACTATGAAATAGGAGACTAAGGTTTTGAAGAGAATCACAAGAAACAGGGTCTCCTGCACAGAGATGCCCTACAATCAAGACTACTGATGGTTGCTGTCATCTCTCTACCTTAGTTGGTGGCTGCTCCACTTTGAGATCTGGAGGGTTGGCCAGTAGGTCCCTGGCAAGCTCTACAGTCAAGCGGCAAGCCTCACTACTGTATCCATGAGCATACAGGGCCTCTGCACAGGCAAACAGGATCTGCAAGAAGGAACAGATGGTCATATTCAAACCACACTACCCCAGCCTAGAGTCAGCCTGCTCAAACCACCTGTCACAAAGACTCTGCAAACACAATTCATGACTAACTTCAGCAGCAGGTATTCTCAGAGTCCTCCCTGCCTAGACCTCCACCACCACTCTTTTGAAGCACTCCCCTAAAAAGCCTTTTCTTATGTAATTAAGTCCCATCCTCTCTCCAAGTGCTATAAGAGATCAGAGAATAGCTCAAAAAAACCTAAACCCCAAACTACCACTGTTTTCATGCATTGCCATTTGGCTGCTTGCTTACACAGATGCAAGCTCTAAACACATTTTGGGGTTATTACAGGAACAAGACACAGTTAATTTAGATTGCCTCTCCTTTCCAAAGAACTTCTGCTTAAATAGTTGGATTTAAATTTTTCTTGCTGAGCATGTCTCAGTCTTACTTATTTTTAGTTTCAGATAATTTTTGTCATTTCCAAGGGTGAGACGAGGTGAAAAGCACACACTGCTTTGTCCATGTTTGTAAATCCTGGAGTGAGAGATGGGATTAACTAAAACTGGGACACACTTGCAGTTAGCACAAAAATAGGGAATCAAGCTTGTGGGAAACAGACATATGCTACCACTACATTAGGCTTGTAGGTACCTCATGATACAATTGGTTATCACAACATTATAATTAAGCACTTGATTTAACAACATCCTAGGTTAAGTGTGACAGCTATGAGGGTGGTGAGCTGTGATTTATACAATACATAAAACTGCAAAACAGCATTTTGAACTAGATTCAGCTCACCTCCATCCGGTTCTCCTGTTCCAGAGGCTTTATACCAGCAAATACATCCTGCTCCTCTTCAATTCCCCCTTCAGCTTTGTCATCATCTTCCTTCACTACCTCTTGTGGATTCAGATAGTACACCTGGTAATCATCTTCCTCTTCTCCATCATCCCCTCCCCCTGCTGCACCATTCTCTCCCACTTCTTCTGGCTTCAGACTCACACCACCAGAGTTCTCATCTGCAGAAGGCAGGTCGTCATCACCACTGCCCATCTCCCCCACAGGATCCTTGGGGGATTTCTTGGCCATGGAACTGCTCCTGACAGTGGGCTCAGGTCCCTCAGAGAAGTACACCCCACCATCCTCCTCAAAGGCATCCCTGTAGCTCCTGCTCAGTGGACTTTCTGTAAAACTAAAGGTGTTGCTGGCTTCTGCCCCCAATGCCAAGCTGCTGTCATCCAGGCTCATCTCTGCCAAGTCTGGCTCCAGAGAGCTGTCCTCGCTGCTCATGCGGCGTTTCCCACTATGTTTACTGGTCAAGCCTTTGCTCACTGGCAACTTTGCTTTGCCCACTGCAGTCTTATACACAGCTTTATCCCCTTCTGCTGAGAGCCGTCTCAGAACCCTCTGTGGCGTTTCAGAGACAACTTTCCGCTTTCCACTAAGTTCTTTCGGACGCACTGCTGGCTCCTGGGGAGAGGGCCGCAGCCTGTCCCCGGGCTGCAGACATGGTCCCCCGGGCTCCTGGCCGTGGGTTCTACCAGCCTCACAGGCACTTTCTACACACTGTAACCGGCAGCTCCTCTGCTGGATGGCCTTTACCCAACAGAACGAGTTCTTCTTGTCAGTGCTGCTATATGTAATCCCAGGAATGGGATAAGCTTCCTCCCAGTTGAAGTAACAGGCTTCTACAGCTGGCTTGAAACCTTGGAAGAGCTTCTCCAGTGATTTCTTGTGCTGACCCCTCTTAACATTATCTATGACTTTCAGCTGCCACTGTCTGAGCTGTGAGCAAAGATCCCTGCGCCTAAGAGAAGACAGAGAACAGGTTAGGAAGCAAACAAAAAAAGCACCTGCAACAAATTTCTACTTAACCCACAGAACACTTCCTTCCTTTGGCCAACAACATCATCTGTTGAATTAAGTATAGACAGCATTAGTAAGAAGACAAGCTGAAAAAACAAACAGGTATATTAACAGCTAAGTTCTAGACAGGTTCATGATACAGAAACAAAATGTGAACAATACAAAGCACAATACAAACCGGAGGTTTAAAATGAAACAGTCTGCCCTGTTTGCTTATCTGCCCTAAATAAGGTGTTAGTGATTTGAGTCTCAGCAGTCTCAGTCCAGTGAGTACCACGGGAAACTGCCCTTGGAAACACTCATAAAACAGTATGCAGCAGCTGTGAAACAGCCCTGTGAATAACTCCAGTTAAGACATTCACAAGTACAACCTAAATGGCCTACCCTGGGAAGCACAATGACAGACAGAACCACTTAAGTGCCTCCCAGGCACTTACCTCTTTACCCTGATGTGCCTATATAAAGGCCAGCAATTTAATTTAAGCTTTAGCAGGCTGTCCTCAGGAGAATAAACTGTTGTAAACCATAGGGACAGCAACAATTGATGTTCAAATAACTTTGAAGAAGCAGCAATCTGGCAGGGCTACACACACTTATATTACACAATTAGTCCCATGCCCCCATATTATTATGGGAAGAACAAAACAGTTCTGTATTTCCCAGCTCCAAATCTCACGTAGGGCCTATGCACATGAGCAAAATAATGTAAATGGTGATCTAATTCAAGAGAAAAAGACATTTCTAGAAATTGCACCAGATGTCTCAATCAACTGCCATCCTTTTTCTGCCACACATTTTAGATATCTGATGTACACTTCAATTCTACCAGATTGCCTATCAAAAGTAAAAGAACAAGAAAACAAAATAATAATTGAGGTGACCCAATTTAGGTGCAAAGGGTAATAGGACAAAAGGGACTAAACAAAATGGACTATTTCTATTTGTCCACTCAAGAAATTAATTAACAAGGAAGCAGACTGGTAGGGCTTAATCAAGGAGAAGATTTTCAGAAGGAAAAAAGGAGCAGAAGCTACTCAGGAAGGGTAATATAAGGGTGACAGTCTGTGAAGTCTCCTTATGATTCATTGAAAAGAATGGAAGTATGAGTAGAAGAGGGTCCTTGGAGACTTTTCAAACAACAAGAGAATAGGTAATCAAGCAGGAGCATTTCAATTATTCACTAGCTCAAGTAGGAGATCTGAGCAAATTTGAACTGCATCAAATAACTCAAATGTGAATATATATAGCACAACTTCATATGTTATTAATGTCCAAAATATTTTGTGCTTTTTCTATGTGATTTGATTGATGTTTGTGTTTATTTTAAGCCTGATTCCCAGTTTCCTACAGTTTTTGTCTTCAACTCCTATATTTAGCTACTTCATATTGTAAACTGAACAAGACAGAAACTGCATCCATTTTCGTGTCCCTGATGTACCTTACATAGGGCATTTTATTAATGTTACACAACAATTCAGAGAAAGCAAATCCTGTTAATGCGTAATTGTTCTGAAAATACCATCCTGTTTTCATTTGTTCTGAGAAACTACTTCTGAGAATTTACAGCACATTAGACTTAACCAATACATTTTACACACCACACTTTGTAGACAAGATGTACAAAACAAACTATTATGATGTCAACCACAGTATCTCAACAGGAGCTCTCAGTACCTCCTCTGCTACTCAACTGCTGCTAAATAAAGATGGTGCTAAATAAAGATGGCAGTGATTTACCAACACACAATATGGTTTAGAAATCTGCAGAAGCAACACAGTTTTTTCTCAGACAATTGAAAACACTAACTGAAAATTATACACTGATGACAATGTTTACCAAGACACTGCAGAGAACACACTCCTTAAGAGCACAGAAAGTAAGAACTGGTTCACCTTGAAATACACAATACTGAATTACTGGGCTAAACAGAATTCGATTGAAGTGCTGAATGGTTAAATATAAAAACCTTTCAAATTAATAGGTAGCTGGTGCTATCATTCAAAGAAATGTTCTCCACTGGGACACTAACACGCAGAATTACACCCATATGTAAGAAAGGACCCTCAGAAAACAAATTAGTCACACTAGTTGATGTTGCTAAAAGTAAGCAGCAACAGCAATTAAAGTAATTATAGTGCTTTGAATCTTACACAGCACATAATCCAGAAGGACTAATGGTTGAACAGGTAATGAGGTAATGATACAAACACAAGAGATCTTGTGTTTAGTGTGGTTCAGTATCACAGAAATTAAAGAGACAGGAACTAATTCTGTGGCTCACCTCTGTGGACTAATAGTTGGGTCGAGGACAGCCAGCCTCCAAAGAACCACCATCTCATCACACATGCTTGCACAGGCATGAGCAGCTACTTCTGACTGGCCATTGCTGCGTCCTGTGTGCCCACTAGCACTGCTGTGTGATGCAGATGTTCGCACACTGTACCACCAGCCGGTTATCTGTAGAAGAAAAAGTTCAATGGAGCTGTGTTGTGGCCAACATCTCAACCCCTGCTCTCACTTCATCTCACAATTCCAAGGAAATGGGATCTGTAGTTAATACCAGGTTTTCATTTGACTGAAATAACTATGACCATTAAAGCAGTATCAGTTTTTGAGAACTAAGGGCCTCTCAAAATTTCTCTGGTTAGAAGGCACATGCCCAAAGAACAAAATATTCACAGGATGTTCGCTTCCTAGAGGCCTTCACTCTTGGAGAGAAAAAGTGAACAAATGTGATAAATGAAGCATTTCTTTTCCCCAGCTCAAAGTCAAGGTATGGGATGGAGCAATAAGGAAACTTACACTGCAATTTATATTACAGACTGAGGTCAAAGTTCTGATCTGTCAAAATAAACCTTTTTTTCTCATATTATTTTAACAAAATAAAAAAAGTACTACTTCCATCCACCAAAAGATATCTTCCATAAAGATAACAAAAGAATCTGAGATTCTATCACACAACATATACATTTAGTTTTTATTGAAATGACAGCTCATATGTGACATGCTTTGTTTAAAAAAAATAGAAACAAAATAACAGTAAAATAAATCACCTTGATTGGGAAGAAATTAAATCAAGTATGCTGAACAAAAGAAATCAGACTCTAAATACTCTTTTTAGAAGAACTGAGGCATTTGGGGAATATAGTGTTATCAGGACATCACTAAATAAGAAAAAGAGCAAACTCTAACATGCTTTTAGTGTGAAGAAGCACATGCCCGTAATGCACATAGGCTACTAAAATGATTGTATTCAGCCATGGACTGTATAGACACAAAGCACCAGTTACTGGCTCTCCCTCGTTCCCCAGAACATCCCCCCACTCCAAGCAAAGAGATACCTGCTCATAGTTGAGACACTGGTCAGTCAGAATCTCCAGCAAAGGAGCTGCGTTGCTATCCCGCCTCTTAAACATCTCCCGCACAATGGAAAGCAAGTTCCAGATTCCTTCAGGTTCTCTCCCTCGCAGCGGACGCAGCAGACAAGCCCACTCAGCAGCAGCTGGTGGCTCAGTGGAAGACAGATACATTGAATTCACATCACTGTATATAAAGCAGAAGAATAAGGATGAGAAAAAATTAAATCAAGCACAGTCATACAAAATCCTGAGTATAGTCTACATCCAGGAATATATTTGCCCTTCAGTGGCGCAGCCATGAATAACCTAAAAGACAGGATGCATAATGAGCTCAAGAACACCACACAAACAAAATATTGTACAAATACAGTCTGTTCCACTGAAGTAACACTGGACAACCTATGCAAAAATACAGTCCAGAAGAGTGACAATGAAACTGAGCATCCTTCAATCCAAGGCATACAGGCTACATGGTGAATGAATTTCCAGATCACATGAACATCACATTTTCCCTTCGATGGGAAACAGTTTACCTGAAAACAACAGGAGAGGGTCCACAGAATTTATGAAGGGTTTTCTTTATGTTGTCACTGAGAGTAGATTCATCTAAGTACCAGGTGCTTTGATCTGATGCAGAGGGTCCAGCAGTGGGATCTTACAAAAGACAAACACATTTACAGTCTGCAAACTTTGAAGATATTTTACTCTATGTGCCCAGCCACAGAGTTAATAAGGAGTACACAGGCAGTGCTACCCAAGTTATTTCACCCATTATTGAACACCCTATTCAGAATTATCTTAAAATGCTACCATAACATTATCTTCAACACTGACAACACTAAACTAGCAGCTTCTTCTTGACCAGAAGGGTAATGGAGTATTAAAATAGGAATGCTCTAACATCTTTGGTAACCAACACTTAGGTAAGCTACCCCAAGTCACAGCTAACCCAATCTAGTGTTACCAATAGTCCTGTTTTAAGCAGGAACTTGGGAGAGGTCCCCTTCAATCAACATTTCCAGCAGTCTATATTTAATACCAAATTAAAAAGAAAAACACTTTGTTAGAAAGTGACTGATGCTCCCTTCTTCTGCAAGCACTCTGAGGTGCCTATTGCCATATATACACCTAAGTGCCAATACTCATCCCTTTTCCTTGATTTCTATCTGCAATCCATGCTACAGGTTAAGAAATCTGAAGCTATGGAAATACATCCTCTTCCTATCTGTGATACAGATTACTGAAAAAAGATACATTAAAATTACCTGGGGCTCCACACACTGTGTTGATGGCAGTAGACTGAGAAGATAATAACTCGTCCAGCAAACGCTGAGCTGTTGGAAGAATCTGAAAACATGAAGCAAACTTTCAATATACACAGTATTTCTTATCCTGCTATACCCAGCAAAAGATCGTGACTGAAACACTGGTAATTTCAGTACAGAATACACAGAGCTACGTTTTCAGAAGGACGACAGAGGGTGCTAAAGATCACACAATGGCCACAAGCTGTCACACCTCTGCTCTCACAGCCCACGCACGGCTCACTTTCTGCAGTCACACCCTAAGTAAACAAAAGCATCAGTTTATTAGCTCCCTTCTCATTTATTGAGGAATAGAAGCCCACAGAGAGTGATACTGCAACTAATTTTGAGAGTCAGGGAAGTCACTGCTGTCAAGGTCACGATTTTCCTGCACTTTGAAAGATCTTTACTTCTTGTTCCTAAATCATTTCTCTAAAGCCCAAGCAAATGGGTGCAAGAGACCAATTATAAAATACATCTACACATAATTTTGGGGGCAGACTTTAAATTATTTACCATCCAGTTAGCAAAGGGATTCAGTAGTAAATGAATGCAATTTCAGCACTAAACTAATCATATCTTCTGGACCAGCTCAGAGCATAAGCAGAGAAGGTTCACGCTCAACTGTAAAATCCTATGTAGATATATCCTTAACGCACTATTTTTGAAAGAAAACTGCACAGTAGATAGAGTTTTTCCCCAGACTAAGTCTGGGCTGAAAGTGTGGATCCATTTAGCCTTTAGTATGCACAGAACAGGCAAATTGTTAATCCACATAATTAGGATTTAAATGACTTGCAACAGAATGTCTGATATTCTTCACCTCTCTCTGTACAACAGCTGAAGCAAAAGAGCACTCTTACTGTAAAGCAAGGCACATTCAGGACACCTATATTTGCAAATAATACAGATACATCTCAAACAGATGGAAGAAAAAAATGATTCAGAAGGATATTTTGCATTTCAATCACCTGAAGAAACAAATTCAGCACTAGGCTATTTTGTACCTTTTTTCTACTACTACATATTTTAAGAAAAGTCACAGGTCTTGGCAGGGTCACACCTTAAGGTTGAAGTAAAGTACCAGAGACCTGCGGTGACTCTCCTTTAGGCTTTTTTTGCTAAGATATTCGTGTTTAATTGGAATAGGAGTACTGTCTTCATTTTGGGAAATAGCTCTTGGGCAAAGAACTAGGTAACGAATTCCAGCTGCTTTTGCATCATTTTCATAAATATAGAAAACACTTCCTACAGAGTTTCTGAAAAACATCTAACTGCATTGCTATAGACCATCATCCCCTTACACTTGAAAGTAATCCAGCATTATATTTACTGTACCCTGTCATTCACAAACTGAAAATAGAGATAAAATAGAATCATGCATACAGCCTGCTCTAATTCTACATCATGTAGTCAAAATATGGGGTCCCAAGGAATTAGAGTATCTATCTCCACCCAGAAATCTTGAAGACCAGGAATAAGACTGTTGAAAGAGTTTGGGGTGTGACTTGCCTATTTCAAAAAAATTACACAACATAGATTAAGACATATCTCCCAATAAACCCTAAACTTTTCTGTTGGGCAGCAATCATCAGATTATCTGTCAAAACATGTTCCTGGTGCACAGACGGTACTCGTGACCAAAGGAGAAATAAACCCTGCAGAAAGGAGCAGACACAGAATATCTGAAAGCAAACAACTCACATGCCATTCAGGAAACAACTACCACCACTACTGACCTTTCAAAGCCCTCCCCTACTAAGTACCAGACTGTGCCATAAAGCTCAGTCTGAGGAGAGAAAAAAGCTTTGCCTGTTATGTAATGCAGCAAGAAGCACACACTACTGGTGCTCACCTCTCAGCAACAACAAAGCAGTATTTTTATATCACTTTCATTTTGTAGAATTCCTCTAGTTCCCCTCATAAGAAGATTAGTATTTCTGTAGGAAATTTAGAGGACATTTTAGCAATAAAATATCTTAGTGTCCCAAGCGAAGCACTGTAATATGAATTTTAGGCACATGCTGCCAGTAATCTAACTCCTATTTAAGAGGAGTGCATTACAAATGCACTGCTGAAATTTGACAGATACCCATGCAGGTCAGTTTTTCTTAATCTCCTTTAGCTGAACCAGCATAAAAGAGTTGCCAAGCACTTGTATTTTTAAAGCAGTCATTTCACAATCACTTAGGTATTCTTGTGTATTTTGTGCAAACACTTTAGGCAGATGATATAAATGACCTGACCTTCAACAACATAGATATTTAAGGAATAAGAGCAGACTTTGACTAAAAAAATGTCATGTCTATTACCTTAAATGATTCTTATGAATCCCCAAGGAGCTACACTGGGGGAAGTCCAAAGGCTACCAGTTAGGTGCATTAGAAAGTGCCCACTTAAGGCACATACAATACTTTACCTGGGTAGTTCTATTCACTTAGCTAACCAAACACACAAAAAAGAAACAAGCTGATTTGGGCTGACCTAAGTTTTCAACAATCATGCACTTATTTACTGTGTTTGATCTTTCACGAGCTCAGCATATATTCATGCTGACATGAATAGCCACCACTCTTCTTTCTCCTTTTAAGACACTTCAAATCTTTTACTTGGCAATAGACAATTGTTGAATAATAGAAGAACAAACCTGAAAAGAGCAAGAACTGAATGCCTTCCCAGCAGCTCACAAATGAATAGGGATAACTGGTTATCTTGCAACAAAAGACATCATATAAATTGACCCAGAATAAAGATAACTGAATTTAACAAGTCATCAGTCAGATGATGGTCCCCACTTACCTGTTGTGGAAGTTCACTGATTAGGTACTGAGCAAATTTTTGCAACTGGTCTCTTTGTAACCGAGACAAAGACTCAGAAACAGGTGCTCGTAAGCACACTGCAGATGCCTGAAGAAAGAAAAGGAGACACAAACTGCCATTAATGAAGCTGTGTCCACCAAATGGATGAAGTGTCACAAACACTTACTATGCTGATGCATATCATGCTTGGTCTTGATGGCCAATTTTTTTTTCTCTGAAATTATGTAGTGTGCTGCAGATAAGATGCAAATAAGCTGTCTAGGCTTTATAAAAACTGTTTTCAAGAGTTTTTTTCAAGGAAACTGCTTTAACAGCTGTGCTTAAGATCTGTTGTTGCTAGCAATTGCACAAATACTGGCACAGATTTCACAAACAAACCTCTAAAATAGGACATTATCCCTTAAGCTTCTGGCAAACCAACCAGCTCTGTGGGGGCATGTTTCACAGAATCACAACCATCTCATTTATCTCATTAGAGTTTCTTAATTCAGTCTTAAAATCTCTTTCCATATCTTAGAACAAATTAGATTATAAAAAGTCACCACTAGCTTCTTAACCTTTTTCACCCACATAACAAAAATGTCCTACTTAAAATTTAATGGGTACACAGTCAAGAGCACTTTGATAATAAAGATACTTCAGATATTGTCTTGTCTACATAGAGCAGTACACCTTGGCTTGTAACTTGCTAGTGCCAGAAGTCAGTTTATACAAATAGAAAAATCCTTTCACTATCACTTTTCAGGCTGAGAAAGGATTGGAGGCAAAAGAATAATTTTTATCTTACACAGCATCCAAACTTTCTGAGTGTAAATAATATACAGGACAATTCGTTTTCTAGCCTCATTCTCCACATCCACCTTTTAGAACTCGAACTATGAATTCAAAGCAGAACCCACTTTTTTGCCAAGTCTCCAGTCCTAAGTACAGAAAGTAGACCAATATTCTGATTATTTCACAAGAGTATGTATTTAAGCCAATTACACTTGTCCATTGTGAAATACTAACAAGCTTCATCAGGTTATTAGCACTTATTTAAGAATCTGGAGTTGATCATAAGCATGTTAGCTGTAAAATGTTCTGTGACAGCAGAAAATCTTCTGTTTCCTTCAATCATCAAAACTTAATCCTCTGTGTTTCTCAGCTTCCCAAAGCAGAGGAAATTAAACTGTATGCAAGACCAAACCCTCAGCTGGTGTAATTCCTCTTGATTCTACACATTTTCAACTGAAGTTGGTTAGGATATAAAATGCCTACTTTTTGCTCTATAGAAGGCCACATAGAATAAAAGCAGTATAATAAAAACATAAATTTAACTGCTTGAAATCTGCAAGCCAAAATCACAGTCACCTGCCCCAGTAAGTATTAAAATGAACTGGTAAACATAAAGGCCAACAGTGTTCAAAATTACTTTCCTTCTGCACTCTGAGCAAACAACAGAAAGAGTGAGCTTTCAAATCCTGTACTTGCAAAGACTTAATAAAAGACTAACTATTGGTGACCTTTCACTCTTTTCAGAGATAAAGAAATAATGAGTGATTTTAGCATTTAAATGAGAAACAGAAGAGGCCAAAAAGCACTCAGTATGTACCCTTAGCAATCTGCACATTACCAAAGGACAGTCTGCAGTTTAGGGCCTCAGACAATTCAGCCTGTAGACCGCAACTGTGAGCACACATGTGCACAATCTGTAACCAAAAGGAGTGCCAAGAACCATTTCCTAAAGAGAGTGTGCACTGCATAGAGCTGTACTGAGGAGAGACTTGGTGCCCAGGGGAGAGCAGAGCTGTGCTGGAGCCTACATTGTGGATGCGGAAGAGGCAGAGCGCCACGACGTGAGCGCACCACTTGGCCCCGGCGCCGCAGGTGCAGCTGCACGACGTGATCCGGCACCGGTCAAACATCACCGCCACGTTGTACGCGCCCTTGGGAGGCACCATCTGTGGGGGCACCACAGTGGCACTCAGATGGAAACCTGTGCAAATTCAAAAGTCCAAAGTTACTCTTTGGGTATTTGGGAAAAAGATTCAGCCAGCACAGAAATACACATATAAGCCATTTAAACACTGAAACAGTATGTCTGGCAACAACATTCATATAAGGATGGACATGGATCTAGAATCTCCAGCACTTTTTTCTTCCCAACCATGGGAAGAAAATGCCTGAATATTAGCAGAGAAGCATAATATGTTACAAGAGACTCCAAAATACCAGCTTTTAATATGTCAATTAATTAATTTCTCTTATTATTTAACAGAGAAAAGCAAAAGTGGATAAAGTCATCCCTGAAAAGTGTCAGGTTTTGTTCACAGGATCAAAGCTAGACTATATATACACATTCTAGGCATAACTTCTGTGCTAAGTCTGGCTACAGTGCAGAACGGGCTAGGTGACTGGTTCGGAATTATTTCCAAGTCAATAAATTTTCACAATTTCACAGTCAACTAAAGAAGGCAGCACTTAACTTGAACACTTACTTCCACTTTGTGGCTTCAGAAACTACCCATCTGTCATAAATTATGCACCTTCTAGCAATTTTGTTAATTTTACTTTTTTATAAATCATGAACTCTGAAGACAAAAAAAACCCTCTTGCTTAGACTAAAATCAATAGAAAGGAGAAATTTATGAAATAACATTTGAATGAATCCAGCCCCATTAATCAGTGATCATAAACAAATAAATTATGACAAAGGACTTTAACAAGGCTTAGCTTCACGTAAACTCATGTACAGTGCATATGAGTTGTACTCATAATGCAGCTTCCTCTGCATATGTCCCTCTGGAGATATTACTCATCCAGAGGGACACGTATAATCAGGGTAAGGCCACCAGGAGCATGAATCTTCTACCCGTCTTTAAGGTGCCTATCAGCAGTTAGTCATCCTCTACAGGAATGAGTAGCAGTCTCGGAACTTTTCTGCTAATCTGGAATTCAGTTTTAATGAAGCACAGAAAGCACCAAGGGCATCAAAGTCATAACCAAACTTCAATCCAACAGTCTACCTTAAGTGAAAAAACATGGCTTGGGACAGATGATAGTTTCTCCATAATGAGGGCAAGGAAGGAGATTATAAATCCACACTACTAAGTTTTTATTATGATATTGTGGGAACATAAAAATGATGGTGTTCAGGAGTGCACGTGACCTACTAAATTAATTCCATTTAAAATAATGTGCATAATTTCCTTCTCAAAATATAATCCCCATACCAATACAAATTTGCTCTTACCTTGCTTAACCTTTCTATTTCTCCTGTTCACCACAATTCAAATCCTCTCCCTGATGTGATTATTTTCATTAGTACACATAATGCCACCCAAATTCTTCAGCCATTTTAGCAATTGGAACAGAATCAAAACAAAAGAAGGCATTCACACAAAATTACTGCACTGCTTATTACCAGATACAGTTGTCATTTGTTTCACATTTGGATAATACAACCCAAACAGTTCAGCTAGTCCTTCTGTTATACTAAAAGCATCTCAGAATAATGCTCTGGTTTTCACATAAGCAAATTAGGCATTTCACAAGTTGGAATTGCAGCAATTCTGTTTCACTGCAAAAAAGAAGTATACGAAAGGTGTTAGAGAAGACTGGATCCCAGCTATAAGCTCTTACCAAGCTCCTACCATGACATTCTTCTTTGTATATGAAGAGAGTTAACTGATAATGCAATGACGGAAGAACACATACAAAAAGAGACAAAATTTAAGGAGTTTAACATGATATATTACAAGCTTCAAATCAATCTGTAGATTGACAAACATGCCTGACACTGACAATGCTAATTCAAGCAGCACTGCCCAGTTAATTCTTTTCATCACCAATCTTGCTGTACTGAACAATTGTTTGTGGGATGGCACAGGAAACTATATGAGGAAAGAAATCTGGATTATAATTAATGGTTTCTTTTACCAGGAAAAATCAAAGAATCACAGAATCTCTGAGATTGGAAAAGATCTCTAGGATTCCCCGCTCAAGGGCTGCTTCATTTCCTGTGTTTATGCTCCCATTTGTCAGTGTATGAAACTCAATAGTGCAACTACACACCACCTTAAAATCATTTGGAGCAGACAACTGGAAATACATTCACCCCACCTGTGCTGCCCAGCTTCTAAGCTGCTATTCAAGGAAAAAAAAAAATCCCACCATTAGATACAGTTCCTCTATGAAGGACAAGGCAACCTTACTATTTAAACAAAGTTTCTTCCTTCCCTTCCACACACAAGCCTTTGTCAAGAATCACAGCTGCTTCTATGTGTACTTGAGAAGTTTACTTCTCACCACCTCCTCTTTTTCCCTACTCTTCTCCCCCAAGCGCAGGTTTTGCCCTAATATTCCCAGCCTTTGTTCCTGTACATTGCTTTACACTTCCTTCCCTTTTTAATGTATTACTGAAACAAGTGCTGACCACAGTCTTTTACTGTCTATTAAATATTTTACTCTTTTCCTCTGTAAAAGTCCCAGGAATTACTGAATTTCAGCAAGCTGCTTTTTAACTCATTTTCTCTCTCTCAAACATTTGGCTTCCTGAAGTTTACCAGATTCCTTTGAGGCCTCTCTCAGCATTTCAGTCATGACATTGGGAGATTATGAATGCCCTCAAAAGTCAGTTTAATCCTATTTAGCAAAATTTCCAAATCAATGTTGACATTCCAAAATTACTGTTTGGTCTCACTGACAACACACTGACACTGTGCAAGGTAATTTTAACTCAATCTGACTTATGTATGAAGAATCACCTCACTTCCATTCCCAAGAATGCCTGCTATTGGTATTACAGTAGACACCAGACTAGATAGTATCCTTTCAGAAGCTTTATCCTATTTTTGGGTAACAGTTCACCAGTCTCTTGCAGTTTGCATCTCTCAAAGGCTCTCCCCTTTTCTTTTTGTTCTCCCCAAACCTTCATAGTACACATCCCTTTTATTCCTTTTCTCAGGGCTCTTTACCTAAATTTATTAATTTCACTCATCACTGAGAGTTAAGTATTACTGGTTCTAGTAACTAAACAAACCCACATAAGTCTCTATCCCTCATCACACGAAAATATAGGAAATTTCCTAAATTTCCTCCTTAACATTATACAGTTTTTTATATTATCATTTTTCTTATTACAACCAGGTTCAGTTCCCACATGCCAAATAATATTCTGATTCTGAAGCTTACACTTGCAGGAAAAAAAATCTGCATGGGATTGACACGGCCCACCTTGACATACTATTATTTATTTCACATAATGCCTTCTGGTCAAACAGCTGCCACTGAAAAAGCTATCTCAATATTCTTTTTTGCTTCAAAGGATTTAATGAAAAATCCGGAGTCCAATTCTTTGTATAGACTAGTTTCTATAGCCAAAAAACATAAAAAGAACAAGACAGTAGGAGAAGCTATAAAACCCACTGTCCAACAAGAAGGATTTCTGTCTGCCAAAATACTGTACTATTAATACAACTCTTTTGCTACAAGAATAAACCTTGCAAACCTCCTCTGTGCCATACAGGCACTTTAGGCAAGGCATTCATTTGATCAGACAAGTAGAAATTCAAGTTCTCTTCAGCAATGAGGAATTTAAGCATTATGAAGACAAACATATCCTATACAGTTTTTGCAAAATGCTAGGACAGATTAAGATTCAGAACATTTCTGACCTTTCAGTCCATTTCACAGCTGAGCTGATTGAGGCCAAAATAAAATGCAGCATTTAGCTCAAGACATTGCAAAGAATACATCTGGCAGGGAGTTTCAGCTAGGATGCCAGAAAAGCTTGTTTTGAGACATGGTCATAGCACTGCTGTCCCACTGCAGATATGATTTTGGGACTCTGAAGTATCTAGAGACGTGGAACTGCACTGTTCTTACCTATCTGGAGAGGGTCTTTGACAGCCCTCACCCGGAAGAGCTGCTCCCCTCGCTGGAACTCATCTGCACTGCCATTCGCCAAGCACGAGTACAACCTGCAAGAGATAACCAGAACAGGTCAGAATCAGTCTGGTTTTGAGAAACTTCACAGGATTATCCTCTTTGCTGACATGACTTTTGAAAAATCCTTACTATCTTGAATAGGAAGTCCAGGTTTCTCCCACCCTTTTGACATTACAATTCAACCACAAAAATCATTAGTGTCTTGCTAACTGGGTTTGTGTATAGCCACTGGCATTTTTAGGAATTTCAACCTAAGGCTCTGAAATACAAATTAATTCATCGCCTAAAATTAAGCCTTTATATACAGTATAATTCAACACAAAACGCCACAATAAAAACTCCTCCTAGACTAATTATCTGCATGCACTCGTGAGGTTTTTGTACACCTGTGTTCATCAGAATAACGAGCATATACAACCAGCTGGCTAGCTCTATTCACCAACCGGTGATCTTACATCAGCACTTCTGACATTACCTCCCCCATCTGATACCTGAACCTTAGACAAACATATCCAAGAACTTTCAGCAAGATTCTTTCTAAAAGAGTGTAGTATCACTACTTTGCAACAAAATTCTGAATGCACAAGCACATGGGTAAACCTCCTATAATATAAAAGCTTCAGCAAAGCTTAGAAATAGATCTAAAAGCAGAAAATCTTTGACTATGTAGTCACATAGTTAATGTGGAAACATAAGAAATATAGTCATCTGACTATATCAACTCTGATCACTGATTTATTCAGCAAATTCTGGTTCTCCTATTTACACCAACAAAGGGCTTGCACTGCACACTGAGCTAGCCCCCCTTGGCAATTTCTGAGCCCAGTTAAAGCTCTGACTCCAGCAACATGTTCAAAATGGAAAGATGACTTCATAAGATTAACACAAGGACAAAACTCTACAAGCTAGCCTACTGTTAGGCAAATTGAAGGGTGCATTTATTTTGCTATGCTTTATACACAGAACCTAGACGTCTATATGGTTTTCCTGGCACATATTTAAGGCAGCTCACCCTAGAATAAAACCCCATATCATAGCATATCACACAGTAATCGATCCATGTATTACTACAAAAGGCACTTGAGAGCCACAGAAGCACCAAATATAGGACATAAAAAGGACAACGATTCTCCTCAAATGAACAGAACCTTTTCTTAAGCATCAGTGAAATAGTATTTATTACCTGATATCTTCCTCATTTTCTGGGAAACTCCAGAAGGCGATTCGAAGTTGCAGCTGCTCAGGCACTGGAGGATAAACTTTCTCCACCACCTCGAATGGAATGTGAAATGCAACCTGTTTTGCAGAGAGTTCCACCAATGGGATCACCAGCCCATCTAGCAAGATAAGAAACAAGAGACAATTAGCCATTCAAAGAACAAAACTTGTGAGAGGCTAAGGAGGTCAAAGCAGGGAGCTCTTCCACTCTCTCTTTTATCTCACCACGTTCAAGACCATTTTTGATGGATAGTAAAAGTCAGCACAGAAATCTTCTGAAGAGTTGTCTCTCAACTCCGTGTTTGTCTTCAGCCCCTCAGGGCATGGGCACACATCCCAAAAAGACCAGTCCTTGGCCAAAAGAGCTGCATCAGCCTAGCAGACTCAAACTTAGCAAGACTTACGGTAATCAAGTATTTTTCACACATTTATTTTATGATGTGGCAGCAACATCCTGTGAATTTCAGTAGTTTACACAAAGAACTATTACAACATATATGCACAAGTAGGAATAGAACGGTTATCCAGGAACCTTAGTGTTGACTTTTTTTGACAACACTCAGTATTCAGCTATTTACAAGGTTTTAATTTCAATAAGTATTTGTTGGTTTATTCCCTCCACCATCACCTTTCATATGATATCTGTCTTTATACTTTAAATTCTTCAGAGAAGCAACTGGGAATTCATGTGTCAGTGCAGTGCTGACTACACTGAGCTCATGAGGATCCTAACTGAAGGCAGTAAGAGCTTTATATAAATACATTTAACCATCACCTTTGTACCAAACTAACTCCACTTCTTACATTTTTAACTGCAGATGAAGATTTCTTAACAGCTATCTATATCTAAGGCTATAAAACCCTTAAGTTTCTGCTTTGCTCTGACCTAGATTATACAAAATGACAGACTTGTCTTATCTGCAAGTACATCCCTGCTTTACTGAGATCACCTCCTGACCCATCACTACAGCAGCCTTGGCTCCCCCATCTTCCAAACCCTGTTGCCAAACCCCTAATTAATTCCGTTTCAGATATTCGATGTTATGTCTCTTTGCCTCCCTCACCAGCCTCTAAAACACCACTGGAAGCCAGGATGTAAATCAATCTGGCCCTCAGCTTTCCCTCTCCACCGGCCTCCAGGTAACATATCAAAGGAAAACTTAAGCCCTGATGTCAGTAAGCACTTTCTCACCCTCTGCCTAGAGACACCCTCCAGTCCCAACAGCTGGGAAAGATAGGATTAGGAGAGGGCTTTCAAAGTGCATGCACACAGCAAAGCAGCCAACATCTCCCCCAGTACTGAGCAGACCTGACAAATGAAAGGATTACATAAATATGGAAAAAACACACATTTATGATTTTTTTACTGCAGTGAAATTAGATTCATTAGCCACTATTCCCTTCTCCCAGGGTCAGCCTTTTACTATCAGGGTTGTTTCTCCATCACCAGTGACTTTTATTCTGTTATAGATCTAGTCTCTGTTTTACAGTGCTATAATCCCATTCACAAATGTGGGAGAAGCAGATTATAAAATGAACAACACAGGGAAAATGATGTGTCCCTTTCTCTACAGCTAGCAGATAAACAAACTTTTAGCAGAAAAGTCATTTCATTTACACTTTTGACAACCAGAACAGGTGTAAAGCTTTTATCAAGTCACTAAAAAATACACTACTTTTAATTACTCCCTAGTACTGTTTTTAATTAGTGCAACATAGTCAAATTAATATCAATCCTACTGCTACCGTAGTAGTAAATACCACAGTAAGTCCAAATTGAATCACTTTCATACTTGAAATTACTCTGAGTGATGAAAGGAGAGGTATTTCTCATGGTTTAGAATGCATTTCTTGTATAGAGGTACTCTATTCAGTTATCTCATTACACAGTACTAGAAAAGAGGTAACACCTAAACAACCTCTACAAAAGGTAAAAGGCTGAAAAAAATACTTCAGAACTGAGTCAAAGACATGCACATTTTTCTGAGAGCTGCAAGCCTGCAGCCTTGATGGTATTCCTTTTTACAAGGATCTGGTGCTGGCTATGAAGGTGAGATTAGAGATGCTACAACATGAGACCTCCTCATCTGCTCCAGCACAAGTCTAGCACAAGTCAGCCAGCTTGATTTTAATAACTGTACACAGTGAAGTAAGGTAACAGGCTGACTTTGCACTGAACCCATTAACTGATTCATCAGCTGTACTGCATTAGTAGTAATCAGCAGAAGACAGGTGGCCAATTATCTGGCATAACTCAGAGCTCACAGCTGAAACATCTTCAGAATAAGGTGAAATAAAGTAAAACCTGGTGGGGAAAAAAACAATAATCTTACTTATAAAACCATGCACCATTCTAAAATTCTGAATTTTCTATAAGGAAAAAGAGACATAGAAAAAATAGCAGAAAATAACTGAAAAGTAGAAAATAATTTGTCAATCATACTTCAAGGATGAGTGAATTCGCAATAGCTACCTTGGCATACATGTAAATGCTAAAATTAAGAAGTTAAACTGCCCTAAGTTTCAAGGGGGTAGTTGCCCATGTAGCCAAGGTGAGACAATCTTACCTGCAATATGACTCAGAACATTAGAGAGTCTTTTCCCATTAGACCTCCTGAAAAGTGAGCTGGACAGTCCTACTTTGGTGCTTAAACTAGACTTCAAATACTCTCATCTGAGTCCTAAACAACGAGAAATCTATTCAAAAGGTTTATTTCTGGATACACAAATCCTGGGTTGGTGGATTTATACCTACTTGTAGGTAGGTTCATACCCACTTATGTCAAGAGGTATTATCAATAAAACAGACAAAAGGTACTCTCAGGTTCTATAATAAATATTTTTAGCAAGGAAGAAAAAAGGAAGTCGCTAAAAAAGTAAAGGAGAAAGCACCACAGCTTCTGCTGAGAAAGCAAAGATAGGTATAGGAAGGAAGATTGCAAATCTAATATTTAAAAAAATTATACAGCAGTAAAGTCAAAGTTCTTGAGATAAAACTATCCAAGGGAGAAGATAATTTTAAATTGTGGAGCAAATCTAGCAAGAATCACTATTTGCTCTCGGGACACAGACATGATGACCCAAGCAGAACAAAAAGCACATTTCAAGTCTTGGGAGAATAGTCACAAGTAAAGCATAAGCAACCTGAAACAATTCTCACAGGTTAAATGACTGAAAAACCCAGGTCCAGTAGGGATTTTGAGAAGCAGTCTAATCTATATCTCCTACCTAAAATGCAAGATTGAGCATATCTAAACCATTCTGACTAAATCACACCTCATCTACTTACTGCCACACAGAACATGCAGCTTTGATGAGGACTATCCTGCCCTTTTTGCTATGGTTTTATGTGAATTACAGGTTTGATTTTTATAGCCATTTTGTAATAGCTAAAACTTTAGAATAGATGTAATTATTCCTGCTGGAACAACAACAACAAAACACCTGACCCCACAACAGCCAACACAAGCTGTGCACACAAACCTGCATTTTCACCAGCAGAACAACATCTGTGCCAGAAGGACTTACAACACAGAGATGAACATGTAGCAGCTGCTTCACCTTTCCTGTTAGAGGGTAGGCTGTAATAAGTTGCAGCCAACAATAACTCATAAAAACAGATCATGTTCAAAATGAGCTAGCAGTATTCCTTCAGCACAGTAACCAAAAAAAAGAGAAGAAACGGCTTGAACAATCAGCAGAATAGGGATCATGAGAATACCAAAGAGCTATTAAACACAACAGAGAAAAAACAACTGGGCTAAACACTGAATATATCTGTTATGAGGGTATTTCCACTGAGTTACTTTCATTTGACACACATCTCTAAAAATGAACTATACATACAAGTGAATGAATACAAATTCAAGTGAACAAAACTCACAGCAAGAGATAAGACACAGTGCAAAGATAGGAGACATTGCTTTTCCTATACATACCTTTAGAAAAATGGCATGTTAGGCTGCATTATCTTTTTAGATCTGAGTCTACAGCTTTGATTTTATAGCAATCCCTGGTCCCCAACCCACTGTTCCCCTCACCTTTCCCACTGGCTTCAGTCATAAATGTAACAAAGAGTAACAAAGTAATACAACTACAAACAGAACAAGAAGATAAAGAAAATTAAGTGAATCACCTCGGATATCAAAAGCTAAAGTGCAAGAACAGTAAAACTAAGAGGAAATATGCAGAATTCAGTCTTGACCATTGAGGGAGGTAGGTGGGGGGTGTTACAAAACCTGTTTTGCAAATCTCATTTTAAAAATAGTAAATAATACAGTGCTTTTTACAGGATGTAGAAAGACAAAACTGTTACTGTAGAATGCACTTACAGCATTTTTGCTTGTTTTATTTAAGTGCCCCTTTATTTAAATGCCCCTTGGCTTAAGTCAGTGATACATTGTCTCTCTGATATCCCTTAAAACCAAAATGTGCTGAGAATTCTCAAACAGGCAAGCAGAGGAAGTATTGCATTTAATCATAACATACCTAAATCAACTCTTTAAAAATATTTGTTTTCTTACTGTTTTCTGTACATCTCCTTCTAAAATTCTGCTGTTAGTTTTAGTTTATTCTCTTGTTCGTTTTTTTCTTTCTAGAAATTTATTCTCGGAGTTGATGTCTTTAAGAAGTATGTCCCAGAGAAATATAGTCCTTCAGAGCTCAAACTTGGCAAGAAATATCAGAAAACTTCACCTTTGTCTTGAACACTGTAATAGTTGAATGTGAATGCTGTGAACATACTTTAAAAAAAGTTTCCCTAAGTGAACCCTGCAAAATTAAACACAAGCCTTTTAATCAAAAATGTACTTGTTATTTCAAATAAATTATATTCAAGGCATTGAGGCCATTGCTCATACTTCTTCTTCCATTTTACCATGTAATCAATATCTTATAAAAAGAAACATGTCTATTAAAAATAAACAAAATCCATCTCTGAACTGAGGATAAGACACGTGGTATGTAACAAAAGCATTTTGCAAAAGTCTGAAAACAAGATACTTTCTCTTCCTTTAAAAGTATTTCTCATGCAAAGCTCCATCCACAAGGCACATGAATTTTAGTTCCCTATTCAAAGAGGTGTTAATTAAGAGCAGAACTGATTCCATGGCTCACAGATACACCACCATCAGCTGGTTTTCTATGACACTAACATTTTGCCCGGGTAAGTCCCAGCCCTACAAAGTCAACAAAAAGGGACCATCAGAAGTGTTGAACTAATATCCTTGCAGCCTACGTAAGCAGTAAGGGTCACAAGACACATTTGTGTCTGCTTGCCGCTCTGCGGCTTTCAAGCACAGACTTGTGAGATGAGTAGTGAACCTTTACTTTACAATTTCCCAAATTTCAGGCAACATTATAAAAAACAGAGCCCGTCTAGAATGCACTAGTACATAATACATAGAGATGATAGAATATTAAGAGCATCTTTGAACAGTCTTGGGATTACAATCTTGGAAGTAAATCAGACTAAGTACAACTAAATTAAGCTTCATGGTCCAGTCACAAACAGGATAGCAATGTTTTCAAAGAGGTACAGGAAAAGTTCTCCACCTAAGTGGAAGAGATTTCTCAGCTACTCTGTGCCTGTAAGACTTGGAACATATGAAGTACTGGACCACAACCACCAAGCTCTAGAAGAAAACTAAATACTTAACATAAAAACGCAACTGAAATAGCTAACATAAATTTAAACATACAAAAGAAAGAGAGGCAACACACAAGCACTTAAAACAATTGAAGTATTTACCTTTAAACATCCATACCAAAATGGGTCAAAGGTAGGGGAGAGAGGATTTGGAATAAAAGAGCGCAACTAAATTGAACAGCATGAGAAACTTCCATTGCAAAGGCTCACAGATGAACTTCTGGAGCAGCTCTGAAGCTCCATCCTACAGCAAAAGAAAGATTAACGACACATATGCTGAGAGTAGACCATCCACTAATGCACATTAGATAAAAGAAGAACCTCACTCAAGATGCCCTCTTTCAGGCCTGTATTCAGGTACTTACAATTAGGGATTAATTTCCCTTCAAAAGATCATCAATCTCTCAGTTGCAGATGATCTCTTCAAATCACACAGCTGGTCTCAGTGGCATTCAAGTGAACAGATGCACACATCACAGACTGCTTCAGCTCAACTGGAGCTCCTGGGTGTTCTTATGGCAGTCCAGCAGACACAAGAACTGAGCAGACACCAAGAACAGGCACCACTTTCTTGCCCCAAATACCACACAAGGGAAGAAAACCAACAGGCAAGCCGAGGGGGGAAGACCCTGAAGCTGAACCAAGACCCTCCTACATCAGAACCTGGCAGTTGAATGGACACCGGGAGCTGCATCTGCACCCAGTCACAGTCTAGCTTGACCATATGCAGAGTGAAGCATCTGAAAACCAGACGACAGGATGCAATATTCAAATACTGACAGCTGTCTTCAATTAGCTGTCTTCAATTCCCCTGCTTCAGATTAATAATTCCATGCCATTTTATACAAAGGGAAAAACCCACAACGTTCCTCGTAAAAAAACCCAAGCAAACCACAGTATTGCTAAAAAATAGAAGTTTTTCTTTTACAGGTTAAGCAAACTAATGTGAAGTTACAGGTTCCTGATTCCCCAACTATTTGAGCATCATCAATCTTAAGAAAAGTGACTCCTTTAACTGAAATACTTGTTGTACCAAGTTATAATAAAGTTTCAGCTATTTGTTTCTCAGATATTATCCACTCCAATTCCCTGCAAAACACGTCAGCATTCACAAAGCCAGCTGCAACAACAAATGGAGAACAACAGCCTTTGGTGGTACTCACCTGTGTGAGTTTTTCACACACTGTGACAGATCAAGAGGGTTAGACAAGACAAGAATAGGGATCGAGTGATGGAGATAGGATGCTACAAATGGTGCTGATTTACTGTTAATCAAGTTTGCTCAGAACACAGACTAGAGGGAATGTTCTGACCTGAGGGCTCCCTTGGTTTTGTTTTCTCTGAATGTTTCTGTACTTTTAAAATATTCGCATACTCATGACAAGCAAGCTCAACTAAACAAATGATCTAGCAAAAGCAGCAAGGACAGGACACTGTAATGCAACTCTCAAGTATTTCAGGCAATTAGTCACAGGAAAAACTCTAAAAATACAGTTTTCTCCAAGAGGCATGTATGGCAGGATGATATTCTCATCATGGAATGAAAGTATTTATACACATACACACACACACTTTTTTTAATAACCAAAAACATATTCCTAGAGAGAACTAAGTGATCAACAAATTAGCAAAATGTTCCAGAGAACAAAGTAGGATTCAGTTTGAATCACAGATACATTAATTTGTTCACAAAAAAACCCCCGAAAATGAACCAAAAAAAAAAAAAAAAAAATCAAAACAAAACCAAACTCCACCAAAAAAAACCCAACAACAAACCACAAAAAAACCCCAAACCAACGAAACCACTATCAGGATTATTTGGTTTTATTTTTCTATCCATGCAATTCACTCATTAAATTTGCACATTACGCTTCTTACTGCCTGTAAATAGTGCAGAACCCCCAAGTAAAAATTTGGGGTTTTTTTTAAATTTAGGAACAAATCTGCTACTCTTATTTGCTTTTATCTTCCTCCTTCTCCATTGCTACTACCCCCGTAAGCTTACTAACAGTACTAAAACCCTAATGGGATCTGTGTTTACAAGACGTTCTCATACCTCTTATTTCCTCAGCGAGAGTTATGCAACTCTATCTGATCACATAAACATTTTGCAGCAGTGAAATGACACTGAAAATTATGCCAATGAGTTGCAAATGCAGAGATATAAGACCAAATTGAAAGCAAAAAAGAATTTGGAGGAGGCCTGCATCAGTCCTAAGCCACACAATGACATTTTTATGTACAAAGCAGTTGAAAAGATGAATAAGCAACATAATTTTTTCATTAGCATTTACTGGATAAGACTGATGAGATTCATAGCCACAAACCATTAAAAATACAGATCCCAGATGGGCAGATTACAGTCCAGAGTTGGAAACTTCACACTTAACTGACAAACTGCAGCAACTATTACTACACAAATTCCATTACAGCCATCACAACATTTTAAGAATGGCACTTCTTTTTAACCTAATGCAAAAAGGGTCATTTTATCACAGGAGGGTGTCCAATTCACCAACAAAGTCTGTGCCACCTGCAGCAAAAGCCATAGCAAATTTCATCTGAATTCAATTTCTGAAAACTGCTTAACACTACATCACAAACAGCTCATATGTGTAAGTCTAAATATTTCACGGCTCAAATTATCTTTTGGCTGCTGGATTTTGATTTTCCTTCAAAATAAGAGAAGTGTATTATTTGGCTGATGGCATATACGTATCTCCTGGCATAATGACTTCCTCCAAGAATAAGATAGTTTAGGAAGCTATAATTAGTTCCTTCTATAAGGCAGGCCTTAATATACATTAAAATATCAGAAAAACAACACTTGTATTTTATTTGCACACAAGCCCTGTAGAATTGCAGAATACAACTGACTGCAGATTTAGAAGGGGTGAGTGGGTGGGGGGTTTTTTCAAGTGTCAGTAGTTTTAAACCTGTTAAGGCTTGCAGTTCCCTTTCTGCACATTTCTGACAAACCCATTTCATGACGGTTTTCTACATTCACTCTCTGGATTCCTACAGAGCTAAAAAAACCCCACAACTGAAAACCAACTGACTTAACTTCGCTCTCCTGTGGAGAAATGGCATCACCACTGTGCTATCATCAATCATAGAGACTGCACCTCAAAACAGTTTTTGCTAATGAACCTGAGCACCTAACACAGAAAGAATCCCACACTCAGCACAACTCCTGCTGTTTCAATATTAGACTGAGTTTAAATTATTTTACCTTTATCTTATTATTTTTAAAGTTACATCTTTAAGCGTTCCATTGTCATGCCAACTCCTAACACTTTCATGAGACGAAACAAGCTCTAAAAAAAGAAAGCTGGTGAGGTTTTATAACGGTAAGCGATAACTGACCAGAGAACTAAAACTCAGATGATGCACGATGTGTGTTTAATGTCCAAGATTTCTAGCACATTAAGAATTTAAAGAGGTGCACATCTGAAAACTTCTTCTGCACTCTGAAGGTCAGCTGGCTGAAGAACAGATTTCCCTTCTTCTCTTACAAGAGCTCTCTTCCTTATGTCCTTAAAGCATCATAGCTACAACATTCAGACTGTATTAGAAACCAGATCTCTACAAAGAAAACCACTTCAAAAACATCTTCAGAACAACAGTTCAAGGAAAATGTAGAAAGCTACAAGTTACATTTGCTAACAAAGAATATGTTTGATGAGGGAGGGGAAAAATCCATTATTTGGTTTCGTGACTTCAGGACAGAAACACCAGCACATTCCTCCATCACTACCTTGAAGTCCTAAGATCCTACTCACCTATGTTCTGCCTAATGGTTCAAGATCTTGTTGCACATGCGTACAACGCACGCACAGAAAACATCTGCTCTGAGAAAATGTAAGGACCTCTTCAAACACAACTCAAATCTAGATCAGAAAGGAGTTTTTTTCCATTTAACTCTATTGCTAATCCTATGCAATAACTGTGAAAATCTGCACAAGGCTGTGTTGATGAAACTGGAATATTCTGTGGCTTTTTTTTCAACTCTCACCTCCTCTAACATGACTTGAGATCCCAAAACTGTGATACCAGTATTAGTCAGGTAATGCAGCATTCAAAACTTGACAACCTCCTCTGGAAATCCAGACAAGAAAATTCTTAATTCAAACCTTTCCACTTCCTTCCCTAAAAAAAATTAATTCATTTCATAAAAAGAGCAGCCTGGGCAAGCAACCGACAGCTGTTAGAAATCCTAAAATAAACAGCAGATTTTTGTAAAGCAAGACAGACAGTGCTACAAAATACTGCATTCATGCCAGTGCTGGCCAAGGTTTCATGACAAATAGGGCAGCTTGCATTCAAAATAACTCTACAGCTGATGAAGCAGATTAGCTTCAGGCAAGTCATTTCCCCTGCACTGTTACTCCTTGCTCTCTCACCCCATGCAGAAAGCATTCTGCACAACCAGGATTGTGCACTCAGAACAGACATCAAACAGCTCCTGCCTCCTGAATGCAAGGCTCAGTATTACCAGTTATTCCCACTCCTGCCCCACACAAGCTGTTTTAAAAGCTCAGAATTCAAAATTATCTCCAGTGGCCTATGACAAAAAAAAGCAACAAAGACCAACAGGGACCAAATATTTTTCTGAATGTAGATGATGGAACACAAATAAATCAAAAGTCTGACTTTACCACAGCTGAGAATCAATCTCTATCAAGAAGCATTGATATGTTTTCAGACACAAAAGGAAGTCATACAAAACACCACGCAACTTTACTATTTCTTGTGCTGCTCTCTACCATTAGTAACCATCCTTAAGTATAACACGCGAAATTAATCTCTAACCAGTTTTTCTCGTGTGTCTAAATAAATCCCAGAACAGTATTACTTGGCCTCCAAACAAATGCACTGGCAAACACTAAAGAGCTGCACTTACTGAATGTATCAGCATGACATGAGGCCAATGTTTGGCAGGCTGATGGGAAAGTTATTGTCTGAAAGGAATAGATAAAGGATCAGGCAGGGCAGTCTCACCTCTAGAGTTAAAAAAAAAAATTAAACATCTATCAGGAACTAAAAGAAGGTATCACCTCTTAATATCACCAACTGGAAACCATTAGAGGTTTAAATATTTCATAAATGCAAGTCAAAAGAAGTTAGATACCTAAATGCTTTTTAAAAAAATCTTACCTGACTCCTTTCTCTCTCCTCTGGTTCTGTAAAAATCTCCCCAAATCTAACCTCAGGTCTATGGCTTTATGGAAAGTTACACAGCTCAGTCAGCAACATCCTTCAATTCCAGGTTCTCTCACCACACGTGCAGCAGAGCAGTCCCCAGCTAGCCTGAACCCCACTACCAAACACAGACTTCCAAAGGTGGCAGTACCTAGCCTGCCTTAAGCTCTCAGCCCCCAGTAATTACATTTTCTCTTACTCAAGGTAAAGCATCCATCTGATCATTTGTTAATAACCTACAGCTGAAGAAAGTCCCTCTTCTAACGAGATAAACTCCTTTCCATTTTCCTCACATTACCTGCAGGGAGAACAAAATGGGCAAAACAAAACTGGGTACAAAGGCACATATGAAGCAAGCAGGCATCTGCAGAATGTTTACAGAGGAGGGGTTAGTTACAAGCATGTCTATTATTTTCAGTGCACAAAAATAATACCAAAAGCATCCCTGGAAAACTGTGAAGCACTGATTAACTGCAGCCCATTGCACGAATTTGAATAGGCAAATGAATAATATCTCCCAAGATTTCTCCAACATCACAAGACTGAAGCAAAGTCAACCATCTTCTGAAAATGTCCACAGAACACAGTTCCTGCTCACTACTGGACAGGCAAAACTAACTCCCTGTCCTTGGGAATGATAAGCAGCTTAGCTGACCCCATGCACCACTGCTTTAAATGCAAGCAAGTATTCAATGAAACTTTTAGACATTCTGGGTCAAATACAACTACACCTTCTCTGCAAGACATGCATAAAAGGCCTAAGTTACAAATATTTTCACCTGGAGCTCTGGTAAACAAATTTACCAGCTATATTTCTTTTTCCCTCCCATCTCAGCATTCGCTGACCTAAATATGAGGTAAGAAATGGAATTACATGCAATATGCAACAGAACTGTGAAGAGCTCAGGAGAATTACTAAATTATGCCCTATAGACTTCACAAATGAACTAGCTTCTCAGAAAAAATGGTGATTTCATTTGTACACCTACTAATTACATATTACCTGCAGGACTACCATGAAGCTTAAATGTCAAACCCTTACCAAGTATTTTTACATCAGCAATCATTCCCTAAAAGCATGGAACTTGGGCACTCAAGCCATGATCAAGCTATTTAATTAGCCTCTAACACGGATTAACAAGACTTCATGTTGGTACACTCTCCAAAGGATGAGACAGATGTGATTTTACCACATAAGAATACCAGTATAGAGATACTAAAAAGAAAATAAAAATACTAAAGAATAAGTCTCAAGAATCACAACTGGTGATACACAAAGTCAGGCAAATACGAGCATATATGGAGAACAGTAAACCTGAAACAAGACATGGACAGGTTCCATAAGGCCATAAAATACCCAATATTCACAGGTTCAGAAATTTCTCTGTACTTCAACAAAGAATCTTGTTTTGTCACACACATTGACAAGATGCCATCAAGAATGGCTCTAATGCACATAGGCATTATTTTAATGAATATCTCTAAGAAACAGTCTAGATGGTATCTTGACTACTTTTATTTTAAGGTTGACTCACTTTTTCTTTCGTTCTGACTGGGGAGACATGCTCAAAGCAGCATCTTTAGAGATCTCAAGTCTAACGAACAGAAAAGCCACAATTAACTTTTTCGAATAGTTTATCTGCATGGGCATTGGGGGGGAGGAACAATATTAATTGCATTTTAAAATTGCATTGGTGTTTTCATGTTCAGGTGTCCATCAATGAATTATTCATGCTTACCAGTATTTCTGCATAGCAAAGAGTGATGACGATCTGCTTAAATTTTTCATCTTTGAACAGAGGAAGAAGCCAGAATCAGTGGCCCAGGTGTTCACCTGCCCACTGCTGCAATAAGTCACCACGTAAATGTCTTAATTTGGGAGAAAAAAGTACCCCTGGATGCCTCCCTGTAAAGACTCACTGCTTGCAGGCAAATTCTGGGTAATATTTCTTTTATCACGCTACCTATTTCTATTTTTGTAAAAAAAGGTGGACTTCTTTTTTTACATTGTTTTTGGTCTCTGATGTCCCTTTTGTTCATTTTCTCAACTATATTCTCCCTTCCAGCACCCAGCTTTTCTCCCACAAAGGGGCAGGATTTCTTCTGAGCACAGATATTCTTCTTCCTCACTCCATCTTATCAATTTATCCTTTCCATTTCTTTTACATGACAATTTTTATCCCAGAAAAAGAAAAAGAAGCTTGAAAGCCCTACTATATGTCTCACAATCACAAGATAAACCTAGCAGACAAAAGAAAGGCAAAAAAAGTCACTTAGACATCAAGAAGTAATACTCAGGTCGCCCTGCTTGCAGCAGCTGAATGAGAATGTTAAGATTTTGATTAAAGACACTACTCCTGCAATCTTTTCAGGTTTCCTCCTATAGAAAGAGAATGTCTTACCTTCCAATTTTTTTCCTCACACCAGCAGAGATTTAGGTAAATATAGAAAAATCAACACACAGCTTTTTCCAGCTTAAACACGTTCAGCTTCTGTCTAATTGATACTGGTAAATACTGACATCTTCATTTTTCTTAATTTTTTTTTGTTCCAGCAATCTAGAAACACTAATAGTGATTCATCACAGAAGGCATTTTTTATTAAAACCAGGTACTTTTCACAGCATCACTTTTCTCAAAATACACAATTCCAGAAGAATTTAATTAATAGGTATATTGCAACCTGAGAGAGCTCCTTTGTCTCACTCTTTTCAAAAACAGTATGTTTCCAGCTGTATGGAAGCAAATATAGATGAACTAAAAATAATCAAAACAGCAAAGTTTCCACAAATCTTGCTGATAATGCTTAAAGCACGTGAAGAAATGTGCTCAAAGACATCACTTTAAGTCCTTTCTGTTAAAAATGCTACACAACTACCCACAGCCTTGCCAGAAATAAAGAAACAAAGAAGAAAAGATGCATCAAAGAACACACAAACTATGAGAAGAATGAGAATCATCTGATTGGTAACCTTACACTTACTGCTTGAGACTACACAGCTTCAAAGGAGGCAATTTAGAAATGTGTGATATAGTATTTTGAAATTTGAATCAGTATTTCAAGTATTTTGTTCATTACACACCACTGCTCTTTAATGTTAAAAAAAATAAAATTCTAAATGTAATATTTTAGCTAGCTGACACATATGTGCTTTGAATTTTACATTTGGAGGGTTTAGAAGGATGTTACAAAACAGAAGGAGGAAGGAAAGGGCTTAATACAGATAAAGTACATTAAAATAAAGTTGAAAATACTTATAGCTGTGACACTATTTTATATTAGTCTTTTAACTACTTTACAGTCTTACACTTAGATAGCTGATACATAAAGTTGTTGGTCTAAAAGCAATGAAATTTTAAAGACATTATTCAACTTTAAGAACTAAAGAATAAATAGGTTTTGACTTTCGTAAATGTTTCTTACTAAACAAACAAAAGCTTGCAAATCAATTATCGATAGTCTAAATAGACAAATATTTACTCCAGAAGTTCATTAAAGTATGCAAACATCTTTTGAAACAGTACATTCCTTTTTTTCCTCTGGAACAAAGTACTGTATATTACCTAGGACACAAAATATTTAAGAGGAGATGCTCTTTGCTCCCGGTTTATAACTGGCATAAGAGACACTCTTCAAATCACTGATGTCCTTTTCTGTTCCCTCAAAGGTATTGCTGGGGAAGGAAGAGAAGAGGGTTTTGTGTGTTTGTTCAAGAGACTGCAAAACAGAGATTGACTTCAGAGAGGGGAAAAAAGAGGCCTGGCCACAAGTCAACACGTGAGTTTTACTCCCACAACTCATATACTGAATGATTTTTACTTTGGGTATATTAATACCTCTAAACAGACTTTCATAAGTTTGATCAGTTGACTTCTCATTTCTTCCTTTCTCATTATAGAAATATAGACTGTACAAAAGGTGCTATTTTTCTGCATATAGGTTATGCTATGGATTGGTTGCTGTTCCTCAAACTGAAGTGAAACTCCAAAATTGTAGACTTGCATATTAAATCACACTTAACTGGTGGGTCTTCAAACATACAGATCACTTCACTACACCATGACTAGAAGCAACACCAAACCAGAGCAAGAGGAGCACAGATTGTACAAGAGCCCACCACAATTCATGAAGCCAGGAGTACACCTCCACCTATTGAACAAGCCTCCCTGGCTTCTTGAAACTTCCCATCACTTTGTGAACTCAGCAACTCAGGGAAAAAGAATCCCTAACAGGGAGATGGGGAGATAAAGAAAGGGATAGGAAACAAAGGCAGAGCACAATTCAGAGCCTAGGATCAAATCTGAACCCTTATCCTTGCTCCCCCAGAGGTAAACATGCCATTGAAAAGAATAACCCCAGAAGCTTCAGTAAGCCTGCACTGCAAACAGAGCCTCTGTGATCTCTGGTCATTCAGCAACACGGGGATCTCCACAAGGTGAACAGAAAGAGAAAATAAACACAAAAAGAAAAATCCATGGAAGCCAGGAAGAAAGATGAGTAGAAAGATGAGACAAAAGAAAATGAAACATTTCCCCATAGAAAGGCAAGACATTAAAACAGGCAAAGAATGCGAAAGACTTTTTGGGAGGGGAAAAGAAAACTAAAGGAAAAGGCCAAAAAACCATAGGAGAGATAAAACTGGAGTGGCAAATTAAAATCTCAGTAGTAAAGAATTATCTTTTCCTGATAGCTTCTTTATGTGGTTTCTTCAGTACTCTTTTCTGAAGAGAGGGATACACACATTCGATTATCTCAGAAAGGCACAGGAAAATGCAAATGAAGAGATCTATGAGTGAGGATCATAATCAGTTTGTCCTTCTTCCAAAAGACAGAGGTATTAATGCATTGTGAAACCACCTTTTTGTTTAGGAAAACTTACAGACAGCTTCTGAAGTCTGCATCCCAGGCCTGAAACTGTGCACTTAATCATGCCCATCAGTCTTGACAAACCACCGTCTATGAAGCTTCTCTGAACCCATGTCCCCTTTATACCTTGTATTTATTACAAGACAGTAAGTCCCTTCCTCAACCTGAAGTTTTGCTTCTGCTCCATAGCAAGTCAACATCATCACCAGCTATGGATTAGAGTACAAAACCAGGTGAAATTCATTTACTAAGGTGAGAAAATACAGAGAAACCTATCTTCTGCTAGCACCTAAGCCCTAACTTTCACGTTACTTTTACTCTTTGGAAAGCTGATCCCTGCTTATTTCACAACCATTTGTATCTTCTCATCAACATTTATATCTTTAGAATTCTGTTGCTTCTATAAAGAAACTCACTAGGGAGCCATATAACGCCTTTGCTCACCAGTTACTGTTTTAGCATTTTACTAATGAAGTTGGATATAATATAACAGATATATTTGAGCTAGAACAGATTTGTCATGTGTTGTATTAAATTAGAGAACACAACAAACAAGACATACTACACCTGTACCTCCCAGAAGTGTGAGTTTACTACATAATCTTCCCCTTAATAGCAGAGGCACAAATAAAGTAGGAAAAGAAAAAAATCAGTCATAATACACAGTAATGGCTGGTAACAAAACAGCAGCAAACTACAGTCTCCATCTCCAGCTTCACTAGGCTCAAAGAGTGGACACACTCTGGGATGATACCAGCATTCTTCTCTGAAAAGACCAAGAGTCTGAAGAGCACAGTGTTAATTTAAAAGAGACTAAATATTCCTCCTGCTGTTTTCTCAAGTTACTGTTTGAACAAGGGTTAACTTTAATTTCTTAGTTACTAGCATTCCTGAGGAAGAAGCAGTGCTCTCTATGCCATTTATTCTTTTCCTGTATAAATTAATGAAAATCAGTCACTGTCATTTTACCAGTATAGACAATGCTCAGGCTTTGATCTCTAAACTGATCATATCTTCACCTCAGGCTCTGCATATTCTCTGCCAATGATTTTCTCTATACAGCTCATACTTTTGAGACACTGTGCCCAAAACTTCACATTGTGGGTGAAAGAATTTGAAACTTTATTTGAAAGAATAAAAACTGTCTGGGGCTGAATAATAAGAATATTTTCTAAGAGGGCACTACCTGCATCAATTCTTAGTCAGGTCTGACGGGGTTTTGCAATACAGTATACAATAGTTCAAGCTTACAGTAAAGGAAAGAAAAAAAGTCAAGTTTGCCCACTAGCTGCCTACTGAAAACAGATTCAACACAACTCATCAGCACACTTCCAACCAAATCCACTGTGAATGAATAAATATAAAATGAATAAATATATTGTGAAAGCATTACTTAACAATCCTACAGTATTAATGGCAGCTTCTTATGTGTTTGGTAAATATTTATGCTTCAGAAGCTGCGAAACAAAGAACTAAGGGTGGGAAAGAGCTTAGCAGCTTTCAGGAAGAAACAAAGCCACAGTGGGTTTGAAGAGATAATGAGTGTACTTTAACATTTATTCTTTAAAATTCTATCACAAAAATACTTATGTGAAGATAACAGATAATAAAACGTTTGCAGAGAGACTACACTTACTCCAATTACCAATGAAAAACACAACTGCTTTAAAAAACGAGAAGGGCATGAGAGGATCATAATGGTTCCTGGGAAAAAAAAGACTGCCCAGAAAAGCAGAGAAAAGGCAAGTGGGTGCATTCGTTAGTAGATGGGTAACAAAGTGGTGGACTGTAATGTGATATGTAAGAAAAAGAGTTGGAGTTATAAACCAACTCTAAGAACCAGATAGTTCTGAACACACTGCAAGGACACTGTATTTCAAAACATCCATTCACCTTAACTTCAGAGCAGAATCCTCTGCTTGAGCACTGAAAGCCTCTAATCAATGATGTATACAGGTAATGAATGGCCAAATACCAGTTAGAAGCATTACACCACTCAAAATTAAAAACACAAGGGGTAAAGCAAGCAATCAAGGCAGTCTAACAAGAGAACAAGGCATTCCTAAAACAAACATTCCAAATCATGACAGGACTCCCGGTACTCCCAAAACTGACATGTTTCCTCCAGGATTTCAGTGCAGGTGACTCAGTGGAGATGGGAGAGCAGTTTCAAAATCTAAGGGCATCTATGAAGTGGACACAATGCATTCCTTCTTCACATTAACAATTCTATGTTTAAGGAGAAAATTCCTTTCTAGAGTGTAATATAGGAAGACTATAAGAAGACTTTACCACAACAGAAATTAAATGAGAGAAAAAAAATAGCAATTACAATTCTATTTTTCTGATGTAGCTACTCAAGATACCTGGTTTTATAAAGAAATCAGTTCCAATGATTATATTAGAGAAACTCAAACATTTCTCTCCCTCTTCCATCATTTTTTTAGCAAACCAATGGGGTGGTTCACAAACAAGTGAATAACTCATCTTTTTGGCAATCCTCTGCAGTGAATACTCTGTGTATTTGCAACAAGCTGTCCCAAGCCTTATTGTTAAATTTCCAGTAAGCATGACAGTAATATTAAAAATACCCAAGAAGAAAATAAAAACTTGCAAAAAGTAAGAAAGCCGTAACTGGTGTGTGTGCAGGTTGTTTGTTTGTTTAAGAGCCAGAGAACAGCACTTCCATCAGTCTCAGGGGGATTCTCTTTGAACCAACTAATGAAGAACTAGACACTTAGAAGGCCAAATTGAAAACAATTGAAAAAGCTAGAAATTCTTTCTATTACATAACTTGTCTGGCTAATTCCACACCAAAACACAGGCTGAGCTCCAAACTGAAGGAAAAGACTAACAGAATATAGTACCTCTTGTTTTCTCTTAGCACTTAACAGAAGAACCTAGTGTCTAACCTCATTTTTTGTTTGCACAGGTAACAGGACACAACAAAATGGCAAACTGTGGGAATAAAAACACACAGCTCAATTTTGAATTACCACATTTGAAATTACTCACTACAAGCTACCACCTCAGGACCCAGCAAGTTCTGAATACAAACTGTGTTTTCTGACTTAAAAACACTGTCAAGAAGAGGTATTAAAAATAATAAAATTGGTACAGGAGTTCTGAAATCCAAGGAGATTTGAGACAATGACAGATCTCAATCAGACCAGACTTACTGGCAACACACTGTGTACAGTAAAGTACCTGCAAGTGTTCCATAATGGTAGTATCGTATGATTTCATAGTGTGAATAAATAATTATTTAGGCCACAAATCCACATTCACATTCTTCTCAAAATAACTCTGACCAGAGCCTGGGAATTTCCAGCAAGGGCCTTAAAGGAGGCAACAGTATCCTTTCAAAATGTCCCTCCTGTTTTAAGTAAGACTCTCATACAAAGGAATGAGGTGTCTCTACAAATAAAGCCTGAAATATATGAACCAAGGCCAAGCAATAAAAGCCTTGCCTATGCAAGTCTGCAGAACCCAGAACAGCATCTCACTATGGCGTAAATAATTACAATTATCACAAAAATGTTAGCTATTGTTGTGATATGTTAGCTCTGTTTTACACATCAGAAAAGAGCCTGAAGATTGCAAATACACACAATCTACTGAAGTAGCTTTTCCTTTTAATGCAACAAGTGGATGACAGCAGAGAGAGCAACTGCTGCTTGATTTAATTCGGTCAGGAGAGCTCAAGGAACTAGGTCAAGACCCAGAAGAACATGCACTCATACACTGAACCAGTGGAGAAAAGTTGGCTAAAAGCATCTCAAAATTGAAAAAAATAATCACCTCTGCAAACATCAGTCTGACTTGCAGAGCCATACAAACCAATCCCATACACCTCTGCCGAACTAGAGATGTCTTTATTTCCACACCAGTATGTAAACAAAATACTACATATATATATATATATATGTATATGTGTATATACGCTTTGCCCTATGCACAATGCTTATTTCTACATTTCAGGATTCACAGCTTTTAAAAATGCCAACACAGTTCCCCTTCTTTACAGTAGCAGAATTTAAAACTTCATCTGCTCTGGAAAGCCTATGGTTAATGCAAAGTGTACTTTCTGGTACTAAACCAGTGAAAACTGAACACTTGTCCATAGCACAACATGGCCAGATTCCAACTCAATTCAATATAAATTGCATTCTCCGATCATGTAAGGCCAATATTCAGAAGAAAATAAAGTTTTGCAGTTCCAGGTAGGGAGATATCAATGAGGCAGGTGATGGTTACAAAGATCAGCAATAACAGGAAAAGTACTGACACTGGTCTGAAGAAACAGGTGATAAAAGGAAAAGTAGAAAGAGCTTGTGTAATTTCTGTTAACTATGTATCTGGCTCTGCTTAGTGCAAACATCACCTGAATTCCAGGTTCACAATGCAGTAGAATATCAAGTTTTGTTAAAAAGAAAAAAAAAAAAATCAAGCAAAGAGCTAATAAGTATATGTTAATCACAAATAGAAATTACTATCAGCAGAAAGGAAATAAAACAACTCTTGAAGCAGGCACACTGTTGTTGGCCGACTTCTTTGTGACAGTGTTAAGGCCCTCTTGCTACACTATTCCAAAAGAAAGAGCTAATTTAAAAGAAAAACGAAAAATGCCAAGAATCAGACAAGGAAAATGGACTGTTCTATACAATGACGGCTTACATGGCTTTACACGAGTAGCTTTATAGAAGTTACAAAAACCTCTATGAAATCTTAGTGTACTTCGATCACAGCATGTGGGGAACCTATACAGTTATTCCCAGCCAAGTCTGCAGTTTGTTTATAGAAAACGGTTTTCAGATTTCCAAGAGCAATCCCACAAAATCTACTCAGAAGAGCAGCACCACAATACCACGAGTGCATGCAGATGAAAACTCACCTGAAAGACAGCTCTGTCTTAAGAACGCCAGTGAACTTACAGTTTCAATCTTTGGTCAAACATTATCCCGACAATGAATCCTACATAGGAATTCTCTCTGCTGCTCTGACTTTCCCTCTGCAGACCTCCTCACCTACCATCCCCCTTGCCCCACAACTTCCACGAATCCAAAGAGCATCCCAACGAAACCGGGTGACCTCACCTTTCATTTTGACAGTGGGGGAATTGGGTCCAGCCGATTGCTTCCTCCATCCTCTCCAGTTCTGGCAAAGGCTCTCTGCCTCCGAGATGAAGGAACAAAGAGAGTCTTCTTCAAAGCGATCGGAGTCTTCAAATGAAAACCTCTCCCCGTCCTCCCACTCTGCGAACATGAGTTCCATCACATCCGACAGGCGACGTGGGGGAAAAGAAGAAAGACAGGAACAGCACTGCTCACTTTTAACAGGCGAATGGACTTGAGGGCTCTTGCAATACTTAAAATCTCGGGTTTGATTTGATCCCCATACTACAGTACCAGGAAAAAACAAAGTCAGCGCTGCCTGAGGTGGGAGAAGCAGGAAATAACTAAGGGGCAGCTCGTAAAAATTCCATGGGGGGAAAAAAAAAGTTCTTTAAAAAGTTAAAAAATGCTTATGTCCACAGAATGTACTTGAGGCGGAGGGGGCCGGTTAGTCCATGAGAGCTGCCTCCAGGCGGGACAGGCGCCTGCCGGGCACACGGAGGGTCCGAAGGCTCCCGGCACTGCAGGACGAGGGAAGGGGCCGGCTTCCTCCACCGGGGCTCCCGCGGGGGGACCGCCGGTGTCTGTGCGCAGGGCCGGGTCTCCCTGAGGTTGTGCTTGTCTCACTCCCGGCGCAGGAACCGAGGGGAGAGCGGGCAGGGGCACCGGCGGGGGCTGGGGAGGAACAACTTCCCTCCCGCTCGCGGGGGCTTAAAAACGGCCCGGTGAGGCCGGAGGGCCAGCGGAGGGGCGGCGCGACCTCCCGGCTGCTCGTCACGGGCACCGGCACTAGCAGCGGCGCGGGTGGGCAGGCAGGCGGCGGCTCCGGCCTCACGGGGGCGCGGGCGGCGGCCGGCGGGGAGCGCCCGGCGCTGGTCAGGCGGGCAGAGCGGGGGCAGCCCGTCGCCGCTTCGGTCGCAGTGGCCCCGCGGTGTCTCTATGAGCCCATGACCGGCGGGCCCCGCTGGACGCCCCCGAGCCCGGCGCGGCCCCGGCGGTTCGCGGCCCCGGCGGGTCCCGTCCCTGCCCGGCGCGGGCACCAAGATGGCTCCGCGCTTCCCAGCTTCACCTGCGACACCCCCCGCCAGCTGAGCGCCGCTTCCGCCGCCGCGCTTCCGGCTTCCGCCGCGCGGGGCATGCCGGGCGGGGCTGCCGGTCCCAGCCCGGCACCGGGAATGCGGGAGAAGGAGCCCCGGTGTCCCCAGGGATGGGCCGCCGAGCTCGGCTGGCGCCTGCCTGCCGCTGCACACCCAGCGGCTCGCTTGGAGCGCCTGTAATAAAACAAAAGTCTGTGTATTGTGCCCGCCCGCACCGCCAAAGGCAGCGGGAGAGCGCTAGCTGTGCTAAAATCCGGGGGTTACCCCGGAACGCACCGAAGATGAGTTGCATGAGGTAGAAATCACTCAGCTGTCATCATCTGATTGGAAATGAAAAAATATATGAGTTCTCAGTAACATTTTCTATTAGAAGAAAAACAAACAGCAGGAAAGGAGACCGAGGGGGGAAAAGGAAGTGAAGTGAGGGGACCGCGGCTCGATAAGTCCTGTTCAAGTGCAGGGACTGCTTTCCTCCGGCCGAGAAATCCCCTCGCTCTCTCAACAGGGGCCGAAGGGAAGGAGGGGTCTGAGGAGCTGCTCGCGTCTGAACAACCCCAAAATTCAAAGAGAGGAAATAACTCACGTGCCAGGTCCATGAGGAATTGCATAGGTTAGGTAAGGTCTTCCTATCCTGCCCACTCTAAAAGCAGCAGATGTGAGGTTCTTTTTTTTTTTTTTTTTTTTTTTTTTTTTTTTTTTTTTTTCTGTAATTCTCTTTCTTGGCGATCTAGTTCATTGCTTCATTGTGAGAGTTGAGTAGTAAAATACCAAAGAGTAAGTTCTCTCTTTAAGCTGAGTACGTCAGCCAAACAGCTGGACCTACACCTCCCTCCCCGTGTTTGTACAGAGAGGAAAAGTAGATGACGGGGAGGGGAAAAAAGCTAGGGAAAAAAGAATGACATACTAAGAAATGGTAAATGTAGAGCTGAGAGAATCTGAAATGCATCTGGGAACACTCACTATCTCCCTCGTCATACTATAGTCCTTGATCCAAAAAAATTCTATTAATTGGTGAGTCCTCATAGAGGGTCCTAAGTGATGCACCTTGGATCTTAAAGGAAACTTCCTACATGGTTTGTCCTTACAAAGGTAATGCTTCCCCGTTTAAGATTTTGAACACGAAGGTGCATTACTGCAGCATTCATCAGCTATAAAAGCTATGGTTACTTGTTGAAATGTCAGATCCTTCAGTGCTACCAAGCCAGACATCCCACAGGTGCACGGGCAGGGAGGCAAGACACCGGGTGAGCCAGCTACAAGGCAATGTGCTGCAGCACAGCATGCCAAGTTCTGGCTCATGTGCTGCCTAATCCTACCCAAAAGTTGTCCTGTGCTGATGCCTGACCCGATCAAATCTGTACTGCCAAATAACCTGTTAGTGCACCACACCAGCAGTAATTCGGGAGAGAGACACACCTGCCTGATAATGGGAGCTCTGGTGGGTTACATCAATAGCACTCTGAGTCAAGGGCATTGCAGAGAATCCCTGCCACGTGAGAAAGCAAAGATCTGCAAAGGCATTGCAATACTTTGTGCAGTGTTGCATTAAAGAAGGATTTCACCTTAGGAAAGGTGTTTCCCTTGTGAGAAAAAGGTATTTAGAAGATTGTAGGAATTTCAAAGATGAAAATATACAGCTGAAATTTTGGAGAGCATTTTGATGGGGAAAAGGAGATTATTAAAAAAAAATAAAAAATAAATGTGTTGTGTCTGAGGAGTGAAAAGGTACCAGGTGAAATTCAGCACCCTGACTCAGATTGTCGCACTTGAAATGACAGAAGTGGGCAGGGAAACATGGTGATGCCATAAGGCTGCTGCTGCTCACCAATATCTTTTGACAACATTATGTGCAACACAGCACTGTTAGATTTTACCTAAATCCAGTAGAGAATACACATTACATCAAAAAGGGTAGAGGAGAGGAGGAATATTAGACAGTCCTAATTATAAGGGGGCTTCAGTACATTATGTTTGATTCCATTAAATTGTAACAATCCTCACTCCCTTTCCTCCTTCTTCCAGGTTTGGGATACCACAAGTTATGGAGATTTCCAAAGAAATCTTGCTTTCCCTTTCTTAAACATCACAGGCTGAAAGCATGGAAGAGGTGATGAAAAGAATGAGGCAAGCAAAGCAGAGTGCACATTTGCACTTTTATCTTAAAGTGCATTTCAAGACACTGTAAAAATGTGTCTTCTGGCTTGTGCAGACCAGGCCTGGGTGTGTTGTTGCCTTGGCCAACATGAGGGAGTGCCAGGTGTGAGTGCTTCACTTCTCCTTGTCCTCATGGCTTGGAAAGGCACACAGGTTCATAAACACTCATCCATTTTTTTTCCAGCCGGCTTATTGCATGAGACGGGCATGTATTTTCCCTTGTGGATCTTCCAACTGACAAAAACTAGGGACTGTAAAAAATAATATCTGACAATTTCAGCAGTGTTCTGCTAGGAAGAAAGAAATTCAGTAAGAAATCCTGCAGAAACTACAAGGTTGCCAATAAGATGTTTTCTTGCTTACAGGGATGTACTTTTCTTTTCCTTTCTCTCTTATTTCAGAAAAAGGAAATTGCTGTTCAGAATTCCTCTGCCTCCGTTGTAGACAATTTTAAGAATGCAGCATTCCATATGAGAGAGACACATATGAGTGCACACACATACCCTAAAGCAGAATTGCAACATTTACATTCGTTTCCTGTCTTAAGATCTCACTGGGGACTAAAAATCAGTGAGAGTCTGCACTGCACCCCAGAAGTGTCTGCTTTTCACTGGTGAGTCATGTGCTACTCTACAAGTCATATCCAGCATGGTTTTTATTTCTGATTGCGTGGAAAGTAAAACACATCCTTGCTATGGCTTGAATCTAATACAGACTCAATAACAAAATACAGCACTCTGGGGATTTTCACTGCTAGTGCAGTGGGACCCAGCTGTTCAGTTCCATTCTGACTCAACAAAGATTTCATTGTCTCTTTGCATGCGATAATGCACTCAGAAATGACAAGCAAAGGCAAATTCTTTAAAGTACACATATGGCTTTGTGTCTAAGTAATATATTGGATGTGCAGAATAATAGTTTCTTGTGCTCTGGAACTATGGCATTATGGCAGACTGCCAAATGTTCCCATTCCTCCTAGATGATCACTGTTTCATGCTATACTGATCACTTAATTAATAACTAGTAATAATTAATAACAGATATTAAATATCTACACAGACATAACAACCAGCCACCATTATTTATTTCAGAACACTAGGCCTGTACAAGAGATGGAGCAAAGAACTGCTTTAGCACAAAAGGGACAGCATACAGCTCATTGCTCCTTGCTCCTCTTCTTACTAGGCGAATGGCTGTGCAAGATGCATAGAGCTTTTCCAGACAATGCATACTAGGAAGCTGAAAGCAGAGCTGTCCTGAGGAATCACAAGCTAAATTTCCCCCATTTGGATCAAGCATTTTCCGGTGTTTGACTAATCCTTTCCACAGAAGAGTTTGAAATTATGTTGTCCAAGGTTCTGTCTCTGGGATCTTAAAGAATATGAACATGTGCCTGATTAAAGCCGTATTCAAAACTGAATTCACCATTTGTGAGATAAGTGACTGGTACGTACATACTTACATGGAAAATAGAGTCAGTAGGGGAACGTTTTGCAACAGCTGTTAAAATTACGGTTATACAGCAGGAGACAACAGTTATGGCTAAGACCTCATGTATGAACATAACTGCTACTCTTCAGAAAGATAAGATGGCATTTACAGATAATATTGCCTGCAAGGATTACTGAGCATATGTTGTCTGGCATTTTGTATTTCACAGGATACAAGTATATTTTCCTCTTCCTTTCACACTAACCTGCGGGAGCATTTGTTTTTTGGTTTTTTTTTCACACTTTCTTCTGCCATTACCAAAGCTGACAGTCTGGCAGGGTCTAATGTGCACTATACATTCACAGATAAGAGCACCAAGCTAAAGGGAACTGAAATGTTCTCCATTTTGCAGAGGGGAAAGAAAACAATTGTTACACTGCAAGTTCTCTTTTTTTGCAGTCAATATCACATTTGGACATTTCCTCAGCTATGTGAAAAGATTGTGAAGGCAGTGTAATATCTTTCTCCTTTGTCTAGAGAGCAGGTCAGATACATCATTTATGTAAACTCAGCAATTGATAACTCAGTTCGTCTAGAGAGTGTATTGCCCTAACTAGCAATGTTATACACTTGTTCCTTGTCCTTCCTAAGTACTACCAAGAAGCCTCTTTTGATGCAGGCAAAACATAGGTTCCTTGGCTCATTTTCAGTTCACCAAACAATAATCAAGGAAAATTGCTAAATGTGACATTCCTTCTCTAGCAATCTACAGTTTTAGAAATCAAAAATGGTAATTAAAAATAACAAGTGCTGCTGACCCTTAACACACCTTTTCTGCAGAAGACAGGCTTCTGTATTTGTTTTTGGAGGTACAGTTAGCTGGTAAGTAAAGGATAACTGTTAGGGAATATAGGAAGCCCACTTGTTCATGTCAAGGCCAACATACACTGCTCTGCAACATAGACAAGCAGATCCTAGCTAACTGAAGTAATGCTCTGCTGTATTTACATGCTTCTCACATCTTCAGGAGCCAAAGCCTTCCCCATGCTATTGAACCTGCTCCTTCAGATGAAACTGGCCATAGCAAAATTTGCACTATAGCTGCTTCTTAGCAGTAAAGTCTTTCAAAATATAAATAACAGGTACATTAGTACTTAAATATAGGGATAAAAGATTACTAAGAAAAGGTGATTCTAAAATGCAAGAACAACAGTGTACCATATTATGGACAGTAAAATGGTATGTATTCTCCACAGCCTTTCCCTAGAAAAATAATCTAACCATGGAGTTAGGGATATGAAGGGCTTTATTTTAAAAATTGAATTCATGCTACCTCTCATCAGATCCGAATGGGAAGTTCAATCGTCAATTAAGCTGTCAATCCAACATAAGGTTCTCTCTTACAAATAGTATGGTTGCTACAACCATGCAGCAATGTTCCATTTAAGAAAACACACCTTGACAAGTTTTGTGCTCGTGAGTGTGGGTAAGGGTCAGTGCTGTTCCAGTTACATGTTTAACTGGCCTCTTGTGTAAGAAAGAGGAGACGCTAACAAAGATATTATGCATTTCATGATGACTGAAAATTACCTGGACTGCTAGATACAGAGATAACACTTCAGTCACTTTTCTTTTTCTGTAATAAGTGAGGGGAAAAAAAAAAATTCCCTAGACCTACTGACTTGAGCAAGTAGGATTTATTGCAGAGTGCTCTGTAAAACAAACCAGTCAAGACTTAAAGTTATCTGAGTGCTTATTGGTAACAAGTGTTCACCTATTTCACCTGCAGATCCCATATCTCTGGTGTATTCAGGAGACAAGCTCCTTTACAAGACTTAGGGATTTCCAGATTAAATCAGTTGCTTCTATTTTCATCTCTCTTCTCTAGGCAGGTGACCAACCCTTAGCAGGTACTGACAGCTGGTTGTTTTGTGCACTGCCTCAAAGGCTACCAGCTTTTTTAGTCAGATCTTCATTTTCAGCCATATTCCTGCAAAATGCTGTGACAAGATCCTATAAAACTCACTATCCAAAACTTTAATGCATTTCCCAAGATATTTCACATGTCTTCTTGGGGGAAGGTAACTAGATTTGTGTAATTCTATCATCACATTTAGTGGTAAATCTAGCAAACTATATTTATTTAGGATGGTTAAATGTAATAGTAGTAGGAGTTTAGTGAGTAGTGGCACGTTCTTTGCTTATTTATTCAGGAATCTTGTGTGTGGACACTCCTGACTCTTCTAAACAGTGGCATCTGATTCAAATAGAATCAAATAGATGCATCACCCCTAAATGTCAACCATGGAGTTGCATCAGTTTAACCAAATTGTTAAACCCATGTACCTGCGAAGACAAGCCTTGCAGGAAAATAAAGATTTCTCAAGTGTAAATCAACGTAGCTGTGGCTTAAACATGTGGAGAGTTAAAAGGGTTTCTGTTGAGACTTCAGCATAATTGTGCTGAATAACAGAATCTGCTTCTTAGTTTTGCAAGAGGTAGCAAAATGGTAAACCTGAAGCAAAGGAGCTTTCCTCTGGTATGTTTGGTAACTGGTTCTAGAATCCCACAATCAGAGGTTATAATCCTGCTTTACCTCCAGCAAGTCTGTACGTGTGAGTGGGGAGGGGGGAAAAGAGTAAGGAACGAACCTTTAGAAGCACATTATCTTCTTTTCATACAGCTTTGGTTTAAGCAGAGCAGATTAGTTAAACTGCAAAGCCAAGGTTTGAAGTGGTTTTGTCCTGTTTCCAAGAAGAGAGTAATAGAAAAGAATAAATTTTTGCAGTGGTTTCAGCTGAATTGTCCACTTACATTGCCACACTCCCAGTCTCTGCAGTGAGGAGGGCGTGCTGTCCAGGCTGGCACATGGGCAAACAGGACAGCAACGCTGCTGCACGACCTCTCTCTCCTCTTGGAAACCCTTGGCAGCTACCTGCTGCTGGCTCCTGAGCCCCAGCGCTGCCAGGGGCTGGCAATCAAAACACTCTCAGCAAACACTTCCCAACAGGAATAACTTGCTGAAATTTTAATTCCTGCCAAAACATGAGCCCAGCCCTGAGTTCCACCTGTTCCCAGCTCACCCCTTAGAGCTGCAGCTGCCCTGATGCATGCATGAAGGCCACTGCAGATATAAAGGGATAGGAGAAACAAGGCCTTTTGCTTAGCTGACAGAGCAACACAGCTTCTTATTAGTAAAGCTGAGCCAAGGAAGTTGGTTCTTCCTTTCAGGTGACAGACTAGTTTTGAAAATCTGCAAAGAGAACAGTGCCTTTTATTTCTGGCAGAATGTGTGGGATTTGAAAAGCAGGGAGGAGAAGATCAAGTGGTGCACTGGGGTCTCACCAATTTGTCTGTCCTATGCCTGTCCTCCATCAGCACATCTTAAATCCAAAGGTTTTTCTGAACATAAATTACTCCAGGTGGACCCTCCACGTACTTAAAGATCCATTTTGCTGGCTCTACTTCCTCTTTTCACTTTTGCACATGAACAGAATTCCATAGAAACCTCCTACCAATGCTTGGAACCCCTTCTAGACAGGCCAGTTTAAGAGTAGCATGGGACCCAGCCCAGCAAACCGAGGCAATTTGAGCAGTATCCCGTCTTCCTCCACTAGAAAGAGGAAATTGTGCCCAAGTAAGAATTTTTTTAATGTCAGTGCTGATACCTGAATGCCCTTCTTCCTCTCTCCCAATGAATATGGTAGCTATCCTAGTTAGAAAATCACATGAAGAAAGCTCAGGTTTTTTTCCTCATTCATATTTCAGTTTCAAAATCCAAAGCTATCTTACAGCAGGCAATCTGAAACAAATAAGCTCATGCCATACACTCCTCCCAAGCCTTTTCACCACAAAAAGGCAGCAATCAAGTGCTTTAATACAAAACAATATTTGACAGACTTGTAGCATTAACCACAGCTTCAACTGTTTCTTTTCCAGATAGTGACTACAGAAGAGCACTGCAGAACTGATGGGATGAAACGGTGCCTGCTGACCCATGGAAGGCCAGATAAAATGCCCGACCTCTGCTTCCTAGTTTTGCACAAGCAAGAAGGGAAATGCAGGTAGGTGCAGAAAACCCCAAAGGCTGACATGAAGCGAGGAAACTGTTAACCACAAGCAGTCCTTTCTTCAGTGAGTGCATGTTGGTTCCCAACAACAGGCTGGAGTCAGTACATGCAAAAACTTACACACTATAATTCTTGGAGTCTGCAGGCATCAGCTACACCATCAGTCTAATCCTAAAGACTTGGAAAAGTCAGTGCAGATCTTGCAAGGAGCTGGACTATGTTTTAAGACAGACTTTTCTTACAGAAGTTCAGGTTTCAGCAGTGGGGCAGCATGGGTGGAGTATAACAGTGTTCTTGAACCAATGGCTCATTCAAACTGCATTTCTCTTATCCCACTTCCACTTTTCCAGAGGCTTTGACTCGTAAGAGTGATGACACATGAATCGGAGACTAAAAGGAGACTAAGTCATGCCGAACAAAATTTGTATAGAAAGATCACCTTTAACAACAAATTAGAAAGCTGATGTATTAAAGCCTCTTAACTTTTAAATGCAATGAGCTGACCTGCTCTTTACTTGTTCCAAATGGCAAAAAGTGTGGCATTTGAAGAACTGTTGCCTTTCATTGTAACGGTAGCTAACATGATGCCAACTTTGCAACATGCTTTAGCATGTTGAAGCATCTCTAAAAATAACATTAATAGAGAAATTTAATTAACTTAACTCAGTGCTGAAAAAAATCCTAAAATCTGCCCTTGGAACAGATTCCGTTATTAAAAATAAGACAGAGCCCCACACAGTCACAGTATAATCCGTTTATTAACATACCTTGTGAGCCATTGGTGTTGATCCAGGGGACACGACAGCTTTGGCACTTGACTGATTTCAGGGGTACTCAGCCCTTAGTAGAAAGAGATTTTAATAGGACTTGGGTAGGCTACTACACAAACAAGTTTTTGATGTGGAAAATTAAGTATTTTTCCAAACAAGTAAAAATGCAGCCCAGGAGATGTGCATTGGTCCAGCTCACAGTGCCTTGTTCTGCAAGGAGCAGTCCCAACTTGGTTACCACCAGATTCTGTTCCCTCTAGCTGCAAGAAACTCCCAGTGAGTCTATCAAGATAGTGTTAAATACCACAGTGTAGTTCATCTCTCAAAAGCTTTCATCTGATTGCTGAATATACACATAAAAATCTGTCTTCAAGTGGTCGATGGATCACTGCAGCTCTTTTGGGGTGAAGACACTTCAGCATATAGGCTTCAGGAAAAAAGGAAGACAGACAAAAGGCAGACCTACCTCTGTTACCCCGACATAGCAAATACCCACTTTCCTGGTTCCTTACCTCCACTAATACCTTTGAGAAACAGATCTGTTATTTTCTGCTATAAGTTTACAGGGATTATAAGGATGATTGACATCCTGTCCAGGTTAATTAACAGCTGCCTGATTAATTATAGCCTAGAACATAATTCATAGAAATCATCAGAACAGGGTTCAGCCACAAGAAAGTGATAAATCTTTAATTCAGCTTCAGCTGGCCAAAGTGTGGAGAGGTTCAATATAGTACCACTGCAGGTCAGGAAGACCCCAGTACAGGGGCAGCTTTTGGAGCACTGGGGCATTCTCTCAAAGAGGGATACCTGCAGCACTAAGAGCTGCTCCTTAGATGCTTACCATAGCCATGTCTCTACTGCTGTGAATGCTCCTAGCCAGTCGTAGGGATGTTCCCTTTCTCACACAACCATGACGTGCCACTCTGCTATGGAAAGTTCTCTCAGAGCATCTACCTGGCACAGTGCAGCCACCGAGCTGAGCTCTCAGCTCCTGGAAGCAGTGTACATGCATTAGCCTTATCCAATGAACTAATGCTGTGAAGGTGGATTGTCTCAGCCCTTCACATGTGTCAGCACAGGCAGAGCTCTACACGGCTCTCCAGGTGCTTCCTGCCCAGAGCTCCCCAGACAGACCTACAGCAATTGCTGTGAGCTCAGTGGGACTGGTGCACCTACCTGAGACACAGGGGGAACTAACCTCAGTGGGTTTTCATCCCCCTGTAGCAAGGCTGCCACCAGGACCACACTAGCAAGTTTAAAACTAGCTCCAGTGTACAGCACTGAAATCACTTACAGAATTCCCTGCTATAGAAAATTGTAGTCAAATAATCAGCAGGGGATACAGCCTCCCCTGGCATATTGTATTCAGTTGTTTACGAAAGTTTAAAGATCCATCAGAAGGAGAAGACACAGAGATAGTCAGCATGTTATCAGACACCTAGACAGTCTGGGTTGAAGAGAGACAGAGAAGCCACAGTCTTAGAAAAGGAACTATCTCTAGAATAATGCATAACAGAGAATATAAAGCCAGGCCCCTTATTTCCTCTCGTGGCTGAGAACGCAAGGACAGATGGTACTCAATGAAAACAAAAGGCAATTAATTCAGGAACCATAAAAAGAAATCATGTGCTATGGAGAATAAAATTATAATGGTTTTCATTGCCAGAAAATACTGAGATTGAGAGCTTAGTTGGACTAAAACCAAGGAATTTAAACATTTATATGGAAGATGAAGGCTGGTTACATTAAAGTTAGAGATATAAACTCTTATACTTTAGGGAAAAAAAAAAAGAAAAAAGGACAGTGCACAGTGTTTGTACAACACCTAGAGGACCAAGTATTTGTACTTCCATTTTTAATGGTGATAATAGTAATGCAAGTAATTAATTTAAATGGGCAAGAACAAAATTCCCCAAAAGGAATGTTGTTAAAGCTTGCTCAGTACAACTCACACATACTATCTTTTGAAACATCTGCTGCTGTCCAACATTATAAAATACAGTTCTAGGGTGATTGAGTGTTGCTCATCCAACCAGGCAGTTCCAGTAAGCCTCAGTGGCAAAGCATATGAGTTTGGTTTGGGCCACAGTCCCAGGTTAAACAGTGAAGAGCAACAGGCCAGGTTAATGTAGGAAAGTATTGACAGGCTTGCCTACAGTGCCAGTAAGGTATAAAACCAGGCAAAGGAGATTGGATACTTCCTTCCCTCCTCCCGGCTCATGCAGGACTTGCAGGGTGGTAATTACAAGAATTCTCACAGCCTTCATAGTGATAAGATCTAAGAGAAAGAAATATTTTTAAATAGAACATGGGAATTTCAGAAGACAATGCCAGGCCTGCATCTCACTTGTGTTACATGGTAATTGATGCTAACTCCTGAATGGTCACCTGCTAAGTAGGTTTAGGGAAATAACCTCACAGTGTCATCCTTTGGGTGTTCCTATGCCTGTTGGGGTTATGGGTATAAACTGAAAGATCAAACCAGGTTAAACTAGAGATATGATAGCACCCAAGGCACAGCATTTGAGCTGCTGTAGCATGCTGGCTCAGGGGAGGCTGAAGGTGAAAGCCAAATCCCTCCATGTTTCCCAGACAGGTACTGCTCCTGCCAGTGTAGGACTTGGCATTTAATCCCCCACAAGATGAGAGGTCTGTGACATAATTGCCCTCGGTCTTCTTGGCATTTTAATTCCTGGGAGATAAGGAGCAGTCTGCAGCTTGCATTTTAGAGACTCTGCCAGCAGCCATAGGACAACACAGCCAGTGTGGAGCCAAGCACAGTGCTGCCAAGGGATCAGTCTGGCATTTTAAACAGGGTTATCAGCACAAACCTGCGCTGAAGACATTCAGCACCTCAAGAAGAGGCACAAATGGATCAGGTTTGTCTCAAAGGCCAGTTTGCAGGAGTCCTGACATTGCATGTTTTAAAGATGCTGACAATTCTTTGTTAAAATAAAGTTTGCAAGCAGAATTTTAAAACAGTCCATTGCAACACTGGTAGCCCAGCTGTCCTATAACACCTGGAAAGGGTAAGTGAAACTGTTTAGTTTAGCCTTCACACACAAAAATCAGCCACCTAGTCAGGTCAGCACCTTTACATTAAGCTATTTTATAGAAGACAAATTAAAGGTTTGGGCAATCATTACTTCTTGAACCCAAGGCAATTTCTAGAACTCTGTCACACACATCACCACATGCAATATGACATTGCTAATCCACACACTGTGCTCTGCCTTTTGTTCTTGCATTGGTAATACGCAGATACTGAACATCTCAATGCCCTGAGTGCAGACCTTCCAGACTCTGCCTACCCAAAACATGCACATCTAGCACAAGTTCTATGTGTCCCATCCTGTATTAATCCTCCACATTCGAGCCCTTGGTTATACATCAAAGCTTTTTGCTCCTGCACAGACCTTTCTTCTCTCTGCCTTATCTGCACACAGTGAGAAGAAGCTGCACTGCACAACCGTTAAGGCACTTAGCCCTTCTGTCTACTTACATTTTTTTACCTACTCAAGAATAAAAAATTAACTTTAAAAAGTGCTTAAGGCATAAGAGGGAACACAATTCATTTGTTTGGAGGAGACAGAAGGAAGAAATTGTAGTATTCAATAAACCTTGCTTTGTCTCAGCATTATATCTGTCCAGGCTGAGAACTACAGCTTGATGACAGTGCTTGCATACCCTCAAGTTAAGCCAGTTTACTCTCACTGAGAGGAATGAAAAGAGGAACAGCACAAAGAAGACAAAAAAGGAGGCATAGCCCAGAGGTTTCAAGAATAGGACACACTTCAGGAAAACGGGAAGCTGCTTTGCAGGACACTTACTGTTTTTCACAAGGAGTGAGTAATTTGCTTGAGGTGTATCTATACCCCAGGAGTGATTCTATGTTTCATGGAAAACTCTGAACACAGAGATATTAAAGACTGGCAGCACAAACAAAGGGCAGCTAATAACTATGATGAATAAAGGGCCAATAGGAAGTCACCACAGTGCTGTTAAATCACGATTCAACACCTGAATGTTTGATATTAACATTACATTTGGATTTAAAGAAAAATAACATGTCTATTCAGCCACTTGAGGTCACATTTTTAAGTTCTTGTTAGTAATCTTGACGGCAAGAAAGCTACTGCCTCTCACACCAACAACTGATTCTAGAAGACATTATTTTAAGGAAACAAAAAAAGCCCAACCACACACACAAACTACTATAGCAAAAAAGCAGCAATGAAACCATAGCATCTGGCAGCTGGAAGTGTGTGACAGAGGATTACAGCAGGGGGGACAAGCATCTCTCAGTACAGGCAGACACTTGAAAGGGATCGTATGGAAGCAGACCTACTATTCAGAAGAGAAAAGGTTCCCCCTAGAGACATAACAGGGAAGCTAAAAAACCCAACTCTTGGCCTGTTCCTCAACTCAGGTCAAATCTTCTGATTCCTGGAATTGAAGAGAGCTGTTACGAAAAAATATCTGAAGATTTCCACGATGCCAGCACCTGGGGCCATATTCCAAGCATCTCACCTCTCCTTGCAGCATGTTTCAGCTGTCCAAACATACAACCAGGAATAGATTTGCAGCAGTAGGTCTCTCTCTACTTCTACCATTTCTGTGTGCCAGGGCAAAGGAATAAGTTTGATTGCATTACAGGATTCAGATATTTAGAGCAATGCATACTTATCGGTGTTACCACTGTGCACCTGCTTTCTCTGCTTACGGATTACAGACTAAAGCGAAACCAAAGACTTTAAAGAATCAGTCATAACTGTTTTCCTTTCAGTTCTACATTAAAGTCTTTTGCCAGTGTCCAATGACAAAATAAATCTCCATCAGTCACAGACCACAAGCCTCAGCCTTCTGCTGCTGCAGGGCAAAAGGACCATATGCTGAAATTCCTAGAGTTCAGTCATTTTCATTTTAGCTTGGTCACTTTCTTGATCCAGGGTACGAATTTGCTGACCTTTGTGTATACACCAGGTGAATCCTTCCGACCACAGCCATACCCCCAGGAAGTGATGCCCAAAATGATCCAGCGTCCATTTGATCTCTGACACATGAGTGGCCCTCCACTGTCACCCTGACAGCTGTCCACCCGTTTATCTTCAGAGAGGTTCCCAGCACAAATCATGCGGTTGGTGAACTTCCGCCCATAACGGGCCTCACAGTCTTCCCGTGGGAGAAGGGGCACCACCCCCTGCAGCAGGGTTCTTGAATAGGACTTTCCTGGAACAAAACAGACCAGCCAGACTCATTCAAGTACAGACAACAGTAGCAACCTGGTGCAACAGTGTTCCCTACAAAAACAAACACTTATACATTTCATGTCAAATCTGCAGCACAGAAATAGGCTGAGCTCAGCATCTCTGAACCACAAGAACTTCAGAAAACAGTGATGCCAAGCCAGACCACAAAAAAAGAGCTGTAAGATCAAAGATGTGGGGAAGATGGTTGTAGAAAAAGGTTAGATCAAAGGATGAGTCTTGCTCCTGGTTCTGCCAACAAGTTACTTGAACCTTGCTCAAATTTATTTCACCTCTCCAAACCTCCATTTCCTCCTCAGTAATGCAAGGACAGTGTTTTCTCAAGAGAATAAATGCAGTAGTACCTGTTAAGTGCTCAATGCTCAGAGAAGTTTTAGAAGATGTTTCAAAGGCATTCAAATATTATTCAAAGGGAGTTCACTTTATCTTTGGCCAGATTTGTGTCTATTTGATCAAATTTCTTTATTACCCCAGGGTTGCTCAGAACATAAGGCTAATGTGCTATATTAGAGGATGACCTTTCTGTGCCCAAGATTTATCTAAGTTCACAAGGTAGTAGGTAAGTGCTCCTCATTGAGAAAGCTGGGTTTGGTGCGTGGGAAGGATTCTTTCCACTAAGCTCCAGTACAGCTTAAGGTAGTTACATGGCTAAGTTGCTCCTTGATCCATCCCAAACATCCTGAAGTGACATGTGCAACTGGCACAACTGACTCCAAAGGCAAATATGTACTTGCAGTTAAACAGCTGGGGAAACAGCTGAGAAGGATGGGCAAGTCCAAAATCAACAGTAGAGCTCCTGGGGATTTTGGCAGGAAGTATTTCTAAATATATGGCTTTTCTCCAGTCATAGCAGCCTCAGAAAGGCCTCCCTCCTCCCTTTTACCTAGGAAACTTCACAGCGATGTGCTCAGACAGGACAGGTCCAGGCTGTCTTGAATCCAGGGAAGAAACCAGACTCAGAGCCCATCTGGGCTTGCAGAAATACACAGGGAGATCAAGCAAGGTAGTCTGAGAGAGATTTCCCTCTCAGAGGGCTCCTTCCACCTCTAAGCCCTCACTTCACTATAACAGTATCATGAAGAAGGCAGGAAGACATGGAAACATGGGGGCCTCCCATGGGCTTGGTATAGTGGCTCTGCACATGCTGCTCCCTTAGGGGTCTGCTGTGGGAAACATGTAGAAATGGGAAGAAAGAGAGGACCGTGGCCAGATGGCAACATTTGTCTCTCCCACAGTTTCAGAGGGATGCTGTGGAAACCAAAGCTTTCACCAATATTGAGCTGACTTAATAAGCCTCAAAATCAGAAGAAAACACAACAGCACAAAACCCACCTCATCTCCCCATTCCTTAGCACCATGCGCTGGCACAGACAATAGGAGCAGTGAAAACAGCCTTGAGTTGACATAAATTAATGGCCCATATAGGCTTCTGAAGCCAAACTTCCTCACCCCTCTTGCCCCTCAAAGCCCCACCACTCACCTGTGTCTCCCCAGCCGGAGATGATGCAGGCTTGCCTGTTGATGTCAGACCTCTCTCTCCTGTCGGGCAGGCAGACGGGCAGAACATGGTGATTGAAGGAGAGACAGTGCCCTTCTCTGCCCCGCATCCGGACCAGGGCTATGTCATTATCATTGCTGCCAGCCCAGTAGTTCTTGTGGAGGACAATCCGCTCCACGGGCAGCTCCCTCTCAAACTCATCCTTCACGCCCGTGTGGTAATCGCCCACCCGCAGGAGGTAGCGCCGCACATCAACACCAAACCTGGAGAAAAACAGACTCAAGATCTTGATATTCCTACCAAGAGGGAAGCAGACACACAAGTCTCAGTTGCTATGAGACTGAACTACCTCCTCACACCACAGTGCCAGCTGCAGGACTGTGGGACCTCTTTAGCAGATATGATCACACCAGCTGTTGCAGATTTGGTGTCCCAAATCAGTATCTACCATGCACAGGACTTTTTTCCTATAAAAATGATTACTATAGTTGCAACAGGCTTGTGAACTGACCTGTTCACAGTTCCTTAAAGCACTTAAGAATGGCAAAATGCTGGTTCCCTTTAAGCTGTACAGCCTCAGAGCTGAGGCCAGGTGTAAGCAGGGAAGAAAAAAGCAAGTCTATATTGAGTCATCCCCATAAGCACTCCAAGATCACACACATCATAACCTTGGTTATGGTTTAGAAACTGCTCATGTGGTTCCACTGGGCTGGGAGGATAAACTTGTATGAGGTTATCTTGTTCATCACTGATGATCCCTCGGGGCTCCCCACTCCCAAACATACCTTTTGAAGCAGTGGGCTGCAGTCACCACCCAGCAGCTGCTGATCAGTGTTGCTCCACACAGCAGACGAGTATCTCGACGAAAACCCTTCAGCCGCAGTGAGGCCTGCCATGGCCAACTGCCTCTGAAGAAGAAATAGAGGAATAAGAGGTGTCACACACATCGGAGCCATGTCCCTCGTTTCCTGTCCACTCTGTGCTGTCCGGGCTCAGCTGGCTTGCATTCTTCCCTAGATAGCACACTGTCCAAACCACGTTCAAAAATCACCAGTGAAAATGTGTTAATGTAGGCAGCATCTGCCAGGCTATTTCCAGAGCCCAGTGGAAAGCTGGAACCAGTCTGGCTCTCTCAGCAATTACAGGGTAGTACCTCAGAGACTTGTTTCCACCTATGATCCTTTTCTTGCGATGGTGAAGCAGGCGCATCCCACACACACCAGACTCTGGACCTGCATAGCAAAGTTAGAGCAGTTGGGTAGGGATCTTCACCTTATGCATCAGCATTGCTGTCACAGAGCCAAATACCATTCACCTTCTCTGAGGGCATTAATTCTCAAGGTAATCAACTGCGCTGTGTTGTGCATATGGAATTCATAGAAGATTTGATCCCATAGGTTTCCTTAATTTCACTGGAGCTGCTTAGCTGCAGTCTCTATAGTCTTATGCCAGGAATGGGACTTATATCTATACTTCCTCAGTACTCTAAACCCCAAAGCTTGCTTATGGTTGCTGTTCTAAGGAAGAGTATAGTGGCTTGGCTGTAGGGAAGTTCTGCAGGCTCAAAGGCCTGACAGGGGTGGAGCTTCTTACACCAATCTGGAACACTCTGTGCTGCTAAGAAGATACAATGAAAACAAGAAAAAACTAGGAGGTGCAGGACAGGACATGCTTATTTTCTAGGTGAAGTTTCAGCCAAAGACAAGAATGACAGGGAGAAACCACAAAAGCATGCAGAGATCCTACAACCAGAGCTCCAGATTCCTGCATAGAAGAAATGGGCATGTCACCTGTTCTCCTGATATCTTGGACCTTGTCTTCCATATAGTCACAGATCACCCCAGCATCCTCACTGTGCCAGCAGCTGCGAATCCTCGTGTCAGGCCTGGCACATTGCTCCAGGTTGTGCTCCATGCCACTGCATTCTACGTTGTCCAGATGGATGGGCCCATGGCCTTCACCAAAATAAGCCATTGCCCTGGCTTTTGCTGTACCACTGCAATTAGAGAGAGGGTGGCTAATCTGCAGTGAGCAGGAGGCAAGTGAACCTGAGAGACCAGCACATTTTACGAATAATATTTACATGTCACCCCACATACAGACAGCAGTACAGTGAGAAGAGCAGCCTACTCCCTCAAGCATATGTGGGTGTGCCAAAACGAAAACTAAGCCCCCAGAAACAAGTCTAGAAGTGCTCCCCCAAGAGCTGTTTCTATCTGTAAGATGCCCATACCACAGCTCCTACCTGAATCCCAGTTGCCTGCAAACCACTGCGGCATCTCTGTCTGTCCAGTCATCATCACAGACACTGCCCCACTGCCCATTCAGCAATACCTCAACCCGGCCCTCCTTGGTGCTTTCTCCATCCACCAGCCGCATCGGAGGCCCTGAAGGAGAAAACACATGTGCTGCTGCAAGCAAAAACACCAGAGGGGTCAGGTATCCAAAACTTGGGTTCTATAGAAAAAGATGAATCCCAGACATCAGTAAGCTTAAAACAAGCAAAAAAAAAAAAGAAAAAAAGTGTGTCTATATGAGACATTTTACCTCTGTGCTGAATCAGAAGACTACATACATATTAATTTATTTAATACATACTGGAAATCATCAGTGGATCATATTCTGAAAGCTGAGTAAAGAGGAGAACAAGAACAGAAAGAAAGTTATTAACTCCTGAGCCAAGAGTTAGACAAGCTTAAACATGCCTGGGAAAAAATCCATTGATTCTAAGCAAGAGAAGAGTTCTGCATCCAGGAAAAACAAAAATGTTGGATGCCAACTATTTCAATAAAAAATGTCTCACAAAGTGGAAAGTATCCTGTAGTAAGGAAAGGGGAGAGTATCAGGCATTATATAAATGAGGAAATTACGCTAACATGAAATACTTTCACAATTCTAATTAAAAGTGTGCCATCCACGCAAGGGAGTGCAAACAACAACCCCTTGCATGTGAAGTCCTCTTGTCTTGGCGAGGTGTGGCACTAATGTAAACACACCAGTAACAGGTCTAGGTAAAGGGTTCCCTTGAGCAATGGCACACTAAGGCAGCCACTGTCCCTCAGCCCCTCAGGTTTGTTTCAGAGACTGCCAATACAGCTCTCTCCAGTTTCAATTTATCTGCTGATCTGATAGTAGGTCTGGTGGAGCTACAGATTTGTGGCTGTGCCCCAATTCAGCCAGGGCTTATTCCTCCTCGAAAAGCAGCCCCCTTGTTGAAACAGCACAGGGAAAACTCCCACATCTGCCAGAGCTTCCAAGGGAATAGACCAGAAGGTGAAACTTCCCCATTGTTCAGGGCAAGAGCAAGGTGAGTTACCCAGACTGCCATCCATGACCGTGTTGCTTTCTGGGGAACAGCGGACTCCCAGGTCCTCAGCATGGGAGCAGTCATGCTGCCCCCAGTTGCTGTGGGGACAGTCCAGGAGGGACAGCTCTGTCCCCACACATGCCACGTCATCCAGTAAGATGAAGCCTTGGCCAGCAGCATAATCCCCTTCAGAGGCCAGGAAAGCAGGACCACTAGAGGAAGGAAACAGAAAATAACATTAAAACTCCAAATGCCACACAGGGACCCAAGCTCATATCCAAAGAGAAACTCCCATTCTTAACTGTGGTACTGGTGGCCTCCTGACCTAAACCACTCAGTGGACACACAGGATGGCAACCAAGCACCTTCACATCTCACCAGCTTCAGTATTCAGGGAGGTCTGCTGAGACCAGTCCATTTTCTAGTGTCTGGACAAAGCCCCATTCAAAGGCACAGAGGGCCAGCAGAGGCTGCCTTGCAGATATGGCACCAGGTACATCAATTTGGGGAGGGGCTGGCAGAGGAGGCATCAAAAATGTCAACATTTGAGTAATTCTAGTTCTTTTTATAGGAAGCAGCTACCTGGAATTGAACTGCAGAAAGCTACAAACTTTTAGGCACTAAAAGAGATGACAAACACAGTATGTAGCTGAACTCATAGGGAAGAATTTCATTTAGTCTTTTTTTGTCTATAAAGTTGAAATTTTAGAAGGAGACCCTAATAATATTTTTTAAAATCCACAAAACCCCACTTTACTAGCTGAAAAACTACAGTATCCTGATTTTAAATCTTTCCCAAACTCCTGCCTGAAGGGATGACAGCTCAGCAATGGGCTGAAAATCCCTATTACTACTCTTTCTTTGCCCTGATGGTCTTTGTTCAACTACTGAAGCAGGTGATTCATATAGGTGATGGAGCAGATAGGTGATATCCTTGCACTGACAGAGCAGAGGTGAGACCTGCAAATTTAAGGAGCATTAAAGAGAACTTTTTGACAATGCTGAGGGGTTCATAAAGATTGTATTAAGCCTGTTATCTGCTTTCAAAACAGGCTGAAGCGAGAGATAATAGACTTATTTTTGCCCCTTGAAAAGGATGTGGATACCTATTAATCTTTCCTTAATAAGTTGTATAATGGTAATAAGCCTTCTAACAAAGACAGCATTGAAGGATTAAGGTCCAGCCTATTCCAGTGAAGGGTGATGGAATCTAATCCTTGAAATTAGGAAGCACAGACACTACACACACTCTCAGTCCTACCTGAAGCCCAGCTGCCTGCAGACCACCTGGGCACCGAGGTCTGTCCAGCCATCATCGCACACTGTGCCCCAGTCTCCATTGTAATAAACTTCCACCCTGCCTTCGCCAGGGCTGCGGCCGCCAGCCAGCCGGACAGTGCCCTCTGCAAGGGGTGGGAGAAGGAAAGGGCAGCACTCAGCAGGGGAGAAAAGCAACAGCCTGTGCACCATTGCTAGGTCTCTGTACCACCCATGAATGAAAGAAACAAAAGACACAGATGTCCGTGGGTACTCAAGAAACAATGTTCATTGCTTCCAAACATGCCCATCTGTCAAGGGAGGATTCACTTCAGCCTTTCCACACCACCTAAGCAAAACTGTGGGAACACCATCAAGTCTGCCTCTGATCCATTCCCTTGCTCTCTGCCTCCACATCTGGCAGCCCTTGTGGGAGCCATGCATGGAAGCTGTGCAGGATCCTGGACCAGAGGGTTAGCTGCTGAGCAAGCCAAGTAATGTGAGGGTAAGACCGACTGCACCTGACTGGCAGAGTGGTACTTCTGTACCTGTGAAAGGGTCACAGGAGACCCCAGCGTCTTCAATGTGGTCACAGTTTTGCTGTCCCCAGTCGCTCTTCTTGCACTGATCAAGGGAGAGTTCATTCCCTGAGCACTGCACTTCATCCAGCAGGATTGGGCCAGATCCCTGCCCATAGTGAGCCCATGACAAGGCTTTTGGGGTCCCACTGTAAATATTACAGACATGTATGCTCAGTAAGAAAGGTCACAGTCTTATGTCCTCAGATTCTCTTGCACAGGGACTCTCCTGTGTTGGGTCACTGTCCTCCCATAGATCATCTGTATTTTTGACACAGTGAAGTTGCCTACTGTTAATTGAAATATGTTATTGGAAAGTTTGTAATAAGCCCTTCCAACAAATAACAAAAATGTTACTACAACATGAACAGTTCAGACACATGGGGACTTCTGCAGACAATGATGTAACATCAGTCTCAGTTACAATCTCATAACAGGCAAAATTCCCAAAGATTGAGTGATCTCAAATTTGAATAATCTATTTGAAATAATCCTGTACTGATGTGATTTTCAAGAATGCTCAGTATACAACAGCTCCCATGTTAAGCACTGAATGGCACACAGGAGAATGAGGTGTTCTCACTTGCTTTCCTGTCTGAAGAGGGTAAGTGCAGCCAGTGAAACTGGAGGTGTTTAAACTTAACCAAGTAAGCAACTGCAGTTCACATATGGAAATCACCATGACAAGTTGTCACTGAGGCCAACAAGATTTGCATTAGGACATGTATGCAAAAATGATGAACAGAGGTAAACACAAACAGTCCTTAGACAGGAATGTGCCAAATATTTTTTACACAGCACAAACCCATAAAATTGACAGGAATGGGGTACAAAATCCCTTCATATGATGATTAGTCCAGAATTATGTTTTCCAGGGTTTCTGTATATCTCCTGTAGGAAGGGCTGGTAATATAGTGAAGGGACATGTTCTCACGTTCTTCATTCTGCCTACTTCTATTACTGTTGCATGACATACAGCAGGGAAATTACCTGAGTCCCAGCTGTCTACAGACTACTTCAGCATCCCGGTCATCCCACTGGTCGTCACAGATGGTTCCCCACTTGCCATCATGGTAAACCTCCACTCGCCCTTCAAAGCTCTCCTTCCCCCCAACTATACGCAGTGGGGCACCTACACCTGTGCTTCCAGAAAGGCAAAGAGAGCACACCAGAACAAGACAGAGACAAAGCACATCCAGCAGTTCAGGGTGTAGAACCATTCTCTAGCCAGAGGAGCTCTTGGGATGCTCTCTTACCACATCCTCCCCTCTAAACCCCCCATAAGCACCTGTGATTGCAGCCCCCAGAGTGAGGTACTGCTGATCCAGAGTACAGCTCTTTAACTGGCTGCTGTGGTGACCAGGGGTTTGCTGCCTGCAGACAAAAACCTGGCTTGATAAAAAGGGGATGTGACCATAAGCATCAGCCATCTTTCAGTGATTGAGATGTATACCCATTATGAGTATTTGGGATTGGGAAGAGATAGACAATTTTCCAATGGAAGGAAGAAAGTCACCTGCACAGCAGGTGAAAGAAGAACATTTTCCAGTTATTTTCTCTCCACAGCTTCACATTTTACATCTTATCAGCAACAGTGATGGAAGATGCAGGGAGCAAACTTCCCCTGGAGATTTACCTTCTGGAGGAACACAGGTTACCACAGCACTCCCCTGGTTACAAGCTCCTGACACAGCTTCCTGATAGGCACACTGCAGCAGGGCTTCCTCATCTCCATGGCAGTTTGCTGACTGCAGGTGCAGGGGAACAGGCCATGGTCCAGGATGACTCTTTTTCCCAGCTGTGCCGATCTCACTGGTACAGAGGATGCAACAGAGCAATGAAATGTCACAGCCAGCTTGACTTACAAGTTCCCTCAGTTGTTGTGACTCTCTAGTCCAGTTGTGACAATTTCACATCCCAGTGTGCCCAGCTGATTGGAAGTGCATAAAGGGGTGACCATTTACAGTCTAATGGGAAAGCACAAGCAAACACAGAACACTTCCTAACCCTTTCTTGTGCCTGCCTACTGCAGAGGAGTTGGTATAGTCAGAAATTGCACCCTTGTTTGAGAGCAATGAACAAACCCATTAACAGACTCAAACACCAAACTATCTGAATCACCTTCCTTCTCTGTGGACCTTATCTCCTTGCTATTTGGAAGTGTGAATATCCAAATCCCAGATACCCAAAGAGGGTTCATACTGCTAAAACTTCTGTTAGATCACTTAGTAACTCCAGCTGATGATCATAAAAAGGGAATTTGATCTCACAGCTCACTTTTCACAGCCTGGAGCATGAAGCAGAAATTATTCTTTAAAAAATTGCTAACTGGGTTGGATGTAGCCACAGAAAGAAAACAGTACAAAAGGACCCTGGTAAGTGGGAATTTAGCCCACAAAACAAACACCTTTCCACCAGCCAACACACTGTGCCAAAGGGACTGTAACCACAGAGGCTGCTCTTTCAAAAGCCACACAAGCATGTAACTCTCACAACCAGACTGAGGTTCCCACCTGAGACCTAGCTGCCTGCAGACAACACTGGCATCCCAGTCAGTCCAGTGGTCAGCACAAATGGTACCCCAGAGTCCATTGAAGTACAGCTCCACACTACTGTCTTCAGCCAACCGCACAGCACCTTCCAAAAGAGGAAAGAAAATACCAACCAAAAACCAGCTGCTATCTGCTGATGAAGTTTTAGACCAGCAAGTCTAAAGAGCTGAACTGAACTTGGCTTCTTTCATCTCTGTTTTGCCTGTGCTGGCACTAAAGTGATGTGCATGAAGGAGTGTGGGATGTGGCACCTTCCCAGTCCCAACAATGGCTGCTTGGGAGGATGGTTGGTGTTACACTCTTTTCAAATCCATGGTAACACCAGCAGGAAATTTGGCTTCTGCCACAGGTCCGGGATTCTCCTTCTGGGGATGATTGTACATGCTATCTTGAAACGTTGTATGAAAATGGCAGGCTATCTAATTACACCTGACACTCCACTGATCTCTTTCCATCAACCATTTCACCTGCATGACTCTGTTGCTACAGTGAGATGTTCAGTAACAGCAGATGAATCCTCTCTAATTTCTCTAAGAAAAACAAGTGCCAGTGTTTAGCCCTTTCAATTCCCACCCCACCAAAAATATCTACCACTGTTTAGAAAGCACATCTCCTCGTTCAGTTATGTACTTGTAGAAGGACACTCCTGTCTGTAGTACCTCAGTGCAGGCACACAACACCACTACACTTATATCCTTCCCTTTAATGAAGCCATCTTTGAAAGTACATCCACTGGGAAGGGAAAAGACTGTCAATTCATTGATTAAACTGGTGCTTCAACTGTTCTGCAAAATGCAGGAAAAGCAAGGAAAGTCAGCAGACAGGACATTTCCAAGAATGCTGCACAGCAGCCAGTGCATTGAGAGAGCTCAGCTCCTTGCTTGCCTCAAAGTAAGCAGCAGTCCTTGTGCCAGCACTGAGGAAGTTTAACACAAGCCTATGACCTGCCTTGCCACAGAAGATTTTTTTCTTGTTATATTTGAACTGCTACACATGAGGAATGTTCTGATATGGACCCTAAAGGAGCAGAAGTGGGTTGTTTTCCACATAACTAAAAATGTTTTCAAAGTGGCATAAGTTAGCAGTAGAAAACAAAAGACATCTCCTTGTATGAGAATAAAACATCTATACAAGGCATTACAGCTACAGCAGCTTAAATCCACCCCCTACTATATACAGACGTTCTTCTCCCACACAGGCTAGCCTCTAGTACTAATTATTTCAACAATTTGGAACAGTCCTTGTACTGTGCATCTTTCACAGGGTGTTCCACCTGCCACTTGCAAGTCTGTGCAGCACACATTTCTGGCCTAAGCCCTGAGGCAGCGCAGCCATTACCTTGGTTACAGTCACAGTTGGCCCAGCCGATGGCCCCTGACACAAGCCGGTAGAAGCACCAGGGCGTCGTTCCCCCGTCGGGGTTCCTGCAGTAGTTGTGGTCCCCCAGGCCACGGTCTGGGTACTGCTGAACATAATCAGGGAACTCTGCCCAGTTGAGACACTCTGCCCCGGCCTCGGTGACCGCCAGCGAGCCATTGTAGTACCCGAGAGGTCCCACAGCACACACGCTGGGCGCTGGGCACAAGAAGGGAGTGTTAGCATCACCTAAGGCATCACACACTGAAGCTCAGACAACATGGGAGACACCAGCTGGTTATATGAAACACCCCCTGTCTGCAGTCTCAACTGCTGCTTGCTTGATTCCAACTCTATCACTCTTCCAGGTGCTGCTCAAAGAATGTTCATAATACTCACTATCTAAACCACAAATTGATCTGAAGCAATGAACTGCCCAGACAGACCTTTGAAAAGCATTAACTTAGGGCTCAAACATGACAATTTGAGCTGATTCCCATTACTGTACATGCAATACATGTAGTCACTTTGGAGCAGCACTCTATAAAGCAGGAAGGTGGGAAATGACACTGCAGTTCATTGTATGTATGTTCCCTATACACATCAGCAGATCACCTGGCTTATCTGAACTTGGCCAATGTATTGGAAGGGAAAGGGAATTTATCTTGGTGAAAGTGCAGGTGCCAGTGTTTCAGTGCCCATGTGAAATATCCAGTGTAAAAATACCCAATAATTAATCTATGATGGTCCTTAACAAAAGAAGAAAACTCTCCATTCATGACCCTGAAATAACAAAGTGGGAAAATAACCCCAGGTTCTGTGGGCTTTTCAGAGTCCATAAGATGGGAAGAGTAGACAGAGAAAGGGACAACATTTATAGCTCTACTCACTAAGTAAACAAAATGAAGCCAACACTTTCAGAAGACCCTTCTGCACATGGGGCAAATAGCAAGGGTACAAAGAAACTTTGCTTCATGTATTTTGCCTTCCAGCCACTGCCAAGCGCAGAGGGGTTAAGTGACAGCTGAAGGTTAAATGCAAGGTACAAAAATGAGAAGCAGTTGCCAATCAGTGTCTGGAAAACAAACCATATGCTCGGCATCAACTGGGACACGCAGAGGGGGTGTATGAGAATTCAGTAGTTATTACAGCAGAGGAAAGGTAAGCATGCAAAAAAGACCAATGCAGAGAAATAGATTAAAGGAAAAGAACATGTGGGAGGAGCAGGGAGCTGCAGGAGCATTCAACATGAAGAAACAGAAATAGTCTGGCCATGTTGGTGAAAGAGATAAACAGACACTGGGGCAAGAGAAAAGATTGAAGAAGTGATGGAAAGAAAGGAAGAAGGCCAAGTAGCAGAGGTTCATCATGCCTATGGTCTCAGATCACCACTGCAGGAAAGAATCTGCCCAATGACTGAATTAATAACTTCTTGTTCTTACCTGTACTCTGCAAATGGTTTTCGCTGGGCTTGGATCCCAGGAAAGCCTGGGAAAAGAAACAGAGCAAAAGCAGAGAGATGATTATCCAATGAAATAAACATGGGCATGTCCTAAAAGCAGCTCAGCTTTAGGCAAACACACCCCAGTAACCAGCCTCTTCCCTGGTCTCCCCATTGCTCCTCTTCAAATACAACCATAGCTCTATCCACTAACAGCTAAATGAATAATTAATTACTGGCCCACAGAGATTTACCCTTGATCTAAGCACTACATTACAGGATTCTGCTTGTTTGTTTCCAACAGAGTTGGAAGTCTGAGTAAGATGCCTATGGAAAGAAAATCTAGAAGAAAATCATTATTATCAGTAAGAAAAATAACTACTCATTCTCTCTCTATTTATAGGGCAAGTCATCTATAGCCACAGCAGCAGAGTGACATGAGTGACAGGATGATGCCCCCAGAATACCTGTTAAAATGGTAATAAACATCCATGTATAAAGTGGGAAACATCCAGGGAAGAAAACCCAACATGGCTTTTTGAGGATTTTGTTTTTAATACTTGAAAATATGATCTGGCTTACGGTATTATTATCCAAATGGGGTTAAATAGCTAAAACCAAAAAATACCAAAGTCCTCAGAATTCTAGCATCCTGTCTGGCCCCAAAATTGCATTTCCTCTTATATGCAGTGGTTTTTGTGGTTGAAACTTGACTACAGACTTGAAAGATACAGATCTCCACTCAACACCACTACATGGTGTGCAAGCAAGTGCAAGAACCTTCACAGACCCAGAGTGAAAAGAAGAAACTGTACATGCTTCTGCTAGCTCCTTGTAGTTTAATTACTTTCTAAACATTTTAATGAACATTTCTAATACTTTTGTATGAACAAAGGGTTGTAATTCACAGAGCAGAGATGTGCAGCTAAAGAATACTAGCTATTAGTAATGATTGTGGTTTTCTTCAAAATGCAGTAATTTTGCCTCTCTCAGCTTCACCTCTCCCTGGAAAAGGGGAAAAGTTAAATTTGGAACTAAAACAAATCCACTTCTGGAATAAGCAGAGATAATTCCCACAGAAACCTGACAAGAACAACACCTACTCATGTCAGATATCATTTTCAAATCAAGCTTATGAATATGTTCCAGCAGGTGCTGACAACCATGGCCAAGCTCCAGCTTTACCTTCCAGAAATCAGAATGGGATACTGCATATGGAAGATGAATTCCTGACATGGTTCAGAAGTAGCAGATCAGATCTCAGGTGCGTATGCACAAAGGGATGCACAGATAAACCCTTTTGAGCCAAAAATCTATCTGCATGTATCAGGCTGTTGCAAGCCCACATAATGGTTTCTGGACCAACAATGCTGAAGGACTTACCTGAAGATCTCAAAGCTCTTTGCAGAGAGTAGAAAGTAAGCTAAGCTGTACTTTTGTGACTGCACCACAATTCAGGTCCCTCAACCCCTAGCTTTTAGTGTACACCTGCAGACACACGTAAACCTGCCTGTGATAGAGGGATGGGTCAGATTAATAACACGATATATATAAGAGAGTGGACTCGCTCTTCTTGGAACTGGGCCATAAACAAAAGTACTGCAGTCCAAGTAATAAGCTTCCCTTCTAATGAAAGATTAGTTGCTGCCAGTTTCTGTAGCAGCTTCCAAAATTCCCCAACTCTGACCATCATCACCAATTACATTCAGTGCAAACAGCCTGTGCCACAGGCATTGCCCCAGGTCCATGCAGCTATAAATCATCTGTCCACAACAGCAAGAGAGACAATCAGCAAAGAACAGAAACAAAGGATCTCTCCAGCCAGGGTCACTGCAGTGCCTGAGAAACACTGCAAACCCAAGCCAAAGCATCTGCAAGCCCTTGTACAGCCTACTTTCCTGGTTTGTTTTTCTGAATTTCATATGCACAGTGATCTCTCCCTAAGTCCTCAGTCCTTCCCAGAGACCACAGCTGCCTAAATGCTCTAAAAAACTTACTCAAGTAATAACAAGACCCACTTATAGTGAGGATATTAAAAGAGCCATGTTACTTCTTACAAGCAGGTAGAAAAATAACCTTTTCTTACCTCCACGCATCTGAGACAGGATAGCAGACTTGAGAGCTCTACCAGGAGCCCGAGTATTTTGGAGATTTCCATCCCTCATGTACAAAGTGAGCAGAAGGTTCTTCAAGCATCACATTCTCGTTCAGCTGCCAGTCTCTGCTTTCTCACGCTAGCCGCTCCGCACCGGAGGGAGCGGGGTGCCTTTTCCATTTCTATGCAGGGAAAGGGATGCGAGGAAAGGGATCAAAGCTCCCAGCAGAATCTTAGGATTTCACTTTCTTGTTCCTCTCCCCATCTCTCCTCCTTGATTCTTCTCTTCAGAAAGGGGAAGAAGAAGGGAGAGAAATAAGAGAGCAGAACATGCCCCCGAATTTCTCTAGCCCACGCGAAGACGGGCGGAGGCGAGGACAGGCGGTGGAGCGCTCCTCACCCCGCTGTCCCCTCCTCTCCACAGCCTCCTCCGTGCTCCAGGTACGCGCTGCTCCCAGTGCCAGCCTCCGCCTCCCCGCCCCTTCTGCCCTGCGGCGGGGCCAGCCGCCCGCTCCTCTCCTGTCCTGCAATGCCTCCTTCCAGCAGCTGCCTCTTCCTCCTCTTCCCAAGGCACACAGGCTGCAGCACGACAAGGAGCTGGGGCTGTGTCCTATTGCAAAGCCCCCAGCAACAACTGGGAAAGGCAACGGCGTGTGCGCGCACATTTGCCAGAGATTAGACTTCTTGGAAGGAATCTGGACTTTATCCCCCCACCGCTGCCTCCTCGATTAGCAGCTTGCAGCTTCCCGAGGTCAGCTCTCCTCACATTTGAACCCAGGTAAATGCAACCCAGAAAACTTCATGTTAGGCACCTTCCAGATCTCCCCCGGAAAACCCACAGGTGGCACAGCCCTCTCCAGTGTGCATTCCCAATTTTCAGCCCTGTATCTTGCCATCATGGGTACTGCCACCAGAGAACTTTGCCATCAAGTGTCTCCTTGACCTTGGCCTATATTTTCCCTCAACTGGCTAGGATGCTTTCCAGAGGGTTAATCATTATGGTAATACCATGAACAATCCCATCCCATGGAGGGTTTTAGTGTTTTCAGCTTGCTGCTCCTTCATATGAATTAGGGTTCAAGGCTACAAACTTTAAACACCATTAAAGCTAAGAAGGCAATCAGTTCATTTGATGCTGTTCAATCTTGGAAGTCTTTTTTTTACATGTTTCTTGTGCTGCTTCCCAGCTCAGTTTAATGGGCATTTCCTGTACTTCTATTCTGATTTTGGAGGGATTAACTCATGGTGTTCTACAGCATGAAACATGAAGGTCACCTTAAGAAATGAGCTCACTTCTGGCCAAGTCTGCTGAGTAGCACTTCCAAAGACACCTTCAGCATAAAAACAAGGAACAGGCTGCTAAAAATCTACTGGCTTGACAAAAAGCCTCTTTTTTTTCCTTCCTTCACTTTTGCCCATTACTCACTTCATGTGACGGTTTTGTGTTGCCTCATTCTCAGTCACTCATCAAAGGCAAGGAAATTTCACTACATGCTGGATCTTTTACAGGAGTCGCTAAGTGGTAGAAAGGAGCTGTTCCTGTAGTGGATTTGGCCAAGAATTACACTCAGTTAATTAGGAGCAAATCTCCTATATCCTCATAGTGAGGGAGGCAGATGATCAGGGCAACAGAGGATGGAAATAGCTTAGATACTACATCCCACTGTAATGCTCAGGCAGCACTAGCACAAAGGAGCAAAACAAAATAAAAATATGGGACTGTGCTAGAATTTAGAACCACTTACTCCAGTGAACACACAAGCAAAGGATATACTGGAAGCAGGAACACAAATTCTGTTAGCATTCAGAGAAATTAGCTCCTTAGTAGAGGTTGTTGATGCTCATTCAGAATTCCATCCCATGAGATGCTCACTGTTTAGGCCTCTGACACAGGGTTTAACACCTCTAGCAGAAGTCTGCACTGGATTTCTCTCACTTTACCTTCTGAGTTGCCTCCCTCTCAAGGCAAAGTTTTCCTAAATAAAGCGACTTAATAGATAAAGTAATTTTAAAGGAAGCACAGACCAGTGTACCAAAAGCAATAGAAGGCCAAGCCTGTATTCACTTTTTGGAAGAATGACAAACTGGAAATATATAGTGGGTTTTGCAGTTGTCTCCTCTGTGGTAGGTTCTCTTCTGGAACTATTTCCTTCTCACCAAGACTACCCTATTTTTCTGGCACATATAATGCCATTTCTTGAGAGAGGTGGATCTCAGATTCTCAAAAGCTTCTCATGACTACTCTCCAAGGTGAAGAGGAAGACCAAAAGGGAATTATACCAATATAACTACAGTAGTTTAGACCAGTAATGTATCTACAGATAATGTAAAACTGAACTTTCCTGTATGGGCAAATTTGAAGTAGTTGTAACTATCTAAATCCACTGTTCAACATTAGTCACCTTCTCACCCTGACATATGCATAATTCTGTTACAGTACATCTATGATTCTCTACAGAGTCTGCCTTGATTTTGCCAGATTTTTCTGTATTGACCCTTCTGAACAACAAATCCCATCTTCTAAAATGTTCCTGGCTCTCTGGAATTCAGCCTATTTCTCCTGAACTGGCAGGATGACTATTCATCAAGACCAGATGAAATATTAATGCTACCTCCACAGTGAAAGCCTAAAAGGAGTAGTTAACAGCAATCGCAATCATACCCAGAGCTAGTATAATAGTCAAGCTATAAGCTACAGGAATAAGATCAAGGAATTCCAGCAGATTTGCTTAAATCCTGTAAATCCGACTTAGGAGGGTAGAACAGCTAGTCAGCTTTTGTTTAATTCTTTCCCCACCACGCAATCACATACAGGTCTTTGCAGCAATTTCTTAACCAGTGTGCTCAACACCAGAAGTCAGATTTCTTTACTCCCCAGCAACAGCATCATGGGGTGGTACAAAGCCCAACTCAGAAAGAACAGTGCCGTTCCCTGCGGGTACGCACATGAACTATTAATGGAGTGATCCTCAATGTGAGCATATCACAGAATGCATTTAGACACCCAGCATAAGCTTAACGGTGAGATACAGGAAAATGGGCAGCAGCTGAAATTGTCAAGGACAATCAGTAACTGGAGGGTTTTTGGTTACAGCAAAAGAAGCAAAAGAATTGCTCAATTACTTTTAAAGGAAGCGTAAAACCTGGGTGCACCTGAAAAGCATTGTTTCCTTCCTCTCAATAAATAAAAGGATTGGAAAACCTTAGCATAGTAATTTCAAGCTTATAGTAGACATGTAAAAGGTTAGACAAAAACCCAAACAACTGAATTTGTGATGCTCACCATGAAGCAGTATAATCCAAAAATAGCTGTTCAGATTAGTGGGAGCTGTGCAAAATTTCAAAATAGAAAAAGGTATTAAGTGTCTCTATTACAGCCTCTTACGTAAGACTGTTCTTCACAGACACTAGAATTTGGTACCTTCAGCACAGGTGCTATCTTAAGAGATGCAAAACTATGCTTATATTCCAAGTTTTAATACGAAGAAAAATCATCATCAACTGAGGTGAATCAGTTCCTCACTCCCAATCTAGCTTGTATCCTCCAGAAACAGGAACAGCAAGTAGCATTCCTTTTCACAGTGTCTTCTGGACAGAAAATGCAAAATGTCATAGAACCAAAGTGTTTTCCCAAACTCAGATGGGGATATTGTATTCTTACTGACCCCAAGTCCTCTGAAAGACTCAATTATGCCATAATAGCAACAAAAGAACAAGCTACCCTGTGGATAATCTGCTAATGAGCCACTGTAAGTAACAGTTAAATGAAAATTGCTTCAGTAACTTGAAAGCATTCACCTGACCAAATTTTTTGTGATGCAGATACCAGCCTGGGGCTCCAGAGGACTCAGCTCCAGCAAACTCTACAGCTACCTGTGGGTAATCACACAGTATGTGCCTGACTCCCCTCTTACTCTGCTTTTTCTACACACCCAAAAGAATTACTGATATAAGTGGTTATAACACTTCTCCGAGACACTGCATTTTTCTCACCAACCAGGTACTCGTCCCAGGAACCTGCCTGTAGTTTTGTAGTACTGTAGTGGAAACACCACCCTCCCCACCCCCTCATCAAAACTAAAAATTAATTACATTATTTCAATTATCAGTCCATGCTTCAACTTTCTCTCCCCCTTTTAGTTTTTTTACCAAAAGACAATGAAACATTTTGTTGTAGATTATGAGTTGCCCAAGTCAAACACTGGTCTTGCTTTATTACAATACAGACAAAATAATCAAACTCATGTGGCACCATACCTGTCCCACCTGCAAATCAGAGGGCCTAAATCACAAACTTCTGTGTTAAAATTATATTTGATACTTACCAATGTATAATGTATGTGTTGGTTCAACACAGCCTGGTTTTTGGTGGAGTGGAAGGAAAGCTGCTAGAAACTTCTATATTCAGCACAGAGCAAATTGCTGAAGGCTCTGATAATGGGCAGGTTATTAGCCCAATTAGACAAGTTGGTAATGCCTCTGATGACATATTTAAGAAAGGAAAAACCAGGGGAAAGTCTCTTTTCTTCTCCTGAGGGGTGGTGAGCTGGTCGCCAGGGCCCATCGCAGTGGGGGGGCCGTGTGCCCGGGGCCCTCCCGAGGCCAGGGCCCTCCCGAGGCCAGGGCCGTGCAGCCAGGGCCGCCTGCACGGTGCCAGCAGGGACCACATGGCCAGCAATGAACATGGTGAACAATTTCCAATATGAAGTCCAGATGAAATCAACCTTTTCAGTGCAGCAAAGCTCTCAAAAGAACTTTTCAACTGATGGAACTTGAGAACAAATGAACCTACAGACACCAACTTTCTCCAGAGTCAGAGAAAAGGGAAAAGTGAGGACACATTAAGAGAACCAACATAGTGGCACTGAGGTCAGTGAAAAGAAGGAGAGGGAGGAGGCGCTCCGGGTGTCGGAGCTAAGATTTTTTCTACAAGCCATGGTGAGGGCTATGGTACAACAAACTGTTTCCCTGTAATTCATGAGGTGCACGGGGGGATGCAGAGATCCACTTGCAGCCCCTGAGAAAGAGTGTCCACGCTGGAGCGAGGGGATGCTGCAAAGCTGTAATCTAGTAAGGAACAGAGAGAGAGAGAGAGAGGACCCTTTCTTCCAAACTAGAACAGCTCACCCCATGAACTAAAATGACCCACACTGGGCAGTTGTGGGAAGACTGCTTCGCCCGTGGGAGGGACTCACGTTACAGCAGGTTCAGGCAGGACTGCTACACATGAAGTTGAAACCATGCTGGAAAAGTTTGCAGAGAACTATCTCCCATGCAAAGGATCCCACAGCACAGCAGAAGAAAGAAACTCTCTTCCTCATGTGTACCGGAAAAAGATTTTTAGGAAGTGAAAGACTGACCAAAACCACCTCATATTTTGTCTCCTTGGGTGGCTGGTGGAAAGAGAATGGGACTGGGAAGCAAAAGTGTTCTAAAGGTTTATTTTAGTTCTCATTACCCTTTTTACTTCTAATTCTGTTAATAAATTTTCTTTATACTGTGTAAGTTCTAAACCTGTTTTGCCTTAAAGTGTTTTTCCCCTAATCCTTAACTCATGAATTTTCAATTCCCCCTCCTCTTCTCAGCTATAGCAGAGGAAAGTAAGTGGACAGTTTTTCGTGAGTGCCTGGCAATTAGCCAGTCTCAAAACCCTGACAATGCATTAACAAGGTATTTTGCTGGAGATTTTTTCTAAATTCTATAGCCTTTCTTTACAGCAGTGGGAATTTTAAAAGTTCAAGAGGCACCGAATTGTGTATAGACACATGTAAGAGTACAAGCCATGAGATTACTATCAATTTTAAGATGGCTCAGTGTTCGAGCCTAAAAACTTTTGGATAGCAGCTCCAGAGCTGGGCAAGAAACTTGCATGTGAGGAAGTCACCCTGTAAGGAAATGCATTTACATGTTTGCCTAGAAGGTTTTATTTAACAGTGATGACCCAAGTAGACTAGTTGAACAACACTGCAGAAATCCTAACACTGCAAGACCCAAGAGTCTCATGAACGAAATCAGCTGATACTCAAGATGGGTGGTTTTTGCTCTGGAATCAACAGCAGGGTCAAGATCCACAAACCACTTGACATCAAACAATCACTCAAGTTGACTTTCCTCTTTTTTGACAAAGACCCCAACTTTAATTGCTTGTCCACAGTCCCTTTCATAAAGTACATTATACATAATGGGTGATCTGAGGAAACCTCTTCAAGAGCTTGTTCACTTTGCTTGAAGGCAAGTTTCCCCTGGATGACAGGGTGTCCTCATTTTGATTCTTGCGCTCTTTCTGAAAGAGAAAAAAAACCCTCAAAATATTTACCTCCATTTATTTGCAGAGTTGATGCTCATTCCCAGAGACTACTACTAACTGTATGGGGATGTTTTTTTCAGAAAAATGCTGTTTCTTTAAGGAACACTTACCATAGCACTTGGCTCAATAATAACAAGCTGATGGCCTTCAAATAGTGCAATTAATGACTGACATCTTGCAAAGATTATATCCTCCCATATTCTTAGTTAATGATGATATAAACTTCTGGTAACAACTCAGATCTTTTACTTTCTGTTATTCTTTGATTTTTGTTTGATTCTTTGTCATCTACCAAATAAACTGGGGATAATTTTTCACTTATGCTGTCAAACAGCAACAGTAAATAACTATTTAAATGATGACACTGTTACTGAAAGAAAATGGAAACCTGAAACCAGTTTAAGGACAAGTTTAGTACATATACGTACCTTTAGTCTATTTTGAAAAATATTTTACTTCAAGCTTATAATATAGTATTATTATAATATGTTAATATATAATACACAATCAGAAACCCCTGATTTCCAAACAGTATCAAATTTATTTTTCAAAAATGTCTAGCCTTCAAAGTCAGAAACCGGTTGGAAAAGACCTCCAAGATCATTAAGTCCAACCTTTGACCAATCACCACCTTGCCAACTGGACCGTGGCACTAAGTGACATGTCCAGTCATTTTCTGAACACCACCAGGGATGGTGACTCCACCATCTCCCAGGCCGGCCTGTTCCAATGTTTCAACACACCCTCAGTGAAAAAGTTCTTCCTGATGTCCAGCGTGAACCTCCCCTAGCACAGCTTGAGGCCATGTCCTCTTGTCCCATCACCAGCTGCCTGGGAGAAGAGACTGACCACCACCTGGCTACCACCTCCTTCCCGGTAGTTGTAAAGAGCAATAAGGTCTCCCCTGAGCCTCCTCTCCTCCAGACTAAACAACCCCAGCTCCCTCAGCTCGTCCTTGTAGGACTCTCTGGATCCTTCACCAGCTTAATTGCTCTTAGTTGCTCAAATGGGTCACAATCAAATTGTTCAGAGAACGTAATTCTTGCTGGCACACAAAAAATGACTGGAGGCTTCCTCCTTCCCTACTGCTAGCCTTTAAGAACATAAAAGGGGCCTTAATTACTTCTGCCTTTGCCACGCAGTCATAGAACATCCGGATCTCCTCGGTACAAGGTGCATCGTTGAAGTCATTCTGTTTCCAGCAGGCCATCATTACCGACATCTCTGTAATGCACGTAGCCTCTAGAAGGGAAAGACACAACCAGAAATCTCAGGTGTTGGGGAATTCAATGCTAACAGCCTCCACAGTGCATAAATCTCCAAAGAAGATGGGGTAGAGGCGAGTGAGGAAACGCAAAACTAAAGATCTCAGCTTTGCTTTGGGCAGAGAAGTTGTTGCTAACAGAAAGCAAACAGCTGCAGCCACCTAGCATCTGACTGAATTTTTAAAGTAAAGGCAATGCTAGGACGCAGCGTGCCTGACTCGCATACGACGCAAACTTAGGGCTGCAGTGTGAGAAAAAGATCCTTCCCATAGAACCGGGCGCGAATTCCATGGCCCAGACCGGCCCCTCCCCTCTGCTGCCCTGCGGAGCACAAGGCACGGCCGAGCCCCGCCAGCAGCGCGGCCCTTCCCGGGGCACAGCGGCGGCTCAGCTCCCGGGGCAGCGCTGGCGGGGCCGGGCCCAGCCTTCCCCTCGCCACCGCTCCCCGCCGCCGGGAGCTCACCTGTCAGCTGCTCCCGGCGGTTCGCCACCTGGTCGGCCAGCGCCAGCGGCCGGGGCGGGCGGAGCGCCGGGGGCCGCTTCTTGTTCCGCCACTGCCCGGACACCCAGCGCGTCACCCAGGCGGGGTACGCGGCCGCCGCCATGCCCGCCCGGAGCGCGGGGCGGAGCGGGGCGGAGCGGGGCGGAGCGGGGCGGAGCGGGGCCCGCCCTCCCCTGGCGCGGGAAGCCGCCCGTGGCGCAGCCGCCCGCTCCGCCCCCTCCTGCCCATCCGGCCAAGGACAGGCCACGGAAATCGAGTAACTCCCCACAGCTTCCGCCCTGCGCGGAACCACTCAGCCACTGCCCCAACAATTACCATCCAGAAACTCCTTCTGCGGCAAAACTAACGAAGGAGCAAACACACTTCAGCCAGAGCAGAAGAAATCATGATTGTTTCAAGTAATTCAGATGGAATTAAAGGAATCACAGAATGGGCGAGGTTGGGATTGCACAGGATTGCATCCAGATAGTTCTGGAATACGTCCAGCGAGGGAGACGCCACAGCCTCTCTGGGCTGTTCCAGTGCTCGGCCACCTGCACAGTAAAGTTGTTCCTCATGTTCAGGTGGAACTTCCTGTGCATCAGCTTCTGCCCGTTGCCTCTTGTCCTATTGCCCAGCACCACAGAGAAGAGCCTGCATCCCTCCATCCTTTTGATGCTCTCCCCTCAGATACTAATAGACATGGATGAGGTCCCTCTCACTCGTCTCTTATCAAGTTCTTCTGCAACTGAATGGAAACTCTTCTTGGTACTTCAAACTCACATCATTTAGCTCTCAGCCCCTCATTTCTCTCCATTACATTACAGCTGGGTCTCCCCTGCATTGTTCCTACTGTTCCTTCCAAGCTGATACTGAAACTGCTGCTTTCAAAATGGCAGCATCATTCCCACAGCCTCATACTCAGTGGTGGAAAAAACCTCTTGTTCCCAGAAGCTTCTTCCCTAGGTCCTGGAAGTCCTCAACTCATCTGGCAGGTGCTCATGTCCCCAGCTGAAAAAGGCAGGCAATACAGAAGGCACAGGAACATTCCAAAGGCTGGGATACAAACAGGTCTCTTGCACAGCAAGACAAAGTAGATGCAGAAAAGTGAGGAGTTAAAACGCCAGACACTGGGGACGCAAAGCACTCAGATCCTTGTCGTGGAGCAGTTCCCGAATAAGCCATTTTACCACTGTATCCAGAACAGCTGAAGTTCTCTGACCATACAAAGAAGGCCAAATCAAAGATGCTTTTCTTTGCAATTTTTTTTTTTTTATTTTATCGGACACAAATTTGGATTAAAATATATTCAACCTCCTAGACATAAAACCCAAAGGACTCCCCTTTGCCTAGTCAAGGAAGTTAACAAGACTTTAGAAATTCTGTTGAGCTAAACATCACCAGGCTTAAACAACAAAATTCTCAATGTGGTTACTAGAATTTACTGCTTCTGCTGACAATAAATCCTGGTATGTCCAATTTTATAATTATTTTTGTGTTATTTTTAAAATAGTATATACTTAGAGTTCAAATTAAAGAGTATGAGAAGACATTTTTCAAGTAAACAAAAGATTTCTTTAAGCACTCTTCTAGGCATAAATTTTCATCTCTTAAGGTACAAATTTTCTGGACATTCTGAAACATTTTGGTAAGCAGGATGTTTCTCTATTTCCATTTTTTCCAAAAAGACAAGAAACAAACTATCCTTTGCGCTTGACTACCGGTAGAGAGGAAAGAAAACAGGCTGACATCTTCAAATTAGGCCAGAGGGCTTGCATTGTGCAACTCTAAACAATGGAGAATTTGCAAACCCAAGACAGGCACGTGAAACACGTTTCAGTATTCCAGTTCATGGGAGGTTCAGCTACTCTTGGTTTTGCCTCTTCTAGCTACCCTTACTTCCTACCTTACTTCTAGCTACCCACCTTCCCCTGCTGCATTTGCCTCCTGCAGTGCCTAACGAGATTGGCACAGAAATAGTAACAAGGAAAGACAAAAGTACTAAGACATAAGAGAAGCTGAACTGCACTCCCTGTAAATCAGCCTCCTTTTTCCAAATTACATTAGCTAATGGTGGCAGCACGTTCGAGTCCTTTCACCTTCAAAAGCTGATCTCTCATTTAATTAATTCCAAGAAAAATGAGGTGGGGGAGGAGGGGAGGCTGAGAAATAGAAAGTCAAACTACACAAGGAGAATTGTAATAGCTTCCTGTTAGTTACTGCTGTCTGCATTAGAACTTTTTTTTTGGCATTCAGTCTGGTATTGGAGCATCAGCCTAAGCAATTCCTAAGCAGACAGAATAAGGTACATGACTGTGCCTGCACACACCAGGCAGAGATATCTGAAGCAGGACACTGTTTTATTATTAAACATTATTTTTTAGTATTACACAATTTTAAGGGAGAATGCAGAACTACAAAAGGGGTGTGTTACTCAATAGCCAAGTCTCTCCACAGCCTGTTTTTTCTCAGCTGATAGCACCAAGTCACTAATGAATGGAACAGAAATGCTGACTTTATTGGGACAGTCAGAAACCAAATTCCCTCAACACTGAACCCCACAGATGTTTCACTGTGACTCCTGAATGTACAACTATAAAAACCATGTAAAACTTTGACTTTCACTAATTAGCATTTATAACATTTTTCTTGTATCAACATATTTAAAGCTGAATCTTAGCTTGTGTTTCAGCTAATCAAAACCAAAATGAACCACAGAGCTTAAACTATTAGTATTAGATTTGAAAAGAATATATATCACAACTGAATAAGGGCCACATATGATGCTACAGTAAATGCTATGCCACAATTAAATACAATGCTAACAATGCTGTGATAAAATACACCCTTAAAATGAGACTGTTATCTTAAATACCTCTTTAAGAGCTGAGAAATTACACCATGTATTCTTCACTTTCTGGTGTAACTATGTAAAACCTCCAGATACTGCCTAAAAATCAATTAGGGGATGAGGCTAAGAAATCAGTTCTTTTGGGAAAAAAGAATAGAGTTGATATCCATGTATTTTTGAACTGCATGGATCCAGCTTTCAGGTAAATTCTAGTATTCTCACACAAATTTATCTTGAATACACCAGTTCTTCTCATACCAGTTCATAAAGCTCTCACCTACCGTAATTTATTCTCATCTGTCTCACCCTGACCTCCTTAAACCAATTTAATTGGAGATGCCTTGAATTTAAAGCACTTCCACTTCAACTTAGTAGTGAAACTAACCAGTTTGCTAAGATTCCAGGTGGTTCAGACCTAACTCCTGCCTGCTGAGCTATTGTGTTTGGACAGTATTAGCACCTAATGCTCTCATTAGCACAATATATTCATGGACTCACAAGGAAAGATGTCACACCCCAACCCAACTCCAGCCCAGCCCTTATTCTATGCTATCTCAATCAGATCAGCTGCTCTGCATTTTTCTGCCTACCTGAGTAGTTCTGACCTGCCACCCCTAAGCCCTAACTCCCAGGATCTAGGAAATTCATCGCATTTCCACTGCAAATTACCTGTGCCTCCTTATTTGCTCAGAGATGCCACAAAGTATCATCATCTGCTCTGATCCATTCCAAGATCCCCAGAACCATCTCTAGCTGAGACACTTGCACATTAAATGGGTCTTTTCTGCAGTAAAGAATGTATTTAAGAGCACACAAATTAAGATGCTAGTGGTGTCAGAGCTCTGAACAAATCCTGCAGCTCCATTCCTCTCCATCCTTCCTAATCCCTCTGCAGGGCCATCTATCTCTCACTGCCAGCTCTGAGACAATGAACCATAAAGAGAAGTACAATTTGTTAAAGCCTGATGCAGGCTTTGGCTCAGTTAATCATACCACTAAAAGGATTTTGTCTCTGATTAATTTCACCCTGTCAGTAGAGGTCTCCAGGCAGAATGAAGGAACCTGCTACCCTGTATGTTTCCAATTGATACAACTTCCCAGAAGGTGCCTGGAGATCCATCAATAACCTTAATTAAATACAACCGGATAGATGACAACTAATGGTTAAGGGAGTGGCTCTCTTGGGACTATGGCTGAAGAGTGTGTATGGCAGGACAGTAAGCCAGGCAGATGGCTGCTTGTCCAACACAGCAATGCCTGTTAAAACTCTGATGTCCTTGATGGCTGAGTTCCAATTCATTTATCCTGTTCCCAGTCCTTTAAGAGCTGTTCTTCCACACCACTTAAAACTACCCTCTGTCGAAGTGCAAGAGGGGCATTTCTGCTGTGATTCTCCTGCTGCTGCTGCACTTTGCAGACCATTTCCAGAGAAAGCAGCTCGTTCTCCTTTCCCTCTGAACATATACATCCACTGTTTTTTGGTGCTCATTCTATTTACCAGACAGGACACAGAGATCTTTCAGTTTGAAAATTATTAGTGACTGAAATAAGAAAAGGCAACTCTTTTTGAACTCCTTTCGAGTTCTAGAAATCATCAATGTTAGGTATCAAATCAATATTCTTCAGTGAGGTTATATGCTTCTTACAAATTGCAGTCCTTGCTAAAGGACAGCAAACACAGACTACTAGTTCAGTAAATAAAATAAATAGGCAGCACTTGGTATCACAGAAGAATGAAACTGTGGCTCGTCCAATCAATGCAATGCATTGGACTGCTAGATTTTTAACCTTCAGTCAGACATTTGTTTCTCCTCTCTCACATCTCAGAGGGCACAAACTTATCCTAGCTTGTCAAGTCAATTCTGAGACACAGCATCAATAGAATCTACTGGGGTTTCATGTGAGCAGTAATGAGGAGATACTTATTTTTAGAACATTAATGCTAGTGAATAAAGCTATCCTGACAGCTCTGAAAGCCTCCCTCTAGTCACACAGTAAACAGGCACAATGCATAAGCAGTGAAGCCACTCACCCTAGTCTGTAGGATCCTGCCAAAGCATTTACACAGGTAATCATCTTCAATATTTGGTATCTTTGAAATTCCTGATAGTCTCAGTTTTTATGAATATGGGTACCTACACTGTATGAAAATGATTGAGATAAATGTTGAATCTATCATGTTTAGTTTGAGTATCACATAGCCTTCCAGTAGTCACAATATGAGTGATGACATTCAGCCACCATCTAGCTGGTTTGGATTTAAAGCAGTGAAGTGAGAAATCCAGTTAGCAGCCAAGAACAGAAATCGGGAACCTTTTTCCAAAATAATAATGCTGCAGTGACCTTCCTCCTTGTCTGCATTCACACACTTGCATTAGTGGAAAGACAACTAGGAGGGTAAATTGAATTCACTTTGGCTAAGACTGGCAGTACTTGCTGGCGCTATATAGCAATCCTTTCAAACACATTATTAAGTAAATTAATTGCAAACTCTTCAGAGACCCAGCTTCTCCTCCTGTCTCCTCCAACAGGAGAGAATGAAAGTAAAGCCATGGTGGTAGAACCACCTTTACTCAACATTTTGCAGTCCTTGCTGTGCAGAGCAGTAGATGCTGTGAAGGTCAGTCAGCAGCCTCAAACACAACTGCAACCACAACCCCACCCACCTGAGGAGGATTACCACCTCACCTCTCCTGTCCCTGCAGAGTTTGCCTGGCACCTACACCAGGTATTCATACTATGAACTGAATAAATATTCCAGCCTTAATTCTTGCGTACCATACATAAAAAGTGAAATAAATTTACTATATTAATGGAGGCAACAGATACACGGTTTATAAATCATGGAAGTACTGTGACACAGAGGAGGCAATAAAGCTAGTATGATCTATTGCTACAGAAAAAAACCACTGCAGATACAAAAGAAACAAGGCTTGGGTGAGCTTCACAGCTAATATTCATTATCGTTTGAGAAGTTCACCACCTCTAAGACTGTAAAAAATAGTTAAACCTAGGAAGACACTAAAAACTCAGAAGAGAAAGCTATGAAATGACTTGTGACTGAACTACAAACTGAAAGTTGTACTTTGAAAAACAGACAAAACCCATAGAATAACCGTAAAAAAGTTACTTTCAGATCTGTACTCCTTTCATACCCACGTTAAGATGATAGGTGACGATCAGAAATACTCCTGTGCTTTGCAACAGTCATCAAGCTCAAAGCAACAGCCTTCTGTAGTATAGACACAGAGCAAATCAACAAACAAGCCCTGCAAGACTAACAAAGTAACCTTGTTGGCTCTTGATCGTAATAGACTGAGTACAGAAAGTATATAGTGGTGAAGGAATACTCAGCTGTGAATTAGCAAATGAACAATAAGGGCCCCAAGGAAGAAGTTTTTACCTACTTTGCTAGCTACTCTTCAGCTTGTACCACCATATCGTCAGTGCTATTGTTAGTTGAGAAACATGCTCATGTTGCTGAGCAGGAAGACAAAATGGGGCTTTGGACATCACTCATCAGGTGCTGATGCACATACTTCTATTGGTACTTCCTCCTGTTACTCCTGTAAGGGCAATACATTAAATGTAGCATGTCTAATTTTGGCAACAGCAGATAAATTATAATAAAGACCTGGAAATTATTATAAATGCTGCACTTCTGGAAAATCTACTTAAATTACAGGATAAAATAGTAAAAGCAGCATGTGCTAATACCTGGTTCTTATTTTTAATGTTTAGTACAAAAAGCAAGATCACAATTTCTCCTCCTGGCTATTCCACCAAACACTTGAATAAGAAAATGTTTTGAGATATAGCTAATTAAGAGAATGCAGTTAAAGAAGACTGAATTATTTTCTATAGAGAAACATGAAATGAAGTAACTGAAGGCATTAATTAAAACAATTTACTTAAATATCATTAACTTGTTTAGCAGAAGTGAATATTCAGAACTAAAGCATCCTTACTTTGCTTTATCTTAATTTACTTCTCAAGCACATGGTGGCCTCTTCAATCCTGAATATACGTATCTGTAATTTTAATCTGGTTTGAGTAATCCGCTTTAACAATGAACTCAAGATATATTCTCTTAGGTACTCATGTCTCCTGAATAACTGGAAAAAAAGGAACTTAAACTGATAAATGCATTTTAGCTGAAGAACCACTTGTTACTATTATTAGAGAAGAGAGATTAAAAAACATTTTTCTCCTAAAAATAATTAGGTGAGAACAATGTACAGTGTATGCATTTTCTACATTTATAAAAATCCAGTGATAGTCATGGGTCTGAAGTCTTCACTGTCACAGTGCCCTGATTTTAACATGGCAATATTTTTATGTCACCTGAGAGGCAAACATTGAGATGATCGTTACCTACACTGGTATTATACCTATAATACCATATCTGTAATGTTATGAAGGGGAATTTGAGGGGAAAGAAAAAGATATTAAATGATCCATGCAGCACTGAGCCATAGACAGTGACTTAATTAGGGAGAGAATGTAGATTCACTGCTGTTCCTAACTTTTACTGACAGACATCAGACTTCCCATAGCAAAGCATAAACTGCCTTACAAAGTCAAATTACCCAACAGACTGCAGACTTTCATTACCAACAATCTGTCTTAAGCACAGATAAACTCTGGCTCTTTAGTCAGTAGTTAACTTCTGAAGGAGGAGGGGAAATGGAGAAAGAAAATAGCTTTATACCATTAGAGACATCACTGCAATGTGGCCATATTTGCCTGTGCTTTTAAACCTGTGACACTAATATTTGCCTGTGCTTTTAAACTAGTTTCCCTCCACTGCAAGAACAATTATTTCAGAAAGACACCCACTATGGCAGGGACCAGTGGAGTTTATTTATACCTGTAAGCAATACAGGCTACACAGCAAGGAAGATCTATCCACATGTTGTCACTTAGGAACTCTGGTCACAGACCAGGATCACAATGTGTTAAGATTTGGCAGACATACAAAATGATCTCAGTGCACCTGGTTCCGATCACCCATTTCAGCATACAAAGACTTCAAGACTTTCATCCAAACTGCAGAGACCACTGGAAAGGCACCATTGTTAAAATGTATTTGTCTTTGCAGAAAGCTGCACATACTCAAAAGGAAAATATCCAAGGCCTCTGAATTGCTAGCATTAAGGAGATAACAATAAGTCAAGATTGCAGATTTCAGATTTGATGGAAACTTAAAAGAACCAAAGCATACAAATTTTATTTTGCTCTACACAATACCAGGTAATACACTTTCTGGTGTGAAATACTTCATTGAAAGTTGCAACTTAAATAATTTGTTTTCCCATCCCATTGTACACATCATCTGGTAAGTCAGCAAAAGAGGAAAATTAGGCAGAGAGTAAAGTGACCTGCTCATACATATTCAGTTACCTTGAAAAGGAGGAATATCTGAGGCATGTTACTTGGAGAGAAGAGACTTTATTGCAGCAATTTCATAAGGCACAACTGCTCTTCACAGATGTGTATTTTGAATTCCTTCACTGGAAAAGCCATTTGTTAATAGCAGCTAAAAGTAATGAAGAGAATATGTGACTGATTAAATACTTTAAAAGCCAGTATTTTGAAGACTTAAAAAATCCCTGAAATAACTTAGGGCACTTGAGCAAAAACCTGAAGTCATGTAAGACACAATATAAGTATAGCAAATGCAAAAGGAGAGTAAATTCCTCTTTTGCCCCCACATGTTGACACCTGCAAGTCAGGAGCGGCTTCACACCACAGAGCTGAAACTCAAAGCAGTTGCTAACATTTCCACTGCTGAAATCCAATCATAACAGAAACTTACTCAATTCATGCACCAGGAAAGATTGTCTCTGTGAGAGGTTTTTTGGTTTTGTTTTTTTCAAGGCAAACATTTGAAGTGAGGTAAGAATTCACAGTCTCAACTTTCAATGCAATTTTCAAATCAAGCTCTTACAAAGATGGGTCAGTGTTGCCTTGTCCTCTTGAGAAAAATCTCATGCATATAGTCCCAAAATCTTCCCTGATGAGACTCATTGCGATGAATCATAGCAGTGAGGGCCTCACCCTGATCAAGACTTTGCCAATAATCCTGTAGCCACATTTCTTTCCAACTGAAACAAAAAAAGACACCATCACAAACAATTAAAAAAAAAACAAATTAGTCTGTAGCTGTAATAGTACTGAAACTATATTTTTCTTTCCCTTAAGAGGAAAATAGGCCCAGAGATGGTCATAACAAAGTATGTTGTTACTGTGCTACTGTGCTCCAAGTCATTTAAAGAAACTTGCTTTGAATATTCTCTACAGCAAATGTAAGTTCACTGTTAGCTTTATAACATTCTAGAAATATCAGCATATACTGTAATGTTAACTACAGAGACTAAATTACTAATTGTAGAGAATAAAAACTTTTATTAAAATAAAATCTATCACACAGTCATTGTATTATTTTGAGAGTAGCTTTCCCTGGCCAGTATGCATATAACAGCCTAAAAATCAAATTTTTTTTCAGATAATCCATTTTAAGAATTACAAACTCAGATTACACATGACAAACATCATTACATTCCTCAACACAGATTCTATTCTTTATCTCCAGACTACGTGTTTGAGTATGGGCTGTCTCTTCTTCAGTGCATAGAGTCTCAAACTTTTCATAGTACAGACTGTATCACTGCAAATTTCAGCAATTCTCTTCCAGTTCATGATCACAGGGACTATTTCTCTCACTTGTGTCATATCAAGGTATGCCAATTATTTCTCTCTTCTCCATTATTTCTGCTACCCAGAAACAAAACACAGATTTGGGAGAAAAGGACCAAATATGTTGCTCTTTATAATATATGCACATGAATTACCCAATACTTGTTAGCTTATATACAGAATTTTTTGCTGCTTCTCCCTCCAAATCAGAGAAATAAGTACAGTGGGTCCTGCCTTCCCTCTGTACACCATACACTGAATCCTGTGTGACTGCACTGCCCAGAAGCAGATCTTGCCCACCACTCCAGGAAGGCTGAAAGAAATGCACAACACATCCCAGTGGCTGTCCTTGTGGAGTGGCAAACAGCTTGTACACGATACCATCAGCTTCTGTGGTCAACAGCACCACCTGTGATGGTTCATTTCTGCAGAGCACACCAACACAGATCTCAAAACAAAGCTTTTAACACAGATTCCAATGTGAAGGATCATAGACGGAGGCTTACTTCTGCTTTAAAAAATAAATATCTGCCAAAAGGTTCCTTTGTAAAATGCACCACTTGGATGCACTGTGAGATCACATTGCCTACCAGTTAAATTCATTAACCTTTGTTCAAGGACTGCCAACATGAGTTACTTGCTTTTCACAGCACTGAATAAGGGCACATGTTTGGAAAATGAGTCTACTTGCATGAAGTACCAGATCTAAGACTAAGTGGCAGCAGGGAACAGAAGAAAAGAAAACATTTTCCAGATGAACTCTACAGAAACAACACTGAAAGGAATTCCAATATCCAAGTGAAGACTTTATTGAAAGTAATTTTAAATTGCTGCTGTTCTTCTTTCAAGAAAATAATTTCACTCTAATTCTGTAAATTGGGAAATATCCGTATCCCAGGATGAACAGGAGTGTACAAATCACCAGAAACTACCAACTACAGACACCTGAAACGTTATTACCACGAGATACAGATCTATCCATAATGCTGGATGATAATGGGATTCTACTGCAAGGGCCATCCTACAGTGTACACTTGGAAAATCTGATACACTGTTAATGTTTTTTCTCATCAAAACTAAACTGTGACATCAACATAAAATGGAACTAGCAAAACCGTGATGGTTTCACAATTCCTTTATCAAAGGCACACACAGATAAAAACCACAGATAAAAACTTATAGTAACTGGAAAGAAATTGTCACATAGTGTTCTTATAGTTACATTCTCAAACATCCTACTTTTGGAAAATGAACCCTTATCAATGAAACAAACCAAACATTTCTCTTACAACGATGGGAGTTTGAGAATAACTAGAGATTCTGGTTTCTCCTAAACAGATATTATACTCAGCAGCAGCACTACAACTCACTATTTTCTGTACAAAGCAGCTAAGAATTCAACAGATTGTAGTGACTGACCATAATCTGACACCGACAACTGCTTGTTCTACAGCCTTTTTCCTTAAGCTCACTTGGGTGTGAAACCCAGCAGTCCAAATGCAAGTGAGGATTTAGAAACCACAACTCCGCACATACAGCTGAAGGCACTGCACAGAGAGACATTCTGATTGCTGCAGCATTTCGTCAATTCAGCACAGCTACCAACCCTATAAACAAATTACATCTGGGAGTCAGGGTTACAGAGCATGCAAATGCGCAGTGTAACCTTTCTGTAATTGGGTACGTGCTCTAAAATAAACTCCTCTGTTGTCCTCTGAGTTCAGAAGGCTCCAGAACTACAAGTCACAGTGTGTGTTTGTAGGCAGACCTTGCATGTTGCATATAGTCTATCACATGTATCCCCACTAGATCTGGTGTCATTTTTCCACAATAATGTTTTCTAAAGTAACAAAACACTCCATTGACTAGCTCAGTAGGCAATCATCTAAATTGATCACACTGTTAAATAACATTACTGTCAAACTCAGACAAAATATGGGCATATTTAGCTAATGCTTTGATGGCAATTTTATGCTATTGTCACACTACTTAGAATTTTAAGTAATCATGTTCCATTTTGCAAATAAAAATGGTTAAAGCTTAGAAGCTTATCAGATAGAAACCACTGTATTTCACAGGAGATGCCCATGATCATGCCTTGGAAGCTACGGGCACATATCTTTATAAAGTCAATAGCAGTGAATATAAAAGCTTCCCTGGAACAATTTTTCCAGACACATCTCATGACTACAAATGGGGAGCATAACAGTGAGACATGGAAACTTCCATAGGATGAAACTGTAGCTTGAATTATGGACCAGCTGTTCAAACCTCCCTGCTGATGACCCCTGAGAAGAATGATGGAAACACCTGAGCCTGCAAGTGGCACTGGCAGCCACTCCGTGTGTGCCTTCACAGGTACTTCTCTACTGCCACCTGATGCTCACACAAGAGAAAACCTATGGAAAAGTAGGAATACTTCTACAGAGTAGGGTGCTGTGTAGCACACTACAAGGAAAAAAAACCATTTTGCTACTGAGACAAGGCATTACTATAAAAAACCTCCAGTAAATCAGTCAACCAACAGAAAACAAGGGATAAGAAGCTACTCAGTCTATTCTCTGTCCTGCACAGTCCCTCTCCTAAATAAGCGGGCTGGCATCCTTGAACACTGGGCAGAGTTTTGTCACACGAAACAGCATTAAGTCTTGTATTCTGTGTGAGCCTAATTTCTGCTCTGAAGTCTACAGGAGTCAACCAGGCCTGCACTGAACATTGGCAACCCCATTCTTAACGCAGTACTTTGTGAGGAGATATAGAGCTGCTTTTGCCTCAGGGCTGCCAAGTGCTTTACCATCACTGTACTGAAAAACAACCCTCCCCCAAGCAAAAAGGCTAAGATAGAGAGAGGACAACCACATTGCCTGAGGTCACAGAGCATTTTAACAGAATACAGTGAGTGTCTTGAACTCCTCTTTCAACTGCTACCACCACTGTCCAAGCCTCTTGGTCAGCCTCAGTTGAGTACTCAGTTCAGTATTAGCAGAACTCCTACACCACCCACAAGACATAATACATAATGTAACTGGAGATGGAACAAGAGCTCCTTTAAGTACAAAGCATTATTAAACCTACAGCTCCTGTTATTTGAAGCTTTTTTTCCTTCAAAAAGCATAGTATTGGCACATTACCTGTCTCCCTCAGAGAGGTCTTCAACACTTCCAAACCCAGGGGTTGGCACAGGACATCCCATATGCTTGAACTGAGCTATTTGAGGTCTGGGAGCTGGAATTTTCCCACGAGACTTTTTGTGTTCCTGCTCCTCTTTGACCCGCGTGTTCTCCTTGTCACAGATGAAACACTCAAAGCCATTCAGGTAATTGGGCAGAGTCATGTCATTCACACCCCACTCCCGCTTCTCCAAACTCTCTAGCAAGAATTGGTTTTTGATTCCATCAACGTTTTTGTACTCTAGATACTTCAAATATTCCTCTCCATTCTTGTCCAGGAAATCAAGATACTTTGCCAGCTCTTGGGGGCTGTCAAAGTCATCTATAAGAATGATGGAGAGGTTGTTTGGCATCCAGTCTCGCACAGCTGGGGAGCCCCGGTACACTGGGACAGCACCCAAGTGCATGGGACGCCACAGCTTCTCTGTCATGTAGTCGTCACATATGGCATTCTCCAAGGCCAGATGAAACTTGTACCTGGCAATAAAAGTCATGAATTCAGAATCTTCTGTAGTGGCTGTAGAAGTGTCTCTCAGTCGCTCACTGGGAAGCTCACGGTTATGCAGGCATTTCCCATAGGAGTCAACCTAAAATAACAAACAGCATCTTTACAAAGTGATCTGTTCCCCTGGAACTTGTTTTCAGACCTAGCAGTTCTTGTAAAATTCCTAACTTGGATCAGTTCGTAGCTACCTTAATTGAGCTTCACTTTCACTCAAAGTTTTTTCCCTTGTGATTATTCCTAGAGTTCCAGTTCTCCCAGCTTTAGAGGAAACCAAGTGCTGTTTCAGAAGCAACATTAGCCACACTACAGACTGAGGGGTGAGGGGAGCACACAGATGCCACCCAAAAATGTATTTACTACCGGATAAATCAGAAACAGACAAGTAAGGAACAGCATTCTCTGTGTCAGTTTAAACATCCCCTTTCTACTTAACAGAGACTCAGTGCTCTTCCAAACAGTTATTAGACGTAGTTCCAGCCAATCTCAGCAGGCTGACAAAATTTTTCCATTTGTTAGACTGAGAAAAACTGCTGCACGGAGCTAAAAGAATACTGTCTAAAAATGCGAGACAATATGCTTAAACTGGAACCTGCATCGTACTTTAACAGAACAGTCATTTTAAAAAATTCTTTTGTCTTTGCTTCACTACTCAGTACATGATAACCTTGCATAATAACTGAATCATGACCAATAGAAATAATAGAAACCACTAGAAAAACATGTTTCTGGCAAGTCTAAAACCAGGTTTTTTTTAAAAAAATCAATCTAATATCCTTCAAGCTTTTTAAGAGAAAAAAATGCAGTATGCTTTTTTCCTGCTTGGAAAAAACTACACTATTTTACTTTATGAAGCTACTCACCATCAGCTGTACCATGGCAGTACAAGGCATCACAGAAACAATACGGTCCTACCACAGCACAGGTAAGGAGCAGATTCTCAAAACGGAGCAACCTGCCTTTTAACTGCACTCCTGTACTTTCAAATAGGAGTGAGGCTTGTAAATGGACAGCCTTCCTGCATGCTAACTTCAAAGTCCAGAGATTTCAGCACCTTCTTGCACAAGACTGAGCTCATTCAGGCTTTGCCCAGCTTGTGACTGGTCCCGAGTCTGGCCAACTCCGTAACTAACATCTGCATCAGGCCTACCTACTGACATGCGGTGTAGTCTAGATCACGCTTTGGGAAGGAATACAACTAGTTTTTCTGTCCAGCTTGTAGTCAGCATGCATCCCGTTATGATTCGTGTCTTGGCTAAAAACAAGGACAAACAAACCCCATTAAAACGAGGCCGTAGAGGGGGGCAGCCGGGTGTTCCCAGCTCCGACAGCAGCACTACGCCACAGCTTCCCCCTGGACTCGGCCCACCTACCTGGATGTACTTCATGAGCTCCCGCACGTAGCGGTCCCTGTCCGAGGGCACATCGCAGTGGGACTGCATGTACAGCACCGGGCCGTAGCCCTTCCGCCGCCACGCGTCCTTCTCGGCCAGGGCCACGGCCGGGGCCCGCAGGTAGCCGGTGCCAGGCAGCCACTGCAGCGTGAGCGGGTAGTCGGACTCCCGGCGGAAGGTGGCCGTGTAGTTGAAGAGCCGGATGCCGGGCGAATGCGAGAGCACGTAGTTGTTCATGGGGGACTCCTCGTGGAAGAGCGCCCAGGTCTGGTGGGGCAGGCGGGGCAGCGGTGCCTCGTACGCCCTGAAGTCGGTGCCGTAGAAGATGAGCGCCTTCGTGCGGCGGTGCCGGGCCACCCGCCGGCTCCGGGTGACGAGGCAGGAGCCGCGCCGGCAGTCGATGCGCTCCGTGTCGCCGGGGAAGTGCGGGAAGAGGCTCCCGCTCCACCACAGCAGGATGGGCAGCGCCTTGTTGCTCCGCGTGTCGTTGTTGCCGGGCCCGCGGTACGACGCGGCGGCGACGAAGGCCGCGCCCGGCGGGACGGCGTCCTGCGCCCACCCCTCCGCCCCGCACGGCTCCGCCAGCCCCTCCGCGGCCAGCGCGGCCCCCGCGCCCCAGGCCAGCGCCAGCGTCACCCACAGGCCCGCGGGCCCCCGCCGCGGCCCGGCGCCCCCCATGCCCGGCCCACCGCCCCCGGGCCGTGCCCCGGGCCCGCCCCAGGAAGCGGCGCCGGGCCCCGCCCCGGCGGTGCCGTCACGGGGCGTGGAAGGGCCCGGGCGCCAGTGGCGCCGCCTTCCCCGCCCCTCTCACCTCGTACCGTCGATGCACGTTTGAAGCGGCTCGGAGGGGCAGCGAGACGTACCCTTGCTCTGGCGCACTGTGCAGCCTTGCTGCAGCGGCTCGACGAGGTGACCGAGTTGCAGCTCCCTCCCAACCTCACTGTACCTCTGTAAACCTCTCTGCCTCTACCGCTCCTGCATCCGCCTGTGCTACCACCGGACCCCGCAGCACCTGCAGCTGACAGCGATAAACTCGAGCTGTTCCCCGGAGGCACAGCATGCCACGACTGAACGCACCTGCAGAGAGAGGGCTCCTGGACCAAGCAAGCGGTCAGCTGTTACATGAAAGAGCACCCAGCTTAGCTCCTGCTGAAGACCATAAAGGGAAGGAACAGAAAACACCTTTTACTAACGTAAGTCTTGTATTTGGTGGGGTTTTTTTGGTTTGGTTTTTTTTTTTAATATCTACAGGTTTTAAAGCTCCCTTGACAGCTTCTTTTCTATACCAACCTTGAATAACTCCTATGGTGTTAAAATATTCTGTAAATGGGAACGTGGTTTGGGCTACACTATGTAAATCCAACAGACATATTCTAGAACTACCATTCAGTTGCTCAGTTACACAATTGCTAAAAGCATCAAATTAACTTTTTAAGAGATAATATTTACGAATTATCAGTTATAATATAGGACATTAGTATGGACACAAGGAAAAGAAGTATTCTTCAGCTGTGTTAGAAACAAGTTAAAGAGGGAATATTTTTCCTTTCCTTTGAAAAGTTTTAGGTGTAGACACTGCTTAGGCCTGCTCCAGCAGCACCTGACAGCATCCTCCACTTGGGCCCCAAGAGAAGGTAACAGACATGGGCTCTCCAAGGCAATTTCCACAAGCATCAGAATGTGTCCTGCACAATTTACTCCACATGATTAACGTACAAGATCCACAAGGCCCAACATTATTGCACCAGTTCTGTGGCAGATTCTGGACATAATGTACATTCTATAGGAGAAGAATCTCAAAAATATTCTACAGCAAATTTAGTATTATTGGATATTTAGCAATGATTATCTTGTGCTTTCATACAGATTTGTTATAAGGTTACCAGCAAACTGTACAACACCAATATTCACGGGTACAGTCAAGTTACACTGCCAGTTCACTCTGAATTTATTTTTGCAATTAGCAACACCCCCAGCAAAAAAAACCAAACACCAAAACAACCCAAATCCCCCCACCAAAACCCCCCAACCAGTTCACCCAGCTCCCTCTGAAATATGAGCTCTGTTAAGACTACAGAAGTCATTAACTTGACATTGTCACAAGGTAAGGGCAACACTTGCCTAAGTAGACCAAAAACCCCCCACCCAATCAATGACTCAAGCTGTGTTAACAAAAAAGGGAATTTCTTTGTGAAATGGAAGCTCAGACAGGGCAAAAAGTCAAAACCCAATCATCTAAATAAAGTAACACTGAGATTAAACAATACCTTTTGTTTGTTGACTCTTTTTGAATTTATCATTCAGTGTGAATAACAACAACAAAAAAGAAAGACTGAACTTAGTTAGCAGAAGATTGGATTGTAAAGGATCAATGAGCTAGACTTCAGCCCTTCCCATTTCCCCCCTCCCGCAAAATACAGGGTTTGGAAAAATAAGCAGTGTTTATTTACTAACAATGACATAAAATACATCTTAATATATTTTTATTTCTTTACAAATTAAAAGATGCATTGGAAAAACAAGTGAAGAAAATGAAAGGTTCATTCATGATTTCATTTCCACCCCCACACCCCCCAATATTAATACTAGAAATTAGTATTTGTGGAAGTCTGTGGTTGCTGTGCATTATATTCCTGGGAAGTTCTTTCTTTCCCTCCGATTAAAAATCCTCTAGATTTTTTGGTTGGAGGCAGTACGTGGAGTAAAAAGTCAGCCACATTCATACAAAAACGCTGAAAGTTCTGTCAACTACATCTTGAAAGAGTTTCTCCATTACAATTTTCATATTCCCCTTTCTGTGTAGTGATGGGAGGGAAGACAAACTAGCAGCATTAGAAGAAAAATGGATTTATATACATGCTACAGGATATGGAACTAAAACCACAGCCAGATATTTTTCTGATCTTAACAAGGACTTTCCTACGAAATATCAAGCCCAGATAACATGTTCTCTAATCCATCCAAATTCTTCCTTTCACTTTCAGTGCTATTGGTAGCTTAAACTCCTGGGTATTGGAAGAACACCTGTTAAGTGTTCAAGCTAAAATATACAAGCCCCCTTTCAAAAGTGAATAAACGAAGCCCTTTGAATTCCTAATTTGATTACACTAGCTCCCCCTTCACAGGAGTCTTCTCATCCACCCTTGCAATGGAGCAGCAGAGCAGCCAAAGTGGATGGATTAATCTGTCTGAGGTATTTTAGTTTAACAAACAGGCTTATAAAAGGTTTTGTGCAAGCTGATCAGTAGATAGAATGGGGAGGGTATACACATCCAGTAACTAAACTCTTTGCTATGGCCCAGGTGCTTTCAATAACCAAAATCAGGTACTTGCAATACCTGTTACAGTACAGTCTAAATCTTAAGGTTTTGTATCCCCTTCCTTGTATTCCAGGGTACAAAGCAATCTCAAATTCACATCAGTACAAATCAAATTCCTGCTTGTTTGCTATGATTCACAAAAATATGGTTGAAAATGGCCACTTCCTTATCATCCAGTTCCTACACAGCCCCCCAACACCTTGTTAAAAGTATTTTCTGCTTAAGGTTAAGAAGCTTTTGTTCCCACCACCATCTGACAGACAGGTAAGCTCTGCAGGAGAGGTCATGGAACATGGATTGAGTACGACAATACAGAGCCGTGCAATGAGAAGGAAACACCACACATGTCAACAGGAAGTACCGTCTCTACCCTACACTGTTCAGAAGCTGTTGATTTTTGCCCCCTTAACTATTGATTACTCCATTACAGTTCTGCACAGCAACTTATAGTACAGGAAAGATTGTGGAGAGAAATTTGCCCCACTGCCTCCTGGCTTACCACTCATTTCATTTTTCATGGCTTTCCGGTTCAGACAGCCATATGATACATCTGTGCTCTGACAGACCATGTTTCCGTCTTTAGAGGAGACATAAAATGTTTGGCTGCTCCAGCTCCCATCACCTGACCGGCCTCTTGCTCTCCCCACCTGTGCATCCTCTTCACACTTGGAGCATGCACACGCACCCACACAAACGCACAGCAGCTACCAGAAGTTTTGAAGAGTTACCGCTTTTTCACCCAATGTTGACTCGTACAGTGAACTGAAAAAAACCCTACATTCATTACAACAGGATTAGCGAGCATGGGGTGGGGTAGGGGGTGAACTCCTGCCAAGCACAGGAAACAATTTAGAAGCAAATAAAAGACCTGGTATCAAAGGCCTTTTTTTTTTTTTTTTTTAAGCCCTCACCAGGAAAATATTTCATCTCTCATATGGGATTGGGAAAGGTTGAAAGGATTTCTGCTTATGCAATGTGTATTAAAAATTATGGAATTGTACAGATTTCTATGTTGTCCTTTTTGAGGGCGCTGGGCCTTCTGATCAGGTCATTAGTGGAGACTGAAATGTCACTGCTGAGTTCTAGCACCACTCACTCCTCTAGCTCAGTAGCTGCCGAATCTCCTTGTGCATGTGACACAGGAAGTCCACATATGAAGCCCCCCCACTCAGGCTCTTGTCCTCCACTAGAAAGTGTTTGAACAGCATTTCCAGCTTATCTTCTTGCTTCACAATTATCAACTACAAAAAACCAAACAAGAACAAAACCAACAGTGAGTAGCTATTAGAATTAATCTTCATGGGGAATATAGAGTAAAAAGCTAAATGGCTCAAAATCCCAAAGATAACCAGAATCACGGCATATGGGGTTTATGTGCTTTGACTTGGGTAACTCAGCTGGGTTAAGTCTCAATCCTTTCTAAACAGAAGGAAAATACCATATATATGGTTCATATAGTAGTATATTGTAATAGGTCTGAAAAAAAAAAAAAAAGTTTTAGGACTCTGGTAAGCACAAAACTCCAAAACTAGTGAAATTTATTTTCAGACTCTTGTTATGAGATTGGGAAGAATAAGTTCAGCACTGCAGCATTACCAGGCATCACCTGACTCTACTAAGAGGGAAGGGCATTTAAAGCTGTAAATGGGGGACAGTTTTACCTTCATGTAGCGGGATCTCTGCCCTTGAAGCATATCAACAACAGATCGTACTTTCTTTGAAAAGGGGTTTTCCAAGACTGGCAGGGTACTCTGGAATGAAAGATATACAATTCCCATTAGTCTTGGGAAGTAGAACAATGTTAAACGAAAGTCAGCAGTTTTGGCATACTGTATAAGGGTAGAGAAATATCTACCCCCATGAGCATACAATCTCTTTGACTTCAACTACTTAAAAGAGAATATAACATGGTATCAGAATTAAAGGTCAATTATTTATTCCATTTAGCTATCAACTGGTCTATTCACTGTTAATGATGTGACTTGTCAAATAAATCTAGGCAAAAGCATGCCTGACATGCCCAGACTACCACGATCTCTGCTAGTTTCATACATCTGTGCTTCTCTCATTTCTATTGTGAAAAATGTAACACTATTTTCTCTACTGGCTTTCTCATTGTTTTAAGTTTTGGATGACTGTTTCAGACTCCAGCCCCCACACTGCCACCCAGCTCACCAAGGCATTGCTAATTTGACTGAAGGATGACACTCCAAAGAGGTTCTGGATCAGGCTTTGCTGCACGCTGACTCCCACCCACACAAAGATGTTCAGCCCATTCTCCAGCAGGTAGATGTCACCCTTGGAGAGACGCTCCTCTGAATTCCGAATGGCTGCTGGCAAGGAATCACTGTCAACATCTGCTTTGGTCTGTTTTAGAAGGAAATAAAAATTAAAGTAAAATAAAGGTTATAAAACAAGAACATCCTGAAAATTTCTGCTGAAGACCCCAATGGTTTTCTCATTTCTAGGACTCATAAGACTGCAATAATTGTGACTGAAGTAGCACCTTCCTTAGTTTTCTTACTCAAAGTGACACAGAAGCAGATCAGAGACTCTTGGTCAGCAAAAGAGAGCATAAGGCTTTTGTGAAAAGGCTCAAAAATTCAAATACAACCTCCTGGAGTAGGAATGTAATTAGGTTTTAGTATTATTCCAGAAACTGTGGTAATGAAAAGTCAGAACAGTACATAGAGTTACCTTGCAATGATGAAAATTACTACAAAAAGTTGTAAGCTTTAGGACTTTTTTTAAAAAGACTATGAAAGGGTCAAAAGCATCTTCTTTGCCACTAGTCATATGCTTACAGCTCAGGAAAAAAGTAACCCCTGAGAAATTCACAAGATGCAGTAATGCTGAGTAAAATTAAGTGAAATATCCCAACAGATGGCAGATCCCAAATACTTCTCAAATCACTTTCCCTTGCTAAAATAAAAATGCCAGTCCTTAAGATGAGTCAATGAGACAACAGCAAGCCTCAAGTGCTAAGAATATCTTGAATTACTCACCAGGGGCAAGAGCCTGGGATAAAAGAAAACGTTTGTTTCAGCCACATCCATGGATGTCACTAACTGACGGATGTAGGCTCGGTCATCCGTTGTGACCTCTGGGCCAGGCTGAAGGACGTCACTCTTCAACACACAGTTCAAGTACACAGGAAGCAGCTTCATGCATTCAGGGAGGATAAGCTAAAAGTCACAAGCAGACAGAAGCTGGTCAGCTGTCTTTCTGAATAAGCTTATGTTTGACAAAATGAGGCTTGCATGAACCAACAGTGTGGTACAGCCATGAGAGTGAAAGCTGATAGTCTACTTATATCATGGATTGCAAAAGAAACATAAAACCTATCCCTGGAGCAGGCAGCGCTCCCTGGGCTCCACACAGATGTCCAAGAAGCCATTCTCAACTATAGTTTTACTTCCTGAGTTCTCTTCTTTGCAAATTTCTGCTGAGCAAAGGAATTGACTTTTTTTGAGCAGGCCAAGTAGGAAGAAGCTGTCACCACTTTTTAATTCCCAAGCATGGGATTCAAGTGAAAGCATTGGAGTTTACCTGGCCAGCAGAAGAGGGACTAGCACAGTTCTTTCGATAGCAGGCTAGGATCTGGGCACACTGGTTGATCAGTGCATCTCGTACAGTCTTTACTGGACTACTCAGGACTCCACGATATGCTGCATAGAGAGAGGAAAGAGATGGACTGCTGTCAAGTGGTTGCTCATGAACAGCAAAACCCCAACACTACTTCCACAAAGGAAATCTAAGCAATTATTGTTTATGGAAGCCTTTATTCTTCCTGCTTCAAACTTGTAGGAAAGAGACAATATATTCCTGCTGAAAACCTGAAGAAGCTCATTTACACCATTTTATTACATAATCTTGAACTCTCTATCTCCCATGTAATGAAAACATACTTATCAAAATTTAAAGTATGGGGTTCTATAAAAACTCCTTTTATAGACTACCCATCTTTCATTAATGGTCTGAAAATGGACTGCTTCTTTCATTTTAATGAAATAAACATGCACATCTCTCAGTATCTGTGGGATATCTAGGCTTTTACTGCAAACTAGAAACGTAAATAGGGTACAGTGCATAAGTGTATGACATTTAACCCGTATCTATGAACAAACGCCACCATTATCCTACTGCCAGAGCAAAATTCTGCAACAGTTAAGGAATGAACTAAAACAGCCCAAAATAAATACAAGGATGATTTCAGACAGCTGGCAATACAAACTGTTATTAAAAACATTTAGAAAATAATTTGTATGAAGAATAAGCCTACACCCTCCATCTGTACCTCTCATCCTAAGCAGCAACACTGTCATCACAGCTTTATGCTCTTTCCTATAACTGACTGAAGTATCAGAGCTGCCACCTGACATCTGAAGCAGGAAGAATAAACAGGTGTCATTGGGTGACAAAACAGGCATTTTAGCAGCAGTTAAAAGCTGCAATTCTTGTTTCCATGTTTACCCTTACCATACTTAGCCAAGTAGTTGATGAGGGTGTCTGTCTCACAGTTCCGATAGAGGTCAGCCAGCTGCGTGCAGCAGTTTAAGGAGAGGTTGTGAATGCGGAGTCGTCGCTGTCCTGCACAACTTGTATACAACAGAGCACACTGCAGGAGACAAAAATGCCAGGAGACAGAGAAATAAGGTCCTGCTACAGTAAGAAGGGCAGGGTTAGAATATACTTCATTAAAAGCTAGGACTCAGATGCATAAGCAAACAAGGTAACTATGCAAAAGCCTTGGACAATAAGCTAAAAGCATTTGCTAACAATCAGGGTCAATGAAAGATAACAAGCAGCAATTTTAGCAGTTGTATTAAGGGACCTGGTCTTAGAAAATAGGGACTGTAGTTTAAGTCACCCTCAGAACAAGTATGCTAGAAGGTCAAGGGTATGGTAAGATGCAGAAAGAAAGAACAAATAATTCCTAGAAGAAGTGTCTAATAATTCAACTGTCAACTCACTTCTTCTACAAAGCCTCCCCCCTCACCTGAAGGAGTGCACCACTGTCTTCACTCAATTTATCATCATGCTTGAATTCCACTGTGATTGTTTTATCACAGTCCAAACCTGCCATCTCTACATCAGTTGTGTTGCTCATATAGAAAGCTCCAAAAAAGTCAGTTGCTCTAATACCTAAAAGAGGGAAAAACCCAACATCAACCACCACTTTGAACAGAACAACAAGACAGCCAGCCTTTGGACCCTGACACCAAGTTATCCTGACAGATTTCAGCAGGATCTTTGCAGTCTCAACAAAAGAGAATTCCAAAGCTTTAGCAGAGCTTTTGGGGTAGCCTAGTCACCACGTGTTTTAAATTATGGGAAAATCTCTTTCTTCCCATGAGACATGCTTGAAGTGGTCAATTTATGAAGATTCATCCATGCTAACACCCACCTGTGCTTGTACGCACTCTCATTACAGCATCAAATCCCACTTCTTTCTGGACATCTCTTCTCAAGTCATTCAGGAATCTGTACTGGTCTGTCTCCAGCTAGAAGGCAAGCAGTATTTGAAGTTTCACACTTCCATAAATCAGACCTGCTTCATAAACCATAAAGTAATTTAAAACCAGATGCTACCTCCTGCGGTCTTACTTTAAAAGTCAGCCATGATACCAGGCTCAGAGGCCTGCTAATAAAATATTGTGCTAAGAGGTAACAGCCTAACTCTTCCTGTTGGGTTTTGTTATTAACAGAGATGTTTCTATAAAGACACAAAGCTACCAAATCATTTTGCTGATTATCTTGAAATTTAAGTAGCCATTTACTTCCAAACAAGTACTTCTTCACTGTGGTTCCCACTATGAAAAAAAGAACTCTTAGCTAAACAATAATTCTTACTTGGATCAGATACCAGCCTGAGTCAATGTCACTCCTACCTGGAAATACGCATACTTATAAATGGAGCCTCCTGTCTGGTAAGGTACTACACCCAGTGTGGCCACATCCAGATACTGGTTTGGAAATAGGAATAGATCCACACAGCAGCCCTGGGCCACACAGTCCTTGGCCAAGTTGTTGTAAAAGCTTGTCTGTGGTTGAAACAAAGTCTAAGAAAGGAAATCAGAGATGACATCAGAAGTTTGTGCAGGAAAAGGAAAGCAAGATCCATCTTATAATCCCAGTCAATACACTTTTATATTTTAAGTCTTTCTTCAGGGAAATTAGAATAATCTAAATTCTCCCTGACTCTGCCTTTGAAGAACTGTTAATTATTATGAAAATTACTACATATTTTGCTTTAATTGTAAATTCAGCACATTTACTTTAACCCAGATTTGGTATTTTACCCTGTGTAATAATCTAGAGCTAACTCTTCTTGTTCTCATACTACAGCTGTCCTTATGATGTCAAGTCTCCATAGCCCTGCTTGGGAACAGAAGATAAAAGTGGAATGTTAAAAGGTATTAGCTGGGACAGTTGCAGAATGTGCTATCCGTGTAATTTTTAAAACACTGTTTCAGTTATTTTATTCCATAAAGAGCATAATATACACTCCTGTGTAAGGATCACGCAAATCATTATTACCTTCTCCTTATCTGTGTTGATCAGTTTCCTATCATCCCTGTTCTTTAACTTCCCTGGGGCCTCTGCAATGGGCAGAGAGGTGTGGAAAACGAAGAGCTTGCCAGCACACTCAGCTGCCTGCAGGAAAGTGAGTGCAATAACAGAGGTTAGAAACATTTACAAAAATTGTAAGGGAAGCAGTGATTCAAGAACAAACATTCAAGCAACCTCATCACTCTTTTTATGTCAGGATGACTCTACCAGACACACAGGCTCGCTGTCACTTGGTTACTTGACTGGTGTCCAATGGAGGGAGCATAAATTACTGGTCACTTACAGAAGAGCATGTTTGAGTTCTACTGGATTCGCGCTAGTTCCACAGCAGGGAGAAAAGAACTTTCTCCAAGGAGATAGAACAGTAAGCAGGACCCAGATACAAAAGATTTTGTGCAAACATGTTGCATTGCCTTCTTCCCTGATTTGCAGCTACTGAATTTGTGGAAAAAAGTCACAGAAATGGCAAAGAATTTTGTAATCTGAGCTTCAACAGACCAGTAATTTTAAATCAACACCCTATGCCAACACTAGCTAATGTTTAGTAGCTATTTTCTCTGACCCAGGCAGTATGTAAAAAGTCAATTAGCAATTTTTATTAGTTCTTGATTGAAAAATTGTAACGAAAACTGAGATTAAGAGAGACTATTAAGGATCATTCCCCCTGTACTCAGCACTGGTGAGGCTCCACCTTAACGTTTCAGGCCTTTCACTATGAGGGCATTGACGTGCTGTAGCATGTTCATGGAAGGGCTATGGAGCTGGTGAAGGGTCTGGAGCACAATTCTTGCTTGAGGAGTGAGTGAGGGAATTCAGGTTGTTCAGCCTGGAGAAGAGGAAGGCTCGGGGGAGCCATTGTTCTCTACAACTATCTGAAAGGAGGTTGTAGTCAGGTGGGAGTCAGCCTCTTCTCCCGTGTAATATGAGATAGGACAAGAGGAAATGGCTTCAAGTTGCACCAGGGGAGTTTTAGATTAGATTAGATATTGGGAAAAACTTCTTCATGGAAAGGGCTGTCAAGCACTGGAAGAGGCTGCCCAGGGAAGTGGTGGAGTCACCATCCCTGGAGGTATTTAAAAGATGCGTAGTTGCGGTACTTAGGAACATGGTTCAGTGGAGGACTTGGCAGGGCTGGGTTAAAAGCTGGGCTAATCGTGTAAGTCTTTTCCAACTAAAATGATTGGCTGGCTGACATGACAGACAAATAGAGCTGTGTCATCACTTTGGGGTGAAGTCATACAGGCATTCAATTTGAACAGCAGACAAGTTGGAGTTAAACCACACATGTAATTATGTCTGGATGAAGTACTAGAATGGAAGAACTTTAGGAAAGGTTTACTTGGTTAGCACATTGTTGCAGGCAACTTCAACAGATAGCATTCTCTCCTTTTGTTTAAGATTCTACCAGAGTACAGGATTAAAAAGACACCAAACTACAGAACACTTCCATGAGATTTAACAGACTTCAGCACTTGTTTTTTTAATGCTGGAGGCTCTTTTTTTTCCTGTAGGTTCTGTAAACTGTTTAAAGCAAAACCCAGTCAGACAACTGAGAGTAAGCCATGTTCTTACACTTTCAAAAAATTATTTAAAAAAGAATTGGGCAAAGTACATATAGATAGCTGCACAAAACAGAAGGTACATGCACTTCAAAAATGAGCCAAGTACGCCCTACATGCAATGCATCTACCACAAGGAGCTTACAAAATCTTTAGAATTGTCTTATTAGTGTGTGTTAGCAGAATATGAACTTGAGTAATTGGCTGAAAACAATTCGTCATAACAATTTACTAACCTTCAGTGCCTCCAGCCCTGCTTGAATCACAGGTGCAAAAACAGTTTCTGTTTCTCTGGTGTCTGCAAACATTTCTGGAATCTGATCCAGCAAACTAGCAAAGAACAAGAAAAAAAAAGAGGAATTCAAGATCCCATTTAATAGGAAAAGCAACACAGTTATAGCTGATGATCTAGAAGAGTGAGGTGGTTTAAACAGAAGTGGCTAACATGTCTGTAAATTCGTGTAACTTTTACAGTATTTGGCATCTCATCTGACAAAAATGCTGTCTTGTTCTTCATTGGCTTCTCTCGTCCATATCCTCAGTGCTTGCTGTATAGCCTCAACTGATATCTAGTCCACAGCTCTTCTGTATTTCTTCTAATATATTCCAAAATATACAGGTAAGTAAATTCTTAGGAAATACTAGTGACACTTGGCCTCTGTTTGCCAAGCATCTTGTGTACTATTCAAAGATCAATAGGTTTAATCCACAGTTTTGTATTTAGGCTTGTTTAATGCATTACAAAACAGGCTAGAAATTTTCTCTAAAAATATGCAATTCCACGTCTAGTTCCCAAAATGTAGTTAGCTACACACCATAGAATAATTATAGTTCAAATATCATGGTAAATAGTTTGCCAAAACTTCACTAACTTCTTTCTTTCCTTTCAGATTTTATCTTCTTATCCCACTTAGTCTATTTTCTCCACGGAACCAAAAGTGGACATCCCTATTGTCTCAGTTTGCAGTTATTTAAACAGTTGCCTTAAAGACAGTGATGCAGCATTCTTATAACTTTCCCTCTGCACCATCCTAGTTGTGTTTTGTTGTGGCTTGGTTTTAGTTTGTTTTTTTCTCTCCAGAAATGCCCTTCAGCTCTAAATCCCTTTATATACACTTTCTGCCAAGCTGGACTATGAGCCAAATAAACCTTTAGCCCTTGAATTTCCCCACCCTACTTTGCCAGCTTAATCTCAAACAGTATAGTAAGTTAAAACACATGGAGTGCTTTAACATGACAATTAAGCACACAACATTTGAATCTACCAAACAAAATTTTACTACACACACGGTAAACCAATTTCTATTACCTGGCAATAACTGTCCTGGACTCATTCACATTCACCAGAAAACCATCAAGGAGTGGCACAAACATATCTGCCACATCTGAGACCACCATCATTTGTGGCTGTGCCAGTGAGCTCTTCACGTTATAGAAGTGTAACACTTTGTTGTAGGTGACAAAGCCTACTCGAATGGCTGATTCCTCCATGTTGCCTTCCCTGTAAGAGACATACTTGCCTTCACATCCAAGAAGATAGGAAAACCATTACTCATAACCCAACACAATAAGGGAAAAATGAAAGGAAGTAAAATTTATTTTCACCTAGAAGGGTATCAAGAAATGTTCTGCTTGGCCTTTTTCTGAAGAAAAGCTTGACAGGATTATCAAATAATTTTTTAATTTCTAGCATTTTTAAAGAGAAAAAGTAACAGCATCTCCCATTTTAATTGACAACAGTAGTTCACAGTATACCTACCTGGGCAGGTAATCTAGGAGTGACTTTAATTCTTCACATATTAGCCTCACTAAGCCACTCTTCACAGCATTGTAAGACACATCAATCATAAAAATGAAAGCAGGTGGACTAGGAAACTTGTTATTCTGTGGAAGAGAGGGAAGAAATCACACTATTGCCACGTAATGCAGCTCACATAACAGCTCCCTAACACAGCTAAATCAATGCTGGTCAAAACTTAGTTGCTTTCATGTACCTCTGTAAGCATGAGCAGCAGTTGTTTCTTCAGCTCATTCTCCTGTCCTTTTCCAACTAACAGACATGTAATCATATTATGTTTGAAATGGACTGGTATTAAATGCCCTAGACTGACTTTACCATTAATCAGAGAAGAACAGTTATAACTAAACAATCCCTTTACATCACTAGGATAGATTGAAAAAGTAGACAGGGAAGATTCCTGCCAGATCTCAAGACTTTGGAATCTGACCATACTTGTCATAGGTGATTTCACCTATATAAACTAAAAGATTTTCCTCTCCAAGGATGACAACTTTTTCCTTCTTAAAAATCTGGCTTTCTTTGGGAATGAAAAACTTGTTTTAGTCAATAGTTTACTGAAATCTATAGGTCATAATGGAACAAGCACTCAGAACAAAAGCAAAACAGAAGAACTTTCAAAAAAGCTAGGAAGATCGCATCTCATTTGATTTAAAGTTCTTAAGCTGTTAGAAAATAACTGAACCTTTTGTCTTAACTAAAAGTAAAACAGAGGCATTAGAAGGCAACCGGCATAAACTCACATTTAGACATCTATTTTCTCAGCATAATATTTCAGCAGAGATATAAGTTGCTTTAATAAATACCTTGCACATATTTTCCCTATTCCTTAGAAGTTAATTATTATTTAAATCTTTAATTTAAAAGCAAAACAGCTTTGAAAAGATACATTTCCACACTATTCTTGTGCTTTTAACCACTTTGGCTGTATTTGAAATTGAAGTTCAGTAGGTAAGGTCTGCCTTAGGTAACAGGTGGCACATTGCACAGTTACTATTGTACTTGTCTTGAACCTCTCCTACAATCCCCTTTTCTGCTAAGGACTACTGCACAAGAGTCCCTTCTGCAGAACTCCTAAGGTAAGCACAGCCATAGCTGCTTATATAGCTCCAGGAAAAAAAAAAATTACAGAGATAGCTATTAAATTATATTATGTCATGTGTGATCAGGACTTCCTCTAGTTTTGGAAGTAAGCAGACAGGCATGTTATTTTACGCAGTAAAGTGGGTTGGATTAATGCTGTTAATTATCTCTGCCAGCTAGAAATCAGCCCCAGACAATTCATGTCTTTCTTACTTTCAAGAAAATAGCTTTTTTACTTAAAAGCAAAATAAATAAAGCAATAAACACGTTCTACTGTACCTTGCAATAGTCAACTGTTGCTAGAAACTCGTACGACCCCAGTGATAACTCGGGTCGGTCATAGAAGTCTACTCGCTTTCCAGTATGATCCAAATGTTGGAAGTAGTGAGGTGGCACTGGGAAAGGAAAAATCATTACGCTCAGTGATATGCCCATAATAAACACTGTGACTAGAGAGTCAACATGACAACAGCTGTTTCAAAAAAAACTCCAGGAAAGTGAACTAGCACTCTGGGCTAGCACACAAGTACTGAAAATATTAATGCAATTTAAGAACATCATTAAAGCAAAAAAACCCAAACTTACTCCAGTTTGTCTCATGCACCAGACAGCACACTGTGTAGTTACTGTTGTACTTTTCTTGAATCTCCTTTCCATTCTCATTTTACATTTCATATCAGAAACATCACTACAATACACTTTTAGGATTATTCTGAAGGATTTAGTCCAAAGGAAAAATATAACGTCCCATATAAGTTGCAACAAATTATGTAAAACAGAGTTTGAGGCAAACTACAGGCTACGTCATTACTGACTCAAATCAGGCTTACTAAAACATTGAGCTCCTTATTCTGCTATTTGGGTTAGTTTTTCCTTCCCTTCCCATGCTGCACAAGAGTAAAGCCTCCAGGCACTCTTGCATGCAGAGACTCCCATAATCTTTTTATCAGAATAGACAGAGTACTTCTTACAGTGGGTTAAGAAGGAGGAACAGAAGTGTAACCACATGCCCAGCACCCAGTACTTCTGTGCTGGCATGAGGTATCAGAAAATAAAATGGGAGTTAAGCTAAATTTTTGCCTACAAAAGTCAGCTGCAGAAACAAGTATTTCCCTTGTGCCCCAAGAACTACCATTACAGACACTCCCTCCTGCAGAACTGCTCCGGTGACAAAACGCATTGCAGCTACAGCTGTCTATATAGCTCTATATAGCTCCAGGGGAGAATAAAATGAGATTACCTGGAATGACAGTATTCACCATATTTAAACTACTTTAAACATTTAAAGTTTAAAAAGTTCAAAAGAAAACAAAGTGATATCACTAAGACTATATATAAGCATCTATCACTCTTGTTCCCAAGTACACATCCCATATAAGATAATTGCCTGATGATTTTTGGAGAGAAAACAAAAATTGTTCTCAAGTTTTAGGTACAACTACGTTGTGTTTTCAGAGTATTGCTTTCATCAGCTGTCTCTCAGCATCCCTCCCTTTTCTGCCTTTGCTCAGTTGTTAAAGGTACATACAGTTGCTGAGTGAGAAGGACCGGGAATGTATGCAGGCAGAAAATCACCAGACAAAATTGGTGTTTAAAGTTGGCCATTTCTAATTCCCATTTTGGTTAGTACAAACACTTGTACAGCATAATTGAGGTGGTAAGAACAGTCCATTAAAAGCTACCAAATGGAACACTGAAAACGTCCTCATAAGGTTTGTTGTACCTTACATTCCACTGTGCTTTCAAAACAAATCTACAAATGTCATGCTATGAGCAGCCCATTGTGACTTCTGCTTAAAATGAAGCACGTTTTGTACTAATTTAGAAGAGCAACTAATATTAACTGGCCTGTACTGAAAACTCTTTTTCAGCTGTAGCAGATTTAACTGCAATCTCACCTCTAAGGAATGTTTGTGAGGCAAAAAAAGGCTTTGTGAGAAAAAAAATTCTAACACATGCTACAGACTAGATCTGTATCTCAGTCTGTTAAAAAATCCCGTACTTTTGAAATATCCTAAGAAAATAAACGGTCTTTCAAACCACCTGGCATTATGCTACAAATACATCGTATTAAAAATTTGCTACACTACTACAATGCATAAGCACCTATTTGAACACAATTTCAGAAATGAACACTGAACATGCCTTACAATAATTTTTTACAAGACTAGACACGTATTAAATCACAGTATTCCTTATAAATGATCGTAACTTGATAAAGACTTATTTGCCTGCATCTTGTTCAAAGACCTTTCCAGTAGAGCCCAAAGAGTGATTTCCAGAAGAAACCTTACCCTCAGTGACACAGCTGCAGAAACAACACTGGAACCTCCTTCCACCTTCAATGAATTGCATAAAAGGGCACATGTAAGCTTTGCACCTATTACATCGGACAGGACCGGATTCTCCATGGTCTACCAAATAAGGAAGGGTCTGTGGAAGCAAGAGAAAAAAACATGAAGAGAAAGGTCACACCATGATGAGAAAGTTTTAAGCTCTGCATTGTGTGGTCATTTCTATCTCCCTGTACATGGCATAAGATATAGCATTGTGGGAAAGAGTGCAGGGGAGGTGGGAAGCCTGAACAAGTATTTCGTAAGTGCTTTTCAATTCAAGCTCTAGCACAGCAGTACTCTGCACGCTAGAGTCATCAATGGGCTCTCCCACGTAGCAAGTAGCTTGAAGAACATGACCACAATGTACTGCCAGATATATCCGAAGTGAACATGGAAGACTGAAAGTGACTCTTCACCCTTCTCTCTTCCCCTTGTAAAAAGCAAGCTTTTTAACAAAAGCAAAGCCAGTCATTATATTCTTGACTATATGGAATGCACAGTATCTACTGTAAAAAATTCCATCTGGTAAGACTTACTTTTGAACTCTATCATGAAATGCATTATAACCACAAGTTCTTACTGTCTTGACCCCACTGTACAGCAAGTCCTCAAAACTGTTATATAGTGACACCATTTTTCAACTGTTACTTATAATATGTTCTTTCTGCACCCAAACCAGAATAAGATGCTTGGCAACTTCTCAACATCAGAACAAGCAGGAAGCACTTTAAAATTATTGAGACAGAACTCATGCAAGTTATAAGCTGCATTCATAGTTCAAAGCACTTTTTGTAACTAAAAACTTAGCTCAAAAATATAACTACTTGTTTTTAAATTTTCTGCCAATAAAGGTGTCTGGTCTTAACTCTCTGTTACCTTAAATCTATGCTCATTTTTAAGAGACAACATATTCACTGATCAGAAGATGAGCAAATGCTCCAGTCACTTTCCTCTTCATGCCACAGATGTGTTATGTCTTTTCATTCAACCCCACTAATCATTTAATGACAGTACAGTGGTTTTGCAGCCAGCATTTCTCATTTCCTATAGGCCAGGCTGACCTCTTCAGAGGAAACAAATTTCCAACTTTTCTGACTGGCAGGAAATGTTGGTATTGTACTTCAACACAATTTTTTTTTTCCTCAGCCTCCCCTCTGTAACATGCAAACAAACTACAAGGGTGCTGGAAACAGGCAGCACTATACATAACTTGTCATTAACCACTTAGTCCCAGAAGACAGATACTTCTTTCCAAAGCCTCAAGTTTGGTTTCCTGAACAGTGCATAACCTAAGGCAAAGGTCCTGGATTACGAAATATTGTAAATTTATCTGAATGCTATAGTTTCATAAGATATTATTTTCACGAAACATTCATCCTCTCATATGTGAAGCTTTAGTTCTATTTACAGTCTTATTGCTCTGAACAGCTGAGTCTTCATCTGTTGGAAGGGCCCCCCCACAGTGAGTCTTCCCTTGCCATAAAGAACTTCCAAATACTAGAAGCTGACTGGTCTCCAGGGCAATTTTCCAATCCTAGCCTTTTTTTTTTTGGACACCATAAGTGTTTGTTCAAAGCATAAACACATCAGGAGACCAAACAATTATTATTTGTAAAGTTTTGCTAAAAATGTGTAACTTCACAAGCCTCCAAGTTTCCCAAGTAAGACCTCATTCTCCTATTGTGTTTCTTTTAAACTTCAGCCACAGATCAGTTTTATCATAAACCACTTTTTAAAATTCAAACCATAGTTTAGGAACACTAATGAAATGGAACAGGAAAACCTTAAAAGAACCCTTAAACAGACCAGAGGAAATGGCTTTTCTCAGCAGATGCTACCCTTAGGTTTAGCAGGGCACAGAATACTGCAGACGTATGTATTCAAATTTAACAAGCCTGTTTGTCTTTATGTCACTGCTCCAAGCAGGCTAACACTACACAGTAGCCAGAGTATTTAGACTACTTAAAAAAATGTCAAACTCTGTAAAAGTTTCTGAGCTTTCAAATTCTCAGCAACCAAACATGAGTGGGTAAAAGGCTAAACAGCCACACACTACACCTAGAGAGAAGTAAGTGCTGCAGAGAGAAAGGGCAGAAATACAAGTGCAGCTCAGCAGTGCCCAGTACTCAGTGTTGTGCTGTCATCCCACACAGTGCTGTGCATGTACATCCATATTAAATAGCTTAACCAGTGCTGTTTCATAAATTCTCATCCAATTCCACAACTTGGCATTCTAGAAAAGATTTAATACCTGTGATCAGCAACCATTTAAATATTTTATACCAAGAAAGAAACTGAGATCAGCTGGAAGGGGATGCCTTTATGACCATCCTAGTGTTTTGGTCATTTAGTGACAGTGCTTGACAGCTACGGCAAAAAAGCTGAAATTATCATGGCCATCAAAATATTAAAAACTTTAAACACAACATTCTTCTGCTTTACAGATCTCTACTGCACACCTGTTGGAGAATCAATGTTTACCTGGTCTTCATTACCTAAATATGCCTTCTAAACATATGTGTTAAATGTTGACACCTGAGAGCATTCTCCTGCTGAGCGTGCACAGGGCACACAACTCTACACACGGTTCTCACCTCTTCCGGTGGCAGAGTAGCCAGCGGCTTTATGATGGCAGCCAGGGGAACTTGGGATTGTTTGGCCATGTCAGAGGTGCAGGGAATATTGTAAGACGTGCATCTGATGTAGCGGGGGCTTGCATTACCTGGGGAACAAATAAAAAAACCCATAAATTTCAGAGCAAATTAAATTTATATTCAAGAACAGAAACAAAAATACCTTAAGTTGTGTTGTTAAGCCACGGACACTAAGAGCTTACCTAAACATTCAGGTTCAATCTATGGAAAACTTGAATTCCAAATAAAATACCTCTTCATGATTAACTACATAAAATAAAAGACCTTAAAATAAATGAACTTGACTCCCGGTCAACCTAAACCTATTAAAAGGCATTTCTGTTTCACTGTATTCACAGACTAAAATATAATGTAGACAGAAAACTCTACTCAAAACATTTCTACTATTCTGTTTTGTAATTTTGGCTGAAGAGTAAAATACTTAATCACAGAATCAGATTCTGAAGTTTTTTCCAGAACTTTAAAACTCAAAGTGTCAGAGATTAAAAGATGAAACATCTTTTCTCTATGGAGCTCTCAGACCAACTTACATCCCTCTTAATTTTAAAAAATACAGTTGTCAGTCCAATTCTAACAATGTTGCTAGTAGATTTCAGTTCTTAAAGTGTATTTTATAAAGTTCTAAAGAAGAGGCTTCATTTGCTGCTTTCTGATATCTCTGCTAATGCTGGTCCTAGGTATCTGCCTTGGAAAACATTTTTTACCTGCAAGTTGGTTATTAGCTACCACACAATCAGGATAATCTAAACTGACATCAAATCAACAGAGCACCTGAAACTAAGCCTCTTTCCTTTAAAGATATGGTTCTGTCACTGACTCTTTGGGATTTGTGTTTTGTTTGTTTGTTTAGGAAAAGAAAAATAGTTTACCTTGATCCTTGACCAAGAAATTTGTAGTTACAAGAGGTGGGACCTGCCCTCTCACTCCAGTGACAAATGGTTCTGACCCACGGTTATTTCTGTCATCTTCAATCACTTGAATCTGTGATGGAAAACACCATGCTATTATTTGGAGGCTTGATTTCCAAGTACTGCAAAATAAAAAATCTCTAACACAGTGAAAAGGGGACCTGAGGCAAACATTACTATCTCTAAAAATAAGAAGAGCAAGTAAATTTTGTCAAGCAGTCACCTCTCAGTTTGATTTTAAATAGTACTTAATGACTAACAATAAATTACAAGCTGCAAATAGTATATTTTCCCCAAGTGTTCTTAGTTGCAGCATATTTTGTGTTTTAAAGTCTGATCTGAACTCATAAAAGCCAAACTCAGATCAAGAAAGGAATTTTTGGTAGTATTCCCCTGTATGGTTCTAGTCAAATAGAATTGTAAGCTTCTATAATCCTCAAGCTGAAGTTCTAGAGGCAACCTGGCTTTTTCTTTCTCTTATGTTCCCACTGTTTTCATAGTATGCCTTTACTTCTAACCACTTCAACTCTGGCCTAAAGACATATGGCTTGCAAGCTCAGGTGGAAATCTTCATTACTTTGTGGTGCTCAAGGGTTTGCAATTTGAATTCTGGGAACGTGGAAATTGAAATTTCAATAGACTTGTCAATGAATCAAACTTCAAAGCCTATAAAAATCTTAAATTTCTTAGTATTTCAAATTCTTTACAACTGCAAATTTGCTTAAGATCATGGAAATGTATTGAATAGTTTTGCTTTACTAAAATATCCACTGACATTTGTACTCGTACACAGTTCAAACTACATTTCCACAGTGGTAACTGGATGAAAGAATTAAAGCTAGAAACCATTCTTCTACTCTTATTTGCCATCAAACACACCTGCCTTTGCCTAAATTCTGAAATGCAGAAGTTTGCATGGCAGAACTTCCACTCTCTCACTACAGATTGCAAGCTGCCAAGCAGAGAGCCTCCCATAGCTTCAGACAATGACTACTCTAGAATAAATCTAGTTCCGTTCAAAGGTCTACAGGCTGACTGATGTTGATCTCACCACTGGTACCTGTTAAATGATAAACTGTGACTACATGAAGAAGAAGTGACAAAGGGTAACAAAAAGCCAAAAGTTGTTTTTTTTCTTCTTCCAATCCAAAAGGTAGCTGCTTTTTTCTTTCTTTCTTTAGGTAAGATTCTCCAACATAAACATTAAATTTTCAAATTCAAAATTTAATGGTTATGCATGAGCACAGATAATGAGAGAATGTTTATAGCTCCCCATGCCTCATACCAAACTACTAAAAGATTTGTATCAGGAATTAACATTAAAAAAACTCCCATTCATCTGCAATTTTAGAACTCCAGAGCACTGGCCCAGTACTGGTATATCAACAATAACAGTAAGCAAATTCTGATCAAAACACGGTAGAAAACACGGCTACAACAGCTCATGCTGTGTGCATGCTGACATGAGACACACGTTGTATGGACAATTATACTACTAGCTTACACTGAAAATGCCAGTGGGAATCTGATGAAGGCAATATCCTAAAGATCAAAGAAAGTGAAGGGGAGACATTCTTCATGATCTGTTTCTGAAAACTGCTTTCTATTGTGCCACCATTCATCACAGAAGATTTTAACAACCTCATGTGGTGTAATGTTACTCATTTTCATCAGGCAAGCAGAAGACAGCAAGGAAAGGGTAAAAGATTAATGATGGAGGGTTAGCAAGGTGAAGTTCAGGTTTCAGGCATGCACAGATGGTCACCAACAAACAGACTACAATTGACATATATACAGCACTTACTGGACTAGGAATTGCATCTGGGTCTATTCTGTGTCTGGGTTTCTGCTGGGGTGGCAGCTCATTTAGTTGCTTTTTTTTTTTTAATAAGAAATAAGAGCGCCACAAAAAAAAAAAAAAAAAAGAAAGAAAAGAGAATAATAAACCAAAAGTAACAGTGTTACTTCTTTCTACCCAAACCTGTAGCACTGGAATTAGATACATTTAGATACTGTTTCATGCAACAGGACACATCAGCTTCTGCAGCATACATTGATTCCAAAACCAGTCTTGCTGGGATATTTGGCTTGGCTCTGGACACGTTGCTAATGGAGGCAGTGGCTCACCTGCTGCTCATTTTGGTTAGAAACTGGGGATTTTTATGCTCTAAGAACATGCTAACATGAAGGCAACTGACACAAGCCATTTGAGATTTCATTTAGTGGAAGAGAAGAGAGGCAGACAAGCAATTAAAGACTTACATTCTATGAAAAAAACACAGTAGTAAGCTTTACATAAACCTGGAATCTAAACAGGTAATCTTTTTTAAATACAAGTACCTTCTGAATAACATCAGTTCGGATCTAAGATATAACTCAAGACTACATTCTCTTCATAGTTTTGAAGTACAGAAACAGCAGCAGTGAAAGGAACAGCACAGTAGACTAGTGGCAATAAGACCACAAGGCTTAGTATTACTCATCGTTGCTAACCATTAGATACAACTGCTCATCCTGTCTCAGAACCTCCATTCTAAAAGACAATCCCAGTTTGAGAAGCTGTTCATATTTGACTGACGTAGCACCATGACTTCACGACCCAAAAAAAACCAAACCAGCTTTTTGACAGATTATAGGAAAAGCACTACAATCACCTCCTACTAACCATACTTTAAACATGGATCATACAGTTCAGAGATTGTCACCTCAAAACCTGAAATCAATTCACCTTGGAAAGTCATTATGCAAGACTCCAAAAATGGAGAAACAAGTTTAATCAGAGCCCTCAAGGATTCTCAAAAGATAACACAGTACAGAAAAAGACTTGAGGAATTAGAGCAGTGATTTCCATATGCAGTGCCTTCCTTTAGTCACCAAGAAAAATACTGCCTCTGGGCTTATTCATCACGAAAGACTGAAGGTGGATAGAAGAGAAAAACGTAAGCAGGAAAACAGACTGATATTCCTTGGAATGAGAAACCTGTTTTCAGCTTTGGTCTTTGTCATTCTGTTTTATGCAAAGACACCATGGAAGAGTTGACACTGGTAAGAACAAGTAAGCTTACAGGGCTGGGAATGGAATCTGGATCCAAGCGTTTTGGTGGAGGTGGTGGTCCAGGCGGACTTCCATAATTTGGTGCTCCTGGATAGGCTCCTCCATAGTTTGGCTGGGGACCCCTCACCTGTCCAAAGGAACCTTAACAAGAAAAGAACATCAGAATCAAACAGCAGCTTAATATTAGGCATTTCCTCATTTGGCACTTCCCACATTTCCTGCCATCATTAAAAAAAAAAAAACCCTCCAGAAAAATAAAGTCATGTGCTTTTCAATTAATTACGATTAAACATATTTATCACAGTGTTTCAGCTTAGACTGGTACGTCTCTATCGACAATCCAATAAACTGATAGATACAATCCTCAAAACTAGACTTAAGGAAACAGGTTTTTAGGCTATTAGCTCTACCTCAGCCCAAACCAGCACATTACTGTAACTATTTTTAGAGTTTGTAATTGTTCATTACAATGCACATTAAGATCATGCACTATGAACATTTACCTGCAGAACTGTCTAACAGAAAGTGCACACAGAACAGCCAAATAAGCCAGTGGATGATCCCTAATTCTTTAAATTAAAGAACTGCAAGGAGTTCCCCAGGGCAGTTTTGGCTCGTCTGAAATTACAGTAATAGGCTAATGTGTGATTTTCGCTTTTGTTTTGTAACTACCTCAAGCTATTTCATATTATTTTAGACAATTCCAGTCACTTACAGAGTAAGGGAATGATTTAACCCATTAGTATTTTTACAGTTCATAGGAATTTGAACAGATATTTTTAAGCAATTTACCTGTCCAGCTGTGCAAAGCTACACTATTACTTTATCCCAGCTATCTGTGTTATTGATTAAAAACCAGTGAAAACTGGTTTGAATACAGAAAGCTTAACTGGTCTTACTTTTAAGTACATTTAAGATGTGTAAGCTTCTACAAGGGAGAAAAATACGGTTATGCAAATTAAAGGAGAAAACACACAACTCCTTTTTCAATGTTTAACAACTCCTCCCATACACATTGCATATGCACAGTAGCCACAAATTTAAGAAGTATAAAATAAGGCTTTTCGGTATTTCTGATGTCTATTTTTGAACAGGTGAGGTTTCAGACATCAAATTAGAGTCCATAATAAAATTTTGATCACAAATTCTGGTAGTATTATGGCACTAATTGCTAAACACTTTTTTGCCCAAGTAAGCTAGAATTCCTTTAGTTAATCTTATTAACACCTGTATTATAAAATATCTTAGAATGACACATGATATTATCTTAGACATGAGCACAGGGAAACAAAATGGAAGCTCTGATGTGCAGCCAGGAGCCCACAAGTGACAACCCGAAATCTAGTTCTCAGTTTGCAGCATACAAAGAACACGTAACTTAAAATTCCTATACCAAGAATACTCACCATTCTGCTGCATTTGGTATCCTGGCTGAGGAGGATGAGTGGGAGGAGATGGTCCATGGAGACCACCCATGGGAGGCCCAGGGTGCAGCCCTGCCATAGTTGATGGAGGTGGTGGTGAGGATACATGATTAGGCTGGGATGATGGTGGTCCAGCAACTGTCTGCCCAGGCAGTGGTGGGCCTGGCATGGCAGGTGGCCTTGGAGCACCTGTGGTAGGAGGGTAAGAGGAAGGTCCAACCCCTGTAGAAGGGGGAGGTGGGGCAAAACCAGGAACTTGAGTAGGTAGGCGCTGAGTTGATACTGTCTGACCAGGAAACGGAGGCTGTGCCAAAGGAAGACCCTGAGACACACTGGTAGGAGGGGGTCCTTGGCTCGTACTATAAGGTGTGTAGAGACCAGATCCTGTTGCACTAAAGCTTCCTGAGACTGGGGGAACTGATGTTGGGGGACCTGGTAAGAAAAAAAAAGATATAACATCATTTTCTCCTATCCTCAAGACAATTAAGACGCAAGAAAAACCCATTTGCTCCACATCACCTGAGTAAGTCTACCACTTTCTCATCTTCAGGTGAACTTACCAGTACCAGCAGAGACAAATCCTAAGTAACCATCCTCCTAGATTGATCAGAGAGCTGAAACTCTTTCAGGGGACCTGAAACTTGATAGTTCTTTCATTGCCTTCTCTAAGTCTGAGCTGCTTATTTTACATAATCAGAATACATTTCAAGATTCAAGGCCAGTAAAAAAGGGCAAAGCCAGGAATAAGCAAAACATGAACCACCACAAGTCTATCCATGAATTTCTTGAACTAAGTTTCTATCTTAAACCTCACACTCAGTTGGAGCCTGTATATCAATAATGGTTTTGAGCTTTGTGGTTTTAATAGCATGAAACTAGCAGCTCTGTACTCTTTCTGAGAATAATTTTTAACAAACACATTGCCAAAAGGCCAAGGAAATCTGCATCCCCTACCTACTTGTAATTTTCCTATAAAATCTGACTTATGAGATGCTTGTTAAAAAGTACTTTAGCAAAGCAATTTTTAAATAGTCAGACCAGCTTACACATAATAAGGACAAAACGCTAGTCTCCAATTTAAAAAGCCCTCGAATCTACAGCAGTGAGACTGTAGAACTAATACCATAGAAAAAAGTATCTAAATTCAGTTTCTACTGTAAATTCAGTTTCTACTGTAAATTCAGTTTCTACTGTTTAAGTAAGCTTTTTCTTGACTTCCAGCAGAACCCTTCACACAATCATTCAGAGTATTTTCAGCCCTTTGTGGTTTACAGTTACGAGGCCCTTTTTCCTTTCTTTTTTTTTTTTTTACTGGGCTGCTGCACAACAGTGGCAAGACATGTAGACTCTCCAACAGACAACTTTGGGGTAGACCATTTTGTGTTTCTCAAGATTCACCTAGTTGAGGATCAATGTTGTTATCCTCCTTTGCTTTTCATGTCCAGCAGTGCCAGCACTGTCCCCTACAATAGTCTCAATTCTATTTTCCCCAATTATGACCTTTTTAGTTAAGAAAAGTACTGTTTACAATGGCAGATGTCAACACTCAGAGAACTCCCATAACCATATGGTAATGAATCACTGACAAGAAAAAATCTTTTATGAAATTACTAGCAAAAATAAAAATCAATAGCATATTTCTGTAGTCAGGAAACCTTACCATAGCCCAGTCCAGCTGGGGGAGGAGCAGAGGCTGCAGTGCTGCCAATTGTCATCCCTGCCATGTGATTGCTGAGTTGCTGCACACTGGCTGCGGGGGGCCCATATTGCTGGAACGTAGATGTCTGGCTGACAGGCGTGGGTGCTGAGCCTGGCAGAAACGGCTGAGAAGCAGGTGGCCTGAGAGGGAAGATGACAAACTTAACTGATTCTTCATTATAGAAGTTACAATTCCCTGCGCCTTTTAAAATTGTTCTACCACATAAATACTACCTGGGTCTCATATATTTACATGAAACACTGTAGCTCAGTTTTGGAAAAATAATTACATATCCTGCATGGATCTGAATCCTTTTCACCCCCCCAAAAAAATCCTACCAGCTCTTAAAATACAAATGCTATGTTTTTGTTAATTCCATCTCAGTTATCGCAACAAATCAGTCTATAGGGTGAGCAACAGTAAGGCCTGCATGGCTATGTAAGAATGCTCTGCCACCCAAAAGACTTGAACCCTCTGGGACTATTGCCACTTTCACCACAGAGGTCATGGCAGTATCTTTCTGGAAAAGATGCTGAAGAGCCTTAGATGACAGTAACTCAGGGATCCATAAAGGACAGAAGAGAACCCAGAATCAATATGAAGACATTACCCAGTAAAGACAGCCACGTGGTCCAGAGATAATTTCACACTGCCAAGGAACAAATACTACAGTTGTGTGGATGCAATTGGTTTAAGACAAGACAGACCACGGGACAAATACTACAGTTGTGTGGACGCAATTGGTTTAAGACAAGACAGACCACGGGCATCAGATTTTTTTTAGGGGAAAATGACTACCACAAAGAATGTCTTAAGAGGAGAAGAGGTTTTCATCAGTCATTGACATCTGCTCATATCCTTCCGCAAGTTTTTTATCTCCATATATACTCACTAACAAATACCCCTGTGGCAAAATGTTTCTCCAAAACAATAACAAAGCAATGAAGAAAGTCAATGTCTACCACAAAACCCAAAAGTATTTAGTTTGACTTAGATCTAAAAAGTCTAGACCTAGCACAGGTCTACCAAGGCAGGATTTTGTTATAATTCACTCTTCTCATATGCACCTCTGCATCGGGGCTGCTGAGGCTGGAATCCCATTCTGCACATCTCCATGTTCAAACTGACTGTATGCCAGGTGGCCAGAAGGATGAGATGCTCCAGAGGTTGGAGGGGGAGCTCCAGATGTTGGTGCGGCTCTTAAGGAACCTACAAACATAAGGGAAAAAAAAATTAAAATATCACAAATTATAAAAACAAGGGCTTGAACCAACTACCATGAAAAATTCAAGTGCAGAATTGCTGTAACAATACTCCAAGAGCAACAAATAAGTTATGCACAAATAATTTTAGTCAGTGTCACTAGTTACTATCTCCACATAGATCAAGCAGAAAATATGTGCTGTGGAGGGTCTTCAAAAGACAACTTCACCTTTTATGAAGAAAAGAAAATTACCTTGTCAGTAAGATACCGAATCCTTTCCCCTCCAAGACCAATTATTTTTTTCTAAACCAAGAAGAGTATTCAATGTAATCTGGTGTTCATTACAGTCAGTTTTCCCTATCTCAAAGGTAAGCAGGCTATGCAAGCAGATTCAGTTTTCAAAAACTACATTATTTACTGCATTTATATATAACATTATGGGGGCCACCACAGACTGTTCTTTCCAGCCTCTCAGGGTTGAGACACAAATACTTTCCCATCTTTCAGACTGAGCTCGTTCAGTCACAGCCTAAACATATTTGCCTCAGAAACCAGTCTTTCCACAGACCACAAAATGTTGGATACAATACCAGCAGACAAACTGCAGTTTTTACTTCCAAAAAAGAGAATATAAACTTCTCTTTTAATAATACTATATTAACAATGCTGGTAATTAGAACAACTGTATGACCATGCCTGTTAACCACAAGGGAACCTATTTCATGTATGGGGTATCATTAAGTACAGATGGCTAAAACTGCCCCATGAGACCAGGGCCACACACACACACACACACACTGTTGTGTCACTCTGACAGTGACCCGCATGGCAAATTTCAAAGGGATTCTGAAACCTTCTTGTGAGGAACCATTACAAAATAGGAAATAAGGGGAGCCATTTCTCAATTCTATAGTGTAATTTATACCCTAAAGCATGAGGTTTCAACTCATACATTTTATCTTAGCTGCTACATCCAATTCTTAGCAAACCTGGGGATGTAAAGTCAAGGAAGGAATTAACTAGACCTTGTATGAATAACTGATAATTTCTTGGGGTTTTTTCTTTATTACTAAACCTCCTGCTGCTCTTCATTTTTAAACAGGATTTAATCACTCCTAGAGACATTTATTATTTTTATATATTTTAATCTCATTAATCTTGTCTTTTCTAAACTACTGTTACAGCACCTTCATCTTACTGTTCCTCTGGCTAAGCACTTCCTGATCTCTAACTATTCGTAGGGTATTTCTTTTGTGATACCTGCCATCTACTTTGTACTTTCTTTCCTCTGATAGTACATGTAAATTGTTTGGCCTTCTTATCTTTTGTCTTTGAAGGCATATTTAATCCAGTTCCTGGAGGGATCCTACACACATTTTTTATATATATTAAGTCAAATTCCTCCACCCCCAAATTTAACAGGCATACCATTTGACAAATATTGTTTACTTCAGAAAAAGCTTTGGAAGTATTTTTTTTCTAGTTCTTATCACAAGTATACTTCTGGAACCCCAACCACAGACTGCTCAAATGGTCACTGAATAAGAAATCACTAGAACAGGTATAGGTATCTAGTGGTTTATTACCCTAATATTCATTTTTCTTGACAAATCCTCAAGTTCCCCTTCCAACATCTTTGAGATGTTCCTACTTATTAAAGACTTCAAAATGGAGGTAACTGACAGCAAAATGGGAAATGCCTATGATTTTCCTCAAAGCCCTGAGGTGGGCTTTGGTGGTCTTCTGACACCCTAATCTTCAAAAAAAATTGACACCACTAAAAATAGTTCTTCCAAAATACCACTAGTTAGAAAAAAGGTAAAGTACAATATGGTTTCTTGCAGCATTTCTAATTCTTACATTTTGATTGCTAGTTGTGAAAAGACGTTTCCTATTTCAAGTCACAACTTTCGGAAAAGTAATTATTCCTAGCATGTATTTCGATTCTAAGTATAGCCAAGAAAGTCAAAAACTTGTTTTTTCCCTTAAACGAAAGCACAAGCTACACAAATCTCATGACTTCCAGTAACAATCTCCTGGTGGTTTGAGGAGATTTTTCACTTCTTTTCAATGCTATCCCTTCAAACCTCACTTTCCCTCTCAAGTGTGAGACCCAGTTCTTTTAAACTAAGGGTTGTACCTGACAGAACCTGAATGAGCCAATTCAGGTTTTGAAATCAGACTTCAGAAAACATTAGTCACAAGTCAAGTATTATCTATGAATCAGCATGCATAAGGGATTTCTACTAGGGTTATTTCTTCATATCCTATTTATGCTTTTGGAATGCTGCCTACAAATAGATTAGGAAATGCCCCACCCACCTCTGCCTAAACAATCAGGTACCCAACCTTTGAGATAGGTATCCATATTAAAGGCGAACTTGGCACAGAAGCAGTGACACAGCACAAACACTCCCACAGAAAGAACACCATTTACCTATGAAATTAGGTGCAAGAGAAGTGTCAGAGTTGAGAGATACAGGAGAACCCTTCGAAGGAAACCCCAAGGAAGGAAAGTAACCTGGAAAGACAGAATACACCAGTAAATCAAGCCTGAGAGAAAGCACTGAGAAACAGCCTTTCCAATGCTGAGAACAGCCTGCAGTCCAGAAAATACCATATACACAAAATTCATGTCATCTACCACCTTGTTCCTTAAGCTACACTTCCTCTCTTCTACCATGCATAACATATTACAAATATAGTCTTTACACTAACACAAATGTTAACAGTTTCATAAACTAAGCCTAATGTAAAATGATCCTGTCACAGACTAATTGTTAATGGTATTCAGATAATTGTGTTTGCATTTTAACCACATGACCTCATCTGAAGGAAACCAATAGACTGACTAAAGGACCAGGACAAAATTGTTCTGGTTTTTTCACTATTCTCGTAACAAGAAGCGACTATTTTCAGCTAGCATCACAGCACTCCACTTCTGGTCCCCAGAAAGATTATCATCACTGCCACAGCATTCCCATGATTCCATTTAGTTAGAGTCAGGGTTTGCCACATAAATCAGATGCAAAACTCTCCCTGACTAAGGATGGCACTGGCTCCCAACATTTCTTCACTCAGTCCTCCAAGCAATTTTACTGTTATTTTAAAAATAAATCCCTAAGACAACTATTTTGAGATTACAGAATAACACTGGCCGTTTTCCTTTTACCCCTCAGTGTTTCCTAAATTCCTGCCTCTGAAATTAATTCTCTCTCCTCTACATTATGCAGCTACAACAGGTCTTGCCACAAAGACTTGCAGTAAACATTATGTGTGGTGGTAGAAAGGATAACTGTCACTATGTTTACTATCACCTGTCTGCTGTTTCTCATACTGTGTTGCTCATTTTACTCCCTCTTCCACAGGGATTTCATACTCAGCAGCCACTGACAGGTCAACCTCTGGCTGTTGTGCTAGTGCTCTGAATTTTACATTACTTTCTTCTAAAGATAGGAATCCTAAACAGCAGGTCCAAAATGCACAGCCTGACAACTGAGATTTCCTTAATACAGTCTACTAAGTCCAGGAATGATGGGCTCAGAAAAAAAGATGGAAAAAAATTCCCCCAAACTGTGGATGGCCTTTGCCTGATAATAACAATAAAGTACATGAGACACCACCTGAGTAGTGCAAAACACTTTTGTTGTTCAAATGAGACCAGCTTGTTGCCCTCAGTGTCACATCACCTTTCAATCATTACTGGCACAAAATCTGCATTTTTAATCTGCACAAGTGTATATGAATGTTTTCAAGGTATCTAGGTATGTCATTACTGAGCTGTCATGAACCACACTTAATTTTGGAACCACTGTTCCAAAATTAAAAAAGGCAAACCAGAAATAATCCAGAAGAAAAAAGTTAATTCCCTTAAAAAGAGATGCTTGTCAGGCTTGTAAAGTCTGAAAATTCTTGAAGTAACTGATAGGAGATGCTCATCAGTTTCTTTTCACAAACACCCTAATCACTCTTCACACTGCTAACAGCCAAAACCTCTTTTATATAAATAGCTGCACTGATGCAACTTTTCCAAATCTGTGGTAATTTTTCTTCTTCTTGAATCCCCTTCTCTCCCTCACTAAAGCAAGTACAATTTCTCCCCATTCCTTCCATTGGACAGAAAACACAAGCTAGTCAATGGCTACAGCGAGCAGTCAAAAAGAGTGCTCAGTGGCTGAGCTCTGCCTCTGTTTTCCCGGGAAGCAGGGTTTCTTTCCTCCACTTCGAGATGATTTTCATTACTTTTATAGAATTCAAACCCTTTGTGAAATTAATTCAAAATTCTCAGAAAGTGCTGTTAGAAGAGATTTATTGAAAGCATGGGAGGAAGAGGATTAAGGAAAGAAAAGGAAGATGAAGCAACTGAATAACCCATTCTTTACCACACCACACTCAACTCTTTTACTCCGCTACTCTACTAACTCTACACAAAAATCCAACAGTGCAATTATTCAGCACCCAAATTTCAGTCCCCCATTTCTGTTCATTTCAAGACAACTAGAGGCACTTTGGTTGTTCTATCCTCATTGAATCTGGGTTAAAATTCAAGAAGTTGCAAAAGACTGAAGATGTACTTGCAGGGGGAATAGTACGGAGACGATTAGCATGACCAGCATAGTCCTACTTACCTTAGAACACCCATCTGAAACCTAAACAAGTATTTTTAAGTTCATGTTGTGCTAATTTCAGCAAAACTGAATTCATCCCTGCGATCTGAAAAGGCAGACATACTTGTATTCAAAGCTATAGTTATTTTCTACTCTACATTTCACATGTTAAAGTCACTATTGATTTCCCAAAGCATTTCAGGTACTTGAAAACCAAGACTCACAAAGTTCTTTATAAAAGTCAGCCTTCCTTTTGAAAACAGGAAATCAAAAGTTCAATTAATCTTTTTTTTTTTTTTAACAGACAAAAATAACAAGGGATATGATCCTGCAGAATCAGTGAAATTCTGGAATACATTAGCTTGCCACATGTCTACAAACTTTTTATTGAATTTAAAGACATTAGAGAAAATAGCTCCAAATACGCTTTCTACCTAGAGTTGTATGTCTTAATCTTTCAGGATGGAGGGCAGATCTTTCTACACAATAATGTAAGGCAGGCTCAATTATAAATCTGTTACAGCCCCTAACTGCTGCCTCTCGACATAACCTCACCAGGAAGACTCTTCTAGCCAGGTGCTTCAGTAACATAGGGACATGGACATAGAGAAAAAAGCAGGCTGTTTCTCAACGCGTTAATTTTATGTACTACCAAAAGAAGAGTAAGCCCTATAAACTGGATAAGAGACAGCACAACAACTTCAGAATATGTGATGACATGATTCTTAGCATCATGCAAATTACATAGAGAAAAAAAGATAATCGCTATCACAAGAAAAAAGAAGACTTACAATAGGAAGTATACAGCAAAAATTCCATCCACGCCACAATTCACACATTCATTAAGTATTGACTGAGCAGTACCTTGTGGAGGGACTGGCTGTTGATATCCTGGCATCGGCCCATTATAAGCTCCATACTGCGACTGAGGAACCCCTGGCAATGACTGTGCTCCGTAGGCAGGCTGCTGGTATCCCTGATATCCAGGCTGAGGTTGCCCGTAAGGAGGCCCCGTGTGAGCTTGCTGGTTTACACTCATTGTATTCACATCCCCAAACTAATCTCACCTGCAAAAAGGGGGGAAAAATGACTTTTAGCAGATATAAAACCAAACTGGTCAGCATCCCTACTGTTTTCAAATAAGTGAGAGATCCTAAGATACTTGGGAAGCTAAGACATTAATGGTAACTTACACTTGCACAGCAATTTTTTCAAGTAATATAAATGCTTTACAAGAGCTATTTAAAACAGTATTTTCAGAAATTATGTTTTCTAATCAACTTAGTCAGCGTTTCATCCTCGTTAGACTTGTGATCATCATCTTCGACAGAAACACCATCATTTGCCATTCCATAGCAGATTATTATCAAGCTTCCTGAGAAACCTTACGAACTACCTCCACCTCACAGAATCAGACCAACAGAAAATAGATTTCATTATATAGATGAGTGATTCCTTAATATTCCTTAACACTTCAATAACACTGAACAAGTTCAGCTGTCACCTCTGTGTTAGTTTACTTGATCATGTTTCCTTGTTACAAGCAACACACTTCACCATCCACAAAGGCAGCTGCTTGAAGTGTTTGATAGAATCTAGAACAGGACTGGCATAGGGGGCTATAGTCTCTTCTTTTTTTTTAGCAATAGATGATTTAAATTCCTTACTATGTACATACATTTCATAAAACAAAGATATTCCAAAAGCAGTATGTTCACCTAGGAAAGACGTTCAAAATGGAAAATTATCACAGGCAAAGATGGCACTAAAGGAGTTATACCAAAGTTAAGACCTGAAACAAGAGTGTCAGAGACAGGAGAGACATTTCTTAGCAAACTTTCACAAGAAATCTTGCTTAACAGACAGAGTCCCAATTCCCCTAACTAACTGTATAAAGAGACTGACTTGTTTTATAACAAGAAAAGCAGTAATGTTATTTAAGACCCCAAACCAAGCAGGCAATTCTCACAACAGCAAGCAGGCAGATAACCCATCGTGCCTTTCGTTTGTGGAGAGTCAAGGAGATGACTTTAGGGGCAGAAGATTCCCTCGTGGTGTGGTTCTCATAAGAATATTTTGCATCGCCTGTACTTCTTTGGACACTCCATGCCACTGTTATCCTCTTTAGCTAAGACTACCTACACTAACACTAAAGAAATGTGCTTAGGGCAACTAAATTATTTACTGAAAAACTTTATATAAAAATGCAAAGTAAAAGTAAAATAAATAACTAATGTTGCCCTCGTATTTTTCTCCAAACCCTATGATGAACTTGTGCATTAAAGATACCAAGTAAATCGTAGCACAGAGGAGACAGAGGTGCAACAGCCACCAACCACTCGAGGCAAAGCCTGACCAGGAATCTGTAGCTTAACTCAATCAGGTAACAAATCCCCAAGATGGTTTGCCTACACTTTGATTAGCACATGCCAAACAACGTAAAAGTTGGTTCTTCCCATTACCAAAAATATAATGCCAAAGAATTATTTCAGCAGCTGACACCACAATTGTACAGCAAAGGTACTGGAAGAACTACAGCTCTGTAAGAATCATCCACATGAAGAAATTCTTTCATACATATAATAAAGGGAAAATACATATATCACAATAGAGAGATTGAATTATTTACAAAAGAAAGCTAGCACAATACATAAAAAATACATTTAACCTCCTACAGCTAGTAAACATGACAAATGTCAATACTAAAATTATTAATACCTACTCCAAAATTAGATTTTAAACTTTTATGAAAGGAAATAAATGAAGTTTTATATTTTTTTCTCCAAGCTGTATAAAGGCGAAGATAGGGCTTTTGTTTAGAAAAAGATCTCCTTGTAAATATTTAAAGGTAATTTGCTCTTCAAAGTTAACATGTCATTTGCAACAGCTTACAAGAGCGTGACAGAATTTTTCACCAGCCTGCAGTGGTTTTAAACATGGTTACTCTCTTGCTGTCATAACGTGTAATCTCTAAAAATTCTGGTTTCCCACACCACCTTTGACTTAGTTCTGCAAAACAGTCTAACCTGAGCAGCCATGTGGCGAGGAAGTCTGGACTTTGGGACCTGCTCCCTTCCCAAGTTCCCTGAAAGGTTAACCTCTTCCTGCCCAGGCAGGCAATCAGTGTCACCACACTGCAATCACAGACCTACTCTCAGCCACCTCCTGTTCTGTACAAACAGTAAAACAAGAAAGTGCCTCCTGCAAAGGTGGGGGTACAGGGAAGGAAGACCACTTTGAGAGGACTCCTCCACCTTCTCATCTTGGAACATCTGGGCAGGGCTTTCTGACAAGAAAGGAGGGCTGCTTTCTCTTCTTCCTGCCCCTGTTTTATTGGATCGCACACAAGGAACTTGGCTTCTAGTCACTGCCCCTGCAAACAGGTCCCTCCTCCAGAAGAGCTGCAGAGTAGCAGTATTCCACAGGATAACTCCTTTTAGACCTACAGAAATCCCTGAACAGATCCAATGTTCGAACAAGGAATTACTACAGGGCAGAAGACCAATCTTTCATGATTTTTCTCCTGTTTTTCTAAAGCATGATAGGACAAGAACTCAAGCATGTCCCTTGCAAACCACTTCTGATTTACTGCTGTGAGTGTATATCCAGTATGTGATCTTACCTGATGATCTTTTAATATTCCCTTCTCAGCCTTCCCTCCCTCACATGGATATCAGTATTTCCTGCCTGAGCAGGTGATATCTGTCAGCTTGTTGCTCTCCACAATACCAAAACTGAGAGGTAAGCTGATTTAATGCACATCTTACAGAGAAAAAGAGTTTTGAGATAATCTCCTAGTTTTGTGGAAAAAGTAGCTATACAAACAAGACGGTTCTAACTCAGCATCCCAGCTGAAAGGTAGATACACCTCAGACCTTTAGCTAGCCCATGTGCCAGCCAGCACAGGTTCATCTCCACCACACCACAAGTTGATACTTGCTCTACGCTGGCAGAGGGTCAAGAAAGGAGACTTAACAAGTCCAGTGCTGAAGTGCGGACAAGGCTGCTTCATTATTTTGGTGCTCGACTTTCTCTGAACATAAGGCTTGTGGCATGCTTGTTCATCACTGATGTGAAATACCATAAGGCAGGACCAAGAGTATCTGCCTCTGAGAAGGTGGAAGACAATTGTCACTGAGTCTGTTTTCCTTCTTCCCCAGTACAAGTTATTTGTATCAAACGTTCATTTTGTCTCCACTCAAAAAACATCTCTGCGTAAATTAGAACCTGCTCACTTGAAGAGATATGGAGAAGGGGAGAATTTTGTGCTCTGTCTTATGACACGAAGGGTGGGTGGGATTTGGAGAATGATAGAATACATATACCAGAGAGGGAGAAATGGAGATAACAGGCCATTTCACTGGATAAAAATGCTGAGGATTCCTTTGCACATAGTAACATTACCAAAACTAAGCCAAACAATACTGACACATGGTGTTGAACATATTACTTACTAGTCAGCAGTTACGATACACAAGGCTCAAACAAGCAGGACTGATGCTACACAAAAAAATCTGTGACAAGTGGTCATTACCATAAAAAACAATTTTCCTGTAAAGCAGGAAGCAGTCACTCTGTGCCATTTTCAATTCCTCTGTATAAAGGCAGCTGACCATGAAGTTTTGGTCAAAACATTTACAAAGCTACAATTACACTAGAAGGCTGCTGTACTAGACAGACAACCAGTGAAGATCAGTAATAAACCGATGGGAGGAAAATACACAGGAATAATGTGGGGGGTATGGAGTATCTACATTTTTACAATAGCTTCAAGATTCCTCAGTATCCACACAAATCAGACCACAGTGAAGTTTTTATGACATGCTTAAAAAAAACCTAGTGATTCATATGAGCTCATTTCAATGAGCAAACCTCCCAGATCACTGAAAACTTCATATTCATCATTTTTTATAGTCTGTATTCACTGTTAACTCCCTTTTGAAACTGAAAAGCTTGATCTCATCAGTTCTTGTTCATTTTCTAAAGGAAAGGCATACAGCAAAATTACTTTCCTTCAGAAAGATGCTAGTGCCTTTTTTTACTGGTCCCAGAGAAGGAAAAGACTTGTTTCAACTTCCAAGGAGATGAATACTTTAAAAAAAAAACAAACCCCAAACCCATAACAACAAAAAAATCCCACACACAACCCAAGACAACAACATGGCCGCCTATGTTATCCTGAAACTGAAGGAAATATGTCTATTTACTTTAACACAAAAATCAAAACTATTTCCAAAAGATGGGATAGAAGGAGAGCACCAGCAATTTAGAATATTGCCTACAGTGCTTTTAATGTTTCTGCTCTGGAAGCAGCACGGTTTTGCTACTCTTACAAAGACCTAGACTCTGGAGCTAAGAACACTCTTTGGAAAGGCAGATGTCCTTGCTTTTGTTTCATTGACAGCTTGACTATGTCTTCTACGAGCACTCATGGAACACTTAGTTCTTTTCAGATATAAAAAATTCCTCAGTTTTTTTTCTATAGAAAATCCTGGAAAAGAAACTCATGTCCTAGAAGTCAGAAACTGCCAACTAATCTGTAAGCCCACAGGCCATTGTAACAAATGCTTCCCACACATTTGTCCAAATCAACCCAATGGCAACATTGGAACCAACTCCAATCTGGTTGTAATATGTGGCACTCTGTCTTCCTGCTTGTGCGGATTCTCAACTTGTTACACCACAGGGAACATTTTCTTCATCTATGCATTTTGAGTTACTGCCAGAAACGTTTAACAGTTCATGAAAAGTATAAGACACAGTTTTCAAAGTCAATCTAAGGCGTGATCACTTCTATACTCTTCTAAAGAAGGACCACACTAAACCCGGTTTTGTTAGGCTGATTCATCATCCTGGGCAAGGTACAATACAGTATACAAGTTACAAGAGTGAAAGTGATTAAAAACTGACTACAAAAAACCCCATCTTAGTCTTGACCTATCCTTAAAACTACCACTGCTTCCAACCCCTGCCATCACCACCAGATTTCTACTTCAGTAACATTTTATACTTTGTTGACTCAAGTCTCCTGGTGGGACTGATTCACATCTCTATCACTCTAATAAAGCTCCAGGAAAAGATTTGAAAAACGCTCTGTTATGATCATGGCTTCTGAAGAGCAACCCTGTCACTGACAAAGTCACTGACAATACAGCACCAACAAAATCACAGTGAAAGATCTATTTCTTAGCTACCTCCACATACATGCAGCCATATATACGCTACAATGAGTGAAGTAATCAGAATCATTTCTGTGAACCTTGCATAAGCATAATTGATTAGAAAAAGTTACGTGGGCAGTTTCAAATTTAGAGAATAGGCCAGAAGGAAGAAAGTAAGAATGGGAATATATAGAATAAGACTAAAAAACAAGTTTTCTTCACATACATTGTAACACTGGCCATCTTTCATCCACAATTTCTGTGCTCTGACTACCTCTACACAAATATACATTACACGATTTCCATCACTTGCAAGAAACAAAAAAAGGTCAGAATTAGCTTTTCCTAATACATACTGCCATTTTATACTGTCTTTTAGTGCTTTCTAAGTTAACAATGAATCTTGCTGAACATGTATAAACAAGCTCTCTCTTCACAATTTATCCCTAACACAGCTTTCCAAACCTAAAGAACAAGAAACATCCACCTTCTCTCTTCTGAAGAGACCTTGTTGTTGACTCTTTGTACCTTGCCCTTCCTTAGCCAACCATCAATTCTTCCTTTGATTTTTGACCCTCCTTCTGGTAATAACTGTTACAGGAAGATAACATAGTCCTACCATAGCAGGAAAAAACATTCAAAGAGGTACAAGCACCAAACCACTCATCAAAGAAATAATCCTTTAAATAGCTGTTCACTGCTATAAAACCAGGTTTCAGTGATGAAATTAGAACCTGGAATGAGTGCCGCAGCATATTAAGAAGCAATTATATATTTTTTATATTGATGTCCACTTCACAGTCTGTCTACAGCAATAAAAAGAATCCTGAACGGCACGGCTTCAAGACAAAAAGGGTAGTTCCATTAGCAGGAACGAGTTCCACAAAAAAATGGATAGAAATGTTTACGTTTTCACAGAGTGTATGTATACACGTGATTGAAAGTAAGTCTCCTTTAAAGAAGAAAGCTTGGAAGTTTTAGGCTACATATATTTCTATCCATCCCATAACTGGAACACCTACTCTAGGAGAAGGTTGGGGGAAAGAAAAAAACAATATTAAAGCCAGAGTTCCCTAAATTTACTCAGGAAAACTTCCTATTAGTAAACAGTAAAAACTTTAGTACAGAATCAGCAGTCACCTCCCATTCCAGTGATGTGATTTTATACTGCTTATATAAAACAACAAAAAAGAATTTGCATGTTATGTCTCAGATGGTGATTTCTATCCAACATTCCTCGCAACATTTGGTAAAGTTAACTACAGAATCCTGTAACAGAAATACCTAGAAATACTTTTAAGGAACTATCACATTAATAGCTAACAATCAACTGAGTGCCAAACTGCAAAAATCTGTATTTTCAATGACAGCACAAAAATTAATTCCTGTGGATAACTTATGACATAGGCATAAGCAATTCTCTTATGTTCCAGCAAGCACTTCCATTAGCCAGTAAGTTTAAAAAGAACTTAAGCTACAGGCCAGTTTGGACGGTTTTGCAAAGTCTCTCTCAGAGCTCAGTACACTAAAAAAAAAAAAAAAAAAAAAAAAAAGGGAACTAAGCTTCACTGTACTCCATCAAAAGCGTTTCCTCAGAAGGAGTGAAAGCAAACTCCAACAACAAAAAATAAACACATTTCAAGCACCATCTACATGGAAAGCAAGAGTCCCATCTTGCATAACCACCTTTTCAAGACTACCCTTGCATTTCGATCATGCCATCTCCTTTACTTTCCTTCTTCCTTTTTTCAAAGCCACAGACAAGCAACCACTAAGTTTTACTACCAAATCCAACCAATCTCAGCCGCCGGATCTCCGCAAGAGACGACCATCCTTTACAAAGCTCGAATGAATGAAAGCTTGAACAGCCCAGCACAAACGCCAGGGGAAAGATCCGCGGATTACAGGAGATTAGGGAGGTTGGAAAGGGGGGTATTTGACTCGCGGCGCACCCCGGCCAAAAAGAAGCAGTCGGTTCTCCGGACGGGACCGACAGTCCGACTCGCAGCCGCCGGGAGTCGCCGCACCTCACCGGGACACCGACGGCTCCCTCGGGGCAGCCAGGCACTGGAAGTGCAGGCCCCGCCGACAACCGGCCCGGCCCCGCAGCTCCCCGGCACCCGCCGGGCCGCGGGCGGTGCGGACGCTCCCGCCCGGGCGCGTTCCGGGGAGCCCCGAGGCTCTGCAGAGCCGCCCGTGGCGCGCAGCACGGTGGGCCCAACGCGTCACCCCACCGGGCGCCGCCGGGCCTCGCCGGAGGAGGAAGCGGCAGCGGCGCCTCGGGTCCGGGCCGCAGCCGGGCCGCCGGGCGCGGTGCCGCCCGCCCGCAGCGGGCACCTCCCAGCCCCGCCGGTGGGCCCGGCCACCCGAAGCCCCTTCGGGCCTCACTCACCACCGCTGCCGCCGCCACTGCCGGGCCCGCTTCCGGCTCCCGCCCCGCCGCTCCCCGCCCGCCGCTGCCACGTCCGCGCTCCGCCCGCTGGGGCCCGGATGCGGCGCAGGCGCCGGGAGGCTACGGCCGCTGACGTCCGAGTGGGGCGGGAGGCGGCTGCGGGGAAGGGCTTTGGGGCTGCTTCTCGGGCACAGCGAACCAGCACTGTCCGCACGGGCAGCTGAGGCGGAAGCAGGGCACGGCCGAACGCTGCTGAGCCGCGGACACCACTGACCACGGTGCCCTTGGCCGCCTGTCCCATCAGTGGCCTGTGGGAGACCGTGACAGGGGAGTAACTAGGGCCAGTTCTGCACCGAGGTGCAAAAAGTTGTTCACTCCCTACTAAAAACAGGGAAGTGATCGTCCCTCCCTTCTGGGCACTGGTGAGGCCACACCTCAATTACTGCCTTCAGTAGGCCCTACTGGCCTCCGCACTTCAGAAAGGACATTGAGGTTGTGGAGTGTGTCCGGGGAAGGGCAAGAAGGCTCGTGAAAGGTCTAGAAAATTTGTCTTACACGAATGGGTGAGGGATCTGGGATTGTTTAGTCTCGAGAAGAGGAGGCTCATGGGGGATCTCACTGCCCTCCACAACTGCCTGAAAGGAGATTGCAATGAGGGTGGAACTCATCTCTTTGGCTACAGAGAGGACAAGAGGAAATGGCCTAAAGCTGAGACAGGGGAGACTCAGATTAGATATTAGAAACATTTTCACTGTTAAGGCGGTCAAGCATTGCAATAGGTTGCCCAGGAGTGTGGTGGAGTCACCATCCCTGGAGGTACATAAGAGGCATCAGGATCTGGTGCTGGGTGATGTGATTTAGTGGTTACAGTGGTAGTGGTGGGTGGATGGTTGGACTTGATGATCTCAAAGGTGTCTTCCAACCTTGATGATTCTATGATTCTATGATTGTGTTGGTGTGTGCCCACCAGCAATATACAATGGTACTGGATGAGTGATGCTATAGTACTGGCAATGGAGTAGTCAACCAAGCAATGGCATCACAGCAAAAGTACATGCTCTGGATCTTACGGTATAAGGATACTAGTCACTGAGAGCTAAGCACATGGCAGAATAAGGAAGAGGTAAGGGTAAGCTTGTCCTCAGGACCTTAACAGAAAATTATGTTTTAAGTCTTGTAACAAAGGGGGAACATGGACTTTAATTCTTCTATAATTCCCTGGCTTGGGATGGCTAGGAGGTCTTGGTCCTAAAGAAAAAAATACTGAAGAACTCCACTCTAGTGAGACCTCACCTGGAGACTTGCATCCAGCTCTGGGGTCCTGAGCACAGGAAAGTCATAAACCCATTGGAGCAGGTCCAGAGGAAGGCCAAGAAAATGATCAGAGGGGTGAAGACCTCTCTTACTAAGAGAGGCTGAGAGAGTTGGGGTTGTTCAGCCTGAAGAAGGTTTTGAGGAGAGCCTCTTAAAGGAGGCTTATGAGAAAGATGGAGACAGACTTTTTAGTAGGGTTTATAGTTATAAGACAAGGGGTAATGGTTTTAAATGAAAAGAGGGTAGATTTAGACTAGATAGAAGGAAAAAAAATTGTGCTATGAGGCTATGAAGCACTGTAACAGGTTGCCCAGAGAGGTGGCAGTTGCCCCATCCCTGGAAACACTCAAGGTCACATTGGACAGGGCTCTGAGCAATCTGATATAGTTGAAAACGTCCCTGCTCATTGCAGGTGGGTTGGGCTAGATGATCCTTAAAAGTTCTTTTTTAAATGAACCCAAACTGTTCTCTGATTCTATGACCTGCATACAAAGCTGCTCTTGGCCATTGAGTCTATGTAAGCAGTGCCCTGCAGAGAACTGTTTGAATCCCATGTGTGTAGCTAATCCCAGCTATTCTGGTCCCAGTGTCTAATATTACGAGTGGATGTAGGGGATGCCAGGGAGCAGCACACTGCAGAGGGAGCACAGTACATCTATAGTCTGCCCATAGCTTTTGGGGCAGGCACATAGTGCTACTGAGTAATAACACTAGCTGCATGAAGAAAATAGAAGTGGAGAGCACATTAATATCAAGCTGGTTTTGTTCAATTCATAGGGTCAGGTGCTATCACCTGATCTTGTTCAAGTTTCTGCCAGTGACATGTCCTTGCCTGAAACTCATACTAATGAATCCTGAGTACTGAGTGACTCTAAGATTTGCATTTGGAATGCAAAGTGAAAATAAAATTTTTACTGAAATGCTTCCAGCTTTAAGAGTGTCAGACAAAGCTCTGGAGAGACAGGAGGTGTGCTATTTTCAGCCACGTTCCGGTGAGAGATCCATCGTGTATGCGGGGGGGGGGGGGGGGGCACAGAGGGTGAGATTGACATGACACGTGTGTAGGACAACTCTGCAACTCTGGCCCCTTACCAAGGGCAGAATCAAATGTCTAATCATAGGCAGAGCAGCAGCTGAGAGTCCAGAAGAACGGTGAAGGCTGGGCTTGACAGTCTCAACTCCTGTGTGTGTGTGAACTCCAAGGAGAAAGTGAGCAGAGGGCCTTGTGGGGACTGGAGAGTGGTAGTGTGAGTTGTGAATATGGGAATAGAAGATTCTGCCTGTTAAGAACTGGACCCTGTACTGAAGTTGTGAAGACAAAATATCTAAAGCACAGAAATCATGGGAGCTGAAGAAGAAATGCTCATCACTCTGTCTGGAGGTGCCCCCTGGGGCTTCCGCCTGCAAGGGGGTTCAGAGCAGAAAAGACCCCTTCAAGTGTCAAAGGTAGGACCTTGAGATGTGAACTGTGGGAGCAAAGTTATTCTGCTGAACTAAGATATCCCTACTGAGTTGGGCATCTTTCACTACTGTTAAGGAATACAGGAACTCCTTACCATGGCAGCAGATCTTAAAAGGAAAACTTGGGTGGTGTGCTCAAGCAGGATGTGAGGTGGGCTGCAGGTCCTGGAATAGATGCTGTTGAGGTAGAGACAAGTGTCAGGTGAAGATCTGCTTCAGTACAAGCTCAGAAACTTCGTAAGCTGTACAACTCTCCAGAGTTGTCAGCAGAGCTATAACCATAGTGACAGTGCAGGGAAAAGGGCTCAAATATGGAAACTTCAATACTCATGTAAGACATCCAACTAAAGAACAAGTAACTTGAAGCAGTAAAAGCTGTATTTTTAGTTCATCTGTCTGTAACACTTCATTACTTCATTCCAGCTTTCAAAATAGATGCACATTTCTTAGTGCCTCTTCTGTTGGTGAAAGTTTCTCATACTGTCTTAAGTGAGTATTTATGATGCTCTAAGCAGCAAATACTGGTTTAATTTCAAGAATTAAAGAAAAACAGTTGTTTGGATGGGAGATGAAATAAAAATAATTGAATAAACATAAATCTTGTGTTGCCCTACTTTTGATAAACAGCTGTTACTGTTGCCTTTTCAGAAAGACTACTAAATAGCTTAAAAATTAGTGGGGAAAAAAGGTCTTCTTTATTAAGCTGCATTAGCCTTGACACAATGATACCTTGGGATGTGTCACTGGAAGGCAGCCAGCAGCAGGAATGAAAAAATGCTATGCCCAGCTCCTTCTGTTTCCTTAAGCAGACCATGCCCCTGAGAGAATTTTGAAGTTAAATGTTCTGTGTCACTTGGCTCACCCCAGATCATGGAGTGTTTGTCTGTAACTTCTGCCACATTGTTTGGAATCCCATAGCTTGGCCTTGAAGTGAATATTTCTTATCTTAGAGAAAGATGATTTTTCTCCAGAAAAACAACTTCTGCACATACTCATAGAGCTTCAGGTGCTAAAAAGAAAGAATCAATATCCTTGAAACAGGTGTCTGGCATCAGTGGTTCTTAGTAAAATGGAATTTTCAGGGGCTACATTAACTCTGGATGGTCTAAGGTTATTTTGACTCTTGTTTTTTGCTCAGTAGACAAGAAACTGGGACTGAACAGGGAGGAGATTCTGAGTGTCTATAAAGATTACTCAGGATTGAACGGTGTCAAGAACTAGCCATTACCCAGGCTAAGTTGCACATTAGGGTGAATGGAATATTGCTCAAGGATTAGTAGCACTTGCAGGAAGGTATTTACTAGAAGCAGCTCTCACCCAGATCTGGGTGCTGTACTTTTAGTCTAGTAACACAAATATATATATAATTTTACAATACTTGGATATTGCATTAAGAATAATTATGGAAAATATAATTGATACAAATCCATTTGAGGCTCAAAGTATAGATCATTCTTCAAGCAGGATTTTCATTTTATAATTATCTTTCTTTTCTATTATCACCCAGAATTTAATAGCATCCAGTGACCCTACATACTGTCTTAAAGGCAATGCCATCTAAATAGTCTCCAAAGAATGGATTTGTACGTCCTTACCAGGTACCCAGGAAGATCATATCTGAATGTAACCTGCTTAAAAGAGAATAAACTGCCAGGTGTCATGTGATAGAACATACAGACATGAATAGCTGATAGGTGCCAGGAGATAACTGAGTGGATACAGTTTGTGTCTCAGAGATTCCAGTGCTGTCATTTTAGACAATTCCAACTTATAGGCTAGAAAAGTCATAGTAATAACACTAAGGAAAGATGCTTACCCTTGGATGCTGAGTCAAATGTACTTTTCTAGATGAATTAGCGATAAAAAGTTAATTTGGGAAATTAATCAAGTATAAAAAATACATTATATATAAATGATACATGTTGTACTTTGGTAGAGATGCTGGAATTGCTAAGTCAGACTAGTTTAAGAGTCACTCCTTGTCCTGCTTCCTGCTTCCTTTGTGTTTCCTGCAAGGATTTCAGAGGAAGTTGTAAATTTCACCAATGCATCTAATTTTTGAGTAATGCAATGTGGAGGGAAATCCTTTCCCCTCATGTAGTTATCGGCATGCCCTGGGAAGTATCTAAGAATTAGTAGTCTTAGTGGTTTACCCTATACATAAACAGAAAATTGTTTCTCAACAACTAGTACCTTACTTGTCTAAGTCTCACATGATTTCCTAAATAAGATTTGATAACATCAAGCAACCAGGCATTGCAAAGACTAAATGTTGCACTAAGTGGGATTTCCTGCTTGAGTCACTCTTGTCAAAGCCCTTCACAATTCCTCATCTTATGTGATCAGTGTACACAGTTCACAGTCTTCTTGCCTTTATGCTTTCTAAAGTTTACATCACCATCATCTTTTTATTGTTTCTCTTTATGGAGATTATGATAAAATTAATCACTGATTGCTGTTCTTGGTATCTTTGTTTTGTTTTCCTGAAAATTCTTTGGGTGTACTGTATGCTTCCTCACATACCTAGAGAAAGACACTGGAATTACATACCTGTGGACAGTCTCTTGGTTTGCACATAACTGGGCATGAGCCAGCAGTGTGCCCTGACAGCCCAGAAGGCCAACAGCATCCTGAGCTGCATCAAAAGAGGAGTGGCCAGCAGGTGGAGGGAGGTGATTCTGCCCCTCTGCCCACTTGGAGCACTTGCATAAAGCTCTGGGATCCCCAGTGCAGGAAAGATGTGGACCTCCTAGGGTTTAGAGGATCTAAATGATCCAAGGGATGGAGCAGCCTCTCCTATGAAGACAGGCTGAGAGAGTTGGGATTGTTCAGCCTGGAGAAGAGAAGGCTCTGGGGAGACCCCACTGCAGCCTTCCAGTACCTAAAGGGAACTTATAAAAGAGAGAGAGAGAGATGTTTTAGATGCATAGAGAGTGATAGGGTAAGGAGGAATTACCTTAAACTAAAAGAGGAGAGATTTAGATTAGATGTAGGGAGGCACTGGAACAGGTTGCCCAGAGAAACTGTGGGTGCCCCATCCCTGGAAGTGTTCAAGGCCAGGTTGGATGGGGCTCTGAGCAACCTGGTCTAGTGGAAGGTGTCCCTGCCCATGGCAGGGTGGTTGGAACTAGGTGACCTTTAAGATGCCTTCCAACCATTTTATGATTCTATGATAACTAATTTTGTGTTCAAGTAAACTTACGGTGCCAAACCAGCTGTGCCTGCCTTGGGATCAGAACATTGCTTCTTCCAGCAAGAAGTGGATACTGAGGAAAAAGCGCAAATTTAAATAACACGAGCAAGATTGAAATGCTAGCATTAACACTAACTGGTTTTATGGTTCCAGATTTGCCTATCTTAAACTTGCCTACAAGAGCACATACTGACTCTTTTGTTCCACCCAAACAATCATTTGCTGTGTCCAGGTGCTAAAATTGTCTAATGTGAATCTGAAGGCTGCCGTACTGATGTGTATTTGAAAGGCGTACCATTAATAATTCATCTCATAAAAACAGACACTATAAGAGTAGAGAGTGAGACCAAAAAATAAACAAAAAACTTTTAAGTTTTTAGAGTTTTAAGAGCCTTCAGTGAGAAAGAATAGATGATTTTTCAATGAGGGTTGTATTAAAGTATCATGCTGTAATAAGTAAGCTGAAAGAAAGGCAGACATTGATATGCTCAGCAGGCAGATACACAGCATGATCAAACATCAACAGAGGACATTAATCATTCTGCAGAAATTACAAAGGTTAGGAATATCAAGAATTAGAGAAACAAAGAGGGAAATAAAGACTGAAGAACACAAAAAACAAAGGACAATCTTCATTTTGTTCTTAGTTACAGCTATGTCCTTTAAAGTGAAATCAGTTGAACTACTCTGGATTCATACTGGCTTATTGTGATTCCTAATGAAGCTTTTACCTCTTACCTAATGAAGCAGATAAAGTCTAGTGGGAGTTTACAATACCCCTCAACAAAATAAAGCTGATTTGGTGTAGCTCAGTAGCTGTGGTGCACATGACAACACAACACAAGACATCTTGGACCAGAAACAGTCATCAGGAAAGAAAGAGAACAAACATAAACACAAGATGCAAAAAGGATCCACAGATGGCAAGATTTTTATTTTAGAAAGGCTGAGGGAAAGTACATGGTCCTCAGATGTAGCTGTAACTGATGAGAAGGTTCATGCATTCTGAAAAGAGAGTAAGAAGAACAATACCATCAAGTTCCTGGAGAATTTCTTTGCAGTAAGGATCTGTGCATCAAATGCATTTGAAACAAAACAAAATGTAAAATAGCTAGTCTGAGAAAAGCTGTAAGCACTAATGCCATTAATCAACCAAAGTAGAAACCTAACATGAAATTATATTATGGAAATAATTTTTATGAAGATGAACAAGACAAACCTGCCTTTAGGGATCCTGCTACAAAACAAGATTTATTCAATGAGGGGGAAATTTGGTTACTTTCTATAAAAAGCAAGGAAGGCACTTCTACCTCCAGCACAAGTAAAAGTAATACTGACAAAATAGAGGAAACTGAGTCTTTACAGCTGGTACTGATGATAGAGGCAAAGGACCTGGGCATATTAGTGCATCACTAATGATAAGCCAGCAAAATTATGTGTCTCTGAAAAAAAAGAGGCAAACATAAACAAATGAGCCTCAGGTAGCCATGTCTAACAGAGGTAGGAAGACATTGATGTTACTGACTAACGCACATGGGGGAATTCAATGGAAATACCATAGTTACAGAATCAGCCACTTTCAAGGAAAAGAGATGTAATGTAAAGCAGCCATAGAAAAGGAGGGGAGGAGAGAAGGCTTCTTTCACCTAGCAAAGTATTGAAAGAGGTGACTGCAATCTACAAATAGATGTTGAGCAAATATCAGCAACACTATTCAAATATAGGTGACAGCACTGACAGCACAGAACAACTAACCAGGGAAGTTCAGCAATGATTTTCCAATCTAGAAAAAGAATTGAAAACCTTTTGAGTCAGTTTATGAGCTGGAGTAAACAATATGGCCTCTGAAAACGACAGAGGATTGGCCCTGGTAGCTCAAGAGACTCCTTTCAGTTGGCTGTTCTGTACAAATACTCTGCAACTGTGTTAGAGGAAATGTTAGGGGAAGCAGTAACACAGGATTGTATTGGTTCTAAAACCAAAAATTGTTTTGTTGTTTAAGAGCAGTTCATCACAACCTCCTTTTTAGCTCTTTCCCACATTTTCCCACTTTTTCCTGTATGGTTCTGTGCTGATAATTCACTGTTTCTATTATGTCCTCTGCAAGATACCCTTGCTGCCTGCTTGCCATGTCACTGCTCCCTGTGACACACAGCCTGGCTGCTCTGTGCCATTCTCCTTTGCTCACGTGACGTTATTCCTGCTGGAGGTGCCAGCTCTAACCCAATAGGCCTGATGGCTTCCAGATTTGCGAGCACCTTCTCTTCCACTCCCCTTTTCAGTGGGTAGCCTGTTCTTTATCTGGTTTTGCAAATGTTTACTGTCACACCTAAAAGAGCACTGCTGGTGGCCTAATATGTAGCAGTCACTAATGCTGGTTTTGGAATGCCTCAAGCTGCTTTGGGAGTGCTCCTGGACATATTTTATGGCCTGTCGGCACTTAGGCAGGTGCTACACTTGGCTGCTAGTGAGGGAGTGCATGCTGTGGCACCAGTGGAACTTTCCAACAACCTGGAAGAATCTCTTGATGAGAAGTTGCAGTGAAACCATACATGCTCCATCTATACCTGGTGCATTAAATGTACCTGGGACCATTCTCTGGCACTTATGCCAGCTGCTACAGAGTGTAATGCAGCCCAGCAATTAACATTTTCTATTCTTCCAAACAAAATGACCACATGCCCACAGGCAGTGGCTCTGGGAATGGTCTGTTCTAGCTCCCAAACTGTGCCTGGGAATTGTTCAGGACAGCAATAGCTGATCTGAGCCAAAGATGTACCAAGGATCATTTCAACAGTTTGATGCTAGAGTAGTTGCGGCCCAGAGCTCAGGTTCATTTGCTGACATTATGCAGCCTGCTACTGGCTAGAACTACTGAATACATCTATGGAGGGCGAGCCTGGTCTGTGATGTACATTCATACCTACAAGATGACTAAAAGATGCTGCAAGTCACAGTACTGAAGTGCCCTGGATCCTTCAGGTGAATGGGGTACTTCTCTAATCCATACTTGTGGCTGATCCTGTCCTCACTGCCGCAGAACAACGGTGCTTGTCCTCCTCAGACTACTGCTGAAAGGCTGCCTTTGGGTTAGTGAGTGCTGTCTTTTGGTGCAGTAATTCTTGCAATATGAATGCTGTGTCCAGTATTTTTTTTCAAATAAAAGTGGCCCTCCTTCTACTGAAACAATAGTAGGTATGTCATCTTCTAATTTGCCCTCTCTCAGCATAAATATTGTGGAGGCCTATTATACGTAAGACTGCTGCTGTTCAACAATTAGTAGCAGCTGACAAGAGTCTTCTGTTTTGATAAGGGTTTTCATTCAGGGCTTGCAAATGTTCATGGCCCCTTAGAGCGCAGTATGAGCATGCAGTGTGAAGGTTGAGAACACCTTGTTCTGGAGGACTGAAGCCATGTCTCTGGATTACTCTGCCCCATGTTGAAGAGTCTTTCCCTCCTTCCGTCCCAGTTCAGTGCCTGTACCTGTAAAAAGACGTTTTGGTTGCTAGATTTGCTTATGAGCTCCAATTCCCTTAGGTTTAGATTCTAAAATCTTTTGTGGCCCAGGAGCCAGGTTGAGCCTCTGGAAAAAGGACTTACATGGGACATGTATAAGCATGTTTTTTCTGAACATTTAGTTGCTTTTCTCACAGCTCCTAGATGTGGGACGTGGTGCAAATAGTTGACAAATATATCTGTTCCTTCTAAATCCTTGCTTCATATAAAAAATGCTTGATATCCTGCTGCTTACTCTGTTGAGGGTAAAATGCTTATCAAGTACTTTTAGTATCTATTACAGTACATGTGGCATTATTCTTTCTCATTGATGTTACATTTCAATCACTTTTCAGCTCATCTACCATGAAGTAACAAATAGCTAAGGAGATAAAGCTTCTTTTTATCTACCTAGGGCCACCTCTGCCTAGAAACTTGCTCTCAGCAATGAGACCTGTGCTAAATTTTTTGCTTAGGAAAAAAAAGTGGATTGTTTGAGGTTGTTTTTCTCTTCCCTCTCTTGTATTATCACAACAAAAAACTCATTTTAAGGCACTTCGTTTAAGTAACAGAAAACCAACAGAGAGAGAAAACCAACAATCCCTGATTGTTTGTGTTTGTTTTATATCAGCTGGTACAAGTCAGAATTAAATCTAGCGCATCTAAGAAGTCGTTCTCTCTTTCCTGCACCAGCACACTCTAGGCAGTAACATATTTAACAGTAGTCTGACATGTACTTAACCAATTGACGGGCACCAGCATTCTCTTCCACTACCAGCTCTCATCGCTAAACCCCTTGCCCAGAAGCCACCCAAGTGTGTCCTGCCACTTAAGATACGCCTTTTCACCACTCTCCCTTGCTGTGTCCATCCCACAAAGTATGTGTTCTCTTCCCTCTTTCTTTATATAAAGACTCCCTAATTAAGCTTCACCATGGGTGCCTGTGAAGTAGGTCTGCAGAGGCACTGGATCTACTTTACCAACAGGCAAGTCATCCAGTGTCACCTCTTAAGAAGGAATACGATTTTTCGTCAGGAAGTTACCAGAACTAATTTCCTGTGTAGCTGTAATGCTTAGTGTAATTATAACAGATTAAAGTAAATATTCTCCTGTAAAATAGCTTCCAGGAAAAACATGGCATTGCCATGAGGATGTGATGTTATTTGCTACTTAACAGATAAGGCATAGGAAAAGTATCTCACTGAATCTCTGTGTTCAGGTGGGCAACTGAGATAAAGAAAGACTGCTGAAAAATGTCCTGGTTTCCAGGCTCCTGCCTTTTATGGCTCCCAGTCTGAGTGTTTTCTCCAAGGTCACACAAAAAATCATCCAGGTCTTCTGAATCCCACTCTAGCCATCTACCCACTCTAGCCATTTCCTCACTCTAGCCACAGGGGTATCCTTCCTTGCACAAAAAAGATTAGGCCCTGGCCTTGGAAGAAAACTAAACTGTTCCAATAACTAAAATGATATCAACATACATCTTCAGAAAGAAGGAAGAGATGGAGGGTGTTTGTTTCTGCTTTTGCATCTAGCAACTGCTCTGTTTGTGGTTCAGCTGAGCAGGAAGTTCTAGGAGGAGCAGACCCACATGCTGGTTGGCTCTTGCTTGAGTCATTCCATTTTGGTAATGATTTATACCACAACAAGTCAGGTCTTACCTCTCCATGAGAACCCTATGACAGGATTACATGTCACATAAGGCTGGGAATGAAATTTAAACACTGCCAGGTTGTATGGAGTGTTGGATCCCATGGCATTGTAGCTTCTGGGGGACGGGGACAGCTGTGTGTTGAGAGATGCAATCAGAGAGTGGAAGGGCCTTGGATGGGAAGATGAATTGTATTCACTAGACAACTCTGACTTGGACTGAGGTTGCTAGGTTTCTGCTGGAAAGACTGTAGGAGATTAGGGGAAGACTGATAATGTAATTTGTCTTCCTACCTTATAGTCTGAGCTTTCCCAATGAGAGGAAGCAGGAGGTGGCTTGGGGAGGCTAGGGGAGAGATGGATGGCATGAACCTACACTGTAAACCATTTCTATTTACCCACAGCCTATTTCCTTAGAAAGCAGCGGTGCTGGCCAGCAGGGAGAGTGGTTGCAAAGTTTTAAGACAGGTTCTCTGGGCTGTACTGAGGCAAGATGTGAAGCCACTGAGTTACTATCAGGATTCCTCTATTCTTAGCATCCCAGCATGTGTTCAGCCCCCACATACCACTATCTAAATATAGTCCCTACTGAAGGACAGATGCTGCCAAGTTGCATCTGACCCCCTCCTCTCTTGCATTCTGTTCCTGAAAGCCAGGCTGAATTCCCCAAGACACGTCCAATAGTCAGCATGTCCTTTTGTCTGCCTAGGGCTGTACAAGGAAACTTGTACTGTACTGTTAAAGCCTGATCTCAGCCCTGGCCTTCCTGGCCTCTCTTAGCACTGACCTTCCTTTCAACAATTCTTATTCCTTTCCTCCTCAATTGTTGCCTTACTCTTTTCCATATGTTTGCTCCCAGCTGCCTCTGTCCTTTCCCTTCTGTCTGACTGAACACAATCGATGGGAGGAAGCAGGCAAAGTAATGAAAGAAAACATGTGTCTGTGTGTGCATGTACCTAGGTGCTGCAAATACCCAAACCCCTTTGACAAGAGTTCTTTTGTCACTACAGAACTCCTGCAGAGAGGGCAGGGAGATGGATAGTTTTCTGAGTAAATGTATTCCAGTTCTGCACACTGATTTGTTTTTCCAGTAGCATAAATCTGTAAAATTCTGAAACTGGGATTTCCTAAACCCATCTGAAATCTAAACAGGACATGAGTCCTCTCCCATGAGTCAAGGTATGCCGTGGCAGGGCGTGTCCACTGAGGCATGGAGTTGAAAGTGTAACAGTCAGTTAGGAGAGGCTCACAGAATTTGTGGGTGTCCCCACAGGAAAGGAGAGGTCAATCCTCGCCAGTATGTGCTAGAAGGTCTGATAGTGCAATCCCCCAGGGCCAGGTCTGGGGCCAGCCCATACCACTTGTCAGAATCTGTCAGTGCTGCTTCTCATTTGTACAAGAAAGCTCTCCAGATACGTGTTACAGAAAACAGAGAGGTTTTCTCTTTGAAAAGCCACTTTTCCCAACTTTTCCTACCTCTTCAGAACAGCTGTTGGGTGACACCTTCCAAGCTTTCTGCAGCTTAAGCAGAAGCTCCCTGTTAGTGACACTTCATGTGGCTCACTGGGTGCCCAGGAGAGGGCATCTTTTGGACATGGGGAGCAAGTGGCTGAGCCTGAGGGCAGCTTGACCTTCAGGATGGGCAGAGAAGCCTGGCTTTTGGACTGGGCAGCCACCCTGGCCTGGGGCCTCAAAGGCTCAGTGCTGCCCTCGCTGTACACAAGACGTGCAGGCTACACGTTGTCATTAAAGTCTCTACAGCACAGAGCTGGCAGTCACATCAAAACTGCCAGGCTTGTATTGGTCTCTGTCCAGAGGCTCTGCAGGATCCAGCACACTGCACTCTGCTGTCATGGCTGTGGATTAAGTCCTGTACTGTCCTTCTTTCTCTGCACAATCCTCTTCTGCGTTTAACTCCTTTGCTTTCCTCCCTGGCAAATGCAGTGGGGTAGGGGTTTGGCATAAAAATGAAGCTGTGGATAGGTCATTTCCCTCTGATCCCAGGAAGCAAATTCATAAACTTCCAGGGAGGGTTTATAAATCTGTGGAAGACTGAGCCAGACACATGTTATTTTCAGACTCTATAGGTCTCTTCCTGTGCTAGAAGAGACCTAGTCCTGTTTTTCCAGAAAGGAATGGAGACGTGGAAAAGTGCCTGCTGGATTGTAGAGTACCTCGGTACCAATAGTTGCTTTAGTGCATGTGCTTCCTGTCAGTTCAGTAAAATCTGAGCACAGACCAAGCCAGACCCAGCATCCTCACTAACCATGAGAAAAATGCATTGCCTGCTCATGATTATCAGCCCACACGGACTGCTTGTGTCCCACCAGCCTTCTCTGATATAAAGGTACCTGAAACAGCATCAGGCAGTGTTGGGAGCAGAGCCTGATCCTTCCTGCGTGGGAATCCCAAACAGTTGCCTGCAAAGACTTGCAGTACTGAAGGACCAGAGAATTGCAGGGAGCTTACTGTTGCTGTTCTGGCTGGTCACCAGCCCACATCCAGTTGGTTTCAGTGAGCAGGGAGGAATACCATGGGATGTGAGGAATGCTCAGTGCACCTGCTGACAGCCTTTAACCCCCAGTCCCCTCGCTTCACAACTGGGAGAAATACTCAGCAAGTATGTTCCCATCAAGTGCTAAGCACCGAGTACTTGGCTATGGAGCAGCGTTGGCCTTTTGGGGAATACTAGGAAACCTTCCTTTTAACCTCTTTTCATTAGCTGTTGTGTCAGTAGGCAGCACTGGAAGATGTGTGTGCTATACCTTCTCAGTTAACAGCTGCATCTGAAGGAAGTATCACGAAGCAGCATTTATACTGTAATAGCAGAAAAGTCATTCCTCAGCAGTAGTTCACTACAGACCTACACATGCTCATTCCAGGCTTATATTAACAAGGAGGGAGATAAAGGACTAAAATGACAGAGGCTGATGGATGTGGCAGCTGGGATGAGCCAGTCCCTATTTTAAGCATGCAGGCAAGATTTGGGGTCAAGTTGGAAAGGCTACAGTGTGATAAAGTGCCACTGAATACAAAAACAACTTGAAGCATAGCCCTCTTCTTTCCATCTTCTTCCCCAACACCTCTCAGTCCTGCTGACAGGCTGACCTGGGAGGAGTGTTGCTCTTGTCTGCTCAAAACAGGCCAGGAGGGTCGAGCCCAGGGCACTCACACACCCCATGAGTGCAGAGGGCCTGGGCCCTAAGACTGGCCAGCCATACCATGAGACTTCCTTAGCTCCTCCAGCTCTCTCCTCTCCTGCTCCCTGCTGCTCCTGCAAGAACAATGTCAGGGCAGCAATCTTCCCACATTAATTTCTCTTTCTTGAAGCTGCCATGGGACTGTGGGCAAAGTAGCTTTATGATGTTATAGATGAGTCTGGTGGCTCGAGCAGCAAGGCTCTGAGATGTGGGTGAAGGTGCCCTGTTGGGTATTACTTCTCTGCAGGGATCTGACACAGTTTGTTCACTGCACCCTCTGTTCAACAGCTCTGCACTGATTTGTCTTTCACTTAACTGCAAGAGCTGAAGAAATATTCTAGAAGACTCTACAAATATAGTGTAATACTACCTTAGTCCTGAGTTGCCTGACCCAGTGATTTTACTTGGCTATTCTTTTATGTGCAAAATGAGTACATTATGGGTGCCAAGCTGTCCTACAAGACTGTCTCCATTGTTTGCCTGTATGGGAGAGGTCTGTGATTTTTGGCTGAGTGGACATTTGGTTTGCTTGCTTGCTTGCTCTAGCAGAAGGGCTACTGTGAGTTGGTAAGAAGTTTAACTGATGGATGATGGAAGGAAAGGGAGAGGAAACACTTGGTGGAAGATGGGCATGAGAGGCCAGATCTAGGAGCTAGCCTGGAACTAGTGACTCCAACTCCCTTCTCAGATATAGTCTTGCACAACTCCTGTTAAGGCTAAAGATTTATTCCAAGTTTACACTTGTGTAACAGGACACCATATGGCCTGATGCAGATGTCCAGAAATACACTGACCAAAGCCATTGGAGCAGAAATGCTTAACAACAGAACATGCCTTGGAACCACCACCTCTCCCCTGTGTCAGCTTCCCTGAGGATGGTACTTGCAGAGGTTCTGCATGAGTCAGGGATCATACCAAGGAAGTACAGTAGGAGCATGCAGAAGGACACACGGTCATGTGCAGGCATAGTCTGTTCCCTCTCTGAAACACAGACTCCCTAACCAACTTAGGAGACAGGGAACAAGAGGGAAAGAGCATGTAGATATTCTTGAGTCTTTCATCTGCACTAAAGGACTGGGTTGGTGATCAGGTCAGGCCTATGCTCAGCAGAGTGATTCTTGGAATTAACAGGAATACAGAGACCAAAAGGCACAGCCAGGGCTCATCCAAGAGGATTAGTGCTCCACTCTGGCAGCACAGTAGCCTTAGGCCTTATTTTACTCTGTGAGGAATGGAGCAATAAAAGGGCCAGCAAGAGACAAGCAACTGAACTAAACAGCTGCTCTTCTTCCCTTCATCCCTATCTTCTCTCCTGCTTTTTCAGATTCGAAAGAGAAGCAAAGCATGCCGTGGAGGCCTGTGGGAAAATGATGTTCTAGTATCTATCAATGGGAAGTCATGTGCTGGCCTGTCCCATGCTAATGCCATGCAGATCATCGATTCGTCCAACGGCATGCTCAACATCCGCGTGAAAAGGTAACCTGCTCCCAAGTGCCAGTGCTGTGACAGTGCAGACAGTAGGGTGGTTTCATCCAGCACAGCAGCTATCCACATCCAGCAGAAAGAAGGCACGCAGGAAGCCTTTGGTTTCGCCATACTGCAAGGTGTACTAGGAGGACTTACCCATGCCCTAACATGGCTAACATGTGGCATCTCAATGTTTTGCCCTGTCTCTGTGCTGTTCTCCAGAATGCCTGGCCCTGGGGCTGAACTGAGCCCAGACATCCCTGTCCCTCAGGCTGAAGGGAAATGTTTGCAGTGTGAAGGCTATGCTGCAAAGAATGAGCTATTTAGTAACCAAGCAAGTAGATGCCAAAGAGGCAGTTCATCTCAGCAAGCAACAAGACACTCAGGTTCATTCTGGGTAAATAACTGTTCTCTAGAAATTGATTTGACTACACATTGAATAGTTAAGGCAAGACAAGATTACTGAAGTATTTATTACGGTGGGCTGTTGTAGTCCAACAGTCTGTAAACTGAGTGCCACAAAGATTAGAGGTGTGTGGCTGAGCCCCCTTTTTATGGGAAGAAATATCTGTGCCAGCCTCTCATTCAGGAGAATACTGGAGATCAGGCTCAAATTTAAGGACAAAAAATAGTCCCAGTAACGTTCCTCATCGTCCCTGTGCTAAGTTAACCCAGTGCGTCAGTGCATGCTGGATGCGGCCCAAGCTATAAATGAATAATCCTATAAAGATGAAGGCAGCAAAGCTGTATGAGGTCCTAGCTAGTCCACACTACTGCCTAAACAGAAGTCACCCTCAGAAAATCAGGCCCTGGTGAAGGGGGCTGGAAGATATGATTTTTCTACAGTCCTGAAAAAATAGAGAGAGCACTGTGAGCAGTGGGGAGGGACAGCCACGCTGGTTGCTGTCATCTCTAAAGCAGGAGCAGAGGTGGGCAGTGCTCAGAGAAGGAAAGTCTGAGCATGTAGGATCTTCCTCTTGGCTTCAGAGAAAGTGCCGGTGCCTTCTGATGTGCTTGCTCTATACCGTAGCTGTGATTAAGTGGGATGAGTAAGTTTTATACGAGCTGTCCAGAATAGCTCCTGGTCCCTTGCCAAAGCCTTATCTCACACCATTGGAGCCTATCTGCAGCCAACAGGTGCCTGGGCAAATTCTAATGGGTCAAATTCAGCACACTTTGAATTAACAAAGTGACAAAGGCAGGCTTCTCACAGCCCTCTGGATGGAGCCAACACTGGATGGTTTGGAAAGAATGTAATCAGTTGGCTCCCCTGGAGTAGTGGAGAAATCATCAAATATTGCTTTCTTGATCACATGTCTATTCCCACTTCATATTTATGTTCCCAGAGAAAACACCAATCTTTCCTGTTCTGAAAGGAGAGGTAGCTGGATGACTCTGGAGTATGTGTATTTCAGAAAAAGAGGAAGGGACAGACACTGACCTGACAGTAGAGAACAAGAGAAACTGGCTTACAAGCAGTAATGCTTTTCAGTTACCTGGTCAAGTGTTTAAAGAAGAGGAGGGACTGTTCTGTTTTGCTTGTGGAACATTGAGGGTGCTACCCAGTGAGATTTCATAATGGCAAATAGTATTAAAAAAATAAACCACCAGAGAAATTCTCCCACCCTAAGCTTCCACAAAGGTTTGCATTTGACATAGATTTTTCACAGTTTAGAATTGGGATACAAGTAATGAGTTCCACAGCTTTACAGAGGCAATGCTGTCTGCTTGGCTTCATGGTATGCATATTCAGAAGGCAAATACTTAGGACTCCTTTATAGCTCTTATAAGCCTTGGTGACCCTGACAAGAGAAGGAACAAGTTCCCTGCTCCATCTGTGTGGGCTGGAGTCAAACTGCCATTGAAATCCAGACTCACTCTTGAGGAGAGGGAAGACAGAGTAGGCTCTTTTCCTGTTAGCACAGCCAATTCTGCCTCCCTCTGGAAGCCAGCAGTAGGGTTGACTGCACCAGTCTGCCTGCACCTACTCCAGTCATCCTTCCAGATGTCTTAGAGGCTTGAAGTTGGTATGTCTAAGCCAAAGGCAAATGCCACCATGGATTGGGCTCGCCAGCATGACTGCATATGGTAATCAAAACCCAGGCACTGGTAGCTAGCTTGTGAAGCAGTCCCACAGGGAGCAGGCTAAATATTAGAGTGGTCTCCTACCACTGGATACCAGAGTCCTATCCCCAAAAAACACTTGGGCCTTCATATCCTAAGTATTTTCTATTTACTCCCATGCAGAGGTCAGGGCAAACAAATAGCACTGACTTCTTTGGTGCCCAGTCTGAACTAAAGCAGTTTGGGAGTGCCAAGATCTGCAGGGCTGACACAGTCTCAGCTGCAGGAGCAGCTGGAGTGCAGTGTGATAGCTGAGCACCAGCCGTTCTCTGCTGACAAGCTGCAGGCTGAGGGGTAGTCACACTGTCCTGGGGAATGCTTGCTATGCAGGAATTCATCTCTCCAGGAGAAATGCCTGGGGAGCTGATTAAGCTTGGTAGATTTTTTATGGTTTTAGAGCATTCTGACTTTTGAGTGCTTAACACCTAGTTTCCATAGAGTCATGAAGCAGAAAATCAGAATGAGAGCATGTAGCTGATGTCAGAGATGAGTCTGTCCTTGGCACCTACACTTCAGGTGTCTGTACCACCTGAAAAACACCTGTAACACCATCTCAATCCATAGCCCTCTCTCATGTCAGGGTTTCTTTCCAGCTTAGCCACACAAACCAGACCTCGCTCACCACTTTTCCTTTTCCCCACAGGATAGTTGGTGGGGACCAGACTGGTCCAAGGCTCCAGCGTTCCCCTTCTCCAGGGCAGCATGTGCTCTCTCCACCATCCCTGCTCAGCCCCCCGGCACAGTTACTCAGCTCTGAACCAGCAGGAGCCCCAGCCACTGCACGGCCCTCACAGCCACGGAGGTCACAGAGGCACCTGGAGAGCCTCACGTCCCCACCGGACAGTGAGGCCTACTATGGTGAGACAGACAGTGATGCTGACAACGTGGCACAGGAGAAGCACCGCCGGGCTCGCAAGAAGAGCCCACGCTCGCCACCTGACAGCACCACCAGCAGGACAGATGCACCTCAGGACGAGGTGTCCCTGTCCGAACAGAGTGGCTACGAGAGCATGCCGGAGGCTGCTGCGCAGGGGGGAGCAGAGCTGGCCAGCTCCAGCGGGGTGGCCAAGAGGGAGATTGTCTGCCTGCCTGGCAGTCGCACAGACACTCCATTCTCAGACAGCGAGGGACAGTTGCGGCCACCGTCAACAGAGGGACGGGAGCCTTCTCCAGAGGCGATGCTCCTGCCCCATGCCACCAAGGCTATTCAAGCAGAACGCCATCTCATCCCCATGGTGGGGCCAGTGGAACATCCGGTTGATGAAGACCTAACCACCACGTATGCAGAGAAAGCCAAGCAGGCCAGTAAGTCCTCTAAACTGCCATTCACCCATGCCTTTTTCTTGTGCTGGATCTCCTTCCAAAAGCCTTATTTCTGCAAATATAATGTGGGTTAGCTCCTCTTGCTTGCAAAGGAGCAGAGTCACATCGGACCTGCAGAGACCAGGGCTTCCTACTGCAGCTTTGGCACTGGGGTCTACCTCACCCAAGACATCCTAAGAAACAGATAAGAGAAAGTGTCTGGGGTCAGGAGTCTGGGAGTCACTCATAGAGGCTGCAGCCATACAACCAGCTGTGCTGTAGCACCTCTATGTCCTGGAAAAAGGATGGAGGTCATTGTTTTCTTCAGCACTTTGGGCTAAGAAGACTCAGATGACATGATGGTGTCAGGAAAGAACTTGGAGGTTAAATTTCCCTGGCTTTACAGAAGTCTTATGGCAGCTCAGTTTGCTCCTTAGCTACCTGTGTGTCAAGCACAGAACTCTCATTTCAAGAGGCTCCCAAGGAGTGCTCTGTTCAGTGTAGCTCTCCATGGGCACAGAGGCATGCAGTATTACATAATTAAGGACTGATGAAAGATAATTTGCAGACAGCAATACCCGCAAAAGAGTCTTGTCAGTAACAGATTTATTTCTCTCACCCTGTCCAGCTCAAGGAGGGACTCCTCTGCATCAATTTTCCCTGCAGGTACTCAGTCCAACAAGGGTGCCCATGTCTGGCAGAAGCTGGTGAGTTCAGGTAGAATTTATAACTTTTTAGGTGTTGGCAGTGGAGGGTTGCCAGCAAGGACAGGCAGGAGTTGGTAAATCAGCTCTTGAAACAGTTCCTTGTAGTGCCATCCCTGACAGTCAAGACCTTGCCATGTGGAATAAAGTACTGAAAAATGTAGTGTAGTATATGGGTGATGGACCTGAAGTGACCTTAATTGTGAATATCTTTCCTGGTTTCTGCTACACATGGAGTATTTCAAGCCCAGATATGAGCGTAGAACAAGGTATTATCTGATTTCAGAGTTGTGATCTATCTCATAATATTAAAAACAAGGTAATCATAAACTTATTTTCATATACGTACCTCAGTGTGTAGTATGACAGACTACTTTACATTACTCTGAGCCTAGAAATAAAGCAGGTTTTTAAAAAATGGCTTAGGGACAGAACGGAAAATGGAGAGACACAGAAAAGTTACTAGACTGAATCAGAAAGAAAACGTGGATTCTAATTTCTGATCTTCTGCTTCAAATGCAAAAACATTTTACCCAGGCCAGATAATACTGCAAGGCAATTATTAAACCTCTCTTTTCCTTGGGCTAAATATTCTTTTATCTGTTCTGCCTAAGGACTCCTTTAGAGGTAACTTTGAAACCTAGGTGCTTCCTTCAGACAGGGCACTGTCCTACTTCTCTTTCCAGTCTTAAGAGGAGAGGCTCAGTTGGGTCCCTTAGGTCTTGCTCTGCTGGGCACTGGACCTGACCTGATGCCTTGTTCTACTTCTTCCTAGTCTTTAGCACTCATTTTCCTTAGGACAGGAAAGAAATCAGTAATTTCAGCCTCCCTGAAGATGAAGCTATTTTTTCTCCCTTTGAATAATGTGCAAGCATGAGCTGAATGTTGAGAAAGGCATGTTCAGCTGCTCCCTGCCACCTGATAGTTCTAGCAGTGGAAGAGCAATTGCTTTACATCAAGACTTATTTCCATGGACGGCATCACTACAGAGGGATCCCAGGAAAGCTACGTATTTAATTCAGAGCATTTCTGATGGCTAGATAATATCCCATGGCAGGAGATGATGCAACAATATTGCCAGCTGGAGTTAGGGTTCCCAGAAGCACTGAAGAATGAGGTAGTATTTTATTCTCCTATTACTCCTTCACTGCTCACCCTCTTTTTGGTTTATGTTTGGCCATGGGTGTCTTTCTGTAGGAGTTACTCTGCCAGGGATGGTAACTCACATCACATCATCTTTTCTTGGGTTAGGGATCTTGTCAGTAAATGAGAAGGCAAAATTCTGCATCCTGATCATGCTGCAGCACAGCAACCATTAAAACAAAAGTCCGGTTCAGCAGCCAGTGACTGTGAAGGAAGGAAGCAAGTAAGGAGGAGGGAGGGAAGGTGTTCATTACATGGTCAACAGAGCTAAAGAACACCCCTACCTAGAATAAACACAGGAATAAACACAGGTGGATGGGAGACTGCTGAGCTCCACTGGCTTCATGGGAGGCTGCTTGCAGAGAAGCTGTGGACTGGAATGGGAGGACACCCAAGTGCAGGGGAACTTGCCCTACAAGTAAAAAACTTTAGTCTGTATCACTACCCAGTGGCTTCTATGCACCCTGGTGTTTTGCTCAGTGGGGTAAGAGAACAGCCAGTAAACAGGGACTCTGCTGTATTTTAAATGAACTATCGAACAGTGATGTTTGTGAACAGCCAATATTTTGCCTAATCTGTAGAAACAAAAGTATGAATTTGTTTTCTTCCCACTAAAACTGTAACTTGCTCTTTTTAGAGAGATGATTAATCCCTGGGGAAACTGGGGATCTTTAGGCCCTCAGTTTGTCATCACTATAAAGGGCCAAGCTAAGTCCCTTTCTGAGATCATTTAAGTGCCACTTGCACAGAGCAGAAGAAGAGGAAGAGATAGAAATACAAAAAATACAAATTAAAATATATGTCAGTTTCAGGAGTTTAGCAGAAAGCGGGAGCTTGTGGCAGGGAGAATCAGACTGTAGTTGTCACAAGTAATTGCAAGTGAGGTTTTTTGGTTCTCCATAGGTCCTGCAGTGTCCTTCTCTTCTCACCCCACTATCAGAGGCTTGGGATCCATCTGTAGCCAGGGTTGCTTCTTCTCAGCCACCTGTGCTCTCTGAGGTTCACTGTATTTTCACCCCCATCCTAAACCATCTCACAGGACAAAAGGCTCAGCATTTCTCACAACTGGAAATACAAATTGTTAGCAGAGGATAGACATACCAGGATAGCAGTCTATTCCTAACTTGCTATCACACTGTGTCAGTGCAAGAAGTGCTTCAAAATATCTTAATTTAAACTTATCTGCTGGACTATTTTTAGTTCGTAGGATTCAAGAGCCTCTCCATGTATGGTAGAGGAAGGGAGGGAAAACTGGGTGGGGAAATTTCCTCCTCTGCTTTATATGGGCCTGGCTGCCTGTGCAGAGTCATCAAAGTCACTACATTCCATATCAGAAAAGGAAATCCTTCTTGTTTAAAGCGGATGTACAGCAGCATCATTTGAAAAGATAGGATGCTTATAAATAAGTGGCCTATTCATTGGCAGGTCATAGAGATTACCTTCTCTAAGAGTGACTGCAGTCACATTTCTCTGCAGAGAGGGTGAGTGCAGCAAGCCATCTCTCAGCCTGTTACAACTGGTATAGGCCACAGGAGCTGTGAAGAAGATGAAGTATCTGAATGGTAGTTTGAACTTATTGCACCACATTTTCTATTTGGCTTTCAGCCTTGACAGTTGTAACTCTAATGATCACAGTTATGCGACTGTTAGCCTAACTTACCGGTTTTGTCATTCACTGCAGTCTAGGAGACCAAAAAGTTTAGGATAGTAGCCTTCTACTACTACATCCTACGTGCCTTAAAGTAAAATAGAAAACAATTCTGCTTAGACCAGGAGATTAAAATTAATTGCCTGAACTATTGATCTTACAGGAAGTCTGTATGAAGCAATGCTGAATCACCCTTGGCCCTTGCTACTCAGTGAGCAGCCAGCCATTAGGAAAACAAGGACAACAGCTTCCATGATTGAATCACAGATGGAGAGACTGATTTCATTTCAGCACGCATGAAACTGGAAATTGGCATCCGCTTGGGAAATCAGTTTCCATACACTCCAGTAGCAGTCCAGTTATATGTGTTCGTTTAAGAAACCCCCTTAATAACTCACATTCAGCTTTGAATTCTGTGCCGCTTGAAAGGCATTTATTAAAGACTACCATGAGATAAACACCAGGTATCTAGAGCCCTCTTTCTCCATCTTTAGGCTTGAGTTTGACATTTGATCTTACTCCTTTGGTTTATGTCCTCTATGGAAAGCAGAGGTGATATTTTCAGGCTGATATATTAATTGGGCAGAAGACAGCGATTATAAACTACTGTTGTCTGTATTAGCTAGTGTGGATGAATTTTTCCCTCTTTCTCAAGTCATCTCAACAATTGTAACAAGTAATTGGCCATCTTCCTCAGGTATTCTTACTGGAGACCTCCAGTATCGTTCCCTCAGGCATCACCCTTGTCCAGCATTTCAATGAGGACGTTGTGGGTTGCAGCACTGGAAGTAAGGCTGATAGAGCTCTGCTCTGCTCCACCTTTGTACCTCACTGCAATCCTGCTGCCCCAGAGCCTGACAGAGACACAACTTTAGCTGAATGTGTGCTAGCTCAAGATAAATCTAGCTGCAGATAATATTCTCTGGGAGGGGAAAGATCTTTAGCATTTGAAGATGGATGGAGCAAAACTATGGGATCCCTAAAATGAAAAGCTATATACTCTCATTTGTCCTAGTATTTCTACTATATGAGAGATCATTTGAAGCATCTTTTTTTAAACTATCAGTTACTCAGACATTACTTCTATGTTATTATTGTCAGCACAGGGACTCTGACTCTGGGTCACAGTTCCTCAGACATGATCAGAGGTCATTTATCCTCCTGCTGCTGCTGAAGCAGTGTCAGAGTTCACTTCCAAGTGAACTGGGGCTTGCAGAGCCCCAGTTAGTGATTTTTTAAAACATGTTGTCACATATATTAATATAGCCTGTCCTTGCACATGCACTTCTACTCTGACTTAGGATGTGTAAAGCTGATGGGGAACAATGGGTTTAAACCAAAATTTTGCCAATAGTTCAGATCACAAAGGTGATTACAGCAATAATCACACTGAAACAACTACACATATAACTCCACAGACTATTTTAACCAAGCTGGTAGTTTTAGATTCCAGGGTTTTGAGAGCTGAGTTGAAAGAAACTGTAATGCGAACAGGCAGCAGGAATCCCTTTCCCTGTCTAGTTGTTTCCATCAGTTCTGAAAGTGATGTGGGACAAGGCTGCTTACAAGGTTGGGACAAGTCTTCTCAGGGACAACACTGAAATTGTTTTGAGACAAAATGATAGTGATGGACAAGGGAGAGGCATATAAGGACTTTGACAAGGAGTGATTAAACAACAGTCATTACTCAAGAGAAGTGAGAGAAAATTATAGCTAGGAAGGAGAAAACTGTCAACCTGGTAAATACTTGTTCTTCAGTTTCACTTAAACCCATCATAGGAAGGGACTGTAGTTTGCTGGGAAATGTGTAAAGCTTTACTGTCATCAGTATCTACCACTTATGTTAACTAAGAATCTAGCTCTTTGGTGAAAGAAACAGGAGCAGAAATGGGGGCGAGTAGATTCAGCATATCTTGATACACTGACTGTACTGAAAGGACAAGGCTGAGTCAGCTTCTCTGTAGAGGTCAAATGTAAGGAATTAATGAAAATCGTATCAGAATGGTCCCCAGTCCTTGCCAAGAACCTTGGAATAATGAAAAGGGTCTCAGGGAAAAAGACCAAGAACATACCCTTCTAATAGACATAGGCTCTGAGGATAAGAAAAAAAAAATCATTTAGCTTCAGTTAGTTGAATGAAGTAGTTCTTTTGTGCGTATTTGTAGAAATCAAAATGAACAGTAAAATCAATGTGGACTAATAAAAAGTAGAAAGAATCATTGACCTGCTCAGTAAGATAAGACTTCATGGCTGAAGGAATAATGTGAACACAGTATATATTGGCTTCTGTAAGATACCCGATACAGTTCCACATGACTTTTCCAATGAGAGAAATATGGATGAGATAGGACTGCCGTAAGGTGACCGCACAATTGGCTAAGAATAGAACAGAAAACATAACTATTAATGGTTCATGATGTCAGATGAGCTAACTGGCTAAGTTGGTAGTAGTGTTTCACTGGGCTTCTGAATCTAACAGGACTACCTCTATATTTTCACCCACAGAGCTTTAAACACTAATGTCAATCAAAGATCCTCTCCACCTCAATGTTATATGACTGGCAAGGAGACAGATGATAAAAAATCCCAACCCTCTTCTCTTCTGTCAGTGGATCTTGTCCTCTGGCTGCATCTAGACAGAACAAGCGATATGTGCTGTGGGGCACACCACAGCCCCAAAACTGCTATTATTCAAATCTGGAACCTAGCTGAGACACCTTGCAGCTTTTGTCTGGTTTTTCTTCCCAGAGAAACCCAGGTGTGTGGGGGACACAGGGGAGGGAGGGGGGTTACCTGGACTAAGGAGCTCAAAAATGATGCCAGGTACACTGCTATTGTCTTCCTATCTGCTTTTTCAGATACAGATTTCTGCTAGTGAAGCTTTGTAAATGTGGCTTGTTTCTCTGGGGTGTTGTACCTAGCAAGCAGTAACAGGAAATAGCAATAATACCATTTTCAATGGGTGTCCTGGGGATTCAGTGGAGATTGCTGTGTATTAATTGGCAGATGACATGACACATGGAAGGTATATAGTTGTCTCATGAATGGCTAGAAGTTTTAATGTAGTAGGAGCTTGAACTGTTGTAGAAAAGGACTAAAATCAACTGGTTAATGAGACCGTACGGCAACTGCTAGAGGATTAATCAAGTCCACATACTGAGATGGTGAGCATATACTTGTCTGTATTACTGGAGTAGATGTTGGATACACTGAAAGACAAAGAGATGATCAGTCAGTGGTATCCTGCTGTCAGACATCAAGAAATTTGGTAAGCAGCAGAATTAGCAGATCCTGGCATCCTTTATGTTTTGTATGTTATATCTCATTCTCTCATGTCTAGTAAATGCAAATCTGTCTGATGTCTGTCTCTCACATTCAAAATGAGAAAGCATGTGTGTATGTTCTCCAGTTTTGGATGCCTAATTAAGACTGCACTCGGGCTTCTCGCTTCTTACGGTGGGGTCTCTCTCCTCTGTTGAGCCTCTTATTTCCAAGTAAACTTTTAGGAGCATTGTATCTTTGTGACTTCAGACTCTTAAAATTAGCAAATGGACTCAAAAGCTATTAGCATGAAATGGGTAAGATCAAAAGACGTGCAGCATTGACTGCATAAACCTTTCATAGGGAATTGGGCTAAAACCGCAAAAGACAGATTCACTAATGGATTCAACAGGTGCTGTCCTGGCAAAAGAAAGTTCTCCTTTGGGAGAAGACTATGTAGGGAATATCCAGGGCCAAAGTGTGAGCTGTCAGCCCAGAAAAACTGGCCTTGTGTGCTACCTTTTGCACTGAGGACACTTCCATCCAGCTCAGAAAGAAAGGAAAACTGTCACCCAAGTGAGGGAGATTTTTTCAAGTGAACAAGCTATTCAAGTCTCCAGAAGGATACCATGAGACTAAGATATTGCAGCCATGCACAGGTAGGTCTCCACACCCTCTCTGCCTAACAGAGCTCTCCAATAGCAGTATGGTTAAAAATGGTCAAAAATCTACAAAATGACTGGGCATGTTTTTTCACCTGGGCTGTCAACTCACCTTCAGAAAAGCCTGATTTGTGTTTTTCCAAAACCAGGAGATTACAGTGGGGCAGTGTCTCACTGGCACACTTAAAATCCCTAGCCATTCAAGAAGAAACAGTGGTTTGACAAGTATTTAGCTATTTAACCTCGGATACATGCTAAAGTGTTGCAGACTTGAGTAGGACTGTAGCATTTGTCTGTAGCATCCTAAATTGGAGCTGAAGCCATATCTGTGTTGTATATTATGCACAGGTTATGTGATGGAAGTGTGCAAATATCCAAGAATGAGAAATTTCCTATCCCAAGAGTTTTACCTTTACTTTGAAGTAAAAGAATATATATGCCTCTGCTTAACTGTTTGCAATTTAAATACTGATCAAAGTTTTAAAGGTTGAAACTTTCAACAGGGAAATACTTAGAAGGTCAATATAACCCACCCAAATCTCATTTGAAAGGACTTCAGGTATGTAAAGTATGAGACGTCTGTAGCCTCTTATGACTTACTGAGATATTTGCAACATTAGCCATGGAAAAATGACCTTGTCTAACATAAATAGCTGGAAGAACAAAATTCGAGGTGACCCCATCTGAAAAAAGCAGTTGACAAGTAGCATTTCATCACAGAGGAACAGGCTCTTTATCTATGGAAGTAGCAGAGTTCTTATTTTCTATAGTAATCGCTTTTCTAGAATTTGATCTTGGTAATAAAATTACCATTGTTTGTTTCCTAGAGAACAAGAACAGTATCTGACATCATGGAAGCCTGCTTGTTCAGTAGCTTGCCTGGGCATACATTAAAATGCTTTCTTTTAATAAGGCCTGATCTTGAGAAGATTTATACTTTTTATACTTCTCTTTACTGTAATTAGTAACAAAAATAATTTCACTTCAGTGAAACTTAGTTAAGAGGAAAATCTTCGTAGGCTTTGCTTAATAGAAATTTTTCCTTTTTGTAGATTTTTTTCCAACAGAATTCAGTGTGAACATGAAATAAGTGCTTTAGAAGTTAACAAAAAGTCTTCTATAGAAGTTATTCAACACACCAACAGAATTTATGAGAATTTTATAACCCTTCCTTTTACTCTTTTATCTATTCCATTTGAATGTTCTCACTAGAGACAGAGCTGTATTTTCATTCCAAAGGTATGTATCAATATTACAAGCTTTCCCCAAAGAGACATATATATACATATATCCCTATATGTGTAAATGTTCATCACGAAAGAGACTGAACCACTTTCATTGCTCTTGCTCTAAGAACCTCTGCATGAGGCATGACAGGTCTCTCTACAGCAATGTTGCCTTGCGGGAGTTGTCTTCTTGGCATGCAGCGATGGCTACTGGATTTCAGGAGGTATGGCCAGACCTTCATTTTTCCAGACTCTCTAACACTGGAGATAATCTGCCAAGGCTACACAGTTGCTAAGGCTGGGGCTGCTGGGAGGGAGAATCATGGGACAGTATCCCTTGGCTACAGCTCTGGGATTGTCTGACAGGAGCTATTGCTTGAGTACAGAAAGGAGCAGTAAGACAGGACCTAGATAAAGTGTGAAGAGATGCTGAGCAGGCCACACCAGCAGAGATTTGCAGACTCCCAGCACCATCTATTCCCTTCCTTCCCATCCACCACAGTCCTCACTATCAGCATCTCATCTTTCAACACCTCTCAGTCTCCAGTGCTGGAGCTCCAAATGGTGCTGCCAAAACACCACTCCCTGGTTTTCAAACACTCCATCACCCTCCCTGGGCACAGCCATGTTTTCAGTGTAGGTAACAGCCTCTGCTGTTTTAATTCAGCTAAACAACTTCACTGCAGGCATCCAGGATCCCGATGCTCCTCTGTTAAATGTTGCTCAGTCTTGTACACAACAGAAGTCTAAATCATGGACTGGTTCTCTTCAGACGTGGAAGAAAGTTGATATACACAGGAAATTAAAGCCTCTGCTGTCTCTTTTCTTCCTAATGTTTACCTACCTGGAGCTGAGTGCTCTCTGAGGTTTTCAGGCAACTAAAGTTATTTTCCTCCTGTGCAGGTTTCTTCTGCCTGTCAATGTTGGACATGCACACTGTGTTAGCTTCATCTCTTTGAAGGGCTCTTTGGCACAGAAATGCTGGACATCAGGGTATTGGTAGCACTAACTTGAAGCTTGCACCTTTCTAACCTGAAGCTTGCATCACAGAAGCTGTGAGAATATAGAGTAGATTTTCTTTTCTTAAAATAAAAAAGAGGAGTTTCTCCTTACAGGGAGTACAGGGTGGGGGAAAGAATAAGGGTGTTTAAGTGCCAGGTGACAATGTCCATCACACTGCTCAGTGATGAAGCTATGAAGACAAAAATAGACAGAGTGACCTCATGGCTTTCAGCAGCAATGCCTACGAGACAAAAGAGAGGCTTTAAAAGGCTTGTGGACTGATAGCAAAGAGCTTGGACATCTCAGAGTTTTGGTTCTGCTCCAGGAGGAGACTGCTCTGCTCCTCTCTCATTGCCTCTCTTTCTGTTTATGGGGAGTTGTGAATTAAACGGGCTTTGTGACATGCCCAGTTCTCCAGGTCTGGACTCTACTTTCTCAAGCTTGGATCAGCCTTATGCAGGTACAGATGTCTCTTTTATTTTCTTTTCTTTTTTCTTTTCTTTTCTTTTCTTTTCTTTTCTTTTCTTTTCTTTTCTTTTCTTTTCTTTTCTTTTCTTTTCTTTTCTTTTCTTTTCTCTTCTCTTCTCTTCTCTTCTCTTCTCCTCTTCTCTTCTCTTCTCTTCTCTTCTCTTCTCTTCTCTTCCTTTATTCCTTCTTTCCTTTCATCTCCTTTTTTTTTAGTCTACTCTCCTTACCCTATTCTTTTGCCTATTCTGATTTCATTCCTGCTCTTTACCTTCTACAAGTCATCTTAGGAATATTTCTCTTTCTGTTTTTTCTTAATATGTTGTGGAAGATTGTAACTTGACTAGCATGACCATTTTTCTGTTGGGAGGACTGGTGTAATTAGTCATGTGCTTTAGCCTTTGATGGGGAGAAAAGTAGGAAGAAGAGAAGAGGAAGGTGAGAAGCAGGTCCCAGAGGGCCCTACTTGCCAGCTCCTTCAGAGCACAGGTCAGTTCAGAGCAACTTTCTAGGGAAGTTGTACATGGATCCTAATGCTGAGCCAGGACTACAAGCTGGTGGAGTTAAAGCCAAGACCATCTACTGTTATGTTTTCTCTGACAGTATTTGCTAGCCCAGACTTTAGAGTTGGCACTTCCATGGTACTCTGCTGTCAGAAAGGGCTCTGCAGACATCACTTTGGATGGTGTAGCTCCCTAGCTGTTAGCTCCTGACACTAGAAATCCTCCTGTGAGTCACTCAGGCCAGAGTTTAAATATTCTGCATTTGACTAAGATTCTGTGGTGCTGCTCTTTCTCCTTATAAATTTGGAAGCAAAATACCACCAGGTGAGGTGTAGTAGCTTGTAGCAAGGTTGTTTGTAGCAACTTCCCTTATTTCTTCCATTGTCAACAACCTCTAGAGACACAGGTATGCAGATTTGTAAATGAAGTGGGCAGACCTTCTGGGACGGTAGTTTGTTTCCATCATGGAGAGCAGGTCTTTGAGGGCAAGTCTGTGACAGCCCTGAAGAACACTAAATCTACACAAAAACCTGAACACTACTTCAGCGTTGGTTCAGCAAGGTGGAGTCATTCTGTAAGGAAAGTTTTGCAGAGAGCCTTCACTTTGCAAATGCAAGTACAAATAGTGAGCAATTTCAGCATTGCTTTTCCTGTTTCCAGTTCTGGGTGCAAAGGAGAGGAATGGACTGTGCATCCACATGAGGTGATCTCAAACCGCAGAAGGCCCCTTGCTGAAATCCCAAAGCAGTAGCATGTGCTATGGAATGGCTGCAAACTTTGAGAGCTTCATGGAAGGATGACTGCTTTGCAAATCAACATTTGATTTTCAGCCTGGGCTGGGAGAGAGAAGCTCTTTCTGCTGTGGTTACACTGATGCAACAACTGTCTAGCCTAGAAAGGTTTTGGGAGACTGTATCCCTCAGGAAAACTAGTAAACTTCTTAACAAAGCTCCCTGTGCCCCACTGTAGGTGACTTTGCCACATTAGCAGGTTCCCACTGAATGAATGCTTTGTGATAGAATGATCAGAAGTGGCATCCTGAGAGGACTGAGCAGCTTCCATCATCTCTTGAGCTAATGCCATCCCTCAGCACTGCCTTGCACCTCTCCTCTCCTCTCCTCTCCTCTCCTCTCCTCTCCTCTCCTCTCCTCTCCTCTCCTCTCCTCTCCTCTCCTCTCCTCTCCTCTCCTCTCCTCTCCTCTCCTCTCCTCTCCTCTCCTCTCCTCTCCTCTCCTCTCCTCTCCTCTCCTCTCCTCTCCTCTCCTCTCCTCTCCTTTCTCTTCCTTCAGCAGAACATAATTTATTACCTCTTGGGAATGTCAGGGCTGGACAAGATGGTTTTTTGATAAATTATTAGATGCTTACAGTGGATGGTTGTTTCATCTATACTATGATGCAATGGAAAAGGATGAAATGAAAGACATCACAAATTAGTCTGTGGTTTAGGTATGTGGGGCTTTTCTTCTGTGTAAGGTTAGTGCTGACTTCCGCCACTTCAACAGTGATTCAAGGCATGTCTATACTTCCCTTAGGGCAAACAAGTTTCGTTTTACTATTGAATCTTGTTCACCACCTGCTTTCCCTGCACACAGAGGATACAATGTGCCTCCCATGGGCTTTACTGACCACAGAGCAGGTGGAAAATGATTATCCCACACTTTCATGACAGTGTCCCAACAGGTGTTGTCTTTTCCAAGCAAGCCTGTCTGAGTGGATGTCCTTCTGGCCTGACTGATCAGTTGTAGGGATCTGGGATTCTTGCTCAGGAGCAAATACTCTTCTTCCTTGCCAGGCATGGGGCACAGGGAAGGGACTGCAGCAAGGGTGAAATCATGCTTTCTTTGCCTCCTGCAGCGGCAGGGCTGCTGCAGAGCAGCAAACAGCCCTACACACAATGCTGCTGCACAACACTCTGACTGTAGCTGACGTTGCAGGGCTCAGATCAGGAGCAGCCCTGCTGTACCTGCAGAACACCTCTCCTTTTGCACACATGCAATCCTCTATATGGTAGGATCTCTACAGAAAGCAGGGCTCCACCTTCAGGGTGATAAATAAATGGTAAAAATTCCCACAAGCAAGGGCATGCACTGTAAAAAAAACATCAGGGACTCTTGGCCACATGCTTCAGAAATAGGAAATCCCAGGTCTGATGAGGAGACTTAGACCGGCCATCAGAGTGGGAGGAGTTCCTTCCCCCACCTGCATCGACTTCTATTGTGTTTGCAGGGAAAGAGAAAACTGCTCCAGAATTTCTGCCAACAGTTTATAAAGACACTATCATCAGCAAAAGTAGGAAAGAAAAAGAAGGGCAGGGGTGTGTTTCCTCCTGTGTGCACTAGAATGCCTAAAGCCATTTCACTTTACACCTTTGCCCACCCAACCTTTTCTGAGCTCTGAGACTGCCTCTTTCTATCTCTTTCAGAGCTCCACCGTCACGAGAGCATCCAGGAGAAGAACGTGAAAGAAGCCAAAACCAAGTGCAGAACCATTGCATCCCTGCTGACAGATGCACCCAACCCCCACTCCAAGGGGGTGCTGATGTTTAAGAAACGCAGGCAGAGGGCTAAGAAGTATACACTGGTAAGCTTTGGCAGTGTTGATGAAGACCGCTCCTACGAGGAGGAAGACGGAGTTTTTCCAACTAGTGAATCTGAATTTGATGAGGAAGGTTTCTCTGATGCCCGAAGCCTAACTAATCACTCAGACTGGGACAACACTTACCTAGACATTGAAAAGTACAAATCTGACTCTGAACAGAAGGAAAAGAAGCAAAAAGGTTTGAGTGAAGCCTCAGGTAAAGGAGCACGATTATTTGAGCAGCAGAGGGAACGGGCTGGGAAGTACATAGTTGAGAAAACTCCAGTGCAGAAGAGCCCAGAGCTTGCCCCAGCTGCCCAGCCAAAGCCGGGCACAGTGAACAGAGATATGCCTGTGCCAGAGAAGGCAGACAACATGCCCCTCAGCATCCACCTGGAAGGTGTGCAAGTGCCCAGCAAGCAACCAGCCACTGTCCCCACTCAGCTCCTGACTGCCCCCAGCCCCACTTTCTTCCCGCCTCCCCCAAGCACCCCTGACCCCTTCTCTGCAAGTTCAACAAGCATGTTCAACAGGTCTGCACGGCCCTTTACTCCTGGCTTTTCTGGCCAACGGCCAGCAACATCCTCTGTCATCTTTAGGCCGTCTGCACCCAAAAAACCCACTGAAAGTCTGGGTGGACAAAGCACAGTGGTTCCCCCTTTCTCACCTCTGGCTCCAGGAGCACCTGCCAATGCACCAGTGCCAACACAGCGTGGTCCAGTCAGCTCCTCCACATCTCTGTATATTCCTGCACCAGGAAGACCAACATCACCACTGGAGTCACAGCCAAAAGGGGGAGGAAGTGCTCCAGAGATTAAACCTTCTGCCAACACTTCCCGGACATCCACCACCTCTATCTTTCTGTCAACTCCCTCAAAGCCAGGAGGGGATATGGCCTCCACAGCATCCCAGCCACGAGTCCCTGGAACAGCCTCTTCTTCATTGTATATTAGTCCAGCACCATCACAGCACATGAGAAGCAGTTCCCCTGTGCCAAAACAGCCTTCTCCTGCCATCACTCCAGCAATACCACGACCTCCTTCTGAGCCCTTAACGTCCAGGGAGCAGAGGATTGCTGTGCCAGCTCCCCGCACAGGCATCCTGCAGGAGGCTCGCCGACGGGGCAACAAGAAACCCATGTTCAGTAAGATTGAGGAGAAGAAGAAGAATTCGCCCAACCCTGAGCTCCTGTCTCTGGTGCAGAACCTGGATGAGAAGCCAAAAGGTGACCATCCTGGGGCAGGCTTTGAGTCTGGGCCTGAGGAGGATTTCCTCAGCCTCGGTGCTGAGGCCTGCAACTTCCTGCAGTCCTCGGGCCGCAAGTTCAAGACCCCACCTCCAGTGGCTCCCAAGCCTCAGCAAGATTCTGGATTGGTAAATGGGGCCCAGGACATGCCTCAGCTTAAAGGCAAGGGGGCAGAGCTCTTTGCCAAACGCCAGAGCCGCATGGACAAATTTGTGGTGGAAACAACACCAAAGCCAGAGTACCAGCCCAGGACCCCCTCTCCATCCCCTTCTCTACCCTCATGCTGGAAATACTCACCCAACATCCGGGCTCCCCCTCCAATAGCTTACAACCCAATGCATTCCCCTTTCTATCCCCTGGCAGCCAGCAAATCTCAGGCTAGCAAAGCAGAAAGCAAAGTGAAAAAGGCACCTGGCCAGAAATCAGGGATAAAGGTTATTGATTTAATGCGCCACCAGCCCTATCAATTAAAGTCAGCCATGTTCTGTTTTGGGGATCCCCCAAGCTCCAGCACTCAGAATACTCCTGGTCAGCCAACCCTGCAGGCTAGCTCATCCTTCATGGCAGCCAAGCAGGTCCCTGTGAAAATAGCCAAGACCCAGGAGATTCGTCGCTTCTCCACTCCGGCTCCCATGCCAGCCTCAAGCAGCCTGGCACCCACTGTGCTTGTGCCCCGCTCAGCCACCACGCTGGATGAGCCGTTGTGGAGAACAGAAATGGCCTCTTCTGCCCCTGCTACACCGGCACCCTTCCAGGTGGAGCTCAGCCCCTCCCCTAAGCCATATCAGAGCTCTCCAGAGCCTGGACAGGTGGGACCTTCTCCAAACTCAGCCTCTGCCTCTCGGTTTCAGGTGGCCAGGCCCAAATTCTCAGCAGCAAGAACAGGGATGCAGGCCAATGTGTGGAGGCCAAGTTTTGGCCATCACTGAGGCAGGCACCCCTCCCATCCTGTCTGTGGCCCCGCAGAGATAGCGCTTGTTTTGTCTTTCATGTCAGCTCAGTACATTGGGATGAGTGACACAAAATGAAGAAAAAAACCTCAAAAAATTACTGCCTTTCTGCACCACCCCCTTTCCCAGCCTTCCCTTGGTCTCAGATGGGATACTTCATGAAAAGGCTTAGTGGCTGTGGCTACAGCAGGAGGAAGAATGTGAAGAGAGGGCATCCGTGTGGTACACAAAGACTGAGAACTTGTACACAGCAACAAAACACACCTCCAGAGGGGGTGAATGGCAGGGGTTGTCTCACATGGAGACACACAGGAAGCAGTAGTTTTCCTTTTCCAAGGGCTTTGGAGTCACCCCTGAATGGAAGGAAATTAGGAGACAAGAGCTTTCCAGGAAGAAAGGGCAAGAGATGGGTTTATAGGACAGAAGCCCCAGCTTTCCCATTAGACTGCTCTTCTCTGATCCTCCCAATCTGTACACGTTCACTTGTGTGCACACACACATGCACACAGCAACACTCAGCAGGGAGTGAAAGGACAAGTGGGGCTTCACCTGGGACATTTCTCCCAGACTTCCCTCTGTGGGGGCATGGGAAAGAAAGCAAGAGAGCAGAGTGAGCAGGGGTGTTTGCCCATGCACATGCGGGCAGTGTGCCCAGCAGCCAAGAGTGGCCATGTGTGCCTGTTCCTCCAGTCACTAGGGCTGGGGTAACAGGAGAGTCATCCTAGCTGCTACTAAATACCACTATCAGGTCTGGAAGTAGTTTTCCAAAGAGGGGCTTTGAGGAGACTTGGTGGGGCTATTACCAGCTGTGGGAACTGCAGAAGGAAGTGTCCATTTTTGAGGATACAGAAAGTCAAAGCTAAGCTCAGACAGTGGCACAAAGAAAGGCCCTGCAGCATTAGTTCCACTGAACAGGATATGGATGCTGTAAGTACAAAGGTGGATTGCATGGGAGAAGGTACAGTTGGCTTTAAAAGGAGGCAGGACTGAATATGCATTTGCACATGATCTTTTTGTTTCGTTTAGGATGGATGTGGGGCTAGATTAGAAATGGGTCATGGCATAAAACTTGCTTTGTGATGAGTGGAAAACGGAGGGCCTTTAAAGACATTCTCAGCATGGAAGTGGAGGTCAGGAAAACAGAAAGGTACAAGTAAAACTTCATACTAAATGCCTTAGGTATTCTTGTGGGGCCTATTTGGTAAAAACTGAAGTGCTCTGAGAATCCCAGAGGATCTGCACTCACATATACAGAGCTCAGTTTGCTGGTGATGCTGAGGTATAAACAATACTAGTTACTCCTTGAATGTCCCAGGCTAGCCTCCAGCTTAATCCCTACACTACAGGCATACAGGAAGAAAGCACTGCCTTCCCAAGGAAGAATTCAGCGTATTAGTAGGGACTCTGCATGTGTGTGTGCATGTCATCTATACTCTGGTTTACACACCCCCCTGCCATTTACTTTCTGTTTGTGGTCCTCCTTTCACAGCAGCCACTTTTCCAGCGTGATCCCACAAGTACACCAAGAAAGCATTGCTCCTGAAACATTGGCTCCAAACACAGCAGATGCCCCAGCTGCAGGGAAGGAGATTGCCACCTCTTTCTGGGTCAGGGTTGCCTAGGCTTTAGCTAAACCCTTAGGAATGTGTACAGGAGGCAGAATGAGGATCTCATAGCCCTCTCCCCTTGAGACAAGTCTCCACTTCATTAGGCTGGCTCCTCTCCTTCAAGCAGTAGCTGTTCTCTGACTGGACTGAGCACAAACTTTGGGTATTCAAAAGTGTAGGTTCTGGGGAGAAAAAAAGGCATGCAATTTGGTCTGCAGCAGTCTGTATGCAGTGCAGCTAGTGTTGTTTCACACAATCTAAGCCAACCTTCCTCTGCACAGCAGGAGCTAGCGATGTGTAGCTTTTTCATGATAGCTGGGACTCTACTTTCTCTTGGAGGCTCTAAAGTCTTTCGTTATGAGCACCTGGAGATTTTTCACGTGTGCTCTCCCATGAAGAAAAAGAAGGCTGGAGAACCCAGCTCTCATCATGGACAAGCTTGGGAGGGAGAGAATGAGAGTAAAGGAGAAGTAATACACAATTCTGCCTTTGAATCCTTCACACTCTGGCTGGACATTTTTGCAGGCCTGTGTTTGCAGTGCACATTCCTGGGGCCCCTGAAACATATAAAGAGTATGCTGGGGAGAGAGGAGGATGGAACTTACACCTCACTTGGCACACTATCAGCCATGGGAGAGGATTGTAAGAAAAGCCGTGGTAATACCTTGAGTTAATGGACAAAGGTGTGGCTGAGCCAGAAGAGGTGCTGCACCTGGTTGTATGACATAGGAGCAGCCAATCTGAACTGATGAGGAGATTGTTTGTGTCCCTGAAAAGCCCCAGAGAGGATGTCTTAGGAGAATCATCACCACAGAGTTAATTCAGATCACCGGAATCCACTTAGCTCCAGTGAAGGGGAGCAACCATGCTACAAAACCTCTCAGATGATTGCTTTCTCACTCATCCTGTACTGCATTGCATTGCCAACATTTCTGAAAAAAACCCAGACCTGTGTGCAAACTGAATCTCTGTGACCCCTTCCAAATGTAGAGGGAGGAATCTTCTATTTTATCTAGGAAAGCTGTACGAAGGAACTCAAGGAGTAGCAGTGCTCCAAAAGCTTTGTCTCTCATCTCCTTGGTGAGTGTTGTCTGTAACTGGCTAGTGATTTAAGCCATTAGCCTTAGACAGGCAAGCTAGCCCAGACTGAAAGCATTACTGAACTCAGGTGTAGAGAGGGGTTGTGTGGACCAGAGAAAGGGTGCTCAACATAATTCTGCAGTCAAGAAATAACCTCAGAAAGTCTGAATCTTACTCCCGTATCCCTTTCCCTCAGGCCCCTAAAGTTAAGTGCTCTCAGGGCATGAAAGTCTCAGGAAATTCATTTTGCCACTGGAAAAATAGAGAAGTCTGGCCTTCGTATGTAAGGGAGATTGCATGGGTTTAGTATTTTGGTGATCCCACTCCAGATTTCTGGGAGACAATGATTTCTGCTGAGGAGTGATTGCCAAACACCATTCAATGTTAGATGTCATGATCCAAGTGAGTGGAATAACTGCATTTGCCCCATCATTTCTGATAATGTAATGGGCAGGAGACAAAAAAAGTTAGGTTTGATTGGAGAAGAAATATTAAATGTAAGAGCAAGGAAAAGAACCAGGAGGCTGGGAATCCTGCATTTTACTTACATCCTTGGTTCAAAGCTATGTTTAGAAGCAAAACCAAAGTAGTTTAATGGATTTCAGCCCCTCACAAACTTTTCTGGATACTATGCTGACACAGGACTTGATCTGCAGAAGCAGAGGGTGTTGCAGATGAAGCCTACAGTGCTCATGGTGTATCCCAAATAAGGCCTGTAGCTGCAAGTAGCATGAGATGAGAAATAATACTGAGATGCATCTGTTAAGTTGTAAGGAAGAAGCCTGAACTTCTGCTGGCTTTAAGCAGCTCTGCTAATGTCTGCTCATGAAAATATTGTGGCTGGCCTGTGAGAAAGGTCACAGGTGAGGTTACAAGGAATACTTTTGAAACATGTAAGCTTGTCTTGAGCCTCCCCAAATGTCTAATTCCTCAGCTGTTGAACAAGCACAGACGTAAACAGTTGTTTGACAAGTTTTAGCTCCCACCTGCTAAGTTATAAGCTGCAGTGGTAGGCCAAACCCCAGTGTTCCCTTGTTAAACATTTGAAGATGTCTTCATGGGCTCTGATTTAAAACTGCCTATCATCCCTCCTCTCTAGCATGCTGCAGGCTACATATTGCAGCTATGGCAATTCTGGGGTTTTATCTTTTGCTTCAGAAGTAACAGTCCTTTCCCTCTCAATATATGGGAACACTTACCAGAGATAACCTCAAGATCCTGCAGCACCTGCGAGGAAGCATCTCAGAAGAGACTGGTGTGATGAGGAGTCACTGATCACCAGACATGAGCACAGTGTGAGGCAAGATTGTTCCTTGTAAAGAACATGCTCCCTTTCTGCTATAATATCCAGCACCCCCTACTAGACCCTTTTCCTAGAAGAGACCCATCAGTGCTCTGAAAATGGGAGCCCAGCAGCAGTGCTCTGTCTGGTGAAAGACGTGACCCCAGATGAACAGAGCTGGCATCTTTGTTTATGGAAATACCTTTTTTCCTTTTCTGTTTTGTCTTTTTTTTTTTTTTTCAATTTACAATCACTTTCTATTTGTTTGTGCAGAAAAATAAACTTGTGATATGCACTTTACATGCGGCATTTTGTCACTTTCTTTGTTTGGCACCCAGGAGGAGTTGCTATGTGTACATCACATGCATTTAGCACTACCAACAAACTGCTAAGGACAAGAGAATATAAGGAGTTCAAAAAAGGATGGGATGTCTCAGCAATAAAAACACCTAAGTTGGACTTAAAGCCCCTATACATTAAAAAAGCCCCATGCAAGCAAAAACTTAAGTGAGATCAAAAACTTTGGTACTACAGACTATAAAACACTCACTCACTGACAGGTTGAAGAAATTTGTGGACCAGCCTGAGATGTCCTACCCCATCAATGTCCCTCAGCCTATTCTAACCTAAACCCTACGCTCTGCTTGTAAATCCAGTAGCAGTGGAAGTTGGTCAGCTCTGATAAATCCAAATATAAACTTGCATTGAACAATTCAACTTAATATTAACCAAGATATCAGAAAAACAAGTCAGTCAGAAAATCAAATATATCCCATTGTATTCTCAGGCTCCAAATCTAATCTTAAGATTAACTCCCAATTCATGTTAAAAGTCTACTCAGTTTCTGGGTCCTGAGAGGTTGATTGTGTTCAGTTTAGGACAAATGTTAGCAGGTTGCCTTTTCCAGACATATCTCACCCACAGATAGCAATTCTTAAGCACTGCAAAAGACACTGAGATCAGCTATAGGACTAGACTGCAGGCTCTGGACATGTGTCCAAGTGTAATTTTGTGGATGTTTGTCAGCTTAATTGCAAGGAGGGCTTCCTTATGCAGTGGTCTGGAGGTAGGTTTCAGGACTATTCAGCGTATTTGTGATGGAGGTGTCACCTAAAAACACAGAAAGGGACAGCAATGTTTGCTGATGCCAAACCTGAGCTTCTGTCCAACCAGAAGCACAGCTCCCAAAGAAGTAAGTATACAGATGCACAGGCTGCAGATTAGGACTGCATCCTGTTTTGCTTAATAAATCTGACATAGTAGGATTATGAGCTACTCCAGATGGTTTGACACATTGCAGGATGATTGCTATATCCAGGGCTCTTGATTAAATTCCCTGTTAACCTCTACAACCTTCTCAAGTGAGAGTCATTTCCTCTTAGAGCAGATCATGTCAAAAGGAGCCAGACAAGCAGACTCTAAAAGGTGGAACAGGAGCCTGCCAAGCCAAAGGATTACTGAACAGCTATTTAGCAGGCTAGGAATTAACTTGGCCTTCAGTACCCACCTTTGAGAGAAGTTTAAAACCAGAAAATAGTAAGGTGCCTAGGGGAGATATCTACCCCCAAACAATCATACCCGATGGAAGGAGAATGTGCAGCAAAGAGAAGAGCAGGGAGGCATGTGGCATGCAGGAAAGACAAGGCCATTCCCTGACAGTACAGACCTATAGCTTCAACGGCCACTAGATGTTGCCACTGTTCTTCTCTCAGTTAACCTGGGGTTTGGGCATTCGCCTCATGTGGTGCTAAGTCTGGAGGGTTTAAAATCTTAGGAAGTCCTTTCTTCCTAATATATCCTCTTTTGACGTTCACATATGGTGTTGCTCAGTCCCACATACCAGAGGAGAAGGTCAGGCTCATACCAGGGAGTTTTGGCAGCGAGGGGCTTGCTGCAGCTTGGAGGGGATTCCTGGGTGGTAGCATGTGGGTCACACAGACGAACAGGCTGCCCAGCAAGTAACACACCATGGGAATGGCAGCTATTTCCATATACACTCCAGCTCTGTGGTCAAATGCGACATATTTCTGTCCTAGTCCTATGTCTTATTGTGCATTAAGCCCACTTAGTGGCACGAGAGAGCCTGGCATTTACTGTTTCTCCTATTTTGGTGCTACAAAGTACTGACAAGTGTTCCTGATGTCTGTGTAAACTGGAACAGGTTAAGAATACATGAAATATTTTACATTAAGAAAAATTATATTTATATAATAATAATAACAACAACAACAACGAGAAAAAAAGCAACAAAACAAGAGTTTTGCAACTTTTTTTCAGAACAGATTGAATCATGTTGGAATCTACTGTTTATGAATACTTTCAACACACATCAGTCCTGGGCATCAGGGAAAAAGGGGAGCAAGGGCAAGTTTTAATTATCCTTCTTTGAAAAATTAAAATGGTGAAAACTGATGCTGTTTTCCTGACTTCCACATGATCAAAATGTGCTCCAGAGACAGCCCTGCTGATGATGCTTCTCTGAAGTACTGCTATGTCCATCTAGCACAGTGTAATAAGGCAGATTTCATGTGCTGCTCTTGAAATGAGTTTGTAGGCACTGACAACTTTAAGTTAGACCATTTGAAATTAGGTGCACAGGAATGCAGTGCAAAAAGAAATTAATTTTGAAGATACATGTCAGAGAAGGCAAAGCTTTGTTTAGGCTGTTTAACAAAGGCCACTTAAACAAAGGGTATATTTGGAAAGAGAGAGGTGGTCACAATGAGATACAGACAGTTTCTTGCATGATTATAAACTCCCTGAAGTGCTGAAATGTCCTACAGGCATTAATGAAAAGTCCATGCAGTTAAGCAAGGATTAAATTTAGCCACCAAACCTCACCACACTCCAGGTAAACCCTTCCACCCTAACCAAAACTAAACCAGCTCATCAAGCACAGCTTGTAGTAATTTAGAACCCTTAGCATTGACTAGCATGAGTGGGTAAGATAAGAGTAAGATAACTGACATCTTCTTCTCTATGCTGAGTTCATTGCATTATTTATGGCAGGGCTAGCAGGTTGGTACAATATTGCCAGTGCAAAAAGCCATTGAAATGCTGAACCTGGCACCATGGCAGGACACAAGGGAAGTCTCTGCTAGACCCAAAACTGACATTTCTAAACTCATGAACTAGACGTTCCTGTGTCTCAGGAGAAACTGTGTATAGAAAGGAGAAAGGAACAGGATTTAGCTCTCAGTGGTAACTGAAAATAAAGACATATAATTTTATTTGAAGGTAGAATAGGAGGTAATAATCTCAGTTTAAGGTGTGTCTTGGTGCTTTAAGTGTCAGACACGAGAGTACTTTATACAAATCACCCTAGAAATCCTGGTGCCATACTAAGAGGTTCAAGGCTCAGCCTCTGTTCAGTTCCTTCCAGATACACTCTGAGGTCCCATGTCTCACCTGGTATATGTATACTTCTCACATGAGACCTTGACTAGGCATACAAATGCTTTATTACCATCAGATCATGGTTCCCATCACTCCTTAAAGCTGGACTTCAGGGTCCTTGGCCTTGCCCCTACCCCTGCTTGCCTCTTGCCCTTTGGGCTGGGGATTCACAGCAGACTCTTGTCTCCTGGAGATGGCTCACCCTGAACTGCTGTGAGTGCCTTGCTCCTGGTCCTAATTGCAGGGCATGCCTGGTCATAGCCTGATTGAGATCCTCACACACCATGCTAGACATGCCTTCTCTTCATCTTGCTATTGCTTTTCCCTAGTCTCTCTTGAGTTTTATAAGAGGCATCACATCTGTTTCCTGCTCACTTCCAATGACCAGCACTTCCAATTACCATGGGGCACGCCGCTCCCTTCCAGCCTGCTCAGCTTCTCTCTCTCTGCAGCTGCCTGGGGTGGGAGGAAGCAGAAAAGCACCAGGTCATGTGACAGGGAAGAGCAACCACATACTTCCCTGCTACATCATGTTTTGGAGCTACACCATGCCTCAAAATCCATCAGGTTTCCACATGGTATCCAGCTGGCACAAACTGTTCCCCTAAGGTGTAATTTGTGCTCAGGAAGGCTGATGACTGGAGAAATAAAACAACAGCTACAAAGTGGTCTGAAAACACCTGTTGGAAGCAGGCAGAGAGGAGGTAGAGTTTAGCATCAGTCTAGTTACTGCAAAAAAGTGCCATATAATAGTAGCTGCATTTCTCAACTTCTCACCCGATGATATAAATCACATTAATTTCTCAGATGATTATCAAAATTGAGCTAGAAATTTCTTAAATTTAGACATAACTCTACCTCATGCCTTTGGGAAAGGAGAGGCAAAGAGCTCTGATTTTAAGCAATAAAGCAGCACATTGTGTTTCTTCTCACTATGCCCCTCCATATGCCACCACCTTGTGGCACGCAGTGTCTCCCTTGATGAATAGTGTTTAGAACACAGGGAATTTGACTAGGAGAGCGCATCTCAAGGAGCACAACTGGATGCCACAGCAGACACTGGGCACTCTGGCCAAATGTCAAGCACGGTGCTAAACCAATCCAGGAGAATTAACATGGTGAGAAAAATACTCCTCCTTGTACAATCTGCAGTGAGCAGGACTTGGCAACACCAAGAGACCCACTCCTCTGTGGCCACCTGCACTTGTGCAGAGTGGGTGTGATGTGTGTTCAGATGGTCAGCTGTGATAGTAACATTTGACACCCTCCATCTTTGTGCAGATGTAAATGCCTTCACCAGGCATGAAGCTCTGTGTTGGTACCCAGAGCAGGCAGTGGGTGTTTACAGTTTAATTGTGCTTATTTTACACTGGCACTGCTCCAGGGATTTGCTCCTGAATCACCAGCATGGGAGTGTGAGGGCAGGATCCAGGCTGGACGTCACTCTGATGTATCATCCCAGCTCAGAGAAGGATGAAGTGCTCTTTTGGGTAGTGGAGAGCTTATGTCATGCTGTTCCAGCAGATATGAATGAGAGAGAATCAGAGCTGTGAAACAGGCACAGTGCAATGTATACATAATGGTTATATGGATGCAAGAGCAAGATGGGGAACTTTAGGCCAGGAGAATGCCATATGTGCCCTAACTCCAAGCAGGACATAACGACTGTTTATTGCCCATAGGAATGTTACAGCAGTCTTCTACAGGACCTTCCTAACAGTACTGGGGATAAACACTTAGCGCTTTCAACCCAGTTATCACACTGGAAAGTTTTACATGCCTTTGGAGCAGGAAAAAACAACAGCAAAGTCTAGGGGAAAAGGAAAGTGGCTGTCTCCTGATGTTTCTTTATATCAACTTTGCTTGCAATTCTCTGTGCAGATGATTTTCTACTATAATCACAACCATGTTTTGGTTTTTTTTCCCCTCACTAGACTAGAGTCTAGGATTATTCAATGGGCTACTTGATTTTGATCCAATAGGGATCCAGTCTTCCAATGTAAAATAGAAAGAAAATGTTTTCTGGAGGATTTTTGCATTATTCGGAAGCTGAAAGGTATGTGCATCTTTGAGTACTCCAGTAAAATGAGATGTTTCCTTCATCCTAAAACCAGAACCCAACTGGGTAAGCAGGAAAAAGAGGAAGAATTGCCTCATAATGAACAGGAGTTAAGGGGAGTCATTTGCATGTACAAAGCTGCACCAAATGCAGGCTATCAACCCTATTTCTGTCATTAATCAGGAAATCAATTTCCTTGCTCTTTGATTCAGTTGGGTTTCCCATACATATAAAATAGCTACTTCTTAGAATTCTGTAAATAGCCTTCTAGACTTTGTGGGTTTTCCTACTACTCCTTGTTTCATGCATACCGTTATTTCGCTTCTGTATTTTTTGACGCATTTTAGGAAATATGTATGACAGCCTAGAGGACACTGGGATGAATGATTAAGAAGGGGCAGAAGGAGAGTGTAAAACAGAGCAAGACCCATGATAGCTTTTGAGGCATTACTGACAAACAGGATATTGAGAAGGTTTTATGAATTCCATCAAAAAGCAATAGGAGGAGGAAGAGGGACTGCATGTTTATTTGAACAAAGAGGAGGAAGAAGTGAGCTGCCTATGGAGTGCCTGGTCTTCCTGGACATTGGGACAGTGACTGCAGGACACCTGAGGTGCAACCTTTTCTTTTCCCCTCTCCTCAGGAATGGCAGCAGTGCTATCTGAGACTCTGCCCCCTGGGTCTTTGGCTATTAATAAACACAGGATGCCTGTGCGAGCAGCCTTCAGGAGTCAAATTCAGAGCACTTTGCATCAGCACTTTGTGCTGGGCAGAGCTTGCCTGCACCCAGGCACGCTGGGAGAGTGGGGCTGCTGGACAAGCCTCCCCAGCAGCACCCAGAGACGGGCTGGGAGGAAGCAGCCACTGCTGAGCTCTGGGGCACGCGCATGAGCTGGTCTGAGCCTGGCACTGCAAGCCTGAGGTGAGTTGACTGGGCAGCAAAATAGTGTAGAGCAGGTGCTGGAGAAGTAAAGACTGGTTTGGCTTGCAGCACCAATGACTGTTGCAAAGACCAATGCACAAAAAGACAGAGGAACTGAACCAGGAGACAGAGCTGAGGGAGAAAAGCCCTTGCTTTACGTATGAGATAATGAGGAGGAGGGGGTCTGAGGCTCCAGCAACTTCTGGGAGGGCTGAGAGAGCAGTAGTACCATGTAACTCTGAACCCTGTCCATACTGAGAGACTGCTGTCCCTTTCCTTATGCAAGACCAATTGCATGCAGCAGGTTTTTCAATCTTCAATCCTGCTGAATTAGTAAAGGACAGTGGAATGGGATGGACTCGTCCTCACAGCTCCTTGGGAATTAGTGTGAGGAGCACAGCTCCCCACCATGGCTGTCCCTTTCTGCCTTGCCCCAGGGAATCCATGTTTGTGGCATACAGATGATTTCTCTGTTTTGCCAGTTTTAGGACCCATCAGATGGGCCATAACCTCTCACCTCTGCTGCCTCCTGGCAGCATTGCCCCTTTCCTGTCAAGCAGGGCCTGCGTCTTTTATACGGCCAAGCAGATGTCTGGCTGCTTGAAGAGAATGTGCAGCGTGTGCGTCATGGCTGCACCTGCTCACACTTGCTTTGGGAATACCCCAGGATGGGCTCGTTTATGATGTGAACTACACAGGCAGCATCTCAGTAAAAGGACAAGCCTGCAAATCTGAAAGAAAAACTAATCCAAGGGAGTATCTGCCAATGTGATTGGCACTGTTTTTCTGTGGCTGGGCTTCTTTTAACAGTTATCACCACTCCATCACATAAAAATCATGTTGCAAAAGAAGTAATGGTGAAATGAAACTTTAGAATACACAGGAGATAAAATGTCTTGATCAGAAGGGTAGTATACAAACTCCTAGTTCCAGCTGTTTGCTTGCTAGTTTTAAAATATAACTCATAGTTCAATGTTTTTCAGTTCTGAAATCTTAAGCAAATAAAGTACAAAGAATCACAAAGACAGAGGTGGTTAGTTATTGCTGCTGCTTAAGCCAGTGGGTCTTTGCCCATTTTTCTTTGTATTACATTGCACTGTATTAAGTGGGGATCTGTCCCCTATATGCTGTTGTTTGGGCATGGACAGTGTTGAAGTGAAGGCAAGACATTTGTTCTACTTACATTATGTGTAACAACCCCTAAGAAGGACTCCCAGGAGCTGCCTGAAATGGAATTGCTGAGATTACTCCTGATTTTCCCTGGCTTTACAGTTCAGATCTCTCATCCTATCTAGGGACAAAGATGGGGAACACTGTACCAGAAGAAATCTCCCTCTTTTCTTTCCCCTTTCACAATGGTATGGGATAAGATCAATACATAAGATAGAGATGCAAATGACTTCAAACAAATTGGGTGAACAATTTTAACAGGTTTTCCTGTGCCTTCTTCCTCCAGCCCTTCTGTAACAAAACAGTAGCAGTCATAAAAGAAAGAACTACTTAGAATTTTGTTTTGTTTCTTTTTTTTTCCCCTTCCAAACTTGCTGTCTAGTAGCTTTCTGAATACCTATTCTAATTCTAATGGGACTATCTAAATACCCAAACCAAAACTGCACATGATTCAAAGTGCTCCAAATAACTCACGGAGAGACCTGAAATCTTTATCCAAAAAATATGTATTACCATCTAATGATAACTGCATGTTGTTATAACATTGCATCATAGAGCAAATTTTCAAAGTGACACTCTGTTACCGCAGCACAAGGCGATAACAGAGTATCCCTATGGCACGTGTGGATTCTGGGAGACCGCTGCGTTGCAATTAAAATGCCTCTTTTGGATGACAATGCTATATGGCACTTTGGCAATGCCTCTGCTGTGATCTACTACCATATTTTGTGTCAGAATGCTGAGTCTCCACAGAACCCCACAACAGCCTACTGATGATACTCTGGATGGGATGATACCTTTCACCAGCTCCATCACGGGGAAGGGATAGAAAATAACCTGTGTGTGAAATGAAGGCTGTGTATCTTTTACCTGTAGATGGCAACTAAAAGAGAGGCGAGAAATACATTTCCAGTGTTTCATTCTCCATTTCCTTGTGTATTTAGAGCAAAGCAGAGAACTCTTTGTGGGAATGCCCCTTGCAGGGACTCCTGCTCCTGTTAAAAGGAAAAAGTCCACTAAACTCATTGGGAAGCTGACACACGAAGGTAAGATATGCAAAACTGCACATGTAAGAATTGTTTGGATTTCAACCTGAATTTCAGCCTTTAACATTTCACACCTTGTCTGACTGAACTCCCAAAGCAAGACATGCAGTGAACATACAAGGAGGCAGAACCACAAATTTCACTGAAGCCCAGCCTTCAATCACGTCACATTTTCTACCTTACAGCTGAAAAGCATTGCACACACTCGGGCCAAAAGTCAACCTAGATTGCACTCTGTAAACTTGCATTCTCCTGCAGCACTAATTTGGATGCACACCAGGGTAAATGGATAGAAAACATGATCTTTTACAGGTATCAATATTGCAGTGCCTAGATATATTCTATGCTGTTCTCTCTCTTATAACCTTTGTCTCATACTTGTTTTCTCTCTCTATGAGAGAGTTGCTTTGATTCCAGCACTCATTAGCTGAAAAAGACAAAGTCTCTTAGATAAGTTAATAGAGCAGGAAGAATATAACCTGGAACATTTTTCTTTCTACAGAATATGTGTGTACTGGGTAGGGTAACCTTTTAATAACTGTGACATCCTTATCTTGTCTTTACTTTTGACAGCATGAGGAAGGTTTTAGATGTTTGGAAAAGTAGTCATTTGAGGCAGTACTCAGAAATCCTGCTGCACGGACTGAGATGCTTCAGATGTTGAAGACATCCATCTAGCTCCACCCCTATGCAACTTCTCTCAGCAGATTTGCCTTGATTGCAATCCAGAGTAAATCCCAAACATCTATATCCAAAGTGTCATCAATGTAAAAACTTCGTGCATAGATAATTTCCTAAAATCTTAGTTTAGAAGAGAATTTGGGTGGTGTGAAGTCACTACCAATGCTAGGAAACAACAAGAGACATGGACCAGAGTACTTCCTAAAGTGTCCCACTGTATATGTTTCGTAGCTATGCCACAAGAGGTGTCCAAGCTGAACCTGGGGAAGAAGATCAGCACCCCCAGAGATGTGATGCTAGAAGAGCTTTCTCTCCTCACTAACAAAGGATCCAAGATGTTCAAATTACGTCAGCTGAGAGTGGAGAAGTTCATTTATGAGAATAACCCTGATGCCTTCACTGACAATTCTGTGGTAAGTTGAAGGTTAAAATTCTTCTCCATACACCCAGGGAAAACAGGAATGGAGTGTGCCCAAGCTCTCCTCTGTTTTACTGGGGGGGGGGGGGGGGAGGGGAGTCAGGGAGGGCCTAATAGCAAAGAAGTAAAGGAAGAAGACAAAATTACATAAATACACAAGTTTTACTTCCTTTTGGCAGCAGCATTAGTTTCCTCCACAAATATTTGGTATCACACATACAGAAGCATGGCAAAATTCAGTACTGAGTGATGAAGGAAAGGCTGCATGTTTGGCAGGTGTTCAGACCTCAGGGCAGGGCTAATTGGTTTTGAACCCATTCCATTTCTTCTTTGCATGATGGCAACGATCCATAGAGGTCTGACTTCAGCTCCAATAGATGCATTTCTATTTTTAGTCTAGGATACTTTTATGCTTTCTGCTGGACAGGGTCCTCTGCTCACATCTGCAAGTTCCACAAGTAAAACCTCTAACCTGACTCTGAAATATTGTCAGTTAATTTGCTAGAAGCCCAGTTTGTTTTCTTCTAAAATAATTTCCTTTCAGGGATGGTGTATAAATTCAGAAGTTCTTTTTCTTTTCCCTTTCCCCTAAGTTAGTATTGTTATTTAAACTTCTTTCTACAGCTAGTTGCAGGGGTAAAGTCTTTTGAAGACACCTAAACTTTTACAAATGAAACTCTCTGTTCACATGATTATCAGAGTTCAGTAAAACAAATAGAAAACGTTTAAGGTTCACATGCATTTTGATGTACCACCTCATCTTCTGATGTTCTTTATAATTGGTTTGGTGACATTTTATCCCTTTATGGCATCTATTCTCCAGTCCAAGGAAACTTAAGGAAAACAATAAAAGTTAAGCTGAAGAAAATGTTCTGCCAAACAAAAACACACTAATTTTTAGTACTCTGATGTTTTCAAAAGCAGCAATAAGAAAATATCTGTGGTTCACTTCTAAAAATGACAACTTGGAAATCAAAATGTGGAAAGATGCCTAATTAAAAAAAAAAATTAAAATTACAACAGTAAGATTACAGATGAGGGATGGCAGACCAGAGATATAGCAAGCATATCTGGTAATGTTAAGCTTTGGGCAGTTTCTTCATCTCTTTGTGCTTTAGGTAGTCCATTTCTTCAGTGAATTATCTCCTCGAAAGAATGTGAGACTGAATGGTATGTTGAACTTTGGACTCTTCAAATGAATATCCTAGAGAACTGCATGCTGTTTTTATAAATACTCAGCAATCTCAGAGCTCCTAAAACATATGAGGGCCAAGTTCATATGTCAGAATCTGCTGCAGTGAGGAGGAGTGAGAAAATAATAAAGTAGTGAAATAAAAAGGCTAAAGCCCAAAGCCTCAAAAATTTGAGGGTGTCAGTAAAGAATGTCCAATCAGAACAATCAAAAAAAAAAAAGTTGTGACAAACTGACTCAAAACTGGACATGCACAGTCACTGCATGACTAACATTACAAATGCTGATGACAATTGCTTCTCTTTTGTTAGCTGCCTTTCCTACTGTGTTTATTCATCTGCGCCTGACTTTCACTCCATACCCTTTCTGTAGTGAATCTATCTCTCTCTATTTTGTAAGAACACCTCTGCTCCCAAGATCTTTTAGCATGACTGTTAAGACCCTGTGCCATGGAGAAATGTAGTTGGGGGTTAGAAAAGACTCTAAAAAGCCTGGGATTTTCTTTATGGTTTTGCTGTAGGAGAACCATGGTATGGTCTCCAAACAGCAGCTGGCACTCTGCTTAAAATCCTCCATGATTCACTTACAGGTCTTCTCTCCACATCCATGGTACAGATAACAAAACTCCATTTGGTCAGTGCAGGAAGACTTCACTCTGCCCTACAGCCTTTGCTTGGGGTCAGTTTAGAAAGATCACAAACATAATTGTTACTGTTTTCTGGCTACTCCATGTGCTCTCTGCAAGGACTCTGCCAGGCTGCATCCACTGCCTCTGCGGGTGACTATTCCCATCGCAGGAAGCACGAGTGAGCAGCTTTGCTGCAGTCAGAGCAGGAAGAAAAACTGAGCAATCGAAGCAAATGAGTCATTGTCTCAGAGAGCTGGGTGCTCTTGAGCAGGTAAAGGCAACAGATCTGTAGCCTGTTATCTTTCAAACCATCAGGACAGTGCCTGACCTTAGCACCAAATAACTTTCATCAAAAAGCCCTTTTGGTTGCAGTATCTGATTAGCTTTCTTTTCTTTTCCTTTCTTGCTCCTCTATCTGCTCAAAGGCAGATGCAGAAAAGAAAGCTTAAACAAAAGAGAAGTGTGTGAGGAAGATGATGGCAGAGTAAATAAGTCCTACTGCTACACCCAGTTACTTCCCCTTCCCAATTAACTTCCATGTCCTTTGCTCCCCATCCCAAAGAACTTTTTGTCTCTTTAAGGCTGTGGGACAGTGAAGGAATTTGAAGCTGGTGGTGGGTTTTCTGCTTTTATGTCATAGATTTCTTAACTATCTTGTCTTAAAATATTCTCAGGACACACTTAAGAAAGCAGAGCAAGGCAGGTCTGGGATGGAGTATAGATTGTTTCCTTCCCACAAAAGAAGCTTACCAGCAAGATAATGTAATATAAAAACACACAAAGAGAAAGGTTATTAAAAATAAATCCAAACCATATAAGGGGTCCCAGAATAGCCTGTGCTGTAGCCATAAACCTTCCACACAAGGGAGAAGATCTCAGCAGTCATGTGTCATTGAACCACCCTTCTGCTTCTCTCCTCCTCCTTCTCCTCCAGCCAAAAATCCACACTGGACAATCAGATCACTCTCCTTACTTGAAGCAGAGAAAACATATATATTGTGTGTACACGAATGTCAGACAGCTCCATGCAGAAGTGAAAACCTGTCACTCTCTCTGTCACTGCTGCAGCTCTACCTGTCCAGTTAAAGGCAAATGGTAGCTAAACCCCCAGTAAAAGGACTGACCATTCCCAACATCAGTAGAATGAAATGCACTTCCTACTGTGGAGCTGTTTTCAATACTGTGACTCTGTTCAGTTGCAAATATACAGTACAAGGGGAAGGTTTTAGGGAGGGGTGAGTTTGACACCAATATCCTGCCAAACAGGGAGAATTTGGGCAACATCCTCCTTGTTTGGTGCTGTGCTGGAAAAGCTGGGCTCTTCTGAACCCTGTCTAGTAAATCAGATGTAGGATTTCTTCTCCTCACCCCAGGCTGTACCACCCACAGGAACTGTGATTCTCTCCATGTCTCAGAGGATATTTTCAACTTCACTGTGGAGCTGCAAGATATAATTTATTACTGACTAAAGACCATGATGAAATCCTATCTTGCTATGTGCTCTATTACTGTATCATCTGGCCAACTAGAGAATGAGGGAAATCACTATGTTTATTTTTTAACAGTGAAACTGAATCGTGGGGTAGATTAATGAGTCACCCAAAATCACAGACAGGGTCTTAGTCTTGTCTTTGGGTCTCCTAAATCCTTCTTCACTGTTCAGCAATTAACAGATCAGAGTTCACAGATCTTTCCTTCATAATGCTAAATTTGTTTGGCTTCAAACACATTAAGACCACGTGAAACAATATTTCTTAGCCCTCCAGCCTCACTCATTATTGCCCTAACTCCTTTTGAGATCCCACCTCTGCTTTTGAACCTCAGTGTAAGACCTTCTTGCTGTCATCAAGTGGAAACTTTCTAACACCTCGCTGAAAAGCATTAAGGGGAAACTGAAAACGAAGCCATAGTTACGTTTCTTGGATGTTGCCATCACACTGTCTTTCTTCCAGTAAGAATCCTTAAATATAGTCCTTCTGCTAGTCAAAACCTGTGGCTTGATTTGGGTTACATGTAGGACACCTTCCTTTCCCCACCAGATCTTAATTTAAAACAAATAGGAAGGGGAAATAACCAATATCTAAATAGACAATTACGAGCAGTAGTACCTCAAAAACCACACAGACCCACAACCAAAATCCTCACCTTGGTGCTTTCTTAGATTCATCCACAAGTTAAAATGAATGCAGCTTCCAATCATGGCAAAGCTTGGATGAAAACAAGCTGAACATGTGTTGGTAATTTCTGCTAGACTTCAGGTCAAGAGGTCTCTTCTCTTAAGCTGTCACCAACTGTGAAACTAAGAAGTCAAAAGGGGTTAAAGAATTGGATTACTGCTCTTCTGGATAATGGCAGGAGTTACTCAGTACTCTTTTTGGTGCTGAACAAGAACTCAGAGGAGCAGGCAGAAGTAGCAGGAAGAAAGTGGAAGTAATTATGTTACAAACCAGAAGTGATGCTTCACAGCAGACAGCAGTACACAACCAACCTGCCTCAAAGGTCTTACATGATAAATAGCCAGGCATGATACAGTGTCTAAAGGAAAACAGTGATCGAGAAACAAAGATGTTATCATGCAGCTACTTGGTTTATTACACGAGCATGCACTGATGGCTCTGTATGTCCCTTAATGTACTTAGATGAATGCCAGTCAAGATCAGTGGAGGTAGGGTTAAAGGGAAAATGTTAGGAGAATAATTTTGTCTTGGAGCTCTGTTCTGCATGGCATGTTAAACCTTTTGAACAAACATTACAGGATAATTGCAGGCTAAGATACAAGTCTCAGGTTACGACCTAAGTGGAGCGAGCCAGGTGAGATTGTAACTCCTCTAACAAAATGAGCCTTGCTGTGCTGGAGCTGGATTGGTGCAGAAGACCTAGGGGTCCCCCTATACCCAAAGCTGCTTAAGAGTGAACATGGAGTCCGATGCATTCTCATTCAAGAAGTGACTGGTGTGGAAAAAGCAGAGTAACAGAAAAACAGCCTTTTATTTTCCACAGCAATTTGTTGGAGCACTGTGAGAAAACTCTGGACCAAAATTCTGAAATGAAATTTCTTTCAGCCATGAAGAAAATGTGGCAAAGATGATATAAAATATACAAATAAGATCTAATTTTGGGTAGCATTAGATTAAAATTCCTGTTATTTAGATGGGTAAATTCAGGCACAGAGGCAAAAAATATTTTGCCTAAGATTAAACAGTTAGTCAGAAATGGACCTGGAAATAGAAAGCAGGAGCTCAACCTGCTGTGCCTCTTGGGGTAGCAAGTTTAAAAAAAAATAGTGTAAGATGCTTCAACAGCTTCTTATTTTCATCCTTTTTTAAGAAGTGAATCATAAGTTTAAGGCTATGCAATTCCAAATGAAGGACCAAGGCCCACGCTTTGATAAAAACAGCAGGCAGTCTATGAGACTCTCCAAGTGTCTGAATTTTAAATCTCCCATCCTACCATTAAGGAGCATTTGAGTGGCTGCCACGGAGACAACGCAGTCCAGTAACTTCAGAAGTGTTAGTAACTACATAGGCATCAAACTTTTGGGGAGCTCTTTATCAGTGAGGTGGAAATAGAAACACATTTGGTGGCCTCAATCATTTCCTTTAGGGCACAGCAAGGAGCTGAAGAGGAGCACACAGTGTCTCTCCTGGGGACTGCCTGCAGTGACGTCAGGGTCTTGAGATACATAGAGATCTCAGCTCCATTAGCTGGATCATCTTTCATTATCTGGGTTTTATTAGGCACATGCTCTAGAGAATTCAGAATTTGTCCATCTGAGCACTCAGCCTGCAGCAGCAGGCACTTGCTAGCACTAAGGACTTCAAAGACATGAGCCCAATTTGTTTAGCCAACCCAGGGGACACGCCACATGAACTTGCAACAAGTGTTCTCTTATTAGAGTGGATTTAGGGATGCCCAGGGACTGATAATACCCACTACTTCCAGCAATGCACAGACAGGAGGAGCCATGTGATCTGTCCCCAGACCCAATAGGAGAAGGTTGTCAGCCATCTCAATTGAGTCATCAAACTGACATTCCTGGACTTCTCTCCTGGAACTCCCACCAACAGGGTCAATCAGTACTAACTGAGAGGCTGGTTTTATGATGTGAATATGCACATATGTAAAAGCTTCACATGCTGTTAGCAGTGGCCCAAGACATGCATTCTCCTCAAGTGTGAGCTCCAAAACTCAGCTCTAACACTGACCAGAGGTGTGCTCTAAGTACTGGAGACAAAGCTGTACCTACACCGTTTTAACTATGTTGAGACTCCTGCTTGAGGATGTTATTCCTGAGCTCTGCTGTCTTTGAAAATCTTTCAAAAATATTAATTTCCCTTTGTCTCATGCTAATTTGAGCTAAGAAAAACAATTGTGGTGGCCAAAACTAAAGAAAATTATATTTTTGTTTTACCAGGTGAGTAGACTGGGGTTTTGCATGGAAAATGTGTCTTTCCTAGCTGGATGGAGTTGCCTACTTTTAGCAGATCAGATGTTTTCTCAGCAGGCCCATGAAGAAACATGAACCAGCCTAAGGCAAATCAAACTAATTTAATTTGCAGCTAAATAAGATTTAGGAGTGGCTTTCCTGATACAGACTGTCTGTTTCAGAGAAACTTCATTCCTACTCAGTGATAATACTGCAATTCAAAATAACACCAGATGACAATGATGCCCCTCCCTGGTCACATCAAATACTGTGAGCAGAATCAAACCAGCCCAATTTACTGTAGCTCATATTATACTGATGCTTTGTGACTTTTTTTTCTGTTGCAGGAGAGGCATGTAAGTAACCACAGGAAAAGAGAAATAAGCATTTAATTCTCAGAAAGGGCACACAGCATGGGTGAAACTTGAAGGAAAATAGATACAAATTCTGTTCTGAAAGTAGTGAGCAAATCAGTAGAAGCGTTACCCTTGCACATATATTAACATCTTGAAAATAACCTCATTCTGACCCCTAACCCTCAAAATACCCTTTTTTTCAGTTTGCCTTTTTACAGCTACATAGCTGCCACGCGTAATTGAGGAGATTGCCCTGCCAGCTCCTGTGTACAGCTTAATGCCCACAATCCTCTCCCCTCTCAGTGCTTCCTGACATTCAGAGGAACATTATCTCCTCTGTTCCTAAAAAGGGAATTCCCTGCAGCTTGGAGAAGGACAGACAGTCCCTAAAGGCCCTGGGGGCACCAGCTCTGCCACTTCAGCCTGCAGCTGGCTGCCTGCCTGGGTTGCAGCCTGGTGACCTGCTGTGAAACCCTGGACACTGTTGTGGGAGACACAGGGAGCAGAGGGTTAGCTAATTCTGCCTTGAGCCTTGTGGGGTTTTCACTTCTCGACTATTTTTAGTTGACAGAACAGCTGGCCTTGGAAGCCTGTTTACAGCCTGGAAAGCTTCTTTCTGCTGAACTGTGCTAGGTGTAAGAGCCCTGCGAAAGCCTTAACCCTTTGAGAGCCAGCTCTGAGGCTGCCTGAGATTAAATTATACAGGTAGAATTGCAGCATGAGGAACCACAGATTCATTCAATGTCACTCACTTGTATTTTTTGCATCTTTGTGCATCTAATAGCCAATCTCCTAGTCCAACAGGAAAGACCTTATGGGATATATAACCCAGGTTACTTGTATTATGTAGCTGTGTGGCTGTACTACACAAGAGATACCTTTTTATGTCTGATAGGAGTCAAGTTTTGATGTCACTTGTGACCAATACATGAAACATTTTTCTGAACATACTATATCAGTTTCTATTCCACACGAGCATTTATTAAAGTTTCTGTGTGCCAAGACAGGATATTGTGCCACAATGTACACCACAAGGTCTATAAATCCTGCATGAATTGTTTGCTCTTTTACTATATACTGCAGGGATTGTGCCTTCTAGCCTGGACAAGGGAGAGTGGATGGTCTGCAAAATAAGACCCATTTAATTTTACTGATGCATACAACTTTCTTTCTTTCTTACCTTGTTGCTGGTCAGATTGGGTTTGCTAATTCACATACTGCTACAAACAAAATTCTTCCTTTTTGTTATTTCCCCTTTGTAGTCTCCAGGAAGTACTTTCTGTTTTCCCAGGCTGCTATCTCTTCAGTCTTTCTCAACATATAAATACTCCTCCCCATACAGACCTTCATATATACAGAAAACAGGCAAAAAGGCAGACATCTCCCCAGTTTTTATGTTGTCACAGACAACCTGCTGTTCTGGTGGCCTGTAACACTTAATTCCCACACTGTAATCGAGCCGGGGTTATCTTAACTTTGACATGAAAACATTTCCTTTTTCTTGCCCAGCTTGCTTTCCCACAGGTTAGCCAATGCTATTTCTGTTTGGACTTTTGCCTGCTCCAGCAAAAGCTATATTTCCTTTCCCCTCCTCCTCTATTTCACATTCATCATTGTTGGGGGCAATAACATCCTGATCATATAAAATGACTATGAGCCATGTGTGTTGCCATTGCCACTTCTGCTGTTCCGCAACTGCTCCCATACTGAATAGAGAGAATAACTCACATGAAGTTATGCCACTGGCTTTGTAATGGAGACACAGAACTGGTCAGATCACAGAGACTCAGGAGTTCACGTTCTGAGACCCAGCCCTGCAAACATGAATAGACCATGTCCTGTAACAGGGATTCATACACTCTTTTCTCCTGCCCTAGGATCACTTTCAGAAGTTCATCCCACCAGGAGGGCATTATGGGGAAGATGCTCATGCCTATGCCCACGGGCGGATGGTAGGAGGAATGCCAGCTGGGCAGCATGGCTCCAGCACGCAGCAATATCCTGGTGTCCCTCCTAGGCCTGGAAGCAGAGGAGGAGCTAGAGACAGTGAAGGGGAGCATGCAGGGAAATCATCTGGAAGTGGTGGAGAAGGAGGTGATGGTACTGACAAAGGCAAGTATCTCTCAGCAAGAACAAATAGCTAAAGCTATCACACCACGTGCCAAGCTCACTCTTAAGGACAAGCAAATTAATCTAACACCTGGATTCTTCCAAACAAAGTTCCAATGTAAAGTCTAGAAGAGTTGAACTGCTTTTAGCTTGATGGTTTTGTTTGTGTGCTTCTATGTTGCTCAGCCACAGGCAGGAGGCAGAAATACCCTCCTTGACTGGACCAAAGAAATTACAGGAAACTTACCTGCTGAGCTCCTAAGGCTGACACAGCAGTAGGGCAGTATAGCTATGCCATGCCAGTGTGGCACTCCTTCCTTTCAAGGGTTTCATAGTGACCACTACAGGAGAGAGCAGTATTAACTCTTTAGATCAGTAGTCCAACCTGAGTATCAGACTTTAGTATCTGAGCCCTGATTTCAAATCAAAGCTTCTGCCTAAACAAAGAGCTCTTTTTTGATTATCTTCAGAAAGGAACAGCAATATTTCTAAAAGTTATCTGGTAACCACCACAGGGCCACTGAGGCAATATCTTTATGAGTAAAAGTAGTTTTAATTCAATTTAGTCTTTGCCTCCTTTTATCCTCTGTTTAATTTGGCCGGAAATCTCTAGAAACAAATACCTTGTATAAGAATCAGCAGATGAAATCATAACTTTAACAGTCCCTATGGGTTTTTACAACAAAAATAAAATTTTCTTGGGAACCAGGAATAACTGCCCTGAGTGACCAAATGAATGACTTGTAAAATCCAAGGTTTTTCACTTACATTCTGGAATAATGTGCATTTTATATCAAAATCAGCTTTTACATTTCCTGTGAAAAAGCAATCTGTATAGACTCTTATAGTCTTCTTATAGGAGATTTTTCTTCATTGTTATCCTGTGTGCAGGGAGAAGGAGGATTAGTATCATCCTATAGCTTTCACTGCAGAGACAGATCCCAGCTGCTTTTATGTTTCAACCCTAGCAATCAATTTGCTTATAAACTGCTTAGTTTAAATACTTCACAAAGAAAGAGTTGTTTCTATTTTTTTAATGAAGATGAGATTCCTGTAAATGTCTGCAATTCTCTGAAAGCAGGAAACCCCAGGACTTGGCATGGTTTGAAACGAGCAAGACAAGGAGAGAAGGTGTGATAAAGAAGAAAGATTCAGATAACAGCGTTCATTCTTTGCCACTTACTTCATAAGGATTTGTTTTCTACACAAAATGTAGCATCAGGAAAGCACCAGAATGTCTGACTCAATTAACCTATTATTCTCATTGCCCTAATCAAGCTAAGCAGAAGTCATTGCTCAGGAGTTTGAAGGTTTATGAAGGATGAAAATATTAAAAGTGTGCTACATATCAATACAAAACTCAATGCTCTTACTAGCAAGGTGGTATTATACACAGCTGGGGAAAGGGAAGGGAAGGGAAACGCAGAATGCAATCCCTTGTCTAAACTCATTTGCTTAATGGAGTAGCTAGAAGCTAATCTAACATTTCTAGCAATCAAGTGTCTGACTTTACAACAAAGTGCAGCTCCATAGTCACATATATAAAATAGGATTTTAACTTCCAGTGAGATACCACATAATATTTGCAAAGTGCTTTTAGCCATCCTCTAACATCCTGGTTCAGGAGGGGAAAAAGATGAATGTCTGTTCATGTAATCACAAAGAAAATGCCATGTCATGTCTGCTACGATCTGACAGAAAAAAAAGAAAAGTAAATTAAGAAATTAGATAGCATCTTACTTCATATAAAGCTTCCCCCATGTTAGTGGAAGAGATGATGAAGTAAAGACTTTGGTTCTTTCTATATGAGCAACCAAAAAGAAGAAGAATGAAAAATTAGCTTTCAAATCTATGCTTTAATGCAAATTCCTGGATCAGTGGCTCTTAGACTAAAGTATGTCTGCTTTTGTGGCTAAGGACAGAAGTGGTGTATGATCATCTTTTTTAAACAGAAACCTAACCAATAAAAGCTTGGATTGATGTAAGAGTTACAGAATCTGGAAACAAAGCTGGTGCCTCAACTTCAGTAGCAGAATACAGAAGCACAACGCAGTTAGAGTGTCATCTAACTAGACTGCTTTGCCTTCCTCTGTTTACAGATGGAAAGTCAGGAGGCAAAAAAGTTACTATATTTAAAACTTATATTTCCCCTTGGGAACGAGCGATGGGTATCAGCCCTGAGGACAAAAGTCAGTTCAACACGGACTTACTGTCATACAGTCCCAAAGCTGATTTCCCCCATTACAAGTCTTTTAACCGGTAAGTCTTCTTAGATATTCAGTGCAGTTTATTTAGCAAGAGAAAACACAGTAATGCTGACCATAGCCCTCCTGTCTTGTGCATTGTAAATAAGTTTTAGTTGCATGTCATTTTGCTCAGCACAGTTATCTGTGGATGAAATGTTTGGAAGACTACAAAGAAAAAATACATTAAGAGCTAGAGATTTTAATTCAGATTATGTACAGAAAACCTATGCAGTTGGATAAGAGGACTTTAATCCTATTTTCCTTTCTTTCTTTCCCCATCTGACCTGGAGATTTAGCTTGCCACTGTTTTTACTTCAATCCATTGAAGTACAAGAGGTCAGGAAAAATACTTACGATCAGCAGCCATATACCTCACAGCACTTCATATATGAATCAGGATGTTGCTGCTGTTTCTGATACATACTGAAAGTTTTACAAATATTTCTAGGGCAGCAACAATTTTTTGTTAAGCTCTCTGTACAATTTTGCCACCCATCTCCATAGCCTCGGAACATCAGTACTGAGGACAAACCCATATCCCACTCACTTCTGCAATAATGCAGCCTCTGCCTGCTACATGTACAGAGTACTAACAGGTGTGAAAGGTGTATGCTTTGATGGAGGTTGATGCAACAAAGGTGAAGGAAATGCACAGCAGTGTGCATATGTGTTCACATCATTTTAGTACATGAGCAATGGATACATCTATGTTCTCGTGAAGGATTTGCTGGCCAGTCAACTGCAACAGTAGCAAAATTTAGAATCTTGGTAACTTTGACTATTTATTTTATAAATCCTGTTGTTTACCCATGCTCTGTTTGCTAACTCCATGTATTCCCCTATGACAGGACTGCCATGCCTTATGGGGGTTATGAAAAAGCAGCCAAACGGATGACCTTCAAAGTGCCTCAGTTTGATATCTGCCCTTTGCTCCCTGAATCTCTCATGATATATAATCAAAATTTCAGCAAAAGACCCTCCTTCAACAGAACTCCAATACCTTGGATGCCTTCAGGAGACTTCTCAGAGTACCAGACTGCAGTCAATGTGCCAATGAGTGGTGAAACAGAAGAGCTGTAAATCCCCACTGCCAAGACCTTCCCTTTTTTCTCAGCCCTTTCTATTTGCAAGTTAATAGTAAGGAGCGGAAAGTTCAACTCTAGTTCTGTCAGCCCTTCCTTTCTTTTGCCCATAGCCAAGGCAAGTTCCTAGCAGGTTCTAAACGTCTTTTCACTGTATTGTTAAACTATATCAGACACAGTTTGAGAAAAAGGAGCTTTTTATTCACCAGCACATAAGAGGCCAAGACTAAGGAAGTGTTTTTCTGTTTAGCAATGCTACATGCTGCCTGTCTGATTGATAATAAACCTGTTTTGTCATACAGTAACAAAAAATAAAACACCAAGATGAAAAACAACTTTTGTGTTTTCTCCTTTAAAATGTTGCTGAAAGAATTTGGGGATTAGCAATAACAAAAGTTTCAATCTCAGAACTAGACTATTAGCCTGGGAAGGAAAATCAGGGACTGATGAGGATGGTCATAAGATTTATATACATCCAGGTGGCTTGGAAAAATACTGCCAAAGTGATGGGGAAGAATGATGTTTTTGAGGTGAAATTAGAACAGCATCAGAGATTAAATAGCAAGTCAGCCTGTCAGCAAAACAAACAGCTTAAAGTATTTCACTGTCACCTAAGATTCCCCAGTTCTCCAGAGAATAAATTAGGTGACATCTTAAGCAGTTTTTTGGTTCTTTCTTTTTTTTTTTTTTTCCCCCACAGAGACCATAAAGTCAATAGGTTGGGAAGCAACAGAGGCACACCCAAGTGAGATGGCTTGCCTGTAGTTACAGAGCAAGAAACCAAATGCTTTAATAACAACAGAGCTAATTTGACACCTACCACAGTGCATTACTTATTCAAATACACACCATCAAAGTCTATTCCATTTCTTGCAGCAGTTTCAGCAGTGCCACACAAACAGGAAGAAAGGCAGGAGCTGTGGAAAACCACTAAAGAACTCCTGCATGGAGATTGGTTTGGAATTCTGTTCTGGCGCCTCAACATTTCCTCCTGTAAGCAGGGCTGAACAACTTTTTTACGGGGACAGCTTCCACTGAAGTACTTCTAATTTAGGAGTTTTCCTCCTTGTCTAGAAATTCCTGCAGCCATGTACTTGATTTTTATTCTGTTGGGATAGTTATGTGGTTGGCTTTATTATACACCTCTATAAGCCTACTGACAGGGCTACTGAGAGATCTCTTTAAAATTATGCTAATAATAACAAGCTGCAAAAGTAATTAATGAGTAGTTTCCTAACCTTTCTGCTGCAATGGCTAAAGAACATTTATTATATATCCCATTAAATTTTTAAGAAGTATCCAGAAGTCAGTTCTGTGACTAAACTCAAAAATATTAAGGTGCTACTTTGATCTGAAGAACGTTTCAACAAAAATGAAAAAGCTCTGTTTGAGGTCTGTTTGGAGATAAGGTTGCTGTTTCCCAATACTTTAAATCAATTTTGCTTTTTAATTGCATTGTAATTAAGGAGGATGGATTTTGTTTTCAGTTCAAAAATACCCTAATACAAGAATCCAGTCCACAATGATAAGGCTTGAAATTCAGAAAGTCGGAGGAAATTTCAGAGAAAACTAGGTGACATTAAGCAAAATATTCTCCCACTAAACAAGCCACTTGTTGCCTCCCCTTTTCTGACACAGATTTTAGACTACTGCAATATAGAATAACATTATTTTTTTTATAAAAGTGAAATACATTATGCTTTCATGATAAATATGTCAGGAATAGCAGAAACAAGATCGTTTGGTCAGATGTCACGGTCTATTTTCAGTAGAAGGTACTCCAGATCATGGGCCAGTTAAGGAATGTCAAGGTGCAGATAAGACTGGCTGCTCTGAGGAGGGGTTGGCCCCAGACAAGCACAGCACAGGTCTCAGGTCAACCCAGGAGACAAGAGTGCAGGCCAGCACCTCTACAACATTGCACACAAGGACACCAGAACTGGGTCTGAGTTTAAAAGGGATTTCTGAGCCATAAGTGGGGTGAAAATCCCAGATGAGGTTAGTCAGGTCAAGGACGGGCTGCACAATGTGTGCACACAGGACAACGACCACAAAATGTTTGGGAATTCCAGTAGAATCACAACAACCACTTGAGTTGTGCTGTACCATAGAAAACAAGACTGAATAGAATAGGTCCTTAAACACGCAGAGATGGGTAAGGAATACATGCAGAAATAGCACAGTGCTCTCTGGTGGCGTAGTCTCAAAGCTCCCAGATACAGGGAAGGCAGCATGATCGTGCAGGTAGCTAAAGGTCTGGGCATATACCCAAAGCTCTCTCTGGTTCACAATACACTGTTGGACAAGGGGTTTTGTCGACACGCTCCATTAACCCAAACCCTAGATGGAGATAGAAGTTGCAATGCCCTTGGAATTAGTATTGTATCACTGCAAATTATTAATAATATTGCTGTAATTCATACTTGTAAGCTAAGAGGTTTCCTGCCTTTTGGTACATTTGCTTAATGAGGCACATAGCTCTTCTTTTGCCAGTACACTTTCAATCTCAAATCCTGTCAAGCAGGATTTATGTGCTTTTGTTTCTAGTACAAAATGAGAAATACAAAGCTACATGTTGTAGAACAATTCAGACAACTGTTGTCTTGCTGTTTACACAGCCAGAATTACATGCTAGTTTAGTCATTATTCAAAGTAACATTACCAAGTGAGAGAAAAATCAGTAATCCAAATTCTGTCTCAAGAATAATTACTTTCAGTAAGGCTTGTAGCTACTGTAATTAGGGCAGAAGTTTGTCCATAATGATCAAATATTTAGAAGGAAGTAAGAAACAGCTCCTGTTCTTTGTTTTCCTTGGGCTGTGATGTAGACTCAGGGGAATTGCCTATGTCAGAGAATTGTTTCTGTTGAGAATGAGAGGATTTTATTAGATTTAATTACAGTGGATTTTCTCCCACACAGTAGAAGCTACAGAATGGAAAGTCAGTCATCTGCTTTTAAGCAGGATCATCATAGTTAGAGATAAAAAAGGACAAATTATTGAGCTCATCCTCTTGAAAAGGCTACAGTTCCCTTATGTAGGATATACTGGATATATTAAGCTTATACTCCATGGAACAGCAGCTAAAAATCCATTTAATAGAGAGGGGCTGACCCTTCAAAAATGGATTGCATAGAATTTTGTAACATTCAGATCTTTCATTCAACACAAAATGTTCTCATATTTTTAGTTATTTACACTGTCATTTCTAGGAATATTATTTTACGGTTTTCGAGCTTTGAAATATTTCTCTCATGAAGACAACTTCTATGGTAAAGAATCCAAGCCATGCTAAAAATGCATTAAAAAATAGTGCCCACATTTTAATGTAAAAGAAAAGCATTTAACAAAATCTCAGCAATACTATCCAGAAATATGGAGTTAGATGTTTTAAAACTTTGCCGGAAGTTATTGCTGATGGCATAAATACTCGGCAGGTAGTAGCACAGTTAGCATGTTTCTCTGCGTTGTGCAGAAAATCTTCCATTTGACTGCATTGTATTCCCTAATCAAAGGGAACAGTTTATCTTATTATTGACAGATCATTTAGAGGAGATTGCTTTGTCATCAGACATCAGAAATAAAATCTCTCTAAAATAAAAGAGTTTCAGGCTGTTAAAAGAATATGAGCTTTGCCTTTTGGACTTTTTTTTTATTTTAAATCATACTGTGAATATGTAAAATGTATTCACTTTTCTTATACAAGATGGCAGGCTCCAGACAGCCTAGAGTCTAAATATGGTATTTCTGTTACGGAGCAGAGGTCTGCACATGGTCATCCCTCCATGGGAGGCACAGTTTTTGACACAAGGCTTGAACATTCACTGCACTGAGGTTTTTTTCCTAACTAGCTTGTCTGCAAGTACGTGTTCTCTTCTGCAGAAGACTGCTAAAGGTGTGATCATCCGGAAAACATCCTACTTCCAAAGGACTGCCCCTTGGCACAACAATCTGCTGTTAACACTGCTCTGGCAACTTACAGGGGCCACTGCTGCCCATTAGCAGCACATATACAAGTCTCTCTTGATTGAATATTAGAAGTTTGCAAGCCATCCTGCTGGCTCACAGCACATTAAGACATTGATCTGCAATCTCATCTATGGCCAAATTGCAGGTTACAAACTAGTTTAGACAAGTTGCCTACTCTGTCTTGCAGATGTGCCTGACCAGGGCCACAGAAAACCATGAAGAACTTGCAGGCAGACACAGAAGCAAGATTGCACACATTTTGTGGAACTCTCTAAGTTCTGTGAATTGATGAGTATGTGGAATTTGAAACACTATTAATTATATTAATTATAATCATATATCTATTAGTAAAAGTCTCTTCAGTTAATGTAATAAATTAGCAGTGCCTTTATGTTGTACTTCTTGCTCTCTATGTATTTAACACATAGAAAGTGTCATCTCTTTGATGATCATCTGCTTGCAGGACAACTTACAGGAAGCTTTAAGGAGTGCAAGTACTTGCTCAGATGTATTTTGTGTTCAGTAACACATGCAGTAAAGGGAAGAGAACTACATAAACAACCCTGAAGCAGTGCTTTTAAAATGCAACCTAAACTTCAGTCAGCTTAATAAACAAATTCTCAAATATAAACTCTTACTTTGATTTGCAATTATGCTTTTTAGAAACATTATTTACATCAAAACTTTTAATGCATGTTGTCCAACTATCTTTAAGAAAACATGCAGGCTTCTTTTTTGTGTGTTTATTTTGATCTTTTGATTAACAATAAAAGAAACACAAAATGTTTTGTGCAAAGAGTTTTGATTTTAGAAGTCTGTTTTTCATTTAAACAAAACTTCATCTGAAATACTTTCAGAGAGAACTGATACAAATAAATTTGCAGACAAGGGACCACTACCCTTTAGAACAATTTGAAGAGAAGAAGTTAGGTATAGCTCAAGCCAGAATGATAACAAACATTTGCCTTTCAAAAATCCACAGTGAACAAATAAATGCATAAGATGAGAGTAATTTATGGTTGTAAGTTCTTCAGGTGCCAAATCAAAATAGTTATTCTTCCTGGTTCTTGTAACAAGGCTTATTGGGAACAATCATTTTCTGGAAATTGAGACAGAGACAGCACAATTATACTACAGAAGGCTGACAAAGGTCTCAACTCTTCCCAGGCTTAGACATGAGCCAAGGGCAGCATCATTGTTTTACTCCAGGTTCCTGCATTTGCAGTTAGGGAGAAGAAAAGCATACAAGGAGGACACAAAGAGCAATGAAAAAGCTGGCCACTAAGCCATGCTGCACTCGTGCTCAAAAACATCCCTCTACACAAAAGGGGAAATAAGGTCTCTCTGGACTTCTCATTCTTACTGGGAGAAGTTCCTGCTTTAAGCAACGATCTCATTATACATCGTTCGCTGCAGGGAAAACAAAGTGGTCCCTGGAAGGAGGGACAAAGGAGAAACTTTCTGCTGGCCAGCCTAAGGACACCCTATGGGCCTTGTGGCACCGGACCTCCCCTGCTCACAGATGCTATACAAATTCAATTACACTGAGGAGGGCTTCAGTCAAACCCCACAGTTTGCCTGAAGCCTGGCTCAGAAATGCAATTACTTCCATATTCCATTACAAAAACAGCCATACTTTCATGGGCCTGAAGCTAGCACATATTCAGGGCTTCATTACATCTACTCTCTCTAAATGTTTCTCTTAATTATGTTGAGAAGAGGAGAGAAGCTTGAGGCCTTCCTCATTTGCTAAGAGGAGCTTGAGGCCTTCCTCATTTGCTCTCTTTTCCACTATGGTTGGTTTAATTCCCAAAGCAAAAGACTGAAATGGGATGGGAAGACACAACAAGTAAACAAATATTCTTCCAAATGCACAAACTTTTTTTTTATTTTTGGTGGTGTTAGAAATGCCATATTAACAGCAGCGGCATGAAGACTAGTGCAGACACATATTCACAGACTGTATGCTTTGTTTGCTCTAGGCAGAACGAACAACAGTCCCAGTCCCCCAAGCACACTTTTTGCATCTGGCATACCACTAACAAGATATGTGAATTATCGGAAGCTGGAAATTCTGGCATACATCTTTTAGATACAAAACACTATGCATCAACTCACTTCTCTTGTGTAAAAATGGACTCTACAATTAAATAAAAAGAACTTCCTGTACACTTACAGAGGTGGTGGCACTTCTTTAAGGATTGTTACAAAAGCTGTACTTCTCAGATGCTGGGAACACTGGAAATAAAAGAGCAGAAAAGAGAATGTGTTAACCCTCATGTTTTCATGTTTCAGTCTGAGTAATTAATATTGGTGTTTGTCCAGGTATCACTGAGATACCAACTGGTCATGGAAATGGTGGTCCCCACAGTCATCCTCAGATTCTCTCCATATGCATGATCCCGAATTCATAGTGAAGAACCCATTTATTTCAGTGGGATTGAAATGTGTTTCTTGGGTATCACCAACAATACTATTATGCCAGAGTTAATACTACCAGCAGACTGCACTGGTGACAGGAAAATCACATACTGCAATGCACAGCTGATGCTGTTCAGGGAATGCAAGTTTCATAATAACTTTACATGTTGTCTACTATTTAGAAAATCACATTCTAAATTTCTAAAAGATCTTATTCAAATTTTCCCCTCATCCTGAGATGCTCTAATTGACACCTGAAGTATGCATGGTGTTGAACACACCACATCTTGGCTCTGACCTGTCAGCTAACTCAGCTCACATGAACTACAAGCAAACTTTTGCTAGACGTGAACACTTCTGCCTCTTTTCTCTGGCTCCAGCGGTGTTTCGCAGCTACCACTGCCCACGCTTCGCAGTTGTTAGCAGCAGCACCACCCCGCCCTTAGCACACCCATCTGCTTTCCGGCACGCAGGGCCGGGCCCGTGCAGCAGGGCCGGCGCCGCCGCCCCGCCCTGCGCTGCCTCAGCCCTCTCGCCAGAGGAGGCGCCCGCCGCCGGCGCGGCCCGCGGCTCTCGCGGGAAGATGGCGGCGCTCGCGAGAGGCGGGTGGCGCGGCTGCCCGTAGCTATGGCAGCGGGGGATGAGCGCGCCCGGCGGGACCCGCGCGCGGGGACAGGTAGGGATTGAAACTGCTCCTGGGGTGCTGGGGATTCCTCTTGTCCCGTCCCGTCCCCTCAGGAGAAACCGCGGCCAGACCCAGCTGTTCACTGGCTGCTTGACCGTGTGCCCGGAGCCTCGCCGGTGGCGACCCCCGCTCTGTGCAGCGGCGCAGCCCCCGCCCCCCTCGGCCGGGCCGCAGCGAGGTCGGTGCGGGACTCGGCCGGGCCCGGATCCCGGCCCGACCGCCGGCGGGACTGTGAGTGAAGGGCTTCTCTGCTCTGCACGCCCTCAGAAGAGAAAAGGAGCAGCAGGAACGAGAAAAAGAGGATACTAGAGGCTAAACAGGTATTTTATTAGCGGGGGTCTTTGAAATAATAAGGGATGTTGCATTATTTGGTTAATGATTCCGGCGTGATCACCTGCCGTCAGAAGTTAAACTTGCATAGGAGCTGCTGTTGGTTAGAAGAACCTCCTCAGTATTTAATTTACTATGTTGGTCTAAGGTAGGCAAAACCATGTGCTTTTTTTTTTTTTTTTCTCTTTTAAAAGAAAGCAGAAACTCTTTGCTTTTCCAGGGTCGGATTTCTTTTGAAACCTTTCTTTCAGTAGAGGGATTATGGGTGGACATTCATGAGGATTACAGACATAAATAGAAACCATAACAATATACACCCTCTGCTTTCAAAAAGTTGCAGGCACAATGGCTTTCTGGTCTTTCAGCTACGTTAACTTGTTGTGAGTATTGTAATGGCTGATCGTGTGTGTGAAAAAAAATTCAAAAAGCTTTTCAGATTTCAGAACAAATTCTGAGTGTTTTAATCATGGAAAAAATATGCATGTGAAAAGGAAGAGATAATAGTTGTATATTTCTCACGCAGTTCGAAAGAAAGACGAAAGACGTATGTCCTGGAAAAAATCTCTCTAAGCTTGTGCCACTTTTCAGACTTGAAAAAAAATCTACAACTGAAAGGTTTTGTGCTGCAATATACTTGACATTGAATAGCAGTTTTGGAAAACAATAACAACATAGATAGTCTTGTGTTTGCTTCAAGAGGGAAGGAAAGTACTGCTGTGCTGAGAACTCAACTGGTGAGGTAACACATGACTTGGATATGATAGCTTTTAAAAATAATTAGAAAAAAGTATTATGGGATGAAAAATATTTGTCAGCGTGTTGAAATCTGTTCTCATGTAGGAAGTGATAGAAATAGTAACAGTTTGACTAGATAGGATACTCTGTAAGTTCTCTTCCATCACCTCATCAAGCATGCTGTGTATCATTCAGACCAAAATAAATAGGAGCTTTATTTTTTTGCTCGTTTGTTTCCTCCTCATCTGGTGATGTCACCTATGAAGTCGTTTGCCACAATGTTCTTGGGGTGCAGTGAGGAGTAAGGGTGTGCTTGATTTGTCCAGTGCAGACAAACTTACTGTTATTCCAGTGAATTTAGAAATTTTGGAGGGTTTTTTTTTTTATGCTAGTGATAGCTGTAAAAACATTTCAGTTAATTTCTTTCAGGCATTGCAGGTAAGAAATATGTTAGTTCTTCTCTCTTTTCTGGGTTAAGAGTCTATTTTGAGACTATAGTCACAAGTTTGTTAAAAAGGATAATGGGAATTTAAATCCTTCTTTATCTAGTCTTGGAGATGTTATTAGGGATTAAGCCTTCTTAGGTGAGTTTTCATGGACAGTACATAGAAGAGAAAGTGTGTTTATTTCCCAATTTGTGGAACTTACCTTGAGAGTCTCATTGAGTTTGAGGGCTCTATAAACATACCTACGTAAAGAACAGTTGTGGCTGTCCAGAATCACTTTTGCTCCAACTATACAAATTGCAACAGATGATATAAAAAGAAAACTGACGTAAGAGGATGAAAGAATAATAAAAAGTCACAGCTATTGTTTGGTTTTGGTTATTTTAAATCTGCTTACCTAACTTCAGAACCAGCAAAAGTGTCTTATAATTAACATGCCTGTTGATACCTGTAGAACTTAGTAGTCTTTTCATTTTTTCTCATGCAGCCTTCTGAATACCTTATACATCCTTCATTTTCCTGACGTATGTTCCGCACACATTTATTCAAACAGTTTATTTTAATTTGTTCTCTGAAATACTTCTTGTTTGCTTTTTAATTTCTTTATTTTCTGTCAATAGTGGCTGCAGTCACAATTCCAGAGCCATTTTATATTCTGTCACTGAAGGTCATTCCCTAGAAAAAGATATGCAGTGCTTGATGGCAGAAAGGAACAGCACAAAATTTTATTACTAACTGTCAAAGAATTTTGATCAACGTTCTTGGATTTCTCTGTTGGTCCTGTTAGCTGCAAGTCAAGTGATAGGCAATCCCTATCCATAGGATTTTGCCTTTGTCCCTTCATCTGTCGGGCAGCCCCATTCCCTAGGCTTACACTCTGTGTGTGAGACTGCTGGGAGGAACCATCTCCTGGTGTAGTCTGGACACTTTCCAAGACAAGTGACACAATGTAGGAGGTCTCTTATTGTGTCTCTTGACATGCAAGTTTAATGTGCAGTTTATTTCTTCTCTTTTTCTGTTATGTTACTTGATGCATGGGATTTCTTGTTCTGTGACTGGGGAAGGTTGGATTTGGGTGCATTTCACCAGCCACTGTCTATGGAACACAGGTCTAATATTTGGCCAAACTAGGATACAACTTGGCTACGCTACCCTGGTTTTATAGCAATAGACCATATACCAGCTCAATTACTCAGCTTGCAGAATTTATGTACAATCATTCAGCTGGGAAGTTAACCTGTTGTGCCTTTCATAAAGTTACAGTAAGTGTTTTATATCTGGAGTTATTGGAAAAGGAAGGAAAAGCTTCAGTTTATCAACACCTTAGTAAAAAACAAGGAACCTACAAGGAAGGCAAGAGGCTCTTACTTTTTTGATACTTTCCAAGATTTGTGAGTTGTATGTATTCTATTGTAATCTTAACTATTAGGAGTAACATTTCATGTTCATAGAGTATAAAACTTACAGTAGATTTCTTGTCTAGTGCCCTAAGTTTGTGAGGTAAAGGTGATCTTAAAGGTACTGCGTTAAAAGTTGGTGTGTCTATTCACTCCTGTAGCAATTATTGCTTAGTAAAATGGAGAACTCTGGTACCTGCTGAGTGTTTAATGTGATTGCTCCCATACTAGTAAGAGGCAAAGGAAAGGGCTAGACGTGGTTTTGAGGCTTAAAACCACTTTTGTTCATATTATGAAAGCACGTGGAAAATGATGTACTGTTATGGCATAATCCATACTTATTCTATCTAACATAATTTTGAAGAAATACTGTAAAAATATGACTTCTCTAGTATTATTCACAATAACTTGTAAATGGATCCATTTCTGAATTAAACCTGTCTGCAAGTAATACAGTTCTTAAATGTTGCTGCTACAAGTATTGTTTAAACATTTTGATTACAAATACATCATAACAACATGGAAAGTAAATTTGATATTCCTTTTATAGTGTACTGTGGCTATTTTCTTCAAAACCTTCAACCTTAAGAAATGCACCTTTGAACAAGGTATCTGAAGAGATCTTTAAGCAGCACTGTGAAATTTCAGCTTTAAGACCTGCGTATTGGTGTCTCTTCTTTCTTGTCTTTTCTTAATAAAACTTCTGAAAGCTTTGTACTTGTACAGAGGAAATTATAATTGGTATCTGAGAATCAGAAGTAACCTTTATCCACAGAATGATGTGTTGTGCTACTAGTGGTATAATTTTCACTGTTCCTCTGGCGCTCTCCAGAGTCTCTGGTCTGGAGATGGTACCTGAGGAGGAAGAGGTTACTTCTGTTTGTTCATATTTTTGTTACGTTGCTGGGGTTGTTTTCAGAAATGCAAATTGTCATGTTGAATTTTGAGTTTGATGAGAACAGAACTGATCCTGACAAATCAATTTGCAAAGGCCAGGGCTGTCAGATGATAATAGCTTGCCTTCGTTACTGACCAGTTTAGATCTAAACCAATGACCTAGAGGTGAAAAGCTCAGTATTATATTACGAATCCTCTGATCTATCCATATGTCCTCTTGTTTAAAGTCCCTGTAGTCCTCTTAAACAGAACATGCAGTAAATATTGAGCATCATTTGCACTTGTAAATATTAGAACAGTGTCCATTCCAGTTGTCTGCTGTGCGTGTGAGGACACTGCAGTTAAATATAGTAACAATTTCTTACACTCTCTGGCTTTTCATGAGAAATCTTCATACAAATCCAACCATATGGCAAAACCCAGCATTATCCTAAAACCATTAACAAAGAACCTTTTGCTGCCATTAACAGGAAAATGAATCTACAGCTCTAAGTAGCATACTGGGAGTTACTAATAACATCAGGCTACTGCTAAGAAAATGAACTTAAATAAAATATCATTAGGAGCTGAGTCATCCCACCAACACTTCTCCATGTTGTATCCAGGTTGGTTTTTATCTATGAAAGCCTTTTCAGAGTCTATTGTCTTTATTACTCATCTACTTTTTTCTTCATTGAGTATCTTTAATGCTGTAAAAAAACATAATGGAAGACCATTTGCATGGATTTCATAAAATAGATTAAAAAATATTTGAAATGTGCAGACAGGCACTCACAAACTATTTTCTCATTGATTCTGAGGTAAGATTTTCCTAGGCAACCTACTGAACAGGAGGAGGTCAACAAATGTAAATACTTGGGCGAGTGATTCTTAGTTTCTAAGGCTATTAAGACAAGTCACTGTCTACAAGTCATAGTTTCTGTGAGCTACAGAAATAATAAAATTAACATTTGTATGTATTTGGATTGTCTTTTTATCTCCTCATCCCTTCTCCTCCAATCCTTAATCTCATTCTACTTCGTATCAACAACTACTGCTGTGTCTGTACTGATTGACCTGCTGTCAAATCAAATATAAAGAGGTGAATTTTCCTACTTTCCCCTCACTATGAGAGCAAAATAGATCTTTTTCCTCTACCTGACCATTAATTTTTGTGTAGTTTATAGGAACATAATTATTTTTGAGATCTCTGGGGGTTTTTATTTCAAAATGCTGAAAATTGGCCAACTGATTCAAAAGGTGTTGGAAGGAAACCTGTTTTAGTCAGATGTTTCTGTGGGCAACAAAAATAAATTACTGCCTAGTTACTAATGAAACAAGGCATATGATTATGCTGTCTGATGTATCCTTGGTCCCATTTGTTTTCTCCCCCATTTTTAGCTAGAGAATCCCTCTTGGAGCAGTATTTTCCTTTTTGCATTTCTAGTAGACAGGATGTGAGCTGTATCTCTTTTGTAATTTTTTTCCCCCCACTCCTTTGGTGGCACTGCACTCATCTTCCAAGGCTTTTGTCATTGAAAGAAAAATGGCTGAATCCTTGGGGGTTTTTGAGAATTGGAGAAATTAAGGTTTTAAAACTCAGAGATAGAATTTATGAGTGTTTCCTTCTTTTGAGTATCTCTCCAAACCTGCAATTATGCCATTTTATGTTATTTTGGTTTTGTTTTTTTTGTTTTTTTAGATGCAGATAAGGCATCACTGAATTGTGGTTGTCTGTTAAAGTGTGACAGAATATGAACCCTGGTGATCTTTTAATTATTTTGTAATAGACTCTGGCTAGTTACATTCTGCTATAATTGATTCGATGAGTTCATTTGATCAAGCATGCAGTCCTTGAATTTGAAGGCTAGAAGTCTGGTTTTTGGAATTACTTTTCCCTTTTGTCTTTTACAACTCTGAAAATTCAGGCAGTTAAGCTTCAGCTGCTTTCTCATCCTATTTAAATTGGAACAGTGAATGTGGGTAGATATCTGTTTTTAGAATGTAGTCAAGCTTGCTAGATGGTATAAACCATTTAGTGCCATAAACTGACACAAAAGAGGGGATTTGAATATGTGCATTACAAATAAGCAGTAAGTAACTAGTAGTTCAAAGGTAGAAGCAGGTAGGATGAACTGTAATAATTAATAATCACACATTACTGTCTTGACTAGAATGCTTTTTTCGTGGGACAGTTTGGTTCACCAAAATTTATGCAGAGGTACACACTGCATTGTTGTGTATGTGGTGGAAACAGTTCTCATATGAGAAGCCTGCAGGGAATCAAGGGGAAATTAGCTTTTTTTTCTTTTTTTTTTTCCCCCCTATCTGCTTGTTTGTTTCTAATACTTGGTGAAAGTAAATCAGTATTTGTAGTAGATAATGTTTGGTGGATGTAATTCTTATGGTTTCATTTTTAAAAAATGGTATGTAGCTTATTACATTTTGAATTTTGAAAGTAATGAATGGACTAAAAATATGTAAGAGTGATTCAGATGTGGGAGAATGTTTGAAGAGGAGGAATCTTCTGTAAGTATTTCCACAAAACATGGAAATAAATGTACTCTGGGAAATCAGTAAAGTGTGTCACAAAGCAAAGGATAGCAAAAGACTTTATAGTCCTCTGGTTTGTATTGCCAGTACAATGAACTTATAAATGGATCAATAAACAACAGCTAATGCATCTCAGCATGTTGGTACATGAGCTGTTACTGTGACATGGAAACGGGTTAACGTCCTCAGTAGATCTGTATGTTATTCAAGAAAATAGGTCATGGTAGGGGAAAGGGAGGAAAAATTAAAGAGAAAAAAGAGGTTGATTTTTTTACTCTTCCTGTTCATTAAAAGTTTTTCATTATGCTGCATCTGAGGTGTGCTAATAAATAGACAGCAAAACTTCATAAACATTGTGATAGTAAACTGCAGCATTCACTCTGATGTCTGTTATGGACACTGTTATCACAGCAATCTATGCAGTACTTGTAACAGATGATATCTGGGGAGTTCATGTAAATACTTTTGAAGTGTGTTTAAAAAAGGCATTGCCAGCAAAAACTTTAGGATCCTTTGATTATGGATGCTTGATAGATTTTAAATAGAGATTTATTTATTTTTCTCAAAGTGAATCAGGAAAAAATGCTGTGATATGAGTTTGGCAATGTTGCAGTTTTCATTTAAGTGCTGTTTTTATGGTATTCCTAATTTGCTTAAATTCTTGAAGACAGACAACTTCCACAGATTTTTCAGGGAAGCTTTTTAAAACTTCACTTTAGATACGTCTTTTAAAATGCATTGCTTCAGGAGAGGATGGAGAAGGTCAGAATCTATCTTTCCTGTTAGCAAAAACTAGCTGGGTTTAAGACTGTGGTTTTGTTACAGAAATAACTATCTTTTAAGAAATACCTTCTGTTGTGCAAATATGTTTTCTTTAAGGGCTCTTCATTTCTGAGAGAGATAGAAAGGTAGTTTAATTAATTTAGTAATGTATTTCTTCAATCAGTGTACATACTGTTGTTAATAATTACAGCAGTCATATTCAGCTGTATAATCATCACATAAATTAAAATATTTACCACTTACCCGTTATGTTTTTCTCTGTTCACTTTCTGCATGTGATGGATTCTCCTCTGGCTGTTTGTCTGATATTGCAGCTGCAGCCTGGAAAGGTACCTGGGCAATTCCACTGTATCTGATTCTTGCCTGGTAGGAACCAGCAGTGATCACAGCCAGAAGATGGTAGAGTCTTGTTATCTCCACTAGAACAGAGACCTTTTCAGGCTCAGGGATAAAGTGGGACATTTTCAAATTGAAGTTGCTTTTTCTGACTGCATAGCTCCAGAAACAGTTCTAGACAAAAGCAGCAATACCGGGAAAATCTTATTTTTCAGGATTATTCTGCAAAGGAATACTTGAGATTTTGGTAGGTTTTGGGAGAGAAAACATAGAAAACATATGACTATTGCAGTGTCATGGTCAACTGAATTGCTTAATTCTGCTCTGAAATATAGTACTTCAAGTATTGATTACAAATTTGTTTTGTTTTCTTTCCTCTGATAAGGAGTGCATGTACTGTTTGTACAGGAGTTAGAATTGATATGCCATTTGTCAATAAATTTTAACCTTTGATATATTTTATCTCTTGTATGCATAATAAATGAAAATTACTTGAAGTTGTTTGAACAAGAATCCAAAGCCTAAAATTAGATTTCTAATTAATCCTAAGCTTTTAAAAAATACTAGGATTTTTTAATTTTGGATTTTCATAGCAGAAAACATCAAATACTAATTTGTTTTAGTATTGTTTTACTTCAAGTGTAGCTGTCTGTGGTAGGTCTGAAAATGGTTGTGTTAGTTGGAGCACTTCCCTCATGTTTCTACTGTCCCGCTTTATGTTAATGGTATCAGTAAAAAATGTGCAACAATATTCCAGGTTGTTCCTTGGCTTTCCTCCTTCCTATCCCAACTTGTCAGGAGTTAATTTGAGTAATGACATATATGGTAAATGCTAGAGCCCATTTTTTTTATCCTGAGTTGTGAATAAATTATGATAGTCATCTTTGGCTGTAATTGGGAATGGCTTTGAGTATTAATTGCATTTAAATTTTGATTGCTACTTCAATAAAACAATGGAAATATTGTTCTTGAGGTGAATTCTGAAAATTCTCAGTGGCAATTGCTTGTTTCCTGCATACTAAATTTTCAGTCCTTCTGTGTAATGCCAGCCTATTGGGCTGATACGGGATTGCCAGTATGTCCCTGCTTTAAATAGGACATAAAAATGTCTTCACTTGTCCAGTCAAACTGATGTTCCCATTTGGTTTGTGAAAATCACTCATAAATATGAAGCAGGAACTTTCCTCAGGAAGCATGTGAAGTACATTATGCGTTTATGAACAAAAATTAAGAAAGGTTCTGGCTGGTGGTAAGGAAGATATTTTTGCCCACTCCATTGACAGCCATGCATTTGAATGAGAAAATACCCAGTCTCCATCCTTAGAGGATTTTAAGTCCCAACTGGATAAAGCCCAAGCAACCTGACCTGACCTCTTAGTCATGCTTTCAGTGTGGGGTTAGGCGAGAGACCTCCTCTGGGATCCTTTCTAGCCTCAGTTATTCTGTGGTTCTGATTCACTTGTTGATCACATTCATTTTCAGCATTCTTTCTTCCTAACTGTGTGAGCTGTTCATTTGGAGTGCTCAATAAATTCCTTTGGTAAGAATGGCATCACATGAGACTGGAGAATTAGAGGCACCAGCTCAGGAGGAAAGGGAATGCAGGCAAATTGTTGTCCAACTGTCTTGATAAGCAGCTGAGGCTGTGGACAGATTAACTCCTGCTTTGAAGAATATTTCTGTGAAGACTTAGTCTAGATTAAGCCATTTTCCTAAGAGGACTTAAGCAAACTATTAAATTCTTTATTCTAAATTTTGATAAATTATGCAGGACCTTGACTAAACAAACATTAATTTTTGTACAAGAAATAGACAATTCTCGCACATTATATAATATTCAGAAGAAGTTCTAATTGTGAGTATGACAGCATAACTTGGATAGGATGCAGGCAAGAAGAATTGGAGCAAGGAAGCCACCACATTTTTTTCTTCTAATAAAACAGACAAAATTTCAGACCTGCCAAAAGAGTTTAGCAGGGTTTCTAAGCAGGAAGTTACCAAGGTATTGTATAATGTGCCTGTTGCTGAGATAGTTGCTTCAACTAAACTTGTTTGGTTTTCTTTTTTTTTTTTTTTTAATTTTGTTACTGATACAAAGAAGGAGGCCAGAAATAAATTTTGTTAAATTGCAGTCAGCTGTTAAGCAGACTGAACTGCATAAATGTTTTTCAAGAATAGCATTGTGAGTTACTTCTGATTCTTTGATAAGACAGAAAAGATGCATTTAGATTTTAAAAAGAATCTCTTTGGGAGGTTTTTTTGAGACTATAAAAAATCCTTTTGTCTTCAGAGTCAGAGTTGTCATGAGATAGGAAAAATCATAGAAACATTCATAATTTATGCCTATAAGTATAACTAATAGCATTTTATGAAGAAGTTAATCTCTGTTTAAGGTTACAGTAGGGAAGAAGTCATCTTATTTCTCTATCTAGTAGTAATATTTTTTTGATAAAACTGGTCCTAGACTTCAATCAGGTCAGTTTTGTTTTAAATACCCACTTTTGATTCTAGTGTTATCCTTTGGTGTGGGATGAAGATTAAATAGTTGATTTTCATGTGCATATTTTTAAAGAGAACTCCAGGCTGAGGGCCTGCCTGCCCCAGCAGAGCTGCTGGCACTGCACAGGGATGTTCTACATTGCCAGTCTGCTTTGCCAAATTACTTCGATATAAGGAGGTGATGGCAGTGCTTTCTAGTGGGAATGACAAAGTGAGATCCAGCTGCTTGTTTTGCACTGCACACAGGTGGTAGAAACTGAAAAACAGTTAAAAAATATCTTGCCCCTTACTTACCCCGATAATGATCTGATACCTGTCATCCCACATGATGACTATAGGCAATAAGTAGAATTTTAGCACATAAATTAGTGTTTGAATTTTTCTTCCTCTACCCACTCCCATTATTTAGATGTGTAGTCGCACAGTTTTAAATCTGCCAACATTCTTTGTTCTTAAAAAAAAAAAAAATTACAAACAGCTACTGAATGTAGAGGTAAATGGTGTCAAATGAAACAACGGATCTTCAATTCTCCCCTTTTTTGTAAGTATCAGCCTGTTTGGTTTGTGTGGGTTTTAAAATATGTTTATTTTTTCTTTGTCAGGGTGGGGAGAAGTTGCCTTGGCTGCTTACCAGAGGAATTTTCTATTGACTGATAATATTACCACATACATGAGAAGCAGTGATCATGATTTTGAATCCTTTAAGAACTAGTGAAGGCCAACTCTGGGCTGCTCTAAAGAGGTTGTGGAAAAGTTCTTGATCTTGATAAACCCTCAGTCTCTTTTAATGAAGGCCAGCATTTTTATGTTATTATCCATGGGTGTCCTAACTCAGGACAGCATGAAGATTCTTAGTTACTAGTTCTGTCCTTAATAGTGCTGTCCTTAACTCCTCATCTCATAAGCAGTTTACCTCCTCAGAAGAAATAGAAAAAGTAGCACAATGTATTCCTTAAACAAAAAGTGTGTTTGCAACAGTAGCTGGTATGTAGGTCTTTCTTTGTGGCTTTCCAATCAGCTTTCACAACAAACTTAATTATTGATCTGCTAAAAACATAATAATAGTAATGGAACACTACATAGATCAGTCTAGACAAAGCCAATCACTTGAATTCTGGCTTTTGAAACATGGACATCTTTAACTTTTTATATAATATATGTAACTTCTAGTCAGAACTTCCCAAAAAAAGCTGATGGTCAAACAGGTGTTCATATCAATTTTTTTCTCATTTGGGCTTTAAAAAATAAATGACACACCTGCAAAGTCTAATTACTTAGTAGTTCCTTCAAGTGTTCAGCACTGTTTGCAGGGTATAATTATTCAGTTGACTTTAGAGAGGGAAAATAATGTTCTTCTCCCACAAAGACATTCACTTAAATGTCTTGGTTTCTGAATTTGGGGGCAGAGGGTGTAGCATGTGTATGTGTTTGCCTGTCATCTGCATGTTCTTTGGGAAATGCAATCCCAAATCCAGTGCCTTCCTCTAAGCTGACTTGGACTTAATGTCACAACTTATCCTGTTGGCAGATTGAGAGCTTCGAAATCATGCTTTTGAAAATTGAAAGTCGAAGTAGGAAAATTATTAGCGCTGCCAAAAATCCATTTGACATTTTTATGAAGAAACCTGTGCTGAAGGAAATACTTTGTGTATTTTCAGGGCAGAATTGCTTTGGAGAGCCTTTAAAAGGGTCATTAGGCACATTTTTCCTCTGTTGCACTAGGATTTTTTAAATGCATACTGGTGCTGCCAAAATTATTTGGAATTTAGACTAAGATATTGTAGAGCAGGATTTGTTTCCTTTTTAATGATGTCAATTCTGCTTCCACAACTAGAGTAGCCTCCTTCTTGCAGACAGAAGTTTCTACCAGGAGGGAATTTCTGTGATTTCAGTGGCTGTTGCTGCCTTAGACAGCAACCCATGACTGGAATTGCAGACGTGTTTACAGCTGGAATCAGTCCTGCTTTCTTAGGTTGTTTAAATTTCAGCCTTGTGAGCATTTTATTCCATCGAATGGCATAACAGGAAGATACGTTTACTGGTACCTTCAGATTTTTGGATGCAGCCAGGATGCCAACACTGAAAGCTTTGTGTTATCAATGGCACAGGTTTTATGTCACTTGATTGCATGTTTAGTTATGTTTTAATTAGAAATATAACTCTGCCTAGTAGATAATCAAGTAGAATTGCAGGCAAAGTATTAGAATGCATATTTTAAATGGTGTAAATTTGCCAGGTGTACTAATAAAAAGCAACAATATCTATTATGTAAGTAATTGGGAAATAAACTGATGTGCATTGCATCTTTACACTTTATGCAATTTCTGCCTCTTTTATTAAAGTCCAATGACATCACTTGCTTACTCAGCTCTTCTGGATCCTTTGCAGTAAGGAGAATTAAAATACAGAGGAAAACTCAGAACTTGAGTCAGGTATTTTGATTTCAGACATGTGTGAACCTTAATACCGAGTTCGCTCATTGCATTTTTTGCAACCATTTTTTTAAGTTGCAAAGCTGTTCATCTATCTAATGGGAAGTAAATATGAAGGAGAGCAGGTTAGTGGGCTGGTAAATACTTGAGAAAGGAATATGCACAATTTCTTTTGCTTCAGTAATGTCTTTAGTTTATCCCTTCAAATAGTAACTGTTGGTGGGCTGATACCATGGAAAAGATGACGGCACTTAAAATTTTAGAGTAATGAGAACCGGGCCACTACTGCATTATTGCCCACTCAGTATTTATTACATCAGCATCCATTCCAGCCTTCCCTGTTGAATTGTATGTAGCTGTTACCCAGACATGGTAATGCATGTGTTGTAGTCAGGGTCAGCTGCTTTGTAGGGCACCACTCCCTTGCTGCTTGTGAGGGTTGTCCAGAAACAAGGCCTCATCTGACAAGCAAGGGGTTGAAGATTTATATCTTGTCTTTGCTACACAAGCAGGCAGAATTCCTTTGACTGTTAGCAAATTCAAATTAATCCTGGTGAACTCAGTTCTGGATATGTTTTTTACCTTTTCTTTTTTACTAGAATTCTGTTTCTAGTCTTTCAGTCCAGATATTTCAACAAAATTAACTTTGGCATGATATTATAAGTAGCCAGAATGGATGGGCACAGAGGCTAGGCTTGTCAGAAGATGTTAGTGTAGAACTCGGAATAAAATTTGGGTGTTCTGGCTGTTCCAGTGCTGTCACATCCCCACTTCAGTGAGAAGAGGAACCAGATCTTGAACTGTCTGTCTTCTTCCTACAGAAATAGTTCTGAAATCTGTTAAGTTCTACTGGGGTGGAAATTCTTGGAGGATATGTGAAGTAGCATAATGAAACATTACAATGAATTCTTTTGAGTTAGCAAATGATTTTGCTAATGTAACTTGTATGCATATCTATACACAAGAGATAAAAGTTAGATTTAATTCCAAAGATCACCTTCACAGAACAGGCTTTGTGTGGACAGTAATCAGCAGTAATTATTTCTTGTTAAGGGTCCTGACCATACAGACAAGATGCAACTGAGCTTGCAGCCAAAACTAAGCATAAACAAGCATTGTGAATACAGACTGTACTAACTGTTCAAATTACGTTTGAGAATTATTAAACTAAATACATGTTTATATTGAATTCCAGTGTGGTTGCCAATAGAGCAGACATGTTGTATTCTCATGCTATCACGTAGCAGGCAGTGAACTAAATAGGAGAGAGTTCTTCTTTCCAGTTTAAAGGTATTATTAGGAGCCTGCATCAATGTGATTTTTTTCTATCAGTAGCTATCACATATATGAGACAGCAGTACAAAGTCTTATCATGCAAATTTTCCTAAACACATTAAGTTCTTGAGCTCTAAGTTGAAATGATTGTTATGGGAACTAGTAATCAATCTACTTAATTGTCATAGGTTAGCAAGCCTAGTCCCGGAAGGGACGTCCTTGCTGAGGGGTGCTTACAGTTTCCTCTGGGAACTGATAGAACCTATCAGCTGGCCGGTTTGAATATGGACAATTCTCTAAGCCACTTAAAGTTGTGATCACCTCTGTGATCCACATTTAAGAATAGGCAAACTCCCCTCCAAGCTCTCTCTCGTTTCCGGTGCTGGGACAGGTGGCTGCGGGGCCCGAGCAGGGCCCAGTGGGCCCGGCCAGGCCCTGCTTGGGCCAGGCCGGGCCGGGCCACGGCCATCCTGAAGCCATGGACCTGTTCCAGCCGTGGAACCCCCCCCCACTGCCTTGCTGTGGGCAGACGGAGCGGCTCGGCTCTCCCCCCTCTCCACTGCGATAAGAAAAATTCAACATTCCAGCTGCAAAGCTGCAAGGCTGAGGTGAGATTAACCCTTTTTATTGCTGTGAAGAGCTGAAAACCTGAGGCAAGAGAGAGAGGAGATGCTTAAAGCTGAAATTCTGTTGTGAAGTTATGATATATCAGAGTATCCTGTTGTAATTTCATGAAGATATGGGGGGTGGAGTGTTCAACTCGTGAGCAGAAGCACCTGCGTGGAGATAGGCAGATGCTGACGCAGCTGTAATTTCATGAGAAGTTTGGACAGGGAGAGATGAACCAGATGAGGACTTTTGCTCCAAACGGGAAAGGAGAAAACCTCAGTCCCTAGAGATGAACCAGATGAGGACTTTTGCTCCAAATGGGAAAGGAGAAAACCTCAGTTCCTACAGATGCTCCCAGAGATAGTCCTAACGATGAAGATGATGAAGACCCTTTGCTCCCAGGGAAGGAGAAGGGCCTCTGTTTTTGTTTCTGAACGGCTCAACCTTAAAATTGTACCCCAAAAAACTTCAAGAGTGGACCCTCGAAAGCAGTTGCGGGAAAAGCTGCAAGTCGGGGGAAAGGACTCACACGCAGGCAGAGAGACTCCTCTTCCTGAATGGACTGAACAATATTTGGAAGTGGGCGGCTGTCTCGTTGTGATAATGTTTTCATAGCATGAGCAAGAAGAGACTTCTCTTTCTAAATGGACTGAACAAGGTTATTATGGAAGTGGTAAACAGACTGAACATCTTAAGGGTTGTCTTTGAACATTGTCAGTGGGAGAAGGGAGGAAGGTGGGGGGAGGAGGAGAGTTCTGAAGGTGGTATAATTTTTTTTTCTTCTTTTAGGTCTGTTAATAAACTTCTTTATATTCTTTCAAGTTTGGTGCCTGTTTTGCATTTCTCCTAATTCTTATCTCACAGCAGATAAACAGTAATGAGTATTTTGGACCAAACCACTACACTAAATTGGTGTTTCTGCCCGGTTACAAACCGAACCCGCGACATTAATATAAAAGAAAAATCAAACCGTTACTATTTAATATCTGTTCCAAAAAATACTGAATGCCAGCCCACTTAAAATCGGCCAGTAAAATGCTATCTAATTAGTGATTCAGTTGTGATTAGTGATTAATATGTGTTCAAGATTAATATAATTTGTAACATTTTTACTACCTTCCAAACATTAATCCTTTAGTGTGCCTATAGCAAAAAGCAAATAAGCAAACAAACAAAATCTCCCCCCGAAATCCCACCAGTTGAAGCCTGAATATTTGTCCTTGTAAATTACTTTATCTCATCAGGAAAAATGTGCTAAGGTGTAAATTAGTGATTGACCAGTTTCAGTGTAAATTTTCTTTTGTTATATTGTCTGAGATTTCCCTGAGTATATGTAGTTAATTCACTAGTGGTTTATACTAACTTGTTTTGCTTCTCAGGGTAATTGGACTAGAAATGCGTAAGTCAGTTAATGCAGTTCAGCTGGTGGTCAGTATCTTGTTAAGTGATGATAAATCAGTGTTTTAGCCTTTTCCTTCTGAGAGGGATAAAGTAGGCATGTTGGCAATGGTACTTTTTCTTCTTTTTTTTTTTCTTCAAAAACATTAGTATTTTCACTTTTAATTAAATAAAGTCAGATACTCCCCAAAAGCTAGGTATTCATTTACTACATTAATCTATTAATCTAAATACAAATAGTATTTTTATTCTTTTTCTTCTAGTGTTAAACTTTTTAGATTTTGCTCTGCTTTTTTATAAAGTATTGTCATAAAATTGTACAATGTGTCAGATGAATTTTGGATAATCTTAGAGGAACTAATTAATTTGGAAGATATTTTTGCATCCTAACTATTTTTATTTATTACAGTTGTATTACTGTATCTTACTTCTTTTGGTCTCTGATATTTTTGGGAAGATTAAACTTCAATAAAGGGAAGGGCTAGAAGGCTACAGTGTACATGAAAGATAATGAACAGTTTTTCAGTTTTATGTAATCATTGTATAATTCTTGTGAAAAGGAAATAAACTATTTGGGTGCATGATGACTAACCTACAATACACTTAAGAAAACTTAGGTATTAGTTATCTTTAACTCATGTCTTTTAAACTTTTTTCTTCCTGTTCTTTGTTGCTATTTTAAAATAATGTAATCAAACATTTACATCTTAAACTGCCACATAAACATGTACTATAAGAAGAGTATTATTATGCTTTTTAATTTTGGGCAAGGACAGCAAGTGACTAACATTTTAAAAGTAATTGTACAGCAATGTAGGAATGTACAGAAGGGTTGCTGGGTTTGTGTGCTATGCTATCAGAGGAAATACGCTGTGAGAGCCAGAGTATCTGCAGGACCATTTGTGTCCGGCTTAATCCTGGTTTTTATCTGCAGCGCCTTGTTCAGTGTATGTGCATGAATTCTGTGAACAAAGTTATGTGTGTGTGTCCCATCCAGTCCAGCTCCATTTGCTCGGCTGGGTGTAGAGACAGATTTCATAATTGACACAGAAGCGACGCTAATATGCTGCAAACGATTTGGTAATTGGTCTCCCCTCGCTGGTGTGATCGTGAAGCCTGGATTGCAGAACTCTGTTTCTGTTCCTGTCTTAGTGCAGCTCTCCTGTGTTGGTATTGCACTAGAGATGGCCACCCCAGTGGGAAGTACACCTTCCTTCTGGCGGGCCTTGTCCTGACCTTTCCACAGGGCTGCACAGCCCGGGGTAGCCCTGGAGCACCGCTGCCCGCTGAACTGCGCTCACCGCAGGGTCCTTCTAGCAGCCATCTATCCACTGCTCTGTAATGGGGGGGTTTTGACAGGCAGCACAGTTTTGTAAGATGGACTAGAGGTAAGAACTATGAAAATATCCTCAAAATATCAGCAGGAGTATAAATGAGCAGCAGTTTGCACAAGGAGGAAATAAAAAGCATACTTTTTAGTATGCAAAATCTACTTGGGTAGGTTACTTATTAGGTTGGCTCCTGATGACATGCATTCTTTGAGTGGTTAAGGAAAAAAATGTGATGGAAGCTATCTCAGTACAACTAGCTACCTTTTGAGATGCTGGAAAACGTGAAAATATAAAGAGGGTGGGGTAAAGAGAGGAAAGGTCTATAATTTCCTGTCTCCTATCTTCCACATTTTGAACAAATTCTTGTAGAAAGTGTAAGCCTCAGGGAGACAACAGGAACATGTGGCACAAGCACGATGAATTTAGGAAGAGTAAATAATCGTGCCAGTTTAATTTTCTTCTGTAACATGACAATAAAGCCAGTGAATTGACAAGAAAAGTGTGACTGTTAGCATTTTTCATGTTAGTGAGTTCTTTGGCAGTGTTTCTTGCTATAATATTGCAAACAAGGGAAGAAATGTGACCTGAAAGAAACTTGTAGAGTAGGAGCAAGACTTGGTGGATGACTGTGCCTTGTAGGTGGTTACTAATGATTGTCTGTCAAAATGAAATGGTTGTATTGAATGTGGATCCGCCACGGTCTGTTGGGTCTGTGCTCATTCTGCTTCACTTCAATCTTCTTGTTAATGACCTTGATGATAGAATAGAGAGTGTGCTTACAAAATTGATTCACTAAAAATGCCCCTAGAACTTGGAGGGAATATATATACGTAGGACACAAGTTTATGAGCACAAAATTATTTTGAGAAAATTAAGAAAATCTTAGGAGATAAATAGCGACAGATTGAAGTTCTGCGCTTAACAGAAATCATGAATACACAATTAGACTGTAGGGAGCAAGTAATTAGATGATAATTCTCCAGAATTCCTGATGTAAAAGGGCAAATGTTATATCAGGAGGGATAAAAAGATACAGAACAATCTTTCTTTTTTTTTTTCTTTATCCACGAGTAAGTCCTCTGTTGAAGTGTTGCATCTCACTAGGGCAAATGCCCTAAGGAAATAGAGCTCACCTGAACAGATGCTGGGAGAAGAGTAATCAAATAATTTGAGGTCTAGAAAATGAGGCCTAATTGGAAAGACTGAACTAATTTGAACTGAGGAGAGGAGTAAGTGTGCAAGTGCCAAAAAGAGAACTAGACGGCATAATTTTGTGTGTATGTAGTAGGCAGTTTCAGGAAGGTAGGAAGTTGTTTGGTATAAAGCCCATCCATGAGAGAAAGGGAAAGATGAGTGATCTTAAAATGTTGCAAATAACTTAGATTAGGTCTCAGGTCATGAACAAAGGACCAGTTTCTGAGGTAACTGACTGTTCTTTCTCCTAAAGAATTTTATTTAACTGTTTTTTGAACAACTTCATTAAGATTGATGAACAGTACATACTGACTTTTCGGAATGTTACTGAGTGAAAAATGAACACTGTACGTGGAGACAATTTACCCTGAGACAATATCCACTTGACAAAATTGTTACGCAAACAAGTCTCCATTATTGCCAGTCCTTTGAGTTCTAACATCCTCTAACTCAGTAGCCTTCATCTTGTTTTTTGCTGGTATCTCACTATGCAAGTAAGAGTTGTACCAACACAAGATTTGCAGCTCTTTTTTCCTTTCCAGAGGCCCTTCACAAGCCTGTCAGTAGTTAACTTTTATTTCTTTCTCTTTTTCATAATGATTTCGGTTGTTTCTCAGCGTTCTGGGTACTGGACATATTATTAGCATATGAAAACAAGGAGTGTACTGTTGGTAATTGTTTTGTTTATAAAATCTTTCCCAGTTTCCATTGTCTATTTCTCCACTGAGAAATGAGTGAAAGCTTCAGTTACCTGAGGGTGTAACATATGTTGTTAGTATACTTCGAGTCTCTATTTTAGTTAGTTAGTATTTTGTTAGTATACTTCGAGTCTCTTGTTATACCTTAAAATACCTGTCTTTAGTCATTGCAGTTGGAAATTACCTTACTTAGCAATTTTAGTTTCTGTTTGCTCAGAGAGATTTTATGAGTCAAAGCCAACAGCCTGTGTACAGTGTAGCAAGCCAAACCTGAATTTTGCACCTGAGAATGGGATTTGTCACAGCTCCAAGCACTTTTTAATGGGAGCTTTTTGTTTAAGTAAATGTGATGGAAATTCCATCATTTCAGTATTCCTTCTTTCTAATAACTTATTAAGAGCTGCTTTCAATTTACGTTTTTGCCTAATATTTCCCTTCCTTTCTCCCATGGGCAGTCTTTAAACACAGGGCAGATGTCTGATATGGAAGCATTAGGGGTCCAGCATCCTGCAGGGAGACACTCTGGAGCTGTTAAGAGGTGGAGGTTTTTGCATATTACAGAAGATCAGGGATCAGGGTGACTTGAAAAGATTTGTTTTGGTTATGAGGGGATCATTTGAACTCCTCTCTCTCTCCTCTGCTACTGCTATTGCTTCTTCATCCCATAATGAATTTGGGCTAAATGCTGTAGATTCTATTATTTTTCCTGCATCGTGTACCTTGCTTTCCTAGATGGATGTTTGTGTTCATATTATCTGCAAGAAAAGTTACTGTTGACATGGATTATTTAAATGTTGATCATTAGCTTTCAAATTTCCAGACAAATCTGTGTGGAAAACTCACAGGTTGCCTTTTCAAGCTCTGGTCATATTTAAATGGTACTATTTTTAACCACCAGAGTCAGAAACTCTTGCTTTAAAAGTAGAAAATGTAGAGTTAGCTACATTTGAATCTAGTAGGTGATACAGATACTAGGAATAAATAGGAGGACCCTTACTGTAGTGGAATGCAAAGTAAGACAGTTATTGTCCGAGAGTACTCAGTGATAAAATAATCTCTGAAATATATGCCCCAATACTAAGTCTCAGAGAGAATGCCAATAGCATCTCCCACTGGAACTGGAGGGTAAGACTGCTATGTAGGAGGAATGTGTAATAAAGATATGCCATAGTATAGAAGTTGCAAGATGTTGCAGCCTCATCAACCAGCTCTAAGTACTGGGTGTAGGAGGCCAAACCAGCATTTGGTGTGATTCAAATGATGTACTTAAGAAGGCCTGGGGTTTGGGAGTGCTGTGATGCTGAGAGCTGAGCTCATGCCAGCGCCTGAGGTTGGGACACTAGAGCTGCTTTTCCTTGCATGGTTGGAATGAAACTAACAGCAGCAGACAGCTGCTCATCAATGGATAATTTAATGGTGTATCTTACCTATTGTTTTTGAAAGCCATAGGTAGATCAGAAAACTCATGGCTTTATGTTTTCTTAGACCTGGAATGTACATGCCTTGAATAATTTAGGTTTCTGGAACTGGAATTCCTTGTTTAGCTGCCCTTGCAAATCTACTGAGGAAGCACAAACCTGTCTTTCTTACTGTTTATGCTGCATCATGTTGTACTTTCTATGCTTGACTTAATGAAGATAATTAACTTTGGACCAACAAAAATTACTTTTGCTTTGCTTTATTTGGTAAAGGAAGGATGCTGCTCATTGTGGAATGCTGGATTAGGCTATTGGATGTCATAGTACCTAGTATTTGTCTTTCTCTTTGTAGAATTACATTAAAAAGCATAATAGAAGCTTTATTTATAAGCATAAAGTGTGGTGTTATGAAGACAGTGTTAGAAGAATTACAATCCAAACTTGAAATTTAGTGAGATGGATGCAGCCACTTTCACTGTAAAGTGGAGTTTGAATTATCTTGTTTCAATAGAAGTAAATGAAGTTAATGTTACAGTAGAAACTTAGTAGCTAAGTGCTCCTAAGCGACATCAATTTATTTAGAGGGGTAAAAGTACACTGAATTTATATAGGCTACGGAAACATGGATAAAAATCCACTGTTCCATACATAATCATTGTCGTGATTTCACTGTCCAAGACAGAGCTGAGCTGTAATTTCACTTAACTAAGTCTTGCTTATTCAACACTGTTAGTGGGATAGCTGTGTTGGATGGTAATATGTGTAAATATGTTGGTTTAATTTAATAGTTCTAGGGGAAGGCAACAGGAAGGCAACACAATAGTCTGGATAAGCAACAGCACTGCAAACATGCTACAGACAATAGTCAATCTGTCAGCTGTGAAGAGCTGACTTCCAGGCTCCAACTGAAGTTGCACAGACGTCTCTCTAGGGGTGGGAGCTCAATGATCAAAAGGGCACCAACAGGATAGATAACAATCAAAAGAGGGATTAATTTTTTAATGTGACATTTTAAACTGATTAAAATTACTTCTATTTAGGGAAAAGTGTATTTGAGTGTATTTAAATTCCACATTTTTTGTTATCAATAATTAAGATGGTCTGTTCTGAATATACTTTAAAATAAAATCCCACTACGTGTTTGCCATTAAAATTTTAGCAAATGAGGTGCTGAATTGAAACTAGCACTAATGAAATGGCAACCTAGCTTTTGACAGTAAGTGGGGTTTTTAAATTATAGTGTAGATACGACTGTTTTGATTGTTCCACACACTTTCTCAGCTTAGAATGAAAGATAAAAAAGCAAAAAATGTTCATGTTTAAATAATAGCCTAGGAAGCTGAGGGGATGAGATGCCTTAGCTGTAGAAGCGTTAAGCATTTACTTTTTCTTTAAAGTACCTAAATAAAATAAGATTGTGTAACTTCTGTCCACATGCAATCTGAGATTAGTATGAAAGTGAAATTCTATTTTAAAAAACATGCTGTATCACATTCATCATTTTCTGAAAAATAGTCTGGATTACTTAGTGTGGTAATCTTAGGCAACTAAGCTCACTAAAGCAGAAACACAGATTTTACAAGTACTCAGGAAAATGAGGGGGGAAAAAGGGGGTCTAAACATGAAGAAAATGTTTTTGGACATCTGGGTGCCTACAAATGTCACGGGGGGGGAAGCAATAATCTCTATAAGGAAAACGAGAATTGAATGGAATTGAAGTATCTGATTACATGTATATTTATGGTATCTCCCTTATTAACAAAGCTAGAAGCAAAAGCTTATGTATGAGGTTATAATATATCGTGTTAAAGTACAATTCAACCCGTTCCCATATGCACAGCAGAATTCTGTTTCTCCTCTTTCTGAATGCTGCACTTCCAATGGCCAACACTGTTTTAAATGAGTGCTGGTATAATTGATGGTGGAACCCATGCATAGAAACAAAGAAAAAGGGAACTTCTGCAGAATCAAATAATTATTTGGAAATAGCTGTAGAAGGTTAAATAAAAGCTTTATGATACTAGTTGAACAGTGAGTGACGCCGTGCTCTATTATTACTTCATCTTTGATATCTAAAAATAAGAACTATCCGTGCAAGCATGCATGAGAATTAGGATAGTAAGTATCATTTGTCCATTTTACAGATGAGGAATTGGAGCAGACAGATGAATTCATTTGCATGAAGTTGCCCTGAAAGTTGGAGGACTTGACGATTAATCCTGGTAGTCTATCTAGACTGATGACTGGTAACAGTAGTAAGAAAATTTAAAAAGTGCCTGCACCTTGAGAATTCCCAGCAACCTCCTCGAGGTTTAGGTGAGGGTGATGTGTTTTCATGTCTGGCTATGTAAGAATAGTATTTTTCTGTATGGATTAGATATAAATAGGATATAAATAGATAGATGTGGCTAGATAGAAATAGGAAGGATGACAGTATAGAAACTGCCATGTTTCTGTTCAAATTTGCTTTTTGAATAGGAACTTTTAGTATTTGTATCTTCCATTTCATTATGCTCTCTTCCCCGTTTCGTGTTATTTGCCTGTCTTGAGTTGAAGTGATGCAGATACTGATTTAAAGGTCTCTTGTCCTGCAGCACATTTCCTTAGTAGAGAGGATCACTGAGCAGGGTAAGAGGACAATTGATTTTGATTGGGGAAGAGGATAGTGGTAAGTTTGATTTGTCCCAATTGCATTTTGAGTGTGTTTTGTTTGTTGATGATACAAACTACGTGGTTACCAGTTTTTTGCCATGTTACATTGGTTGGTTTCCTCTGGCAGTTCTTGTTCTGTATCTGGTTCTGAACATGATGCTGAGAATGGTCAAGCTGTCCTTTACCAATGGGCAGACTGGCATTGCGGTTTTGGAGTAAAAGAGGAAAGTTGTGGCCTTCAAGTGCTTAAAAACGACAGCTGTTTGGATTCGTGGATGAGAGGTGTGTCAGAGAGGCACATCCTACTATGGCCACGCCACGGCCGCCTCTTAAAAAGAGCTGTGGAAAGAAGGGGAAAGGATTTTGAAGTGTGTTGCTAAAATCCACCAGGTGAGTGGTTTGCTTGCCCAAATTATTGACATAATCGGCACCCTGGGATAGCTCTTTCCGGGGAGGAAGGCTGCAGGCGTCCGAGGGCAGGGCGCGGCTGAAGGGTCTCTTGGCAGTGCCAAGAGGTGGCGGAGAGGCGCTGCGAGGCGTCGGGCGGCACAGCGTGCCCTGCGGGCGAAGGTGGGTGTTACCCGAGCGCGGCCGTCGCCGCTGCCGCCCTTCCCCGCGGGGGCTGCGGCCGCAGCGGCCCCTTTAAGGCGCGACCTGCCGGGATCAGGTGCGCGGCCGGAGCGGTGACGTCATGGGGGCGGGGCCTCGGCTCCCGCTCGCGCTGCCCGCGCCGCGGGACGGGGCGGCGGCGGCTGCGCACGTGCGCGGGGCGGCGGAGAGCGCGCGGGGCCGCGCGGGCCGGGGGCGGCTGGAGCCGGGAGCGCCGGGAGCCCGGACACGGCGGGAAGGCGTCTCAATGCGGGGCCGCTGCAGCAGGTGTCGGCTTGTTTGGTGTGGGGCAGCCTGCCGTATAAGCACATGAAGGGTTTTCTCCTTCAGCAGGCTAGATGGGAAAAATGGGCTGTGTGCGGGGTGCTTAATTATTTGTAAACTTAATTGTTAGCTTTTTTTTTTGTACAGCCATCCATCATGTTGTATGTTTCATTTGTATTTACTTGTTTAAACTGTTGCTTAGATAGTAAGTGAGCACCAGATACTGCCTTAGTTGATTGTGTTTTCCATGGTGATGAATGGTGCTGTGTACCTACTGACCTTGATAGAAAGTGCTCCGCGAAATTTAACTCTTCGTACTTGGGTAAATAAGGCAATTCCAAACGCTTAGGTTTGGAGTAGAGAGGGGATATCAGATGTCTTAGAGTTGCTCTTCCTCTCTTGCCAATGGAAGATTATATGCCACATGTATGGAAAAGAGACTACACATTTTGCCAGTTAGGTGGGAATGTGTAAGCCCATGTGGAATTTACCCTGCCTAAAGATTTTTATGCACAGAAATTGTGTTTGATGGTTCTGATGAAGAAAGGCAGAGGGTTGCTTGTGGCTTTGGTTGGGGCTTTTGGTTTCGTATTTTTTGTTGGTTGGTTGGGATTTTTTTTTCTTTTTAGGGTGAGGGGAGACATTGAAACCTTTCTTTGAACAGTCATTTAATCTTCATGATAAATAGACTTCTGTATTTGCGGTTCTAATTTCTGGCTAATATGTTCACTTTTCACCGAGTAAGTCAAAATTGGCAGAAATAATGAAAAAATTCCCTGCTCAGGGGAATCATGTGAAGATAAGGTTGGTGGGAGGGCCTCTAATTTTCTGGGTAGCAGAAGGATGTGACCAAGTAAAACATGGCTTTAGCAGCTTTGATTCTTCAGACTAGAGAAAAGTCACTTTGGCATTCTTATGCTAAAAATGTAGGCTAAGACTTCCCTTTGAAGCCCTGATTTGGAAATGCCCATCTCTACCACATCTAACTTTTTGCTTTAGATTCCAAAGTAGATTTAGTCTGTTCTAATCTGCAGAGCAGGGTTCTGGAGTAAGTCTTTGTTTAAATTAAAAAAAAAACAACTTGTATGTATGTATATGTTAAGAGATGTCCTATTTTGGGTTTGAATGCATATGTCTGAATCCATTATTCTGCAGGTTTCTTTTTTTCTATTGCCTTGATAGCATTTCAGTCTAATCAGTATGCAGTAGATGATGGTCTTGCTTTCTAAATTTAGCTGCTGATGTTCATATACTGCTTGGTATTCTATATTGCTCTTTGTAGTGGGCATCCTGCATAGATAGATCAGCCCCAATGGCCTTTGTCCTGGAAAATGCATCATCCCAGTTGACATATTAGCAGTGGGCTTTTTAATGGGATGAAGCATGTTAATCTAGCATGCTTTAAGACCAATGGAGTCTTCAGGTGTACTAATGTGTACTTGTTCTTTGTGTGTGCCTCATGCCTCAGGGAGAGAAACAGAGTGCATGTCACATTATGCTAGTGTTTAGTTACTACTCCTTTTCCATTTTTTTACTCCCATATTTATGCAGAGAGCATGGGTGTTCTGTCAGAAGCAGGTTTGTAGTCCAATGGGATGTTCCAGCATTAGGACACCAGGCTAAGGTGAGCAGATTGGTAATCCAGGGCATAGTAGGATTAGTCCACAGGGTAAAATCTGGTAAATTACTTTTCTACCTGAAAATCCCTTTAACTTTTAAGTATATTTTTTCATTACAGCACCTATTACTGTGACAGATGTGACTTTCCATAAATTTTTGGCAAGTGGCTTACTGTTTCCTCTGGGAGTCATCAGCTATTTCTTACCCTCCTTGTTCATATTTTAGCATCTTAAGCCAGTTTAATTGCCATGGCTGTGAAATAAAAAATACCCATCATAACATGTGATTGTGTATACTGTTGAAAAAGTCACTGAATTGTAAGCATCTCCAACAGCTTTTGTAGGTGTGTGAAGTTTTGAGAAATAATGGCTGTTCTAATGAAATTATTAGGAAATTTTTCAAGGTGAAGAGAAAGCTGACTTAAGAATTGCTGTTACTCCTCCTTTCTAATGGCAGATTTTCATAGAGGACTTAGTTTTATGAATTGCAAATAAAAATTTGTTTTAAAATAACTGATTCCCCCATAGTGATTGGGATGATTCCCAGAATCATGTGTGGCACTGACTTTTGTTTTCAGCTCTTTGGTATTGTGGCATGAATTTAAATGCTCTTGGGAGTTCTATGCTATATGTGCATCCTGGCTGCATGTCAGTCTGCCAAGGTGCAGTCATAGGACAAAAATAAGACAGAACAGAAAATAATTAATGCAGGATGTGAAGCTGTGTAAGGGAAAATTTCAGGAGTCTCATTACTTTGTCTATGGCTTTGTGATCTTGTTTTTTCTGTTAAATTAAGTGATACAAAAGTAAAGTAATGCAGCCAAGCTTACTTTCATTTGGGTTTCACAATGATGCAAGTTAGTTTCCAAAGTGAATCTTACACCTTCAACCTGTCCTCTCCTTTTTTATATCAGATAAGAGGCTGAAAAGCATTGGTTTTATTTGATGCAGGCAGGTGAAACAAACTTGCATAATTTTCTTTCTCAAGGCTTCTTGCAAGCCTTTTGTCAAGGACCACAGAATTGCTAAGATTCAAGGTTTACAGGTTGTGTGCTATAATTTAGGGTCACAAAATTATGTAAGTTCTTGATGACTGTAGGAAGAGTGGATACAGATTTATCACTCCAGTTATGCTGGTTCTGTGCCATATGTGTGCTTTATGTAGGAAAAGTTGTTTTTTGATTCCTAACTTAGTTGAACTATAAATTAATTTCCAAATATCCTGAGAGCATATTTAAACCACAGGAAATTCCTTTTTCTACAGGAAAGTGATTTTGTACCATACCTCTTAAGGCATGAAACTCTGTGTGTGTGTGTTTGTGTCTTTCCCATCTGCAGAGATGATGGGAGACTTGTCTTTGGCTTTGGACCCAGCATGGCATCACAGTCATTCAAAGAATGTGCTCATGCTTTGACCAAGAAATTTAGTTTAGTGCTTTGTTTGATTAACAGGCATCTATAACCTGGTGTCTTGTAGTCAAGAAGACCTTTTGCCATCTCTTTATGATAGGATATTTATAAAACATTCTTTTGGCTTTGGTCCACTTACTGAGGTGGAAGTTACAAAAAGCAGGATGGATTAAATGCAGTGCACTGTGTTTGGCAGTCACTGGGAGTAAATATGCAATATAATTGCTTTTCTTGTTTTTGTGGTGGCTTTAGGAGGGAGTAGAAACAAGAAGTGCAGTTATTTGTGGTGTTACATCTGTGGTATTTTCATTCTTGCTTGTCTTTGGTAACTTTTAAACCCTGGCTTTTGTAGTCTCCCAGACTTCCCAGTGCTACAGGTAAAACTAGTTTGAATCACTCTTTAGAGTTCCTAGATGTAGAAAGTCAAATTGCTAGCAGGATATGTTCATAGTAATGTGCTTATTAACACTTTGTTTTTTCTCACAGTATTTTTTTTTTTGGTTTTTTGTATCATCTGCCAAAAGAAAGACTGGTTTCAATGAGGAGCATGCTGCCTCATAGCACATGTACATAAGAACTAAGACAGCTTTTATCAATTAAGTGGAAAATATTGAGTGTACATACCAACTTCTTACTCTTAAAGTTATAAATGAGCCAGATTTGTTTGTCAAATGTAAGGTTTGGAATGGAATTACGACAATAGTACTCTTGATAGTGAGGACTGGACTTTACCTATGAAGGAATGCTTTCCACTTCGTCGCTCCTAAGCTTGTTTTTAAAAAGCTTGTTTTAGATTTTGTTCAAACAGATGTAGTCTAAACTAATTTAACCAGTACTAGCACCCTAAGTCACTCCACACAAAAAATGCTTGTGGGGGCTATGGAGGGAATACTGAGGAACAGATCTGACTTGAAACTACCCTGGCCTGTCTTTCCACCTGGCGGCTGTTTACCCTGACCAGGTTGTTGTGTTGCCATGTTGAAGGGTTGCACAAGGATGAGAATGAGCATTGGGAGGCTGAAGGAAAGTGGAGGCGTAAAAACTCTGACCTCATGTTAGTCAATGTCTGAGTAGTCTTGAAATGTGTTTCTGATTCTCTTTTGGTAGCTACCAAAACAGCACTATGCTTGGTTTGGTTATTCTTTTATATGAGAAAAGGCAAAAAAAGATTTTTGCTCATCTTGTAATTTACAAGCTACTTGAATAGCTCTGGATTGCCTGCTTTAATAAAAAAGTAACCTGGACGGTAAGAGAAAACAGAATGGATTTTTATTAGTTTTTTTTATATGGGTCCATTTGATTCTAAGACTATGTTGATGAAGGAAAATCAAGATTTCACTGTGCCTCCCTACTCCCCAGACTTTATTTAAACAGTTGTCTTGCCATGTGGAAAAGGTCAGCTGAGTACAGCATATGTATTTGCCCAGCATGTTTGAACACGTTGCTCTAAAGTTTGTTAGACTGTTACTAGATTTTTTTTTTAATTGTCTTTTTTTCTATCCTCTTGAAAATTGCACTGCTGATGTGGGAGCTTCTCTTTCTTAACCCATCTTCTTCACCCTCCTCAGACCCTAAAAAAGAAGTTATTGATGGTCACTGCTTTCTCTCCACAGAATTAACTTTTTGACCTCAAAGGTTTTCAATGAAGAGGGCAAACACCTGTTTTCAGACTTCTTAAAAGTCCAGGGGATGCATTCTCCAAGTTAAAAACTAGTGTTCTAGAAGAATGTACTTACTTAAGAGAAAGAAGCTAGAAAAGATTAACCAGGAGGTTTAATTTGCATCAGTTGTTTTGAACTCATCTTTGTTGGAGTGCAGTTTATCTGTGGCTGCTTAAGGACAGGACAGGGCAGTTGGCTGGGTCTTGACTGGGTGCTCTTGCTCTCTCCTTGTTCAGCTCTTGGCTGAAGTGGCTCCTGCAAGTGGCTCACAGCTCAGTGCAGTGCTTGGAAGCAGTGGAAGCATGAGGCTAGGGAAAGTAAACAGACTGACACAGTCTGCTGTTTTCCTCAGTTAAATGAAACTGCACTTTTGGTCTGTGTTCCTGATTGCTGCAGAGCCATCTGACTGCAGATGGAGGGGCAGCTTTGTTATCTGCGTGAGAGGATCTAACTTCAGGCCACTGTCAAGAAGTGACCAGGCCTGCTTTTCTGCATTTGAGTGAGAAAGTTAATGAAAAAATAAAATTTCCATTGGTAGAGTTGTTTTTTGCCAACTTGCCACCCTATTATGCGTCATTTTGCAAACTTACCTGTGTTAGCATAAGGGGAGCGGAAGGGGCACATGATGGTGAACAGATCCACCCTGGTAGCAGCTGTCAGATTGGCACAGCTGTATCATAAAACATGTTGTAAGTTACCTGTGCTAGAAATGAGTGCATCTACTAGTACATCTACATGGTGTCTTGACTTTGTTGGCAAAGCTCATAAAGAAGCTGCTGTAACTACTGTTTCTCTGCTCCTGTACCCCACTGTAGCTTGCTGGTCTGTGTTACGCTAGTTACAAGTGCTTATTGCAGGACTGCTCTGTATTCGAATAACTGAAATTATAAATTCATACTTTTATTTTCTGGTTATTTTTAACCCAGATTATTTTTATGAGGCAGTTTGTAATGTGGTCCTACACTGGCTGCCACCTGCAGAACAGAGCATCAGATGAGAACAGTAAGAACTGATCTGTGAAAGGCAAGCAGGAACTTTCTGCAACCAGCTTCTTTGTTGGCAGTCCAGAAACTCCATCTTTACCATGTAGCATTTATTCCTGACGAACTTCTCCATGTAGACAAGCTTACAGTATTTAAACTGTGCTAAGTGTGCTGACATTTACAGCTCCGTGAGTGGGAGTGCTGTGGTGGAAAATTACACGAAGGTGAAAGGAAGGGCTAGCATAGCCTTTGCTAGGTAGGAAGCTAAAAGATCTGCAACAGCAGAAGGAAGCCAAAATCATATGACTCTGCAGACATTGGGAAAAGAACTGTTTTCAATCTTAAGAGAATGGTTGTTTCAGCTCTGTCATCTATACTTTGTTTCTTCATTTTTTTTTGACTTATGCTTCTGTCATTTTGCTTGACAATATCTCTTTATCTTGACAGCCATGAAGGTATGCTGTAGGCATGCATGCTTCTAATAGATGGGGTTATTTGCAAATACATTTGCTTCAAATTGCTGATGTTTGAACCAAAGCAGAAAAGCAAGGAAGGCAGAGAGAGAGAGAGATTTTGGGCTTGTCTCTTGCTTTCATTTGCCTGGTTTTCCTGCCTCATTTCTGTCTGAGGTAGCTATGTGGATGGCTGTATAATTGCTAGCATTGCTGTCCCAGTTGCCCTAGGGGCTGCAGTACTTGACCAGAACAGTTTGAGGGTTGCTGTGCTGTCCTAATTTAGATGAGATGTTAGAAGAGTTGAAATGCTTCCCCCCCCCCCCCCCCTTCCTGTTCTGTGCAGAAATGTGGTAATTGCTCTGAATTCTTTCTTAGTTTAGTGGCAGTGAGTCAGATTCTTAGCTGGTATGTTTGGCAAAGCTCTCTTTTGTGAGTGCAGCAGTGCTGTTGTTCTTCAGCTGGGGACCTGTCCCCCTGCTTCTGTTCAAGGCATGGAGCCCTGCTTGCTGTTTGAACCGTCTGACCCTCATCAGCGCAGAGTGAGCTCTAATTTTCTGTCTAATGCAGAGGGATTTGCTTTAGTAGTAAAAACACTTACTTGTCCTCTGCTGCTGTATGATTCTAAAAAGTTTTAATTTTAGGTGTGATGGAAGCAGAACTGATCTTGCTTTCAAGAGAGCATTTAGAAATAATTTTCATGCTTTCTTCATGCACTGAAGTGTTGAAGAACTGGTTATTGTTTAGGCAGGTAACTGATAGTCTCCGCTATCCATGTGCTGAGGGACTGTGCAAAATGATGTGAAAGCAGGTGTTTGAAAATGTCCACAATTTGATCCATTTTTCTAGTAGTTACTCAAGTGTGTGTGGTCACCTGAAGCATTTTATCAAAAAGCTGACAAAGAGTTCTAAAATTATGGAAACTGAGGCTGAAGCAAATTGGAATTTGTAAAAATCAGTACTACAAAAGTCTTGATGTTACTGATTTAGATACTCCTGCCCTTTTGTGAGCATTGGTCAGCATCACCTCAGCAAGGAAGTCAGTGGAGTCATGGGAGATGTTTGTGGATTTTGTGTCTGATGAGGAAAGGCAAATGCTTTGTCCTTTGGAAGGAGGAGGACTAAAGGAGTACAGAGACCGGTGTTTTCTCTGCAAGGGTACATACCAACCTTGAGTCATTGAGCTGTGGAAATAATGCCACTTGAACAAATGGACTTGCTAACTCTTGGTAAAATTTTACAGGTATTTGAGAGTAAACATGCAGATCCAAGTAGTAGTGTGAGACACCTGGAAGGCTTGGTTACTTTTTCTGTATGCTAAAAATGAGGATTGACATATTGCTTTTGCCTGGAAAACGTCTGTGTTGGTGTTGCAAATTGTGTTTTTAAGTGATTTGCTTCCTTGATACAAGCTGTTTGAGGAAGGAGTGCTACGGAGTTAACATGCTGTTTTAACCACACACAGCTGTGGAGGAGGTTTTGAGCCCAGCATGATTACTGAACATTGGACTGTTTTTTGTTCACAATTATGGCACTGTCAGTGCACTTTAGAAAATTACTTTATTTGAAATTTGCACACACTAAATCTTTTTTAAAAAGCTGTGTAGAAGCATCACGAGGTAAAACTGCTTAGAGTATTGTGCCTTTGCTGTATTTTTTCCTTTCTTGTTCTTCTATTTTTGTCTCTCCAAAAGTCTATCATTATGGAAAGACATAGTTAAAACTTGGCTTAGCCCCTTCTATCCTGCAAGACTAAATTGTTCTTAAGGCAAACCAGTTTAATTGTATTCCAAATGCTTCCTTTTTGCATTGTTTGTTTCTATTAGGTAAATGGTCCCGGTGGGGATAGTATCTTCAACTCCTTGTATGCTCCAAAGCATTATTATATTTCAATCTGATTCTGTTAGAGTTATATTGTGCTGGGGCAGCAAGACAATGGTGTGCATTGGTTTGGGGTTTTTTATTTTGTAACATAACCAAAATTTTCTTTGAAGCTATTTTGGTCTTGGATATACAGTAAGTCTCCCTGTCTCTGCTCTAAACATGACCATGTTAGAAGAACAAATTGATGCTGAATGCAGATGGCACCCGTGTCCTGGAGCTGTACTGTAAGAGTGTCTGGGAATAATCATGTAGTAATGCTACTGCTGAGCTTATGGGAGGTTTTGGGGGTAGGAAGCCATTTTTCTGAACAAACTTCTTTTTTCCGTGATCTGTATCGCTGGCTTTGAACCACAGGGGATGGTTCCAGGAATTGTCCTGCAGTAATTGTTCTTTGAAAAACTGCTTTTAAGTTTGCATTGCAACTGCAGGGCTGTAAGCTGAGGGACCAAAACTGAAGCCATCTTTTGAGTCCTTTCCATTTTTTTCTGTTAAATGGTGACATGTTGCTCCTGGTTGTCAATTTGTCCTACGAGAAAACAATCCTTGATGTTTAACTGCAGAGTCTGCAGGAACCTCTCCAGTTCACTTGTCACACTGAGGGGAGCCCTGCCTTGCACAGGCAGGCTGCTGCTGTAAAATGAAGTCCTTGCAGCCCTGTCTCCCACTTCTCTGCCCCCAGGCTGGTCTTTTATAAAAGGGTTTGGAAAACTTTTCCTCCTTCTTGCCTGGCCCTGTGTCCGAGGGGAGTTGTCGGTAAGCAGGGCCGGGCTTCTGGCCTTATCTTTGTTGTCAGAGCTGCCTGCCTGGTAGGTGGCAGTGGGGGCAATGCTTTTCAAATGAGACTTTCCTGTGCTTAGGGAGGCCCTTGTTTTTTTTGTTTTAACAGCTTCCTATTGTATGAAACAGCAGGTTATCCCCTCCCATGCTATTCTAGCTCTTTCCTCCTCCCTTAAATAATTTTTCTGTGCAAGTATTACTCAGAGCAGTTAATCTCGCAGTGAGTCCTCAATTTTCCCAACTTGCTCTGATCTCCAGCTTCTGTTGTGATACCAGTGTGAAGTTCACACAATAAATAGAAAGTAGTTTCTGAAGGTAGGTCTTTCTGATTTTTAATTCAGCATCACCACCACTGTGATGTAACTTTTTTGATTGAATTCAAATTGTCATAGGAGTTCTCTCCAACATGTGATACTGAAAGATAGAAAATAATGCTTTTCAACGTTTTCTGGCTTTTGTTTGTAAGATACAAAGAAAGAGTATTGCTTCAGTTCATTATTCATATGTTTATCATCATTTTCAGTGTTCCAGTCCTGCTGACTAATGGTGTTTCATATGTTTACATTTTATTTATGATGTTCTACCTCTGTGAAAGGCACTCTCTAAGCCATAAGCTGCCTCTGGTCCACCATACCATAACTTTTTGTATCTGGTAGTATCCGTGATAAATTTGAAGATAAAGCCAGTCAGAATCTCTTCTCATCATATCAATTGTTACAGCTGAAAGGGATGTTGGCAGTTCATTTCCCATCCTACTTACTTTACAGTGTAAGAATTACCTAGTCAGAAGCACTCCAGACTGCTTTTTTGATAAGTTAGTTGTGTTTTTCCTTCCCTCTACTTGTTGAATTCTGTGTAAGAAAGTTGATAATTAAATGAGGTACTAAACCTATGCAGAACTTTTCTGTTATTTTAATGTGCTGATTTATAAAAGTCAACTTGCTTTAGTTGGTTTCCTGGTGCCCTGCTTTCTATCAATGTCTTGTTTCCAAAATTAGTAATAATTTTGTGATTGTTTGAAGTCTGTCACTACTGTTTCATACTTCTCACTGGTTCAGCTTAGCTAAAAGTACATATTTGTTTAAATTTCTAGATTTGAAAGAAAAAGAAACCAAAACCCTTATATTATTTTGATGTATTTGGTGACACTAAGCAGAAGTTTTAATTCCATAAAATGGTAAGTCCAGTTCTAGACTTGGTCATCAGAGAGGGTGAAGGAGGGGGAAATAATCTATATATCAGTTCCAGTACTTGTCGTTCAGTATAATAAGCATTCTGCCAGTTCTAAGGCATTCCAAATTTTTTTGAAGGAATAACTTCTTAGGCAGCATAAAACAGACCAGAATTACAAAGACATTGATTATAGTCTTCAGAGGCAGGATTCATCTGATCCATACCTGGAAGATGAAGTCCCGCTCTCCTTGCCCTAACTATAACTTCTTGATAAGCTGATTCAGGTCACTAACCTAGTAGGAAATAAAGCAAGCCCACTCCTCCCCTCTTGTCATCCCTCCAAAAGTGCTAATTTTGTGAGCCGACTTTGCTTCTGTGAGCCTAAGTGTGAACTGCCTGCCCCAGAGCGCTGGTGTGGAGGAAGAAGTGCCTTCTTCATACTACTCTGGTGGCCCTAAGATCTTGGCTTCATTTGGTTATTTCATAAGGTTCCTCTCAGAGGTAGGTTGTCTGTCTGAGATGGTACATCCTCTTTCTAGAACACTGTATTTCGTGGGAGTTAGAGAAGCCGTAGGCTTTTTTATTACTGTTATTGTAACTGACAGTTCGGAAACCTCTTGGGTTTTTTTGAGGGAGAAGTGTTGCAATGGACATGCAGGAGTTTGTTTTTCTGAAGTTGTTAATTTATAATGTAGTTATGTCTGTAGGTTATGACAGTGGTCTCAGAGTTTTAGGTGTCTTAAAAACCCAAACAGGATGATTCCAGGTTAAAGAGTTCTCTGTTTAAGGCCTGGGAAACATGACAAACAGGCTGAGGAGTGAAGGAAGCAGACTGTGGTGGCTGTCAGGATGAACAATGGTTTTGGCACACCTGCTGCATTGCTGCTGTGCTTCTCCATGCTTGGCAGGAAAGGAGTGATTTGGAGGATAACCAGATAGTTTTGTAGATATTTTTGGTATGTTTCCATCTTCTCTGAGGGAGAGAAAACAGAAGCACTTGCTTTATAATGTAACTAATGGCTGGTTGAAGACTGGCACCATCAACTTTTGGGGCAGGATTTAATAATGCACATAGAAATGTGAAAGTCAATATTATGCTAGACTCGGGGGCCCTTAGAAGGGAGTGCAGGGAGACTGATGTACCATGGGAAGGGGGAATAGTTGGATATAGTCGAAGTGATGTGTTAGAAAATTTTGCTCATACTCCCCCTCTGAATAGCTATAAACATAATCAAAAAGCAAACTTAAGAGAGCTGAAACAAATGCACTTGGCAGATGTTTTTTCAGTATGACAGTTTTTTAACTCTACCATGTTCCAACTGATGTTATTCAGTTGATGCTTCTCCTGGAAGTTGACACAGATGTAAGATGTGATACCAGATTATAAAGAATCCTATATCACAGCCATGTCATTTCATCCATTTTCCAGTTGTGTCTATTCAGGCTCTGATGTAATCATATTAATAGTCTTTTTAATTGATGTGTAATGCCATACATATTTATACAAACTTTTTCTGAAGCATCTCATGTACTTGATTTCACAAGAGGGTATTGCTGTCCTAAATTGTTGACTACCTGGGTCACCAGAGTATATTGAAATTGGAGAACTTAGGTGTACTGGGAAAAAATGAGAATGCTAAAAAGCTGGAAGAATTTCTTTTTAGTCTAGCAAAGAAAATGCATCTAATACTGTACTTTTTGTCTCAAGCTTGGAGTTTAACTTCAAATGGAGTGACTTCAGTTCTGACTGACGAGAAATGTAAGATTTTTTCAGATCATCCACTTACTTGCATGTGTGCATGCACACATGTGCGTGATTTATTTTATTTTCTTAATCACAGAGGAAGGATGCATAGACTCTTAATCTGGATGAAATATTCTTATTTTTTCCTGTTTCCCTTACAGGTGTGTGTATAAGGAAGTGTGACTTGCTGTAATGCTGGTTAAGCAATGGATAATAATTATAGTAACAGTGTGTCTGAACGCTTTCATCTAGTATTGAAGGAAAATTTTGTAAATGGTTTCTCAAAAAAGCATATATCATGGTGTAATGACATGACTGAAAATACCATTGTGATGTGGGTAACCCTTCTTGATAAGGATAGCTGTTACAGATGTTGTTTCTCAGATGTCAGGTGATTGTTCTTGAAGCCTGGTTATTCTGAGGGGAGAGGACTTTTAAACACAACAGTGTTTGATTTTGTCCTTTTATTGCCTTGCTGATGTTCTGGATCTGAAATTTTTTCTGCACCAAGTTGCTAACACAACAGTTGCATCTCTTCAGCAGCTTCTTGTGTTGCCAGCATATTGTCTAGGGAATTCTGGGGGAAACAAGCTCTATTGTACAGCGTTACAATGCTTGTAGACGCCAGCCTGGAGCAATATCAGCTGGTCTTGCACTAACAGGATTTGGCAAGAGAAGGTGTGGGCAACATGTGACTGCTGTGCAACTGGAAGGTGAAAATTCTGTCCTGTGACCAGCTCTAGGGGATCCTGGTGTGGGGAGTGTTGACTGTGTAACCTGTACTGGAGCCTGTAGGAAGAAGCAAGCCTTAGAGATCATCTTGGATTGCCATGGCAGGATATGGAGACCTCCGCAGTTTTTGAGGTGCCTAACCCCTCTGCTGTGGTGAGTTCCCAAAAGACTGAAAGGATTTGAACATCAAAAAGCCAAATTTTATTTCAATAACAACAGAAATGTTACTTTTGTAAAAAGAGAAAATTAAAAAAAAATCTTGGGAAGACAAAATGGAAATAGGCTTGTGTGCAAGTTTCCTGTTACCAACTATGTCTTGCCTTCCCAGCCTGTCAGTCACTGAGTGGTCCCAAATATCTTACTGGAAATTTTGTGCTATTGAAGAGCAGCCAAACCACACAATCCCTGGAGCTTTCATCTTTGAACACTCTTAATATCTCCCCAAGAGGGCAGGATGGGACTGTACCCCTGCCCCCAGGGGTGCTACATGGCGCAGCCACACTCTTAAAGAATTACACCCATAATTAGAAGCCAGAAACCAAATGCTTACATAAATGTTATCATCCTGAGACCCAGTTGCTTTCCTGTTCCCTACTGTGTGTGATGGAGTGGAAGAACCCCTAAAGCCGCTGTTGTCTCTTGCCTGAGACCTTTCTCAAAGCTTCTCTGTGCTCCAGTGCTGTTCCCTAAGGCACTTTGCTTAAGGGGTGACACACATCATTGTAGGCTGGGCATTCTTCTCTACGGGGGAAGAAAAAAGATGAACACAGAATATAAGATACAAGTTCAGGAAGCTGTGCTTTCTAAATTTCATGTGTTGTGTGCTGGACTAAGCCAGAAGCTGTGTAATCCTTTGTGCTTAACCGTACAGTACTCCTGGGAGTCACTGTTTAAAGGGTATGTGGGTTGTATTCAGTTTCACAAGTGATTTCAGCCAGTGCGAGATCAGATTTGGGGGAGTAAAAGAAGTAACTGCTTGCTTTTCTGTAGAGCTCAGACCTACAGCAGCATTGAAAAAGTTGAATTACTGCTGAAAGGAATTAAACTGAGCTTCTGAAGTAAACTTTTTTTAAAATTTTTTTTTTTCTTTGTTACAGTACAGGCTGAAATCCTGTTGTCTGATGTTGAGCTAGACCGCAGTTTTCTCTAGCTACTCTTTCAGTGTTGAACTTAGTGGCTTTAACCTTTGTTAATTGTCAAAATTTGTTGGCTGGGTACTTTGCAGCCCTGTTAGGACAGGCCTTCTTTTTGTGTATGAAGGCATGTGTATGTATCCTTAAATTTGCTCCTTGTCATTCTGTTTTAAAATAACAACAGCAACAAGTTTCATTAAGGATGTTTTCCTTTCCACATGTACTAGTTGGTTAAATGTATTATAACTTTCCTGGGGACCTTCAGAATTCTGTTTTAATTTTATCTTTAACAGGTTTCTTCAGTTGCTAAGAGAAGAACTTTGTGACTGACCTCTTCATGATCTTCTGCCAGTGAACAACCCACAAATAATGTGGGAAGGCCCCTTTCAGGGTATATACCTCCTCTTGAGTGCTTCCTGGGGCTGGGGTTTTTTTCTGGCCAGGGGATGTTTTGGTTTTTTGGGGGAGGAAAGAGGGTTTGTGGTTTTTGTTTAGTTGAGTTTGTGCTTTTTTGGTGGGGTTTTTTTGTAGGGAGCTTCTGGTGCCACTCAGTTGGGTCATTTTATTGCCAGGCAGAGAAAAAAAATAATCAAAGCTGTTGACATCATTCTTCTTTTTCTTACCCCAACACCCAACTGGTCTGTTCAGCTTGTATTATACCGCATTTGCACAGCTTCTGCTTCTGTGACCCATTAGGACAGAGCCTGCTTGTGCTTAACAAGAGTCTCTTTCATGCTTTGTGGATCTCTCCAGGCCACAGCGGGACACAAAATAATCCCTTTTGCATTTGGTAGTTTCACAGTACTTTTCTGGTGAAGATAAAATAACCTTTCTGAATGAAAACAATAACATCATCTCCATAAGCCTGGTTTTGATACAAGGAAGTTGTGTCATTGTTTCTGCATCTTATAAAATGAACAGCAGTTTGTTTGGGTTTTTTTTTCCTTAGCAGATTACTTACAGATTTTAATCTTTTAAAATCATGGGAAGAGTGTTACAAGTTTTTTAAATCAATATGGAATTTGTTTCTTATGGTAGCATCTATTAAGACTTAGAGAACCAGTTTTTTTGAGTTGTAAAATAAAAATTTGAATTCAGACTTTGAATTCAATGAGGCCAAAGTTTTGTGAAAGTTCCTGTGCAATCCCATGGCTTCACCTTATTATTAGTTCTAACATAAAAGATCTGTATTTCAGAAAACTTACTTATACAACAATCTGCTTTGCACACATGAAGCTTTCATTTTCGTATGCTGTGCATATTCTCTAATGTTCTAATTTCTGAAATGTTTGACAAGTATAATGTGTATGACAAAGAAAATATCCTTTGCCTGTTTGAACCATCTACTCCAATTTTCACATTGTGAGATTGGTGAAACTTGGATTTAAGGCTTTTTTTACAATCTTTCAGAAGATGTTTTATACCGGAAGAATTCAAGCAATTTATCTATTTGTAAGGGGCTTCTCAGTGAAAGTAAAATTTCAGGTAATGGAGGCAACTGCACATCCTGTTATACAAGGGTTCCTTTCCTGTGTCTGTAGGAACCATTTCATGATTTTGCCTGTGTTTGATGTTTAGTTGTGAGTTCAGGATTGTTGTGCATTAAGTTGTTATTACCCTCTCTTTTTAAAACACACAGAGACCTGCAAAATGGCTCTTTACTTCATAAGGTCATATGGTGGAATGAGTCTGCAGCTGGGGACAGGCACAGTATGTCCATGGCTGTCGGCTCAGCCAGCAATGGACCAGTTGGCCAGGTCTAGTCTTGGGGTGCAGGAGCCACAGGGAAGCCATGGCAGCATATTACAAACGCTTTGTTTGCTAGTTTGGGTTGTAAAGGCTTGAGGTATGGTCATGTCTGTGTGCTTCATGTTTAGAAAAGGACAGGACCCAACTCATGAGCTTGCAGAGACAATCTTTTCCTCTGATTTCCCTAAATGCATCCATCAGATGTTTCTTCTGCTGATCTCCTACTTGTATAGTTCTACTACCCCTGCTTGTCTGTTCCAGGTTGTTGATGAGGTGTATGGTGTCATGGCATGTTTCCCCCAACCTGTTTGTTTTACTCTTCCATATGCTATTAACTGCCGTTGGATCTGGGATATTCTGATTAAGTAAGCTTTTTCTTGTGGTGTGTGCAAGTGTTTTTCCTACTCAGGTTCTGAAATCTTCAATGGGTTTCACGGCAAATGCTTCTCTGTACAGAGCCAGATGAAGCACAAATGAGTTTCCCTGTTCTTATTAGTTATACTTATTCCTCTAAAACTACATACTAATGATCTTAAACTCAGCTTATGCATGTGTGTGCGCACTCGTGATTCTGCTGAAATGTTATTTATAGCTATACAGCACAGATGATTGTTTAAAAAAAGAGGAATAATCAGCATGTTGTGGATGCTGGGAGCATTTGCTTTATATTTTTATGTGAAATATGAATCTATATCATGTTCTGCAGTGCAGCAGCGCTCCTTCTGCTTGTCAGTTTTAGCAAAACGGGAAAAAAATGATGTAAGCATTTAATACTGGGACCCAGCAAAGGCACCATAAACTGCTCCTCACTCTGCCTTTACTCTCTGTTTATGTGAGTTCCTCTGTACTGCTTTAATTTTGCACCTTGGTATGTTATTAGTCTGTCGAGAACGTGAGAGTTATAATCTGCCTTGATATGTGGTAATGATGGTATAGATAAAACACAAAGTACAATTAACTAATACTTTAATCTAGAACTATTATTTTCATACCAAATACTGTCCTGAGCAAAGAGAAAAGAGGGAGGGAATAGGTGCTTTTATGTTACTAACAAATATATTATTTGGCCCCAGCTGTTGATCACAAGGGAGGTTGGGAATTGTCTGCCCACCCTCTGTGGAAGTTTTCACTAGCCAGTGTTATCAAAAAGTCTGTTATGTGTGTGTGTTGAGGAAACTGATTTCTGCCCTGGGTGTCATCTTTCCCCTTGAGCACTACCTGGACAGAACAGTGCATTGCAGTATTTGACTTTGAGATTCTTAACACATCAACAGAAAGACCTACTTTTCCACCCAAATGCTGTCCATCTGTTTGGTCAAAGTCTGTTGCTACTCTGTGTGTTTCTGCCTTTGCTTAATCTTCATTGTGTTTCCTTTGATATCGAAAGTACTAATGGTGCTGGACTTCTGCTCATTTGCCCATTTTCCTGCAAAGTTTATTTCTTGTGTACCTATGGTTGTTATTCTGTATGGATGTGTGTATTTCCACACTCAAACATATCTGAAATTGTTGGTTTTATAGAGAGTTTAATGAAACAGAGGGGTTTGTGGTGCTGTAATGTGAACAGCGTATGATTTGGGAGTTGATTGCTACCGACTTCTGTTTTAAGCAAGGAAAGGGGTGTGAAGATTGACAGGAGAACTCACAGTTATAACAAGGTAGCAGTTACTGAAGAGGAAAAATTTTTGTGTTCAGCAGTGAAAATCTGCAAGGTCAGGAAAAGAATGGCAGCAGGATTTTAGGATTTAGAAAGTTATCGGTCATTAAGCCATATGTTGTTGAATACTGCTGACTACTTCTGAAAGCTTCTAGGGGTCTTAAGGCATTGTTGGGCTGGAATTCACAAGCCAGAGTACAAATCTCTTGGGTTTTTTGGATCAGTGGTGTTATTGGAAGAGAGATGAGATTGTTTGTTAATAAGGTGCCATATGAAAATGGGCCTTGAATTCTTTTGGCAGTAGCTGATGGCTGTAAAATACAGAATTTTGCAATCAAAATGTTTGTATCTGGAGACTGAATCAAATACTGAATTCATCTTGAAGCTCCATATCTTGGTTTTGGAGACAAAACTTCAGGAGGAAACACTCCGGGATGAGTGTCTCCTCCGAAGGGAAAAGGGCCTCCCCTTTTCCTCCACCAATAAGACAAGTGGGTCACAGCAAGTGAAAGTGGAAAAAACAATTTATTAATGCCAAACAAAGCAGGGTAGAACAGGGGTAAAAAAAAAGCTCAAAATACAACAAATTCCCAGAGAGGGAACAGACACTCGGGCTCGGACCAGCCGGGGCCACCCCGTGAGCCCGGCCAGGGCCACCCGCAGGCTCCTTGGACCACCGAGGAGGGAAGGGAAAAAGAACAACAAAAACCAACAACCTTTTGCCAGCTAGCCAGAACACAACAGAAACCAAAAGAACAGCACAGCACTCCCGGTGCACTCCTGCCCGAGCCCGAGCCCTGCTGGGACCCCCCGAGCCATTGGGCTGAACCATTCAACTGCCCCCTCAGGTCCGTGGCTCTGGCCCCCGGGTCCATCTTAAAGGCACAGCATCCTTGGGCATTGAGTGGATGGTCAAGGAATAAAGCAGCTTCATAGCATCATCCCAGGACACTCCACTTTGGAAAGTCAAGGTAAAAATTCAGAAAGGGAATAACTGGTAGCAGGAGGCTGGCTGAGCTTTCGCTGGAGTCAAACCAGAACCATCTATTTCACCATATGGTTGACAGCTGCCTATTTGTCATGTTTTTCTGTGTTACACAGGATTGATTAGTGATGTTTAACTGCTTTTGAGCAATTGCGTAACATTTGAAGCTGCTGTGTTTTTCCTATTTATCCAAACTCTGCAAGTTCCATGTAGAGTGGGATGGAAAGCTGGTTTCACCCTATCCTTCTTCCTTGAGAAATGTCCAGCACCAACCTAGGGTAAGGTAGGGTGTTTCTTAAATATAGGCTTGGGAGAATAAACTTAGATTTCATGTAGACAGGAACAGAAAACTTGAAGATAAGCACTTTGGAAAACGTGAGTTGAAATGCAGGCTTTTATTATCATGTACAGCAGTCTTAGAGTTGAAGAACTGTGAAGAGTAAATCTGAAGGGATTGCTGATGGTTTTGAAAGGGTTTGAATAGGTCTGGGCAGACTTTCTTAATTTTATATCTATTCCTTGCCTTTTCAACTGTCAAGAGAAAAGTTGCTGAGAAAACAGGGCTGTGTAATACAAAGGTGGCTGCCACTTCCAAAGGATTTTGGAAGTAGGACCAGTGGGTTTGTCTGCCTCCATGCCTTGTAACCTCCACAGCAAATGCATTTGCTGAGAGTACTGTGATGCATGAGATCAGTGGTTATTAATACAACAGTTTTTTTCTATCAGTAGAACCTTTATCTGGGGAGCAAAATGTGTTTTGGCAATAAGCCTCACAGAAAGTAAATAATGTGGCATTTGCGTCTCTAGGTCTGACCTCCACTCTCTCATTGTTTGTCTTTGAACAGAAGCCCTTTATTACTCGATTGTCCTACACTGTGCTTTTATCAATTGCAGTCTTTGAGAAGACATGCTTTACTCTAGAAACTTCTAGATCATCTTTCAGATTAAGTTATTGTTGATCAGAAAAGGCTGTGATGCTGGCTTCAGATATTGAGAGTTGTGCATTTAGACTTTTTGTTTATTTTTTAATTATAATTTGCCTTTGAATAATTGTCATGTTGTACTGGAGCTCCTTACCAGATGGCTTTTAATAGCTTTTCTCATTTTTTGAGAGGCAGCTGGATATTTTGAGTCGTCTTAACTGTTTTATGAAAGTCTGGACACAGCTACCTTACTGTTTCAATAGCTGTATAGGATAAGTGACATACTTTTCCATTATTCTGAACAAAAGTCTGTGTCGTTGTAAGTTAGCACAGAACACAGGTGTTTATCAGCTGATGTCCTTATTTCAGAAAGGGCTGCAGAAAAGACTGATAGGACTTTGTAACCCTGGAGGAGAATCTTCTGCATTTCAAAGCCAATGGCTTTCAGCTGGGTTTTGGTTTTGTGGTTTGTTTCTTTTTTAACTGTGAAAGATGCTCTTTAAATAGATTTGGCTGACTGTCAGGCTTAAAATCAAATGATTCAGATTAGGTAAGTGTTTGCAAGATTTCATTACACTGTTTTAAGAGGCAGTCCACCAGAGTTTTATAAAACCTACAAGCATTTTGGATAAGGAAGTTGGAGAAGGTTGCTATAAAGAGTATTTTCATGCAGTATAAAGCTATACTTGACCCCAGCAGCTTGCAGAGTCTTTGGAGTGTTTCTGCAGAATGTGGTCTCTCCACACCTCTTGTTGGTCTGAGCAGTTAACAGGAATGTAGAGTGGGTTGGGTTTCATGTTTCATGGTTTATTGGCTGTTGGTTTGAAAAGTTGGTATAAAAACATATTATTTTTTCATTAAATTGTTCAGTTTTTTTCCTTCCAATCACTGTAGAAGCATTAAGTTACCTATAGAAATGCCAACATTACCACTTTGGGGAAATGCGTTCCTAAAAGGTGATTGACTCATCAGTATTTTGGCTACAGTTTCTTCTGTTGGTTGGTAGGCTGTATAAATACAGTGGTAGTGACCAAAAACAATGTTATGCTAGTTTGCTTGCTGCTCTGTCTAGTCCTTTCAGTTTTGGTTTGGATTAGCTTGAGGTGATCTCTCAGAAATGGCCTTCATTGTGTCTTCTGGAGAAACCTGTAGTGTTTGATCAGGCTTGCTGTACCTGTACTCTCTGAAGAGGAACATCCATGGATTGGGGGAAACGTGTTTTTAGTCTTCACTCCAAGATCATTTTGATGGTCTTTATCAGCAGCTTTTAGCCAAGCATTCGGATAATTTGCTTCCGGTAAGTGGAAGGATTTCTCTGGTGTCTGAAAGAGTATTTATCATAACCTTGGCAAACTATTTTCCAAAAGCTTTGTTTTAACTTTAACTTTTACTCAAAGCTTTGTTTTAACTTTACAACACTTCAGGGACTGAGAGTTGTGCAATAGCACATGGAAAACAAGCAAGACCAGTATGAGTCTGTTGTGGGCACCAGTGGCACCGTGAGGTGCTGTCAGTTCCTGGTTCCACCCAGTAGGTACAGGTAGCACAGAGCTGGGTAATTAAGTTGTTCCTTTAAGAGGAAAACTGACAAATGGGTGCAAGCTTGACAGCAAAAGTATTACAGATTCCTCCCTGCCCCTTTTTCCCAGCAGAGAAATCAAGGCTGAGAAAATGCATGCATAAAGCAGAAATTTTTTCACCTCTATTGTCCCATTTGTACTGTGAAAAAATTCTCAGCAATAGAGATGAATGTAAGTCTACCTTTTTGTAGTTGTACTTTATTGTCTAGGTGACTGAATAAATCTGACTCGTATTTCTGGCTAGCTAAGAATCTCAAAAAGAAGAGACATCCTCAAGAGGTGGAAATCATCCTTCCTTTTGCTTCTGTCAGGTCACTGCACTCTTCACTCTTTTCTTCATCCAGCCTCATGGTTATTTGGTATTGGGAAGTTTTTCTACCCCTTTATTTTATTTCATTATCTTCAAGATTGAATTTAAACTGACTTGCAAAGCTGACTATCTTTTGGGATGTCTAAACTAAATGAAGACTGTAATATTGATATCTTGCAATTAAATATAATTTAATCCCTGCAGAAATTAGCAAATACTTTCATAATTGCAGGTTCATGGATAAAGTATGTTCTCAAGCCTCTAGTTCTGAAAATTTTCCCTCTAGCTGAGAACAGCCATGGGATTATTCTTGGGCCTCTTCACTGAAGGAGTCTCAGGAGCCATCTGGGTGAAAACTTTAAATAAAATCCATTGTCTTTGACAAGTTTGTCTGGTTTTTTTTACCAAAAGATCTTTGAGTAAGTGATTTCAAAGCAGTTTCTCACCTCTTTAGGTTTCAGAAGTGTTACAGCATGTGAAGGCATGATTTGCCCTCAACACCATTAATCTTCTCCCTACCATCAGAATAGGTGGTAGGATCTTGGGAGCAAGGAGTCTCTTCTCTAAAATCAGACACATTTACACATTGAAGCATTTACTTTGTTCTGTGTTTTGAAAGTTTTTTTCAGAAATGTAAGTAATAGACACTAACTTCTAGACCTCTGCTTTTATTTAATAGTGTGATAAATACTTAATTGGTGGTTTCAGCCATACCTACTGCTATATCGAAGCATCTTTGTTCCTAAAAAGGGTTGTTCTAATTCAGTCACGTGCTTAGATTGGGGGTTCAAGCAATAGCCTAAAATGTTTGGCTACATGAGACTGCAGTGTGAGAGGTGTGTTACATTCCACACACCCCCCCACCCTCATCCCCCCAAAATGAACAGTGATAGTGGGACATTGCCAGAGAACAAAGGATGCAACTTGAAATGTTATATTTCTATGTGATTGATTTAGCAAAGGAGTATAGGGATAAACAGGCTCTTGAGAAATCTTTGGTGGTACATCTTGAAGCGTGTTGTGCTCTGCTGTCAAAGGACAGACTCTGGTTTCTTCAGGCCAGAAGTATGTGTTGAACCGCGGTCAGCTTTGCTCTGGGGTTGTGCTGCTGGAGTGATGCCCCATGCCTCTCTCATCTGCTGAGCCTGTCTCTGCGGCTGGGAGCCCTCCCGCCTTCATGAAGGAAGCTGCTACAAAGCAGCAGGAAGATCTAGAATGTCGGGTTTGCTTTTTTTATTATATATTATTTATCTATTTTTATTATTTTATTTACTTCTTATTAAAACACTTGTATAATGTTTGAGTTGTTATATTTTGTTGGTAAGCTTTTTAGAGGTTGGCACAGTGCAAAGCTGTGATCTGGAGATCTGGTTTTGTCCTAACTGGGTGGTTACCAGCTTAAGTGTTTTTTGCTTGTTCTTAGTTTTGCGAAGGCCGTGTAGTCAGATGAGCAAACTGAACGTGCTCCTGTGAGCAGTCATGGCGAACACATGGTAAGTCAGTTCTGCTAAGCCTGTGCAGAAGCAGTGCAGGTACCAAGCTTGCATGGTTACTGTGAGGGTTTGGGCCAGCTTGAAAGTCTTGCTGCAATGACAGGTGAACTGCAAAGCCTCTAGTCTTGAATTTTGTTCCAAGAAAATAAAAATAAACTAAAGAAAATGTGTTCACTTTGTCATATCTGAGGCAGCTTTGCTCAAAAAGTTCTCAAGAGTTAGTTTTACAGCCCATTTTGAGAGCAGAATCTTGTTTTGAAGTCCACTGAATAGGTGAAGCTCTCAGCTGTGCATCCTGGGCATGTTTTGGATTGTATTTTTCTTTTTTTGTAGGTGCTGTGGAAAGAAGACTGAGTGTTTGGCTCAGCAGTTTTTGTGAGGCAGCCCAGAGCCTGCCTGTCTTGGCTCATTACATGCAGCACTCCGCTCCGTCTGCAACACAGGCTTAGCCACTGCACCTATTGCAAGTGGTGTTGCTTTACAGAGGTCCCTAAACTGATCCCTGAATAGCTCACACAGTATGGTTGGCTCATGGTTCATTAAGGGGTTGAGCAAAGAAAGGGGGCTGAGGCTGAAATTGCTTTGGAATGATTCCTGTATAAGTTCAGCACTCAGGAATGTTGTGTGACAGGCACGGTAATGGTGTGTGTCTGCAGGCTTGCAAGCACATCTGAAATTTTGCATGGCACACTGGCAACCAAGACGACTACTCATCTGTGTGTAGATATTTGCCTGCCTTACAGCAATGCTGAGACTTCATTAGCATTTGTAGAATGAGTTTAACAGAAGTACAAATGAAGTATTACTAGTGGGGAATGTGTTAGGCTGCTGTAACGCATTTGCAGGTATTTTGGAAGTTCTTTGTGTTTTGACAGGAGATGAAGAATTTATAATTGTGTGGAAGGTGAAGAACATGCCTTCACAGATACCCAGGGTATCTTTGTAAGGTATTACACTCTCTGTTAATTTTTTGCTGATGGACAAACCCTATGTATGTCTATTCTGTAGTGACTTCATGATGCAATTAATACTTAAGTACACTTGGATTAGAGTAATCTTGCTCATACCAGCCATAATAGGTAATTTCAGTTGTTATTAGGTGTATCAAAAGTGGTATAATTCTAGATGTCATTAGGAATGTCCCTGGAAAATACTGTGCAAGTTTCTATAAATATGGATGGACTACACTAGAGAGAACTTGAAAAAAATTGTTTTGCCATGAATCTTGTAGTTCCTTTTTCTAGGAATTTCTTAAATAATTTTTTTTTTCAATTTCTTGTGAGATGAGGGAAAACGTGAACTTGTTGGAAGAGCACTTTCTGTTGAATAATTGTTCTGTCTTCAGAAGCTCCTATGCCTTTTATAAGACATCATATATCCCAAGTACCTAGATAAAGTAGCATTTTAGAGGTACACATTGTTTCTGATGAAGGAAGTTTGGAGACTGGTTTTTTCTGGAGAGTGCTGTGGGTTGCTGAGTCAGGGATGAGCCTTGTGCTTTCAATGTTCAGTGCAAAATCCCAGTTCTAGGGTGGAGAATGTGTTAACATCTATTCATAGAATGAGAAATCCTCGTGTAGTCATTTGAATGAATAAGATACGTCAAAAAAAATAACACTACAAGATTGTAAAGGATATATATGTTTGACTACTGCCATGGGGTTCACTTGAATGTTGTGGTTTATTTTTTTAATCTAGTTTCCTTCTTAACCCTTCCAACATACTCCAAGCCTCCTTGCTTTTACATGCTTTTCTCAGAATCCTCTGTTCTTTTCCATATTATTTTATTTTTTGGGTGGAGGAACATTTACATTTTTTGCTTTGTCTCTGAAGATTCAGTGTATTGTGGGAGGTGAGGCAACACTGGTCTTGGCAGAACACCACACAACCAAGAGAGTAATTAAATGACGCAAGCATTTGATTATTTTTCTCTCTCAAGCTTTCTGGCACGGCTGGGCATTCCGATTGCAAAAGGAGGATCAGGAGAAGAAATTTCTAAAGACCGCATGCAGAATTAGAAGAACTGTATTGGAGACTTTCTGCTTCTTTAAAGCTCTTCGCTCTCACGTTCTGGAGTTACTTCTTTTTCCCCTGTGAGGATAATGTCTCTTTCGTCACTCAAGATAGATGTAACTGAAAGGGAGCTGCCAAGGTTGTGTTTTGGTTTCTTTGCTCCCTTACTAATTGGATTTTTCCCATCTTCTGCAGTAGGATTATAGAAGGATTACAGAAGCTGTGTTTTTGGGGGTGTGGGAGGAAGTTGTTGTTTTTCTTGTCTTGAGTCTGGGACCTCCTTGATTTGCCATTTGTTCTCTGAAGTTACTGCCTGTTTGGAAGAGGGAGAAGCAGCATAACATGAACTTGCACAACCATGGATTCCTTCCCTTTGCAAATGGTCTATGTGGCTGCTTGTAAAGGAGGTTTTTGCATGCGTTAGCAGCAAATGAAGAATAGCATCCCAGGCTGGATTTAAAAGAAGCCAACTCCTTGAGTCCTGGCAAAAGGATAAATACTGTTTCAACTATAGTTTAAGGAGGATTGGATGTTGTTCCAGTTTTGAATTTTTTGAAAGGAAGGATCTGATCAAATCAAATATTCTGCCAGCCTAAACCTGCATTTTCTACAGCTGAAACTGGAAGATGTCTTGGAAAAGAAATTACTTTTCTGTGGGTCGGGGGAATGTACAGGGCATGTTTACTCCACGAAATACCACCTCAATAGCACCCAGTAAAGGTCTCAGCAATGAACCAGGACAGAACAGTTGCTTCCTGAATAGTGCGCTACAGGTAAGATCACAGAATAAACAATGTTTCTCGTTTTGCCCTCTGTCTGTTGTAGTATTGTCCTAGGCACTGTGCAACAAATATAGTGAAACTTGAGTACATAATTATTGGCGGCCTAGATAGAGTAAAGCTACATTTGGAAAAACAGATAGTGTTATTGAGCAGCTTTTTAATTTTCAGGTTTTCCTGGTGAATTCAACAGTCAAATTTACAGTACATCATTTACTGTACTTGAATGTCTTGTTTGTGTAGGCTTGTAGAATGTCAACCAAAGGTAAAAATATACATAGAAAATTTATTTTAAAATAATAGAATATTGCATAGCTTGCAGAATGGATACTCCTTAAAAGTAAATTTAATTTTTTTGTTGAACCACTCAAGGTCAAGGTTTGATAATACCTGTACAAGATTCATTTTATGTAGTGCACTTTTCTTTCTGGCGGCTGGTTTATAGCTTAGTTTAAATGACTGAGTGTTTACCTTTTGATTTAGAAGAAAAACCTTTTCTGGTGCCAAATTCAGTGGGGTGAGTATGGCTGCTATACAGGTCTTGTCACCATTTAGATGTTTTGAATATCTGATGGTTGAGATTCAATCATTTTGGTAGCAGGGCTTAAAACCCCTTCATATCAGTTTCCATCCCTTCATAATGACTTCTCTGTGCAGCACAGACTGTGTCACTATGGGTTTGGTTTTCTGTTTTGGTTTTTTTTTGGTTTTTGGGTTTTTTTTTCCATGGGCACAATCAGGTTCTCAACGAACTTCAGGCTTCCATATAGCCCCAGTGCAAATAATACAATGACCCTCAATAGGCTTAATATATTAGGAAATACAGAACAAAGAGAAATTTCCAGTGATGTTCTGTATCAGTCACCATCAATTGCCAGCTGTAAGGTGTAATGACTGGCTGCCTCCTAATACTGAGTTACTGAACCTAGGTCAGGACTAAGTAGATCCTAACATCAGCTGCATGCTATACAAGAAGATGAAAGCATATGACCTGGTCTTTAGTCTGCTACAGAAACCCTTTTCTTCTAAATCTCAAGAGAGACAGGATACTGAAAGTACTTACGATCAAAGCTGAATTAAAAAAAAAAAAAGACAAGATGGTAATAATTTCATAAAATACATACTTCTGGGGTTTATCCTAATTTTTTAACACTTAGTCTGAACTGCTCTTGAATGTTTTTTGCTCCTTGATCTTACAAATTTCTATAAACATTCAAGCTAAACTCCAAAGGCAGTTACATAAAAAAATTGGACTCATTCCTAAATGTAATTTTTTTGTCCTTTGGTAAAGTCTGCAGTAGTTCTTCAGGAATGTTTGTGTGTAATCAGATGTTTTCAATGCTTATGTTGCCTCCCAGGCCCTAAATACAGGGATAGTCGAGTATAAACATAGCCATGGTAATTATGAAGTTTTGGGAAACTTAAAGATTATTACATATTACTATGGTTTAAATACAAATTTTCCTGTTGGAAACACTTCTTGAAACCAGCAGAAACTTTGCCAGGGTGCTAAATTTTTTCTTGCTCTAGGCAAATTCATCAGAAATAAGAAGTTTGGTTCCTCTGTTTGTGCTAATGAGGCATTTAGCCAGTCACATGTCAGCCTGGACCTTGCTGCTCTGTCCAGAACCTTTTAGGACGTGATTTAGGTCAGGGTTTCTTTCAGTTCAAGCTTCTGCCTTCTGAAAGGCTGGTGACACTGAGGTTTGCAGGAAAGTTCAGTTACTGTTAGTTGAAGCTGCAATTGCCGGTGCTGACCACGTTTATACATAAAGAGCTCACTGTGAAACACCTCAGAGATGGGTATTGTTGCTATTTTACAGATACAAATTTGAATAGTTTCTCAAGAGTGCAGAGATTTAGTGGTAAAACTGAAGAATAAAAAAACATAGTGCTGTTAGAGCAAATGCCACCTGTCGTTGCTAGCAGAACATATAAAAGCCTGCTTGCCTTTCTGTGCTGTGACCCTGCCTAGTCACGTACCTGGTATTACCACCATACCTGCCCTGAGAGAAAGGTATAGCTGCCCTAACAGGCTATGGTTAGTAATCATGGCCTATGAGTGCACTTAGTGACGATAATATTGGGCATAACGGATTTTAGCGTTTCACCACTTTCACTTGCATGAACTTGTTAATGTGTATGCTGTTGGTGCTCAGTTTTTTCAGCATCTGGGCTTTCTGCTCAGAACAAGAAAGCTGTGTAGGATTGGAAGAAGGGAAGAGTTTCATTCCCTGCAGTCCATGGGGTGTCCTTGGCAGCTCTGCTCAGCTGCATGGTGCTGTTGCCCAGCAGCCGGCCCTGGTGCTAGCACAGGAGAGCAGTCAAGGCATGTGCTGTTTAAGCTAGCACTGCTACGTGGGTAAAGAAGCAAGTTTTCTAGTTTAAAAGCACGTGGCAAGAAATTCAGAGGAAGGTCCTACTGTAAAGTAACATGTGAAGGTTACAGCTAAAGAGGAAAGTTGAAAACTTCAACTTGCAGTTAGATAAAAGGCACCCCTTTTAAAGGCAATGTTCACTGATGACTTCTTGGATTATTCAGCATGTGCAGTTTTAATCAGAAGCTTATGAAGTATTTTATTTTATATATTCATAAAATTGGCTCTGCCCCTTTTTGTGTTTTAGGTTCTTTGGCACCTGGACATTTTTCGCCGCAGTTTCCGGCAGATCACAACGCACAAATGTATGGGTGATTCTTGCATCTTCTGTGCTCTTAAGGTAAAAGTTAGAAATACATTTAAAACCATTTTTTAAAAGTTTGAACAGAAATATATATGATATTTAGTTAATATATATAATCAAACTTGCACCTGAAAATTTGTGAGAGCAGGATAAATGTGATAGCTAGTGGTCTAAGACCCAATTTCTAAAATGTGTTCAAGCCAAAACATTGTGAAAATACCATTGGTAAAGTTTCAGTTACAAGGACTCTTCTTAATGGTGTGCAGGTCATTGTGAGTCTCCATTACTTCAAGCAGTAAAATACAAATTTGCTTAATTTTTCCCAATTTATCATTTGGTGTACGAATATAATACCATGTACAGTTAGTGTGCTCATCAACATTTACCTTTCCCTTCAGAGCTGCTTTAAACGTCAGGATGGCAAAGGCCATTTAGCTAAGCCTTTCTGTTCAAAACTGTTGATTATGTAAGACTAAAAGGCTATTTTCTACTGTAAATATTGATGTCTGTATTAAATGGCTCCGCTCTTTGTACTCTCTGTTTTAAAAAACATCAATTCTGTTTGTAGCTGCAGATGCAATAACTGACCGTTACAGAGGCTGCCTGGACAGTAAGATCTAGATGCTAGCTCTGATTCTGAGTACTGCTATGTACTTGAGTAAATTGTGCAATCCTGTGTCTCTGTTTGTCTCTATCTATCAATTTGTTGCAGTTCTAGGGTTTTTTTGTGGCCTCCTTTCTAAATTTTGCTAGCTCAAACCCCTAGGTTCTTGTGGGAGAAATAGACATGATGCAAAGATGATGAAAATACCATCTTTAATCTTCTTGAGCAGTGATTTCCCTTTCTGAAATTGAGACTGAGACATTTTCTTTGATCACAAGTGTGTTGTAAAATCCAACTAAATATATAAATTAATTGTGGGAGAATTTGTGTCATGAATTCTATGTGCAGTAATGAAAAGGACAGACAGCATGTCTTATGAAGATGGCAGAGTGTGCAGGTTTAAATTAAGATCATCTGACATTCCTAGACAATATTTATGATATAACAGCTGTCTTGGTGCTGTTAAGTAATATCACAGGGGCGCTGGTAGAGACAGGCTTGAAATGAATTATCTAGTGAGTTTTTGGACTGTTATTAAGGGGTTTTTCCTTGCAAATAAACAGCAAAGAGGAGACTATTAAGGAATGAAGTAAGAGAATTTATCTTTTTCTGAAGGGGAATTTGTCTCAAGCCGTATCTGTTGAAATGATGAGAGAGGATGATATTTACAGCACTATCATCAGAAGAGGAGGTAACAGAGGAGCAAGGTAGAGCATCCAAAGTGAGATACAGCTCTTCAGACAAAGAAAAGATGGAGTATTGCATGTCCCCTTCCTTAAAGGGGAATGGCAAGACTTAGTCATGATCCGATTTGAGTTCATTAAGTTCAGTGGGATGATGTAAAGGTATTTTTTGGATCATGCCCTCGAGTAATGTCAAGTGATTGTTGGCATTCTTTGTTAGCCAAGATGAGGTCAGAAAGAAAAGGATTTAGGAATTTACCATGAATGTAAGCTTTCGCCATTCTGGGGTGTAACCTTACAGCATGATGTATCAAAGAAATGCCAGGAGATCAGACAGGTTCTGCCATGAGTGAAAGTAGACTCTCAACTCTGCACTGGAGTCCAGGTTTTAATATGAAGATAATAGTTAAAAGTCTTTCGGTATAGAGTACTGAAAAAGAGGGAGAGGGATGTGAAAGGATATTACGGGAAAAAGGAGAGGACGAACCTTTGCGGAACTGGTCTTGAAAGATGAGCTCCGGACAAAGATATGCATGTGGATTAGCAGTACCCGTATGAGAGGGAAAGCACTACAGTAAAACTGGAAGATGACAGGATCTCTGGAATATATGTATTAAAAGCAATTGGGTCAAAGAATGTGCAGTTTTGTTGGTAAAATCCTTGCTTTTGATGTTTTGAAGTGCGTAGTGTGCTATTATAAACTTGTAAATGACAGGTGAAGTTGGCAGAATTTACAAATTCTATGCCTGCAGCCATATGCTTATTTTTTTAATTAAGCAGCCTTTGAAAAAGTTGCTGCTCTCTCTTTTCACTCTCAAATATCTGCAAGGATTTTTTGTGTATGTGTGTGTTTTTGGTTTTGTTTGTTTTTTTCTGCCTGAAGTTCTTAGCAATAATGTTCCTTGCTGGGAGGTGTTACAACCCTTAATTTCCAATAAAACAATACTATTGCACCAAATCCTGTACTACTTTTGCACATTTTGGGAAACTTGTGTCTGGTTGTGTGCAGAATTCCTAGAGCTCACAGCAGCTCTAAAGAACGCATAAGCAATTAAAGAATTACCTAGACAAGTATTTATGAATGTGGGCAGCAACCAATACTTGAAAAAGTAAATAAATTCCAACTGGATCCAAATCAAAAAGTTAGCATTTTCTCTATCTAGTCTGTTCTTCATGGGAGATTGCTGTGTGTTCTACCCAAGCCTGTTCCAGAACCTCTTTCTCTGGGTCATAATGTGCCAAGCTTTCACCTTTATTACCTTATGTAAAATGTTGATGTGTGTACATAAGTACTTAAAAGTTCCCCCCCATTTTCGTGTTGTTATCAAGTCAAATATTATTATAAAGGTGAATTTTAAAGGCTGTCACTTGACTCCAAGTGAAACTGGAGGTGCAAACCTCCCCTCAACCCCCCAGAAAACCTCTGGAGACCAGAAACATTAGCTGTCTTGCTTGAATGCAGCTGAAAAGGTAGGGGTATTCACAAGGGACAGCCCCAAACCGTGGAGATGGTCACATTCATCCTCAAACTCCTTAAGCAGGCAGTAGAAGGGGGAGAAATCTGTTTAAAGTATTTACTTGTTCTCTGCTGCCCTCTGGATCAGTGTTTTCAAATTGCTCTATTTTTTTTTCCTGTGAAAGTCTGTCTGTCTGGTACATGGTATGTGCAAACTTGTTTAAGACAAGTGGGATTATGTGCTTAATGTGCACCTAATACTGCAAGCATCACCAAGAGCATGTTTTGTGTCCCAGTGCAGCAGGGTCATCCCCTCCTGTCTGTGCTCATCTCTTCCCCTGCCCCAGCTCTCCATTCTGCTCTGGAAGCCTTTAACTGTTGTCCTGCCAGAGTAATGCTGGCTTAGCCTCCAGATCTTTGACATCCTCTTTCTCTTGAATCTTGCCTTAGGCTTTGCTAAGATGAGGGAGAAGAAGTGGCTGGATCCAGTGGGAACACCAGAATTTGGAGCTCTATACCATGCGAAAATCTCCTGTTAGGGGCTGGGGAGAGGTAATTAGCCTTGCATGCTCTCAGGTGGATCTGCCCAACATACTTGTCCAGACCAAGCAAGGTGGAGGCAGGACATGTTTACTCTTCAGAGCATGCTGGCATGTTCGGATTCCAGCCCGGCCTGGGAAGGGGACAACACTTGTGGGGAGGAGCCTATGCCATGTTCCCCCAGTTCACTTCAGGGTCCCTTCATAGCATACCTCACACCTTCTGTGTTGTACAGAGAGGAGGGTTCATGCTCTTCGCTGGCTCTAAAATGTTACTGTGGAGGTGACATCCTCTTCTCTTTGACTCTAGAGGAAGATAGTCTTCTCTAAGCTAAATTTAGCCTTTGAATAACACTGAAGAAGTTGTATTTTTTCCACGCTTTTTTGGCTTCCTGCAACTGTATCTAGGGATTCTGATATCATGCACAGTATTTACTGTAAATGCTCAGCTAGCTCTCTAAATTTTACTTGTAAGTTCAAATATGGGATCACAGAACAGTGATGTCATACCTGATCAAATCACGTTTTATTTTTGTACCACATTGAAGACTTCCATTTCACAAATTCTTGATTTTAAAACTTGATGTGCTATGTCTTTATGTGGCTAGAAAATGAACCTTAAAATCATTTCAGATATACTTTCCTTGGTTATTTGGAAGGAGCCTTGCATCAACAGCTGTAAAAAAGGAGAGCTGCAGACTCTGTGCTGGAATCCCAAGCACTGTTCCTTAAGATGTGGCATTATTTAAATATTTTTTTCAATACACAAGCTGTCCTTACCACTGTGTGGTTTGCCTGCTGAAACACTGGAACAGCTTTTTGATTTATTATTTATGCTGAAGTCTACTATGAGTTGGTTTATTTTCCTTTTTTTTTTCAGCATGACTTTGCTTTGGTGTTTATCACAGCTGGAAGAGGGTAGGAAGGGGGAAATCCGTCCACTGTACTGAGCATGCCACAGAGAGTTTGTTCTCCTTCCAGGGATTGTACTGGGAGCTCCACAGTGCCAGGATATAGGACAGAGTGTTTTTTGTAGGTCACAAAGAAGAATGTTCTATTGATTGATAAATTCCAATAGGGCTGGTCTTTTCTGTTGTTTTGTCATGTGCAACAAAAGCAGGAAGAATGTGAATTTCTATGTAGAAATGATGTTGTTGTCTAAGATGAAAATAGAGAACAGTAAGGTTTTACAGCGCTTTAAAAAGTAGAACGACTATAGTTGGTTCTGATAAGCCACTTGCTTGAAATGGAGTGATTTATTATGAAATGTTCGTCATGTGATTGAGAGAGTAATCCTCTTGTTTTATGCTTTTTTCAAATCACAGTAGTATTTCAGGGTAAAACAATAGTCAAAATACATAAAATAATTACTTTTATTGTTTGAACGTCTTTTTTCAGTTGGCACTTGCAGTTAACTGTCTGCCAAATAAACTAGCAGCAAGTACAGTTTCCTCAGTTAATAAACTGGTAATTGAAGCTTCCAAATAAGAGTTGGCTGTTTTGATCTTGATCAAGCAGTTAGTGAATTGTTACCTAGTAGATGTGGATATTCTATGATTTGGATTTCTTTTCCTGCCACCCTCCTAAACAACACTTGTAGAAAGTATTATTTTTACTTGATTTTGGTAGTAGCCAGGGGTGCCTGACTTGACAGTCTGTACTGGGGACCTGATCTTAATATTCAGGGTACAGTGTGAGTACAAATGGAAGAGACAGAAAAAGAAAGGAATAAATGAAATCTAAGTTGATTGTTATCAGACTTGGAGGTTTGAAAAGAGATCAAAAAACACAAAACCAAATAGAGCTAGAATTTATTGCAACCTTGAAGGCGAATATACCACGAGGAAATGTGGGGAGGAAATGTGAGCTAGTGGAAATACTGTGGGTGGAGGCTGATGTGTTTGGATAGGGGAAAAGTGATTTTTAGCAGCCATTTGAAACAGGTTGTTGTACTGAGTATGAGGATTCACTGGGAGAGTGTGATGTTCTGAATGAGAGATTAGGTATTACAAGCAAGAAAAAAAGGTTCACTGAATTGAACAGGGTAAGAAGGGCATGCTATTGAAATGGAGAGAAAGCTTAAAAAAATTATACAAACAAAAACCCCATCACCAAAACCCAGAAACAATTGATTAGTGTAGGGAATACTAAGGCATTTGAGGTGAACATGTTTTGTTCTTTGAAATACCATACCACTAGAGCTGCAGTGATATCCCTATACAGAAGAAACTTCTGTGTAATTCTGAAAGGGAATAGTTAGTTCTCAGAAAGCTGCCAAGGACACAACTCAAAATTACAGTGCATGAACGCTGATCTGATTCAGTAGCTGTTGCTTATTGTCTTCAGCCATTAATTTATTCTTATGTCAGCCTCCTTTTGCATGCTTGATTAAAAAGGCACATGTGCATGTGTATCAGGTTTGGTTTGTTTCATCAGTATAGTTACACACTACAGATGTCAGTTTACCCCAAATAAATGGAATACTTTCCTAGGGAGGAAGTTGATTCCAAATACTATTAAAGATAATTGGGAGCAGATCTCCCAAGAATGTATGTAAATCCCATGAATTACCTAAAAATATACTTGCTATCTTTATTGTCTAAACCAGGTGAAAAATAACTTGGTTTATGATCATGCATGTGAATTTTAGTGTTCTGAAATATCTTCAAGGTTTCTCGAGGAGTTGCATGATAAATGTTCCTTGTCTCAAGCCTTAGGTTGTTTTCCTTTATTTGATCCTTGATCAATATATAGCTAGAAAATTCATACTGATCCCCGCACCCACGCTTCCCAAAGTGGAGGACATTATTTTGGAAGCCCACTGACTCAACAGGGCTTTGTTCTGATGGGTGTCAGAGGCCCGGCTGTGTAGTAATAGAAAAGATATGAAGTCTTCAGGTAAGAAACTAGGAAAAAGCCTTCTGAAAAGTAAAAAGCCAAGCAAGGCCCTACAATTGATTGATTGGGATGGTTGACTCATCTGAGAGCAAGCTGGTGAAAGGTAGCAATGTCACTGGAGTTGATCTTGACTTAGTATTTGGGGAAGGACTATATGCAACTGGGTGGACTTTGCAAATTTATTGGTCTTAAAGAACACTTGCACTTCTAATTTTATTCTCTGCTACCCTTTCCAGACTTTTGAAGAGCTGTAGGGAAGAGGATGTGAAGGGAGATGGGCTTCTTTTCCATACAGACCTCATAGGAATGAAGTATAAGCAGAACACAGACTCTCTATCTGAAAAATGCCTTGCTCATACTGTTCTCTGTCTTAGCTTGTAGACTGACCAACATGCCAAGAACATGTCCTCAGTGTAGAAATCAAAGTACTGCTATTAATATGGTATTAGTAATTCTTAGATTTTATGTTAAGCTAATTTTTTTTTTGTTCAACATCCTTGATTTTAGTTACTGCAGACTGGTAAAATGGAAGAAACTTCCTTTTTTCATGAGGCTTTTAGCAGCATCCATTCATTTTGTTGCCACTGTTAGGGACATGCTCATTTGTGTTGGAATGTAGCCATTGAAAGAGATCATCACTGCAGTCAGTACACTGATGGATTTCCACCATCTTCAGTTTCAGAAGAAGTATGTGGAGGAGAATGAAGTTTGAATGTTTCATTTATAAAGTTCTCATGTTCCATAAACACTTGGAAGAAAGGTGCCATGAGAACTCCTGGGGCAGAATCAGGAGGGCTTTCCTGGTCTGCACCCAGCTGGCTGTCATACCTGTGTTCGGAACAAATGTTTGCGCAATTAACAGTATCGCTCACAGGCAAGACCTTAAATTAAGGAGGAAGATCTGACTTAGGTAATTTAAAGTGATGAAAATGCAGGAAATGCCACACCTGTTCATTGGAGGTTGAGAGACAAGAAAGACCTGTTCTGAAGGGGAGAACCCCAACAACCCCATCTCCCCCAAAAAACTCCAACCCAACCCCACTGACTAAAACCTAAGGAAAACCAAACTCAAAGTGCTTTTGACTCCATTTGAGGTGCTTTTGGGACTCCCTACAAGCACTGGGTTCCAACATGCTCTAAACAGCACTGTGCAATGACATAATAAGATATGATCTTTATTAGATTAAAATGCATAATTACTCACTGGTTTTAAGATATTTTTTCCCTTGTAATCTAAATAAGACTGTACCATTGTGTGCTATGTCATTACAAATTTGAGGAAGCATTCTTCCGTGTAATGTTGGGATCTGCTATATCCTGATTTTTGCATTCTTCGCAGAATTGCCATTGCTTAATAATTTTTTGTTCCATGGTAAGTATACTGTTTCTTTAAAGAGTGCAATTTAAAAGAAGAGTTTCAGTTTTCTTGCTTGCTTCTCCTTTTACCTAGTTTAGACCCTGCATTGTTTCTCACCCCCGGGGGTGCAGAGCCATTTCAGGGCTCTCAGTGAAGCAAACCAGGTCCTGCCCATCAGCTCACGGCAGTGAGGTTGTGGACCAGTCGCTAGACAAGTGTCTCAGTTTTCAAATCTGTGAAGTGAGATTGAACAAACAGAATAAACACATTTCTAAAGCACAGTTGTGAATATTTTCAAGTGCTCTTAAACTATTTAATGTAAAGTGTGAAGCAGGATGGAGTTATATTTCACTGCCTTTGGTTTTTTTTGAGGGTCACTGAAATGAGAAAATTCACTAATGAAACTTGCTCAGTTACCAGAGTAACAGAAATGGCAATCAAGTTTAAGTGCAGAGACTTTGTCATTGTTTCAGTTTTATGTATGTATATATAAATGATAGCTGAGGAGGGGTATTGTCTGTAATTCACAAAGTATGATACTGTCTCACGGCTTTCTCTTCATTATGCTTTTCTCCTGATTCTGTGATACTCTAATAAAAGCAATAGTAGAAGAGCTGTGGGCTTCAGCACAATGGGCTCTCACCCATGAATGAGCACCTTGAAGACCAACAAAATAAAAGAGATTGGCATATTACATCTATCTTAGATTATGTCAGCACTATAAATTGTACCATTCCTATGGGCAAAAATGGCAGGGGCATGGAGGTTGGTTTGCTGCCTGTGCAGTGACAGCTGTGCTCTGCACTTTTTCCAGCTTCCTCAAAACAGACAAGGTTGTACCATTTGGCAAACTTCCCAGTTTACCTTCTCAATTCCTGAAAAGAAACAAGTAAAAGTAGTTACAAGAGAGAAAGATTTAGATTATTTCCAATTAATATAGATCCTAAGTATGTTGGGGAGAAGGTTTCTGTAATTAAAGGAAGAAGTGCTACATGAATTGTGAAATACTGCAGATTAGTATAGATTTGAAAGAAAATCAAACAGGCGAACCAATTTGGTTTTCTCCTTGTTTTACTAAGTTTAGGAGGCAGTAAAGAGGACTGGTGCACAATTAAAGGTGATCCCTTTTTCCTCTCCTGTTGTATGAACTGAGCTTTTCCACAGTCTTTAGAGAAATTGTGAGGAAAGTTTCATAGGAAAGGACAAGCAGAATTTTTAGATTGACACTGATGAAGATGGTTGCTTGTCATATTACATGATGTAGAAAGAACACAGTGGTGATGGAGAGTTGTCTTGTATTAAAATAAGAACTAGAAGTTTTTTACTTAAACTGAGGATCTTGCATACAGAATTATGTTCCTGTTTTGTAGGAAGGGCACAGTGAAAGTTAACTGTTCAGATGATGTTTCGGATATTTCACACACGTGCACGCAAGCACACAAAATAAACATGGGGGTTTAATCAGTTGGGAATATGCACAGAACTTTCATGCATATAACCCACACTTCAGACAATAATGTGTCTTTTTAGAACTACTCATCCTTGCAAATGGTTACCCAGGTGATGTGTGAGTTACAGTTATGAAAATGCAGGTTTATGGCAGCAAGTGAACAGCTGGCTATACATAGGAACTGATATTCCTATTCACATCATGCTTTTTCCCTCCTGCATGCTCACACAAAAATCATCTAATTCTTACTTCTTGGACTTACGAAAGGTAAATTTCTTTAAAGTGTGCAAGTATCAAGTTGTGGCTGTTAAAGGGCTACAGATGTTTGGAAAGAGTTGCTTAAAAGAGGAAACAAAGTGGCATGTGTAAGCTGGAAGTGAGAAAGTTAAATGGAGAGTGAGAAATGGGAATAAAAAGTGAGAAGTTTTGGTGTTCATTGTATTTGCTTCAGGAATCAGATTTGGAGAAATAAAGATCCATGGGGAATTGACAGTGAGGGAAATCCTCCTAAACTCCTAGCCCTCGCTTGTATATGTGAAAGGAAAGGAAGAAATACACAAAGGTGCACAGGATTTCAAAGGAAGGACTTTTAGGATTTTCTCTTGTAGTCCGTGTACCATACAAGTATCTGTGTGTTGCAGGATCCAAACAAGTTAAATGTTTGCTGTTTGTTTTCAGATAAATTGAGTCATATTTTGAAAAATGCAGTACCTTAACTATCTTTTTGGTTTTTTACTAGGGTATATTCAACCAGTTTCAGTGTAGTAGTGAGAAGGTACTGCCTTCTGATGCCCTGCGCACTGCTCTTGCAAAGACATTTCAGGATGAGCAACGTTTCCAGCTGGGCATCATGGATGATGCTGCTGAATGTTTTGTGAGTATAACTGAAAGATGGTTTGGCAGGCACAGAGGTGGCCCACCACTATGCAATCTTCCCTGTTTTTTTTTTTTTTTTCCCCTTAATTTTTTGTTCTCCATTTCTCCTTTCCCCAAATTGCAACAGATTTTGCATGTCTGGCCTGGAAAAGTGCACAGAGAGATCCCCAAACAAATGATTTGGAAATGGTAATATCATTGTTAACCGTATTTACATTTACTTTAGCATATGTACTGCTTGGATTCTCAAGTGTGCTTTAGATGTGAATTATGAAAAAATTGCACTAAAAGAATGATCCAGGATTCTAGTTTTAAGGATCACCTCAAGAGGGTGAAAAGACATTTTGTTTGCCAGTTTTTTGAAGTTGTGTTTTCACAGGAAAATTTTTCAAGGGAAATTGTGCAATGTTATAGTTGTTTTGCCAAATAATTAATCTTGACCTGTTTATTGCAGGCCTATAGACCACCCAGGCAGCTAATAGTGTTGGTGAAAAGCGTTCTGCTGTAAGGGTTGTTAAGAGACTTGTGGCACCCACAGATTAGTGTTGACAACAATGGGAGGAGAGAAGGTCTTGGGACAAAAACTCCTGGGAACTTTAAAACAGATGTAGTTGTATGAATTAATGTCTAGGAAATGTTCAGTCCTTTTGTTTCATACAGGATGTAGTCTGCCTCTTTATTATTAGTTCTCCCTCTTTTTGATAGAATGTAGATGATGTGTCATATTTCAAAGCTCTTGTGGAATGGAGGAGTTGATTTATTTTGTGTTGATGAGAAGTTAATGTCAATCCAGTGATTTTAAAACTGCATAGGTACTCTGTTATATTTGGTCACATCCGTGGATGCTTGAGAATTGGACAGAAAAATCAGTAGCAGAATCTTCGGCAGTGCTAGTAAATAAAATAAATGGTTACCATGCAGCATTTCAAATCAGAAGTGGAGGCCATTTTCTTTTGTATACAAGAAATACCAACTTCTTTGTTTTTGAAGAAACTTTAAAAAATTTGCAGGAGCCTTCTGTCTGTAACATTATGGCATCTGACATACTTTCGTGATTTATATCTTAACTTTTGTCTGCAGTTGAAATTATCTAATGCATTCTTTTTCCTTTTTCCTTTGGCTAGGAAAACCTGCTAATGCGAATTCACTTCCACATTGCAGATGAGACAAAGGAAGATATTTGCACTGCACCACATTGTGTTTCCCATCAGAAGTTTGCAATGACTTTATTTGAACAGGTGAGGTAATGATATGCGCTTAATACCAATCGCCAGTTCTCAAGTTTTGTGTTTTCATTTCTAAAACATGCATTGCCACAGGAAAGAAATGTACAGCCGGAAGTGTTGCAGTGGAAATACCTGTTTAATCTTGTCAATGCATTATATTTTCTTTCTCTTTAGTGTGTTTGTACCAGCTGTGGTGCCACCTCTGACCCGTTACCTTTCATCCAGATGGTACATTATATTTCCACAACCTCACTCTGGTGAGTTGAGTTTTTTCACAGGGAACCTTCCCCTCCCCCACACTTTTTTTTCCCCTTTTTTCTTCCCCCCCCCCCATGCTGGTGTTGCAGTTTGATCTTTGTGATCTTTATTGTTTAAATGTCTAGAACATGGTTTGTTCAAAGTTGGCGGAGCTTTGATAGCTGTGATAAAGAACACGAGGATTTAGTAAAGGAGAAGATAGCAGTTTAGGCATGGAGCAGTGTGTCTGCTTGTTTATGATTCTGAATCTTAACAACTGTAGTGGCAAGGACTCATGTACATTTTGAAAGACTTCAATGTGTGAGCAGGTGATTTAAGAAGACAGATAAGAAAAATAAAAAAATTACATTGAAAAAGACCTTTGGACATCTATTCCATCCTCCTGTTTAAAGCAGGGCTAACTTCAGAGCTAAATCAGGCTCCTTGGTGTTGTGTATAGCTGAGTTTTGAAGGTGCTTAAAGGACAAAAATGTCATGACTTCTCTGGGCTGCCTGTTCCAGCTCTGAACTGTAAGGGTTTTTCCTCCTCCATGGTGACCAGGGCAGTTCCACGATAACTAGCGGAAGATGCAGAAAGGGAAATTCTCACTGGAGGTCGGACGTGGTCTGCCCTCGGTAAATCCGTGCTGGCTGCTCTGACTCACCTGGTCCTTCACATGCCTGGAGCTGATTCCAAGGGGATTGATCTGATCTGTTATGGCCCCAGGTGGTGGAGTGAGACTGATCAGCCTGTAGTTCCTCAAATCCTCTTTCCTTGGAGGAGTATATAGCTCTTGTTTAATCTAGTTATGGGGGAACTGTCCTGGTCACCGGGACCTTTCATTAAAGGTGGTGCACAGGGCATGAGCACTAGGTCTAAAGCAGATTGTTTGAACTAATGCTGGAGAAGTCTTCTTTGAGTAGATGTCTGCTCAGTTAAAAGCTTTTTGAATCTGATTGAGGCAGGAATCTGTTACTTGTCTTGAAAATTTTATTGGGATTTAGAACTTCTCTTTGTTTAACGTCTGGCATGCAAGATACGTAGTTACAGAGCCTGAAAAAATTGTCATGAGAACTGCTAGTTGCTCTTCACATGCAGTTCTTAAAAAGGTACCACTTTACCCATGTAGCAAGAGTACCGTAAAGCATCCCCCTTTGTGGCTGCTGCCTGCTGTTCCATCAAGCTGTAGTTTTTCATTAGGTTCCAGCAGACACTGTATATCAGAATATTATTTATTAGAAAAAGGGTAAAATAGTCATCTAAATGGTATTCAGTATTTTATATGAAATATCACAATAGGTCTTAAGTCATGCATTATTTTAAAAGTACCAATACGTAGTAATATATTTATTTACCTCTGAAGCCATTTTAAACTTGAACATGCTTTGAGCACTAATATTCTTGTGTTCATATTGTCATCTTTCTTTCAACTTGGACAGTGAAATAAATTGGGTACTGGGCTATTTTTTGTTTGTAATTTTATTAAGTATGTTAATACTTAATAAAATAGTAAATAATAAATATAGTAAAGTGTTACTTTGCTATAATTGTGTTTATTGAAGGGGACACATTTTGAAGCAAGTATTTCATTTTGAAACCAAGTATTTATCAAAATGCTGAAGTTTTCTTCGAAGATATAAAATTTAAGCCAAGCAATTTATTTCTGTTTTGAGTTTGACTTGTTTTCTTTATGCATTATTTTTGTGGAAGATGTAGTAATTCACAATTAATTATGTGGTTTTTTCTGTACTACAATATTAAATATAAAAAGTGTTATGTATTTTAAGTTTCTTAATGCTAACAAAATTTAGGTGAAATGTATACTAGCTTAGTGTGGGTTTGTGTTTTTATTTTATTATTAAACTTTTTTTTCCATACTTTGTCTATACTGAAGCAATCAAGCTATTTGTATGCTGGAGAGGCGAGAGAAACCAACTCCGGATATGTTTGGAGAGCTCCTGCAGAACGCCAGCACTATGGGGGACCTGCGAAACTGTCCAGTGAGTAGCCTTAGTTTTCTTTGGGCGTGAATTCAGTATCTCACAGTTATTCAATGAAGGAAGGGAAAAATTAGTGGTGATGAGTGCCTCTTTGACTAGACACGAGTATTAAGAACCGGAATAGATGCTTATTTTTTATGTATATCGTAAGTGCTAGATTTCGAAAGTAAGAGTTTAATATCTTGTTCTGCCTTTTAATAAATATGCAAAAATAGTTATCATCAAACTGTTTTTACATGTTGATTAATAGATAGGGCAGGAAACAGCTGCATAGTTGCTGCTTCATGTAAAGCTACTGTTAGGTGCATTACCAGTTGTCAGTGAAGCAATACAGGCTCTAAGAGGACTTGTGTACCTGGTCCCTGGGGGCAGTGTAAGTATTTCCATTTTATACCTGGCCTCTCTCCCAATTTATAGCTCTGAAACCTTGATTAAAAGTCTCCATTGAAATACATATTTTTTTAAATATTGGCAAATAGTGGCTCACTTATCTAAGTAAAAAAAAATAAGATATTTTATTGTCATTTAAAAGGTGCATATGAGTCCATCTATTTAATAACCAAAGAATGTGAAAATTAATAGAAATGTGTTCTTGGTCAGGGCAAACTGCTATTTGACTGTGAAATAATAAGTTGGATAAATTGCATACCAGCATTTGCTGCCCCTTTCTTTTTATAGTCAAAAGAATTTCTATAGAGGTTTGGCTAAGTGTGGCCTCAAAGTTACACAAGGGAAGCTTTTTATCAGGATGCCCTGTTCCTGCTGTCATGTTGACAGTGCTGAAACAAAGAACACAATTTGAGAGTAAGGTTGGTTGGGAGGTAATAAACAGAATTGCTTATACTTTAAATGACCCTTTCAAAATATGTGTGAATAAAGTAATCTAAATATCAGAACCTCATATCCACATTTAAACATCAGAGTCCCCTACAGTTTCTTTCTGCTTTTTTAATTTTTCATTTTTGGCTCTCCCTGATGGTTGGGACTGAAATTCTGGTTAAATTTTCTAGATTGCTGTGGGGAGGAGATGCTTTGTGATCTCTTCCCTGGTTTTAGTTTCAGAAATTATTATATCCAATTGTGAAATTGGACTCTGTAGGCAAGAGAAATGATTCTCGGTATGAAAAGATTTTTTTTTTTTCCTGGAATCTTGCAGGGGTACCTTTGTGATGTGCCTCAGAGAAAAAGTGAATGTTGCAAATGGACTTTGTCATAGTTCTTGTCATGTCCCCCCTACCCTGTTGTGTCGTTGACACCCCCCTCCCCTGCAAAATGCACTGGTACTTATTTAAAAAGTAAAAAATGGGAGGAAAAATCAAAACAGGAATAAGAATTGTAGAATTCCTATGAGTTATTAAAGCAACTCTTTTATTCTCCTGATCTTCCAGCTGCTCCTCTCATATTTATATGAATATTGACCTAACTATCCTATCTAAGATGAGATGTTTGAGGTACCCTGTAGAAACACTGGAATTTTAACAGCAAAGCAGGACTTTTTCTGCTTTTTCAGCAAAGCAGAAAGTTTTTCTGACACTGTCATATAAAGCATTGGTTTCTGTAAATACAGTTTTTAATCTGTGATTCTGATCAAAAGTGACCTTTCCCTCCAATTCCCAAGAATGTTATTGGGATCTTTCATGTATGCTTGCTTATCTATTTTCAAATAAGCTTATTTTTGTGCTCTATGTTTTAATCATTATCAATAGCATGAGGAAGAATCAGCCATGTTCACTTAATGCTGGATAGTCTTGATAGCACATCTCATCTATGACACAAGAAGCTCCTACCTTGGCACTGAGCATATCTGCTGTGTTTCACCACCTCCTCTTTGGAAGCTGTACTTCTGAGACTTACACTTGTTAGTGCCTTGCCCTAATATTATAATAAGAGAAGGATTATATTCAATGTCTTGTTTTATTTATGTGCTCAGAGTAACTGTGGGGAAAAGATCCGTATTCGTCGTGTGCTGATGAACTCGCCACAAATCATCACCATTGGCTTGGTTTGGGACTCAGACCACTCTGATCTGGCTGAGGATGTGATTCACAGTCTGGGAACTTGCCTTAAACTGGGAGATGTGAGTTTTCTGTACTTTGGCACTACCTACAAAGACAGTCTTTTTCATGGTAGTCTGTAGTGGCAAATTGAGAAAAATATGAAGTTGCCACTTTTACCTTTTCAGCGTCCATAAAGAGAGGAATAGAGGACAGAACCAAGGATCTGACCTGTCTCTGAAAGCCTTAGAAAAACCTGTTAAGTGTGTTTCTGAAATGTCTGAAACTTCAAAAATAGTTTCAGGTGAAAGGAAATTTTGGATCGGGGTTGTTCTATTTCTATGAAAATATATCTGTGCTCTTTCATTTTAAAGAACAGAAGTTTATTTCTGTTTCTTTTGAAGCCAAAATGTAGCTTGCTGGTCTTTGGGGTTGTTATTTACCTTTAGCTCCTCTTTTTGGTGAAATGTTTGGTCATAACACTGAAGAGTTATTTGTAGCTGAACAGTCTCTAAGAGGTGGTGGCTGGCACTGTGTGATTGAATGACAGACTGAATTAAATAAGATCCAGAGGTTTGTCCCCTGGAGGATTCACTTACTCTACATTAACTGATGCTTTAGAGCTGAATTACCGGTATACCAAACTGTAGCTGTGTCTTACCGTAGCATTGAGATAATACATAAAATAGCTCGCATATATACACACATTTATGTTAAAAAAAAAAATGCACTGTCCAGTGCACAGTGTACCAAAATCAGTGTGAGCTGATGGAAATGTGGTTATGAAAGTGTGGTCTTTGCATAGTAGAGCAGTAATGCACTAAAACATGAGACCTGTGCATTTTACATTAATAAAATTCAATTAAATAGGATTTTTTTTTTTCTGTGTGCTGAATTCTTTTGATCTACTGATGTCTTCAGTTCATCTTTTATGTCTTAGCATCATAAACTGGTCCATGCTGAATTCTGGATAGTCCTTGCTAAAGTCAGAATAAATGCCAGCTGTTTGCTGTCCAAACCACTTTGTTTCTGCAAAAAGGAGTGAATTTTTTAAACAGTATTTGATATAATCAGCAAGCATGACACAGAATACAAATTTTCAAAACAGAACCACATTGAAGTTATGTAACAGGTTATTTTTTCATTGTTGTTAATGTCTTCCTTCAAGTAGACACATTCTCCAAGTCCAACTCAATTTATGAGCATCTGGTGAGTTGGTCAGAATCCATTTCTGGTCTGTGTCTCTGTGTTTGCTTAAACATTGCATGATTACTTATTTATTGCCTTGTTTTCTCTATCTTTTGAAGTAAAAGATATAGCACCTCTCTATAGTACTTCGAGGTCTTTGAACATAAAGCAGTATCTAAAATTCTGAGCGCCTTATTAATTTCTCCTTCTGTTTTTCTTACCTCCCTTCTTGAAGCTCTTCTTCAGAGTAACTGATGATAGAGCAAAACACTCAGAGCTGTATTTGGTGGGAATGATTTGTTACTATGGAAAACACTATTCAACCTTCTTCTTCCAAACTAAAATCCGCAAGTGGATGTACTTTGATGATGCTCATGTCAAAGAGGTGAGAAAAAAATTGTTTAGGAAAATAATGTGTTGGAGATTTGTTAGCTGCTTGTGTGTAAATCCATACTGTTTTCTATAGATTTTGAGATTTTTTTGCTGATTTTCCACTCAGGATCCACAAATTTATTACTCCTTTTTTCTCAGCAAATTGAAGTATTTTCAAAAAAAGCACACCAGAAATCTCAGAAACCCAATTCTTAATTCTGTTCTGTTGTCTCTCAGTCTTGTTTTTATGCTGTTGTTTGAAAAGCTAGTTTACTTGTGCATACAGCTAACACACATCTGTTTACCTTGCTGACAAGCAGTATAGCTATTTAGTGCCTGGTTTTGGTCTTCTGAAGTGTCTACATGCCAGTCTTCCCTAGTGCTTGCTGCCAACAACAAATATTCTGCTTCTTCTGTTAGTGCTTTTTTAAACCTTTTCACCAAGCATGAGGTCCTTGACATTAAAGACACCAGTGCTGGGATCTTGGCATGACATTATAACCCATTAGATTGTTTGGCATTATTTCATACCACTCTCCATTTTTCTTTCTAGTCACGGAATCACAAAGGTGAGAGAGGAAAATTTTCTCCTGTAGTCATGACAAACACAGTCTCAATGGGAAAAATCTCTATTCACTTTTACCGTCATACTTGTCAGCAGAAGAATTTTGCCAAGGCTAGGTACTGCACTTCCTTAGTAGAATATTCACATATGGAGCAAATTTGTTGGAGTAAATGTTCAGTATATCAGGTGAAACCTGTATTAACACATGGGGAAGATTTTTGAGATTAGTATTACTATATGAATTAATTGCCTGGTTTATCAGTGCTTGCAGAGGTTCTGTCACAGCAGAAATATTCACACACTTGAAGTATTTAGCTTTGTCTTGAATTTACTGTCCTGATATCTTTATTGTTCATTTTGTTCATTAACAAATTCTTCTGCTGTTTGATTGATGCAAGGTTAGGACATTTCAGAGGATGAAAAGGTTTTTATGGAAAAAAATCTGAAAGGGAAGGATTATTTTTGTAGTTGTATTTTTAGTAGGTCTTGTAATCTATTTAGCCATAGGATGGTGAATACCTGGATTTTAGTTAGGTTGGCTCAGGAATTTTCTTGCTGAGTCCAGGTCAGTGCTGGCTAGAGAAAGAGTTAAATCATGTCAGTGGAAAATTGAACTCTGAAAGAATTGCAGTGGGGGATATTGGATCCCGAGTCTTCGGGTCTCCCATCGGATTATTCAATTAAGAGAGATGGGACTATGCAATTACACAGGATTTATTGCTTAAAATAACGAATAAGGCATCAGTCTCGAGATGTGAGATCTGCAATACATCAGAGTAATGGCAAATAGTCACAAGACAAAGGGTTACATAGCAATTTATAACTTTCTAATCCAATAGGCACTTAAAACGAAACTTTCTGACTTTACAACCTATCACCTGTGGTACTTCACTGCAGTGCAGCTGTATCTTAACCAATGGCTCGTTAAGTCACGTCCACACACAGAAACTTCTTTTACAACATCTAAATTCTTAACTTAAACTATAAAATCACATTATTATACTTAAAACCCTTCACCATAACACCCATTTACTTAAAACTATAGAAACACAGGTTTGTGATTCTCTTTGCTTAAGGTCTATAAATCTCTGTCAATTATGCCAGACCTAGCTTATTCCAGGGTTGTAAATCAAATCCTCCCCTAACTGCGTAAGTTTTTACTCCTCTGTTTCCTACAGGGGGAAAAGAGAACTTATGATAGAAAATGATGACAGAAAACGTTTCTTGTTTTGTTTGTTTCTGGTTGTCAATTCAGATTGGTCCAAAATGGAAGGATGTTGTGACAAAGTGCATTAAGGGTCACTATCAGCCTTTGCTGCTGCTCTATGCAGATCCAAGAGGAACTCCAGTGTCAACACAAGACTTGCCCCCTCAGGTGGATTTACAGCAATATAGCAGGACTTGCTATGACAGTGAAGACTCGGGTAAGAAGTGTGGGCTCTGTGCCTTGTACCTTCACACTGAAGTGCGGCGTGTGAAATATTTTCCTTCTTTGGAGTGTATTATTGTCAGCAGGGGTCCTTGTTGCTTGTTAAAGCTGATCAAGAATTCTGAAGAGGATTTCCAGTGTTTCATCTGTGAACCTCTCTCTTGGTCCAAGACTGTTGATTGTTTGGGTAGCAGTCTTTTCCAAAAACGTTTGGAGAAAGAAACTGGGGGGTGGGGAAGTGAAGGACCTGGTGTGGTGTGGATGTAGAGAGGAACGCTAACTGGTGACTTCAATAACTGAAGCTTCTGACTTTAAAGTTCTAAACCATCCTTAACTAGGACATTTACTGCAAGACTTGTTCTCACCAAAAATGGGAAATGCTCTCAGGCTCAATGTTTGCAGTTAAACATAAGAAGGACTTCCTTCTTTAATATACTTTTTCTTCTTTAATTTCTCCACTGAGAAATGAGTATGAAGCTAACATCCTGTGTATTAAGGAGTGTATACATCACATATGTAAAATGACCAACATTTTGCACATTTTATGATCTAACATGGGTTAGGGTTAGTCTTCAAACTGTTCAGATTTTTTATTTTTATGTACTGAAATTGGAGGGAGGAGATTGCCTTTTTCACCTCTTCTAATGAGTTCAGGAATTACTATACTTAAACTGAATCATGATGCTTCATATTTTTCAGTAGGGGATCAATGAGACAGAGCAGGTTACTTTGCTTTAGCTAAAAGTATTTCAGTACAAAGTTTATACTAGATAAGCTTTTGATTCATAATAGATGAAGCCTGTATTATAACGTGATGTTCTTGTTACCCTTATTAAGATTTTGTACTTCAGTAATTTTTTTTACTTTCCCCAAAGCAGCTTATTTCATATTGTAGTTGCACTCAACAGTGTTGAAAATGAACAATAATTTCAGTGTGGTACTAATGTGTACTTTCAGTCCAACAGATGTAGTTTAATTTGGCATATTAAAAGGATTTGATAACTTTGGAGTTACCAAAGAGAAAGAAAGAAACAGGTTTTCAGGAGGAGTGACACTGTGTCCCTGCTTCCAAAGGAGCAGGCTTTTCCCATAATCTCTGGTGCTCTTGAATCTGAGTTGGTATCTTTGGTATTCTGTTTTTCTGTTAACTTCTCTATGGCTGCCCTTGCTCTCTTTTCTTAGCCTTTCTTGGCTTTTATAATAGCTGAAAAAGATTGAAATTTGACATTGCTTCCTTGACATTTCTTTCTTCCCCAGGGAGAGAACCTTCCATCTCGAGTGATACACGGACAGATTCCTCTACAGACAGCTATCCTTATAAACAGGCACACCATGAGTCTGTGGTCAGTCACTTCTCCTCTGACTCCCAGGGGACAGTCATCTACAATGTGGAGAATGATGCAGCTTCACAAAGCAGCAGGGACACAGGTAGCAGATACCATTACATCTGTGTGAGATCATTGTCATTAGATAAGATGACTGCAGTGGATTCCAGTTGAAAATATCTCTATATGTACACACAACCTTTACTAGAATAGTGAACAATGTTTAATATCCTAAATTTTTGATTTATAATGAACTATTGGCACTCACCAAAAAAAAGCATAATTTATAAGTCTTGTTGGCTTCTGTAGACTTGTATCTAGCCAGACAAGCATTTACAGATTTGTTTTTCTGTTATCCACAATACTGCCTGCTCTCTTTTTTATGTAAATCTGTGAGTTGGAGTCTGCACAGCCCCACTGTAGGGTTTGGTAAGTGTTGTGTGTGCTACTTACTCATCTCCGGGCAATAACTTCATTTCAGGCGTTGCAGCTATCTGGGAAGGGCGCTTTCATCACCAGAATCCCTCATGCTTGGGAACTCAGGACTTTCTGTGTAAGTGGGGGTTGGTAGTATTTGCTGCACCAGTGAGGAGCATAAGCTAATTTCCTGCCTGTGCCATGGAAGGAAGTTAAGCTGGAATATCCAGTGAGAAGACAATCTGTATATATGTTACTTTGGGCAGCTGAACAGTCTACCTGAACACTCTTTAGTTGAAAGAGGTTAACTGGAAATCTAAAGACTTGATCTCCTCAATTATTCATGGCCAGTATCCACAATTAGCCTGTTTCTGCATACAGCAACTTCTAACATCACTTCTGAAAAAGTAGTGCATAAGTTAAGGTCAGGCTTCTGTAGCATCAGAAATAGGATCTGCTATTTCTGTTTGAAAAGTTATTTTATTGTGCCATAAATAGATTTTCTAAGAAGACCAAGGAGTTGAATCAGCAGCTGTTAGATTGCACCAGAGTGTCAAAGCTGTCAGACCACTTGGTCCTTTTATTCGTAAAATTGTTCCTCTTTTGTATCATAATTGGTTCATTTGAAACAATCTGTGGTACATCAAAATCTGAAAAAAATGTTTCAAGTTCATGTTATTTAGTATTCTTTCATTCTTCATCAGAGGTCTGAGTAACTGTAATACACAGGTTCAGATAGCCCAACAGTCCTTCCAGTGTTTTAGCAAATACTTAATGCTGTAGGGACCAGTCATAGTCTTAGGTAGGATGTGAGAAAGAAAAGAAAGTTGGAGCAGAAATTGAGTGATGAGGAAACAAAATGTATGATTGTCTTCAGAGTACAAAGACGACAAAATTAAAAGAGATAGTGGTATACTATTTAAATAGCCTGCAAAAATGGCACAGAGTTTATTGGATTAGGTTCCTGCCTGCAAAACTTGCCATGCAGAAGTTAGCAGAAAAGGAGAGTAAGGGGGATGGTCACAAACATGTAAGCATGAAGTTCAGCATGTAACCTTTTGTTCTGTCATTTTTAGTGACTTTGTCCTTTTTTTCTTTCTTTCTTCTCCTATTGATTCTATCCTGTGTAATTCCCTTCAGCTTAGCCCATTTCTCTACCTGAATTCAGTTGTCCTTATCTTCCCTGATTCAGCCTTAGCTATAGTCAGTCTGTCCCCTTAGCTAGCCACTTGTCTGGGCATTTCCCCTCTTCTTTTACCTACCCACAACCTTTCCAAAAAAAGTCAGTCTGCCAACTAATACAACTGCTCAGTCATCAAATGGTGATCTGTGGGGCTATAAAGAAGCCACCCACATTGACCTGTCAACTGAATTGTTCTGGGCAAAAGCAGGATTCTTCATTTAATGGCCATTTACCCACTACTCCAGCCCAGAAAATTATGGACCCTATCCCACATCATCCTTCGGGAAAGGACCACCATTGGGTCGTATGACCTCAGGCTCCTGGGTACTTCAGAATGGGGGCAGAAGAGTGGCTGCATAAGTCCTCTCTTTGCTCCTACCCACCTGTGCTGCTGAGAAAAATGTGCGTATTCTGGCTGCCCTGTTCATACAACTGAGATTTCAGGGGGAGGGAGTAGACGGTGTTGTGTTTTAACCCATTTGATTTCATTTTCCTCTCTAACATGCTCTTAGACACACACAACTCCTACACCACCAGACTTTTCCTTTGAATATTGCTGTTTGCTTGTGAAGCCATCCCTAGTCTGGAGGATGAGGTATTTAAGTGATATATTCATCAAGAGACACCTTTTAAGCATATCATTAGGCACTCAAAAGTCCTGGCTTGTTATTTTAGAGAATTTTAAAAAGTTATTGTTAAGTGTTAGCTAGTATTCTTGGGATTTTAATTCCCATATTCATGCATTATGTTGGATTTAGCCTTTGTTTTAGAGTGTCCAGGTAAAGACAACAAAGCCTGTGTCCTGCAGACCTGTGATTCTTGACATCTCCTCTGTGGCTATTAAGTGTCTGATGACAATGAGACAGTATTTGCAGTCTTTGAAAGGAGGAGAAAATAGTAATGCAAGGCTAGCAGCCCTCATTCTAAAAGACTAAGCTGGGCTTTATTCTATGCAAACCCTAAGCTAGTACTAATAGCACCAAATATTAGCAAATAGTTTCTGTTATGGTAGTTGAAGGATGCTAACCAAGCAATCCCTGTCATGTTGGAATGTTTAACTAGAAAGGTTGTGCACACTGAAGTGAAGTATAAGTCTCTTCTGTCTTGAGGGGAGCCACTACAAGGTATAAGATAATGCTGTTCTTGGAAGTCTTAAAAGATAAGCGGCAGTCCATGCTGTGAAAGGGAAAAAAAAAATGCCCCAAAGCACAGACTCCTGTTCAGTCACGAAAATGCTATACATCTTTTATCTTCATTGCCAACATTTCTCTTTTGTGTCCTTATTTATTTTCTTTTATATAGTCTGCTTGTTTCTAAAAAATTTGGCCACAAAATCGCTCTTTGCTTTGCAAATGAAAAGTGAGCCTTGTGTAGCTTGCTTTTTATTGTTTGGATTCCTTCCCACTCATTTATTTTAATATCTTTGTAGCAATTGTAGTTGCAGTGAATTGGTTTTTTAAATGTTGCAGGTACAATTTTATATGTAAAATCTGCTTTAAATGTTGATTTTTATGCTAATCTCTAGAGAAGGGAGAAGGCCCAGGAGGGGCAGCTATGTAGTCTGGGGGCTGTTAGACCGCTGTTTGCTAGTATGGATTTTCATTTCCTATCATCCTATGTGAGGTAAAAGTTTGTGATATAAAGGCTAGAAAAAAGTCTTTGTAGCTTATTCATAAATTCCCTTCTTATCCTGCATCTCTGCTTGGGACTACTCACGTGAGTAAAGCCATGCATATGTTTGTGCTTGCAGGCTTAGGACTGTGAATGTGTGAGAACCATAAAATTAAGCAAAGGCAATAGAGAAAACTTATGATGTCAAATAGTCTTAAATCCCGTTTGATGTGAGGAAATGGGGAGTAAATTGTGTTCAAGAGAAAAATACTGGCACTCAAGACACACAAGCTGTAATAAGGGAATGTTGTGTGTCAGTTGATCCATGTTCATGGTCTGTGCATGTGCTCCTAGCTTGTGGCAGATGTGAATTAGCTGGCTTGGCCCTTGAGAGCCAAGTGAGGCTTCTTCACTGTAGTCTAGGCTAACTCAGATTAGTTAGTCTTTGCTACAGGCAAAGAGAGTGTAGATGAATAGTTAGTGCAGAGCAGCTGATGGTGTGCAGTAATTCATTATTAGATGGTAACTTGTTGCTGTGTTTGAGTCTTTATTCAACAGAGTAATGTCTGGCAAGCTATCCTCAGGAGTTTCCTCTTCATGGTCATTAAAACTGACAGCAAGAAAGTGGTGTCCTTAGACTATTAGAAGACAAAGCAGAGTCAACCTTTTGCTTGACCTGTCATTAACCAGAGTCGTTGGAGGGGCTGTATTGTTCTTTTATGGCCTTAAAAATGGAACATCCTCTCCAAGACAAAACCAAAAACTTACAGATAGGAAAACTTACCCAAACTTGCCAGTTAGTGTTGGAGTGTCTGCAGCTCCTAAGGAGCAGGAGAGTCCTGCTGCTCTTAGCACAGTGAACACTTGATCTGAAGGCTCTTGTCATCTCTACTGTGTTCTTCCTCCTTCCAGGCCACCTGACTGACAGTGAGTGCAATCAGAGGCATGTTTCAAAGAAGAGCTCGCTGGCAGACCGCAAGAGGAGTTCTAGCCGGTCTAGGCGGAAAGGAGATGAGGCTCAATCATCAGGATACCATAGTGAAGGCAAGAGATGTTACTTTATTTTAAATATCAGTATCTTTCTGAATGTTTTTAATGTTCTCAGTGTGTAGATGCATTTCCCTCATTGTTTCTTCCATCTTTATTTAGTCCTCTCTTTGCTTTTTGGTGTTTAGTTCTGTTTTGGTTTGTTTGTTTGGGGAGTGTTGGTTTTTTTTATTACCATTTTGTTGTTTTGGATTGCACTTTTCAAAGTCTGCATGAAGATGCTGCAAGTTGAGCTGCTAGTTTAATTGAAGTTATTTTTGTGGCTTTTGCTGTCCCTACAAACTGCAGGAGAAACCTTGAAGGAGAAACAAGCCCCCAGAACTGCCCCCAAACCATCCAGCAGCACCAGCAGGCTGAGGGAATTTAAAGAGACAGTGAGCAACATGATCCACAGCAGACCACAGCAGATTTCTCATACCATCCAGAATTCCCCTCGTGGAGGGAGTAGTGTGGATCAGGCAGAAACACGACCCTCAAAAAGCCTGTCTGCGCACGCTCGAGACTGGGAAGTGGAGAGTACCAGTAGTGAGTCTAAATCCAGTTCATCTAGCAGGTACCGGCCAACGTGGAGACCCAAAAGAGAGTCTCTGAATATAGACAGCATCTTCAGTAAAGACAAGAGGAAACATTGTGGCTACACTCAGCTTAGCCCTTTCTCCGAAGAAGCAGGTAAGAGTTTGAGAAGATTTATTTCAGAATGTGTGGGAGTTTTAAATGTGGAATTTAGGTCAGTGGTGAGTCACGTCTGTGAGGACTAATTCCTGTGTGGGTATTCATAGTGCATGTATGGTAATCCTGTTTGATTTCCGTGTGCTTTGTTTCCTGTCTAAGGAAATAATAAGGGAAACAATACTGGCTACCCTGTTTAAATGGACACATGCTATACTACTAAGTGTCTGAAATTTGTCCTTTGGAGTGACCTGGAGTATTGCTCTGGCTTTTCCTCTGGCTCATCATAGTATTTTCACTTGATGGCTCAGAGTATGGTGCAGAAAGTACCTTGTGTATTGGTGCAGAGTTCTTATTGTGAGGATAAGAGCCTGGAAGCCAGTGATGATTTATCTGGGAAGATTTTACACCACAGAAGCTATGCAGCTTGTACATGGAGACTCTGCTGGTTTTGACAGTTGAAAAGAATTGGGAAGCATAAAGGAATATGTAAAGGCAAGGTGAAGGGGAAGAGAACACACCTCCAGGGAAGGAAGGGAAGCAAACAAGAATTAAGTGAAAAGACCGTTTTAAATTCTTTCTTAAGACTTTCTTAAGAAAGAATTTAAAAAACCCAAGTTTTTCTGTTCTCTATATAAGCCACAACAAATCATAAATGGCAAAATAAAGAGTGTAAAAAATGAGAGCATCCGAAATAGATATAACAGAGTACTGGAAATACAATTGCATATACAGTAAAATTATCTTGTACAAATAAAATTATTATGGGAAAGAAAGGATTTTCATTGCAGCCTTAATTATTACCTCAGGGGCAGTATGGTAAGTTATACTAAAGGGGAGAGATTCAAAGATAAATTTGTTGAAAAGGTTATTGCTTAAAGTTGCTAGGAAAGCTGGGAAACACTAAATTAAGGATGGCGCTTCTGATTTAAACATAGTTGAGAAGGTAACATGTATATGGATGTTTTGCTGGTACTGAAGCTTAGGTCTTCTACCAAGCTATATTGTTTTATCTTGACAGGTAAAGAACTTACTGAGAATGAGGTGAAAGAACACACTGTTCATGAAACAAGGTCAAGCCAGTCAAATGTCAGATACAAGCGTGGTGTGCTGGGCCGGGGCACCCAGTACCATATGGTGGATCAACATCCTCATCTAATACAGAGGATGGAGTCTGGCTACGAAAGCAGTGAGCGCAACAGCAACAGCCCAGTGAGTCTGGACATGTCCTTGTCTGAAAGCTCAAGCACCCCCAGGTAGATTTCAACAAAATTCATATTTTGAATGACTGAAGTCTTGATTTCTTTTTTGTAGTTGCATAGTGGTATAGAACATTTTGCAAAGCAGTGGTCCTAGTTTGAAATACAGCTTTATTGGGGCAGGGGAGAAATAATAGGGAAATGGGAGCCTTTTCTTTTCAGTATATTGCTAACTTACTGCTAGGGAGAAGAGAGAAACCCAGGGCTTGATTGAGCGAAAAACGTTGTCTGAAGTGATGCATCTGAAATAGTTGTACCCTTAGTCTCTGGTTTAAAACCTTGTACTTTGAGTAGCTCATAGTCCTTTTTGGTTTAGTTAAACCATTGATTAATAGACACATTGTACAAAATGAGAAATCAATAGCCTTGTATAGAAATCTTTGTTTTCAGACATACTTGCAATATTGGTATGTAAAAATAAATAGACAGCACAATGTATTTCTTTCCTTGACTTAGGAAGCTTCAGGTAACCACAAACTGGCACTGTTTATGGCCAGAATATAGTAGATTTTCAGCTGTAAGAATCTGTTCTGAACAACTCCCAGACCACAGTTTTAATATGAATTGCATAATCTTATGGAGGAGAATAGAATTACTGTCCTCCTTGTTAACTTCCTCTTTCCCTGTTTCTCCCAAGATCTTCTTATGGTAGACTTCTTTTAAAATTAAATTAAAATGCAAGTATATGTTTGTGTGGATACAAAAAAGGTAGCTACAATTTCTCCTGGAGAGATCAGTCAAATGGTAAACTATAATTTCTCTCTTCTTGGAGGGATGTTCATATGAAGCGAGCAGGTGGATTTGTTCCTGCTTGGCGTAACATCCCAAAGTCTCACAGTAGCAGCATCTTGGAGGTGGAGTCGGCTTCATCAATTGGGAGCTGGACAAACAGCCCACACACCACTGGAAATGGTAAGATACACTTTGCAGGGGTGGATATGCGAGGTAAATTGTATTGGAATTGTTCTTTACTTTCTGGATGTTTATGTTGACAGGGAAATTATAAGGAAAGGGAAAAGAAACTTTGAGGAACATAACAGTTTTACAAGAAATAGTTATAAGATTTACCAAAGAGGATTGCAAAAAACTTTGTTGGAATATTCCCTTGATCATGTTGCTCTGGCATCTCTTTTGTGTATTGACTTAACTGATAAAATAAAGCTATTTTTCCTGTTCTTTCTTATAACTCAGTATTCTGCCATCAGTCAAAAATACCCTCCCAAGCATAACTCATAACTTAGTAGAGTCCTGAAAACAAGCTTGTAATTCTGTACAAAATTTAAAACTGTTAGAACTCTGAATGTTTTTTTACAAGATGTTTGGGCTGAGGCTAAGCTTTTCTGCTTATGTATCATTCTAAGCAAATACTTTATTCCAGAGAGTCTGGGGAAGGGAAAGGCAAGAGGAAAGACACTTTCTGAATACTGGTAATAGTTGAAATGAGAATGACAACTGATGGATTTCTGTTGTGTAGGCTGTTGATATGCTTTATTTTCTTCCCTTTTTCATCCACTCTGTGCAGTTATATGAAAAACATCTCTCTTGGAATCCATTTAACTTTCACAAGCTCTAGTGATCTGGCTAATTTATAGCATTTACAAATTATAAATACAGTAAGAAGTCTCAAGATTTCATCATCAGCTTAGGGTTATTTCTTCCAATGATTGTCTCTGTTCTGTATGCTGTTTTCGTGAGTCAGTGAATCCATGGGCTGTGCTGCAGGGGAGCTTGAAGCACTACTGTATCGAGCAGGGTTTTATAAGTAAAATCTAAGAAAGCAAAATTTATGTTCTACAATTCTGTGGTCTCAGACTGTTATTATCTAATATTAATTTTATTCTCCATTAATACTTCTTTGTCTTTTAAGGGATACTTTGAGATGTAACTGTCAAAAAAGTTTGGTTGGCTTGTTTGTTTTGAAGGTGGAGACATCTTTGTTCCTTTAAAGAGTGAGCTGGATGAATTGCAAGAAGAGGTGGCAAGGAGAGCCCATGAGCAAGAACTACGTAGAAAAAGAGAAAAGGAAATGGAGGCAGCAATGGGCTTTAATCCCCGTCCCAGCAGGTTCATGGATCTAGATGAACTGCAGAATCAGGGTAACCTTTTGAATGCAGTATATTTTGCAAGATGGTAGTGCTGGTTCTTTGAACCTTTGAATGTAATTTCCTGTTTTAATTGTGTATATGTGTGTGTCTCACTGCATCCACACCCCATTACAATTTTGTACCTTCAGGTAGTGAAATACTATCCATTTCAAACCTGTAGAAAGTGAAAAAACTGTTTGGTATTTTGACCAAATTTCTTCTTAAATGAGAAAACAAAGTAACGTAGAGGTATTCTTAATATATCTGTGTCTTTCCATTTTTGCAGTGATATACACTGATAATAGTATTGATATCTAGATTTAGCTGTAAGCCTTTAACCAGCATCTTGGAATGAGCAGGGCTGTTTGTACCTTTCAGGCTCCTCAGCTCCACCCACCGCAGAGGTTGTTCATATAAACCATTGTTCTGCTTCTGCTTGATTTTACTACCTTTACAGCCCTAAGCAATTCTGCTTGTTCCTGCCCTTGTGCTTTCCAGTCTTTCTCCCTGGCCTGGCTGTGTATGCCCAGCACAGGTGTGGGGACAAGTACTCTGGCTGGATCTAATTGAAAATCTGAGCTGGATTTAGGTTGCATATCCTTTCTAGGGAAAAAGAATTTTAAAAAATTTAAAAGCCAAATACTAAGTTTGATTGTCTTTTCCATGACTCCTTATCTTTCTGGCCGGAGATGGCAGCAAAAGAGGTTTAATTGGAAGGATGCAGCTGTAGCAGAGGGAACATGACAGAATTCACATGTCATACCTTTGTTTTACCCCTAAATCTCCATCAGCCCGTAAGGGGATTCAAGAGAAAGGTGGGAAAAAGTGCACTGACCCAGTCAAGAGTGAACCCTGGAACCTGCTGGAACACTTAACTGGGGGTCATTGGAGGGTAAGCAGAGCCAAGAAAGGTGTAGTGAACACCTGGGTTCTGGTGCAGCAAATGTATGCATGGTCAGGGCAGTCCTACTGTGGTATCCTGTGTTGCAAGGCCTCCTGGCATTCCCATGCTGCTTCCTCCAACCTGACGTAGAAAAGAGTTGAGGTTGCTGGTTTGCTGCTCAAGGAGAGGAAGGAGAGGGGCAGTCCACAGCAGTGCCAGTTCTGGACACAATCCCAACTGTGCTCTGCTCAGCAGCCAGAATGACATTGTTCCAATAGCAGCTGAACACTTATGATCTCCATGAGGATGTCTGACTGGGAATGTTTGTATAATTTTTGCTGACCATCAGTTATCCTTTACAGTCCTACTATGGCCTGCTGGTAACCAGGTGAAAAATTCTGATGTACCGGAGTAGATGGATACATTCTTTTATTAGTATAGTGTTTGCTTTTGTAACATAAATGCCAGTGATTTAAAAATTGAGAAGTAAACCTCTATTGCTTAGCATGTTGTCTTCTCTGCTTCTCCTGCATGAAGGAAAATAGCATCTTCTCCAATACATTACCCCTCTTTTTCATCTATTCTATTACTTGATAGAAGCAAAGATTGCTTAGTTTTTCTTTGTTAAAAAGAAACTAGACTAGAGTAATGCTTAATCAAAAAAGAATTCAGTAAAATGTCAGATGCATTGACTTGAAATCTAGGAAAGTCTTTGCTTAGTTCTTTTAAAGTCTTTCCACACCCCAGTCAGAGATATAATAGCTTAACATTTCCAGGCAGTCAAGCAGTCTGTTAGGCTTGCTTGTATGCAGAACTCCAGAACACTTGTGACTCATTTTCCCCTCAAGTAAACTGCTAAATTCATGCATAGAAAGCTAATTTCAGTATTCTGCCCTTGATTACAAGCCTCAGTTGCCTTGATTTTGAAACTGAATGTGCTGCTTGATTAACTTACTGCTCTAACAACTCTCACTTCTCTCTCCAGTTCTAGCTTCTCTTGCAGGTTCTTTGGGGTTTATGGTAAAAGAGTTTGTACTTAAATCTCTGCACAAGGGTGTTGGGGAGCAGGTCAGGCCACAGCATGTGTTATGCAGATTGAGAGAATGTAATTTATTGTTGGCTGATAAAGATACTTGTGTTCTCTACCACAATGATAGAGACATACCATTAAAAAGACCCACCCCTAAACAAAGTAAAAAGTCAATTTTTATTTTCTGTTTTCCCTTCCTCGTTGGAATGTTTACATTTTAGTGCGTAATTTGCATTATGCCTAGTAGGTGACACCAAATAGTTTGGGCATTTCTTCCTCTCAGGAATGGATGTTATGATGCCAGGACACAGTTTCCTTTTTGTGTCCAAAGATGATTTATCCTTCTCTTCTCCAACACAGTTTTCTAATTGTTGCAAGAAGAGTTCTTTACAGTTACCCCTTTCTTCTCAGCTTCCACCACCTTGATTTTCAAGCTGCAAGACTGTTGAGTTTTCATATTCTGTATGTTACTTACAGCAGTTAAGTGTATGCACTGAACTCATTTATAGAAGTAGTTCATGCAGGCATTTATGTTAACACTCAAGTCCGAGTTTTCTTCCCCAGACATGTTAGTTGTTTCAGTTTGCTTCCATTTTGATGAAGAAGAGACCAGATGGGTTTTGTCAGGAAACTTAACATACAATGAAAAAACCCTGATCTGCTGTATTTCTTTTACTGATACATTTTGGTTTAGATTTGATTCTAAATTTAGTTTAATTCCTACTTGACAGAAGTCATTTGAACAGGCTCTGTGATATGTCTCTACCATCTTTTGTACTGATTTAAAGTTTTGAAAATAGTAGAATAAGCGAGTACAACTCTTTCAACTAAAGAAAATTTGAGGGAAAAAAATTTGTTTCACGTTGTTTTACTGTGTGGACGTCACAGGGTGACGTTATGAGGTGCTCAAGATGTACTTCTGCTTAGGGAAGGTTAGGTGGTGCAGTCTGGGATATGCGCAGCCTCTGCAAGAATCCGTATGTGGAAGGATTTGGCGATCACAAATGGGATGAGGGTAAGTGAGGGTTCTGCAATGAATGAAATCAAAATGAAGGGTGCTGCCCATTTGCAGGGAGGAGTGATGGCTTTGAGAAGTCGATGCAGGAAGCAGACTCAATCTTTGAAGAGTCACTGAATCAGGAGCAGAAGGGCGATTGTGCTGCAGCTTTGGCTCTCTGTAACGAAGCTATATGTAAGTAACCTTAACTGCCTGAGCTACTGCGCTTTGACTGTGTACTAATACAGAATAGAGTCTGAAATACTACATCACATTAAGTGGTCAGGTAATATGGGGGTCCAGCTGGTCTTTAGGAACATGCAGGTAGACAGAATTTTTCATTTTTATAAGCATTCCCATTTGGGGTTTTTAGTCCCATTCCTCTTCATCTCTGTTTTTTCATGTTTGCATTCATTTTGTTCTCTCCAGTGCTAAGGTAGTAACAGCACTGGAGTGCTGATGTGCCCTTTTTGGTGCTAAATGGTATGTTTCAGCAAGCACCTGGTAGGTGGTTCCCCTTGCCACTCAGTCCTCACAATTTTTCCCCATCGTCAGGCCGAATTGCAAAGGCTATTAAGCTCTCCTGTTTTTCATGGGGGGTGTAGCATAGGAAGAAAATGGTAGCCCACTCTTGAGTCCCCTGGATTAACAGAAGTGAACTATGTTGTACTTCGCTTTCCTGAAGAAAAAAGCATTAGGACATTGAAGTGCTTAAATGCATTGTGATCTTTGAGAATGTGTGCTATGTGATTTCATTTTATTTTTGGTGTTTTTCCATTATAACTGGCTGGCTGTTTCACCCCATGCTCCCCTCTGTCTGCATAGAATGGCTGCAGACAGGGTGAATAGCTCCTGTGCTGTTTGCATTTAGAAATTGGCTTTTATGGACTGCAGAATAAAGGGTGCAGCATACAGCTGTGGTGATAGCGCTATTAGCTTTCATTCCAGCAAGGAATCTCAAATCCCAGCTGGGTATTCCTGCACATAAAGGGAGTCCCATGTATGGAGGATGCAGGAGAAGAGTAGATGACAGAATGAAGCATCATTGTAGTAGGGCTGGAAAGAGCCTGTGTGAAGGGATGAGAAATTGGGCTAAAACAAGGATATTGTTTTTATTTTATTTTGGTTTAGTTTCAGTTAATGTGTTTGTACACCTGGCTAAGCTGAATGTGCATTAATGGAAACAATAGCATCCTTGTGAATTCTTTTGTGGCAGTATTTGCATGGTCCATGTTTTTTGTTCCTGCTGCATCTTTTTTCTTTTTTTTTCTTTTTCAATTTTATTCCTTTTTTCTGTTTGTTTTCTGCTATGTTTTCTTTTGCATTTTAGCTAAACTAAGACTTGCCATGCATGATGCCAGCGCTAGCACTCACAGCAGAGCCCTAGTCGATAAGAAGCTGCAAATCAGTATCCGAAAAGCCCGGAGCCTCCAGGATCGCATGCAGCACCAACAGCCACCGCAGCCGCTGCCTCCGCCAGCCTGCCACCCACCACAGGGCGGCACCATGGCCCAGTCTACAAGGTAGTGCGAGTACCTCACCTAGACACAGACCTGGGCTGCATCTGTGAGCAGTGCAGTCTGGAAAGAAATAGCAAACTATGTATATTCCCCTGGATAGTCCAAGTCCTACTGTGTCACACCCTATTCTTTTCTTCTCTAGGTTAAATCCTATTATAAAACAGTCAACTACCCCATTTTCCCTCTCCCCACCACCCTTTCTCCCAGTCTTCATAGAATAGTCCAATGTGCATGTGTTCAAAATGTGATCTGTGACAGAGAATTGTAGCAGTCAGTGCCTGGCAGCATTGATGTCTCATGCACCAAGGGAAAAAATACAACAGACAATAATCTGGCTAAAAAAAGTGGGCATGTGGTAGGATGAAATGTGACAGTTTATAATCAGGAGCAGTTTCAGGACTCAGTCAGTCAAAGACTGTACTACAGTCAAAATCTTGCTATAGTTGCTTTTATGTTGGGAACATCAGCCAGTGTGTTTAGTGCTCTGTAGTTTTAAAACTGGCAAGGGCACTGATCTTTTCTTTCTAGTCCACTTCTCTAGTAGTGTACTGGTACAACGCTTGAATCCAGATCCTGATCTGTCACCTTGACTACTCCATCATTCTTCATTTTCTTTCTGTGTTTCCCAGCATCCTGTAGCCTGGCTTACCAGCCCTCCTCAGTGTCTCTTCATGATTCTTTCTTCCATACTGACTTTAACTACAGCATAATTAACTCTCTGCTATAACCAATCCTTTCTTCCTACCCTCTTTAGCATGCAGCTTAATCCTTCTTTCTTCCCATGCCATTCCCTCCTAGCACTAGACCATTCCTATCCAATTTCTAGGCTATTTCTTGAACTGTTACTTTTTTCCCTCTCCCCTTCTTACATGTTATATTACCAGAAGCTTAAATAAAATCTCAGATGAGAATCGTTTTTCTGTTCCTTTCTGTAAAATGCTGCGTACAGCTATATACAAACCCAGTTAATTCGCACACCTGCCAGGCTCTGGTTCATAACGTTCTTTTCTTTTCCTGCAGTACCTGAATTACACATAATGAAAGCTGATCTTTTTGTCAATCAGGGGTCCATTATATCCTCTCTTACAGGAGAAATGCAGAGCTCAAATTAGGCATTTTTGCAGATTCTAAGAAAATGAAAGTGCCTTTCTTAACTAATTTTGCTAATGCTAAACTCGTTCACTGCTGCTCTGTGAAAAGAGCATTACTTTTGCAAAAAGTTATATCCAACCAAACGTTAATATTTCAGCCAATGAAAAAGAAACCGTATTCATAGCCAGAGTTCTGTACTCCAGCTTTGATGTAAATAACATTGCAGACAGTACGAAGTTTGCAATTCCTGACAGATAATGTTGTATTGCTACACACATCAACTAGGTCTTCATGGTAACTTTCCTTCCATGCATCTCAAGGAGGAACCAAAGCAGTGATCTTACATCTCTTTAAGTTTTCTGCTGGAGCTGATGTAGCCTGTCATTTTCTCATAGGCAGTGGACTTAGTACTGTTAGTTCTGTCTGTATATTAAAATGCTAACTAAATGCAGAAAAATGCCAGGGATGTGTATGACCCAAAAATATAATTGTCTTGCATTGGTACATAAAAGAATGAACATTATTTTCTAGAAGTATGCTCAGGATACAAATTATTTCAGAATAATAGTTATGTATTTAGCTTGAACTTAATTTAACGTTTTGGATAAGTATCTTGAAAAATGAGAATATAAAGATGATAAAGAGAAAAAGTTCAACCTGTGTTCCTTCCATTTGTCAAGTCATTCTTCATGAAGTTGCCTGGAGAGAGGGGACTGTACAGAAATACTGTCAGTTCATGTTCAGATCACAGACATGTCCAAAGTATTTTAGAAGATATCTAAGATGTTACTGTTGAAAACAGTTATTACATTTTATATAAATGCTATTTTTACTCTTTTTACAGTTATTCCTACTCACATACTCAGTCTGCTGATTGAAATGCCTGTGGTGCTGTACAAGAATACTTCATATAGAGCCTAATTGTAAATTGCAATTGTAAATTGCAAAATACTCTTAAAAGTATGAAATGGATTCAGTTAGAGTAGGAAAACAAAGTTAGAAGCAAAGGACTAGCATGTATGTCTCTAGTGAATTAATGCAAAGTCTTCATCAGAATACAGTGAGCAAAGTGTGTTGAGCTGTATGTCACCTCGTGCAAGGTCTGTACCCTAGGAATAAATGTAAGCAATGGCTACTGCTAATCATTTACTCTTCTGTGTGTTTTAGTGAACAGACTGGCCCGCTCCAAGTACTGCTGAGCCAGGAGCTACCACTGGAACCCAACAAAGAAGTGGAATTTGGGTCCAGTTCTTTCTTCCACCCACCTGCTTCCTGCCATGAATTGCACTCATCATTATATCCAGAGTCTTCCTCCTTGCCCCCCTCTGAAAGCAGTCCATCCAACAGGATCTCTCCAAACTTCCAGTCTGCTTCTGCTGATTTTCATGACCAAGTTCCCTCTTTTCCCTATAGGCAAGGGTTGACAGAGAGGTCTGCAAGAACTGAGAATGATGCCCACAATAGTGGGGAATTTGCTGACACGACAGCCACAGGGCCAAAAGACTATAGGGATTGCTGCAGTAGCAGCAGGTTAGAAGAGGTTCATAACATAATGCCTATTCTCACACCTCACTTCAAATCCAAGGCTAACACAATAAACTCTGTGTCTTTGCCTACACTGTTTCCCTGTCCACATCCACCACAAGCTGCATCTCCTGAAAGGGACAGCCAGCACAGTCCTTGTTCCAAACTTGCAAGCTCTCCCGTGCGGCCCAACGTTGATCATTTAGGGGCCTATCATGCAGTGACCTCTGCAACTTCATCCCCTACACAGCAGTGCTCCTCGGATCCTTTGCAGAAAAATAAGTACTCCAGAGCAAACAGCCAGGAGATGTTATTACCCTCACAGGGTGAATATGGCACAGCAGACGGTTGTAAATCTGAGGCTTTTAGTACAAAGGGACATGTTCGCTCCTTGGCAGAGCAGTTTCAGAAAATGCATGCAGTCTCCCAGAGAAAAGGTACTCATGAAAAAGACTGGATTACTGCAGTGTGTCAGGATGAGAAGTCTCCAAAGTTAACACAAAAATCTTTCATCAGCCGTTCATCTTCTGGTTACGGACAGCTACTCCATCAAAACCAAGAAAACAAAAACCAGTCTTCTGAAAAATTACACTCAGCTGTGGATATTAGGGACGGGGTAGTTTCTTTGAAGGGTTTTAGTGCCCAACATGTTGCTTCTATGAGTTTTTGTTCTCACAGTGAAGAACTGTGTAGAAGAGGTGGACAGACTATAGCAGACCCTGCACCCTATGTGGAAAGGCACTGTCATGATGGAGGAATGAAAGAGGTGGATGATGGAGCTGCTAGTAGCATGGTTGCCTCTATGCCTGTGGACCATTGGGTGAATAATGTTACTAGGTATTACAGTTCTCAGAAGGCTAATAAGAATACTGAATGGCTTCCTGTACCTGGGAGGAGTCCACTCCTTTCTGATCAGAGAGCAGTTGGAGATGACTTGAGCAGGATCCCAGTACATCTGCATCCACAGTGGAATCAAGACACAGAACAGGAGCTCTCAGAACTGGAATCCCTCTATCAGACTAGTCTGCAGGCATCTCAGGCCACTAGGCCTTTCTTGGGAAGACAGGACAGTGCTAGGTATCCATTTGACCAATCAGGTAAGAATGATGCAGTTATTTTTCTTGGTTGACCTGCCTATGTACTCCAATATAGGTGAAGATGCATTTTCCAGTTGATTTAGTTAAACGGGCATTAATTTGTGCACAGATGCAGAAAAATTCAGGTTGTAGACTCTGAAAACATTCCAGCTAACTAGAGAAAGCAGTGTGATAGCACTGCCTGGGGTGGCTGCAGAGTAGCTGTTGATCTTGGCAAAAGGAGAGCAACATCTGTTAAGAGTAACATAGAAATAGTTGATCCTGTTTTCAAGGAGGGAGCTAGCTGCTTATGTCAGGCTAATGAATTTTGCTGTTTGAAAGTCTTACATCACCTCTGGAATTTATTAAACTCTTTCTATGCCTGATGTTAATATTCTCCACATTGGTGAATTTTTACTGATTATATTGTAATTGAGAATTTAGTCTGTAACTGGTTGAGGGGAATAACTTTTAAAAGTGTTTCCAGATCTGAGAGTTTTGCTAAGGACTACCTGCTTTAAGTTCTGGAAAATTACTTGTGAAAGCAGCACTGAGGGTACATGAACTGCACTAAGATCCATGAGACCTTGTGGATTAGTTGGTGCTGAAAGAAAATGAACAGATTCTGTCAGTGAGGACATCCAGCTGTTGCTGGAGACATTCAACTGGAGTCTCATGACAGCAGTCCGGTTCCACTTAAGCTGATCTAATCTCCTGCCTGAGATAGGGCAACCTTGTTTCTCTGCTTCACAAGTGAAGGAAATTTCTTTATAATCTGCGTCATAGCATTAAAGCGATGAATTTTCTGGTTAAATATAAGGCAGCCTGAAATTGGATGGGTACCAAAGTGACACAGATATAGCTATACACATACGATATATATATATATATATTGCAATGCATACACGAGACAGGTTTTCCCCTGCCCTGCACCCGTGGAGGTGGAACCTCCATCACTCCTGACAATGTCAGACCTGGCTGTGATCAGAGTGAGTACTGCCATAAAGTCTTGAATGGGGTTCTGTTCAACAGCTTGAGTTTTCTCTGAACTCTCATGTCTTGCAGTCCACTCACAGACCAGTTAAGACATCGAAATGTGGCCATTTACCATTTGTTGTCCTTTTGGTTTGCTTTCAGAGTTAGGCAGGATCTGATCTCAGAACTTTGCAGATACTCTCTTGTATGGGCTTGAATCAGAAGGTCTTACATGTTCCAACTGATTTTGGAAGTTCTTTCTGGAAATCTACCAGGATAAAGCCCAGTTGCTTTAGTATTGGCTGGAGTTTCAGAGTTCTGTCATCAAATGACTCATTTCTTAGGCTGACTTTCTTGTGTATTTTCCCACCACATGTATGAGGGATGTGGGATACAGATACTCTTCTCAAGTGAAGTTTATATTTGAGATCTTCTCATTTGCTGTAACTTTCTGGTTTTTCTTCCTAAGTTCTGCAAATTCTGTATAAAACTGAAAAGTTTGAACCAGTGCATCTACTGTGATGAACTGGATGAAAATCACCTGAGTTAGGTCTAGGACTGCTCTTTCTTTCTTTTAACTTGCATTACCTATTCATTTGCAAATGCTGTTGAAACTTTGACCCATTATCAACTGGTTTTGTCAGATCTTTGCATTCTGAATCATGGTGAAAATGCCTCTGTTTCATTAGAGGGACTTTACAGCAGAGTTAAAGCCAAGACTTGTTTCTCTGAATGCAACCACCTCAATGCAGAAAAGGTGTTGTTATCAGCATATCACCTTTCTTCCTTTATAGAGGAACTCCCTGTGACCAGTTTAATTAGGACATTGATCTGTCTATTCCATGAGAAATTTTAGGATTGTAATTGATGGATGGGGATTGCACTGAAGTGAAGTAATTGTAGCAATCCTAGTTAAAAATAACACCTTTAACTATTTAACCAGCACAACAAATGGCTGAGAAACTAGCATTGAATGGGAAGGAGCAGGTGAATGTGTGGGGATCCTGAGGCTGACTTGTTTAGCCCAAGTTACATTAGGTAACTTCCTTCTAGTGGCTGATTTTCTGTCTCTTTGAGCCCTCTAAACAATCTCACCTCTGTATCAGGCAAGTCTTGGTGTGCAGTTAAATCATTTAAATCTTAAATAGTTCAATTAACTGCTCCCCTGAAGCCTGCAGAAGGGCCAGGGAAGTAGGCATAGTATCCTGATAGACTGTCTCCCCTTGAAATGTTGGGTGTTAGCTGATATATTAATGTTCCAAGGGTCTCTGACTTCTTGTTCTGTGTGTATAGTCCCTCTGTCTTTGCTGGAGTCAGACCTAAGATAGTCAGAAATGTGTCATAACATGCAATCAGGTGTTGAATTTAATCATAGTGTTTTCCTTCCCAGTCTCTGTGAACCTGAGTGTGAGGAAGCTGCCTGCTACAGCTGGCATGGGTCTGTCGAAAACCCCAACAGCAGAGATCGAGCGCAGTCTGTGTGGATCCACTGTCTCTTCTGTCTCCAAGGTGACATTTTGTTACTTAAGATATACTAGAGGGGGAAGGGCTCGGCCTGTGCAAGAAAGCATTTACAGTGGGACAAGTGAAACACATTATGAAAAAGGTACTGGGGTCGTTGATATTAATATTAGAGAGAATTTCAAGTGCAGTCTAGCACAGGATTAACTAACTAAAATATGAGTGACTCATGCTACGTGCAGCTTACGTGCAGTCAAATGATCTAAATCCTGGCTTGGAGGAACACACCGTTGAAAACTTTAAGATCTAGCCTCTTTGAACTTAGTGACATGAATTCCCTTGCATCACAACTGATGATAACTGCTTCTTAATTTTACCATGTGCAGGGGCACAAGTTTCATTTTTTTTCACTGTCACTACATATTTTTAAGGTGGGTGATAATTTGGTATTTGCTACAGTTCATAGTTAGTCACCTCAGAGTGGGAGAACATTCTTTTTCTTTTTTTCCTGGGAAGACACTGTTTAAATAACTGGCAGTTACATATCAATGCCTGTATGTGAAGATGTGAAAGTATTTTCAAGGGGAAATGACATTTCCTGTAGTATCTCTGTACTTGTTAAAGGGAGTTCCAAGTCTGTTCCTCTATGGAACAAAGGAAAGGAAAGATGGAATAAACATTTCCCTTGCTAGAATAAGATTAGCCAGCTTCCAGCATTCATCAAATAATCCTAGATTTTTTTTTTTTTTTTTGGTATGAGAAGACAGTAGTACTTTATCTTAAGATGACTGTCAGCTGTAGCCATGATTATCTCTCCAGGGGCAGTGATGCCTGTAGCAGCAGTCAGTCCTTCAGGTAGATCTGTCCCACTAGAGACATTTTGTCCTGGCTTTAGACACTTATAAAAGAACGACTCTCATTTAGACAAATCAATCTGTGTATATTTACTAATGGAAGAAAAACTATAAGGAATAATATTTTTAATCAGCAGATCCAAACAGACCCATTTATCTTAAGTTTTCAAAGCAGTACCTGAGTGAAGGATTTCAAGAAAGAAAAGATCACTAAATATCACTGAAGTATGCTCCATTATATTTCTATTCATCTGTTCCCTGTAATTATTGTACAAAATTGATATTATGAAGAACCTTGTCTGAAATACGTGATGTTGTTTGCAGGTCACATATACCAGAGAACATAGCAGGGAACCAGAAGAGGAGGAAATATACAGTGCAGAGAATTTCCGTCGCATTGCTCGCAGTCTCAGTGGGACAGTTGTCTCAAACAGAGAAGAGACCTTGGTCTCTTCTCACAGTTTTGTAAGTAGAATGATGTGCAGCTTTCCAATGAGCTGTCATCTGTGTGTAGGGTTGCTGTTTTCTCTGTCTGCATTTAGTAGTTAACAAATGAGACAGAAGACAACTCAATAATAAGCCATGATAAAAGCCTGTCTTTTTTGTTCTCTCTTTGGAAGAAGAATGAACTTTTGTATAAGTAACAAAGCCATTTTCCTCATGTCATTGCAGAGTAGTGGCTGCTGCAGCTGGTAGGCGTGTCAGCTACATTACTTGCTAGTATGCAGAAACAACCAGTATAAACATTTTTTTTTCAGTTGACTTACTTTCAAGAAAGCTTCTCATACACCTATAATTAAAAACAAAAAAACCCCCACCAGTACCAAAATGAAAGTTTCTGCTCTCTTGTGAGTTTATTAAGCAAGTAGCATTTTTAGAGAGTAAAAGTAAACATTAAAGGGGAGTCAGTTCAAGACTTGGTGCATAACATGCAGACAGTTAAATACAGAAAATAACTAAAAGTAAGGAAATTGATCTTTTCTTCGTCCTCTCTGTTAAGTAGTCTTAGATGCAATTTAAAAGTGTCAGAAAAACAGTACCAATGTTTAGCAACATATAATGTCAAGTTTTGGCTTGGACTGAATTTTTTGCACACTGTACTTAAACTTTTATTTGAAACCAGCTGTGTAATAGGTATAGAAGAGTCTTAGTTGCAGAATCAGTTATTTAGACAGGTCAGTCCAATTGCATCTCTCTGCTGTGTACCATAAACTAAGTATATGTCAACTTTGAAGAGTTTGCTCCTCAGTGTGCTTTAGTTAAGGGCTCTGACACATACCTGGAAGTGCTGGCAGAAGCAATTAAAGACCTTTAGCTGCCCAAGAGCTGCTCTCTCAGCTAATGTTTTTATCTCCACAACACAAGCAGCCAATGGGATGGTTGTCTGTTACTACTCTTCGAGTTAGGCACTGGGCTCAAGTCTGTGATGGTTTGTTATTGATTCCTGCTTTCTGGGGTAGGTATCTCCTAATAGAGGGAAAAGGTATAACACAGATAAATACTTCAGCTGTGACAGGTAAATCTGTTCATAGTCTGAAATCAGAGCTTTCAGTAAAGCCTTCTAGAAAATAGAAAGGAAAAATCAGCAATACTCTGTTTCATGGCTTGTGTAGCGTACCATTTTCAGTGCTGACTGGCCTGACGTTGTTTTGTGTATTCGGTTTGTCAGCCAAACCTCCAGGAGCGGTTTGTGTTTGTTTTGGCTTTTTTTTTCTGGTATAATTCCAGTCTAACGATCTTAAGTAGCCCACCACTTCAGTAAAAGCCTTACTGGATTGATGCAGTTTTTGTCTGTCTTTTTCACGTACAGATGCATGTTTTTGTTCCAGTGACTCATCCCTTTCTTCCTTGGATCAACACCACCTTTGCTTGTTTCAACCCAACTCTGTGTTTACTCATCATTTTATGTTCTGTTCTTCTCCTTTCTCATTTTATAAAAGGAAGCACCAAATACGAGGAAAATGCCAGTGGACACCAGCCACCGTTCTTCCAGCTCCACTTCCCTTCCTTTCCCCCATGATCCTCCTGTATTTCCCTTTGATCCCCAGCACAACCCAAACCAGGTGCAGCACCCACCCCATGATGTACTGATGCCCAGCATGGTGGGCAAGGCACGTAAACTGTCAGGTAATAATCACAGGACTTTTCATCCTTCTTCGTGATCAGAAATATTGCTGAAGTACAGCTCCTCAGTTCTTGTCTTTCATAATGGAGTTTACCATCTGCCTGAATTCCTCCAGAAGTCTGGAAGAACAAATCACATTTCTTCTTCTCTCCCCTTTGGAGTTTTCCTGTGGTTCTGTGCTAAATGTGCATAACCAAAGCCCATAACCTTTATGGAAACTTTATGATGGCTTTATATAAAATCATATCAATATTTTTGTGAGTTATTTTCTTTAATGTAAAAGTAGCAGTAAGACCCACCACCTTGTTGCCATGTATGAGAGTACTTCCACAAGTTACTCATTCCCACAAATCACCCATGTGCCAGTAGAAATAACTACTTCCTGCATGAGAATTACTTTCCCTGTGACAGCATCAAAACCAGTTTGATCTATGAGCCTTGAAATACTTTGTTGGGCTCCTCTATGATGAAACAAGGGGCTAGTAAAGAAATCTGAAATCTGTGACAGCAGCTGCAGTAGGATAAAGAGAGGAAATGCAGTGAGGAAAATGAATGCTGGAAAAGGTACAGGTAGCTTTTATTCAGAATTGCATGTCAGCCAGTAACTGGATGTACTAGTGATTTCATTGTTCTTCTGTCACCTGCTGACCACAGCTGAAAGTTCAGAGAGAATGAAACAAAAATTATAACTAAGCAAACCTTTTTTTAAAATTTATTTCAGGAGATCAGAAGAACATCATCCAGAAACTTCTGGTTGTGCCTGACAGGGGTGAAGCTTTCCAAGGTGAAGACTACCCAGGTGTGGCACTGAGCTATGGGAGTCTCCCTTGTGTACCCAAAGGCACCCTCTCCCAGGGGCAAAAGCCTCGTGTTAATTTGCATTTAGGAGGTGGAGCATCAAGTGTCTCTGGCCATTTGCTGAACACAAGTTACTCTGCCAGGCAAACAGCCACTTTACCAGATAAGCGAACAATGCTCTGGGGGAAACATGCTGGCCAGCCAGGCAAGAGTTTACAGGAAGGCTTCCTCCAGCAGCCTTCACAACATCACATGCATGAATCTCACACCATCGGTTGCAGACTACCAGCCAGCACAGACTACAGCACTTTAAGAATACCACGTGAGCCTTCTTGGGATCCCGGTGCTTCTCAAGGTTGCCCTGTGCCCCCCTCTTGTGTTAAGGCCCCGGGTCCAAGGAGAGTTGATATGCCTCCAGAAGAAGACTGGCGAGAGAACAGCTACACCCCTCAGCCTGGCAGAAGGCGAATGCTGCCAATGCATGTGATGGATGGGACTTTTTCTTCTGCTTCCGAGGCACACAGAAATATGCTGGCTCGAGCAGCAGCAGCTACTGGCACCATGCAAAACAATGGCTGGTGAGATCCCGTCCACTTCATGTGCCCCAGTACACCACTCTGTGAACTATGGTTATTGCCAGAGAGTGGATTGCATGGAGACAGGAAACTCTTTCAATCAGTATCTGTGCCAGTTGTCTTAAAATGTAGCTATACAGTATGTGGACACTAATTGCACTGTATTTTGTTTCTGACACTACTGAACTGCTGTCTGGATGGGGAATCTTAGCTATTCTAGTCCTGGCCTCTCCTAGCAAACAAGTGCTATAGGAATGGTAATTGGCTTACGGGTAAGTTCTGAAGTGTGCACACGTTTTGGAGGAAGATGGCAACTAACAAAAGGACATTTTTAAGGACTCTTTTTCATGAAATGTAGCTTTGGTAAATTCTTCACATAAAGAAACCAATCCTTTTGTTTTCTTCTCCTTCCTCTCTCCTGTTCCTTCCTAGGGGTCCTACTGACCCACCTTCCAGGTTCCAGTAAATCTGCACTTGGCAGGTGGCAGTTAGTAAAGCAAACAGTTTTCAGTGTTCTGAGATCTCATACAGAGATCACAGCTGTAGTTGCTGCAGAGGAAGTGACAGGGAGATATTGTTCATTAGTAAACCCCAATTTTCCCCACTTTAGCAAACTAACAATGCTTCAAACAGAAAAGACTGTTAATGCTGCACGCTTAGCTACACCAATGTAAACACAGAATAAGTTTAACTATTTTAGTGTCAAACATACTTGCTTTTGTAAGTATTTTTCAAATAAATCTATGAAAATAGTTCTATTTACCTGACTGTGTTTGATCTTTCTTTTCTGTTTAGTTTTACTCTTCAGTTGGCTGGGAACTTCTGATTCATTTTCTTACACGTGAACAAACATGAGTAAGTTGTTCATTCTAGTTCATTAACAAAGTTTATGTAATAAAGAGTTAGATTGGAGGATATGCCTAATTTTGATTCAGGACTTGAGGTGTTTCATTACTACTTGGCACTTAAATTTCACCTCATAATGGACAATAATTTAATGTCCTTTGAAAAGTATTTTGAGACTGACATCTTGTTTTAAGGAATACTACATCTATGCAAGATGGTAGTGTATGCAGATATACAGAAAAATCATTAGAAATGATTGGTGGGGTGAGAAGTGTCATTTTAATCACACTTGCACTCCTGCTCCTGCAGACACTTTCAGGTGTGGTGGTTATGAGGTGTTCAGAAGCATGGGGATTCTGTTCCATGCTTGTCCTGGTCCATGATTCTGCTTGGAGCAGAGCTGGAGCTGTGGCAGTGCCAGTGCTGGTGGAAGGGCTGCCCTGCCCTGCCCTGCCCTGCCCTGTTAATTCACAGTGCTCCTCGTAACCTCCGCTCTCTGACCCGAGGGGCTTCGCTCTCATTTCGTGCTTTGCAGCTCAGGGCTTGATGGAATTCCATCAGTTGTTGCTGTTTAGCCTGAGATTGATTCTCATTCATTTCAGTTAGTGTAATTTGTCAGTTTCTTGTTTCTAAATACTCACTATTGTTTCTGTTATTGTTGCAGTCTCCTGTAACTACATTTTACATTTTGGATTATGTTGCACACTTCTTTGTACTTAGCTGCCCCACTAGTAGTGGTTACCAGAAAAAAGCACTCTGTTCTCCCACCCATCTATTCCAAAAAAACCCCTCATGACTTTTGACTTTCTTACATAAAGGTTTTGGCAACCTCATAATGTGAAACTTTCAATAGTACTAATTTTCTAAGTATAAACAAATGGAGTTTATATTTTACTTGAAACAACTGTTTATTCAGGTTTCCCAATAGACACGGAATTGTTAGTGTCTCATGCCGTAGCCACTTCTGTTTTCAGCTTTTTGATACTTTCAGTGGTTGGCGAAAGCTGCAGTAGCCCCAGGATGGAAGTGAGGACATGGATAAGTATTTGACACTTCGCTTGACTGCAACGGTAAAAAATTCAGGTTGCAGACTGAGACTTAATAGTCTTGATAATCTCAAAAAAACAAGCTGCCAAAACAAAGTACAAAGTCATGTCTTCAAAAATCAATATAAAGTATGAAACTCTTGCAACTGAAGACAGCATGGATGCTTAGCTTTATTATGTCCTAGCAACCAGGAAAGAATGGAAGTATACTTGTATAAAGCTCTGCAGAATAATTCTGAGTTGATGCAATTTATTTAAATAATTAGTGGTAACCAGGTGGGTTTTTTTAAGGGACCTGTTGTGTTTATTCTCTTCTAGCTACCAGGTTTCAAAACTTTCTAAAATGTCCTTTGTATATCAGTTGCTTTCTATGAAGTTAACCAGAGGCCTGAAAAGGAAAAGCTGGGTCCATAGCAAGCAGTGTATTAGTGCATCTGAAGACAAACAAACTGAAGTACATTCACCAATATATTTAACATGGGAGAAAACGTGAGACTGGAAAAACACTGTTACTTCAGCTTGTGCCTGCAAATTTTAGTAAGGTCAGTAAGATCAAATTAACTACAAAGTAAATATTACTAACTTGTCTTTTCAGTGATATTTATACTATACAAAAATCAATTACACAGTAGTTTAATAGCTTGTTAAAGTTCACTGTTGCCTATAGGAAGGGTGAGGAGGGGGTTCCCACAGGTATTCAGCAGCTATTTAAAATTCTTAAGAGCTTACAGTTTGTAAGTTTTGATGCAATATAACCTTGTCTTTGTCCCTGGCTGAAGAGTATGTTATTGGATGGAATTAAATGAAAATAATGCCATATACACTTAAATTCGCCTTTTTAAAATAAGTGAATGTCAGTTCTCCTAAAAATAAAATTATTTTTCCCACTATTTCTGTGATCTCTCATTGTGTTTGTAATATGCATTTAGACCTAACTGTGTAGGGAGCAAAAAAAGGCAATAATAAAATGAAAAGTAACTTGGTGTCCTAGCAGTAGCAAAATCCTGTTAATATGATCTTTCTGTGTATGGAAAAGGAACTACTTAGCACAGTTCCTTCTCTTGAAGGGAACCAAGTTTGTACCCGCTGTTTGTGGAAATCATATTCAGACCTGCTGAACAGCTGATGTGCTCAAATGGAGCGTGCAGCACTTGAGAGTTACCCAAAATGTGCTCTGCTTTAGAGAAGGGAAGTGCAAGGGAAGTGCCTGTTTCTTTCTAACAAAGGCTACTGCACCCACGTTAAGATGGGGGGATTTGGGAAGAGGGAAGGAACTGTCTTACTGATATTTCCCCCGATTGCTAACATTGCTGGAATGGACTTAGCAGTGGTGGTTGGGTAGGACATAGAAAGTACAGGTAGAATTCCAGAATACTGGAATTCATGCAGGTTTTGCATCTAATGTCGTGTAGGGAGAGGGGCAGGACAGAGGTGTAGGGAGAAGAGAAGAAGGAAAGCAAAAGAAAGGGTGGATTGGATTAGGAAGGAACAGATGGATAGGTGGAAAAGGCAGAATGAAAGGAAATGTGTGCTTATCTTTGCTCAGATGTGTCTCTTTTCAAGGAACACTCAGTAATCGGTCTAAATTTTCCTTCCTTCTTTCAGTGGATACATTCTTGTACAGAGATGGTCCTCAGCAGCAGTGGGGTGCTGAAGCTTTTGAGAAGGGAGGATTGACTGATGGAGAGAGTAGGCAATGTTCTTTGTGGCAGTCTTTAGTTACGTTCCTGCCATGGTAAATGAAACTGTGCAGAAGCACTTACATACTGCTGCTATATGTATAAATAGACATTGGACAAACAGTGTAGGGTAAGTCAGTGTTTGTGCCAGCTTGGGCAAAGATAAAAATGTGCTTGGGATTTACAAACACCTCACTGAAGTTAGATGTGTTCTGGAGTCTCGTACCACTGTGCTGTCTCCTGTTCAGTGCTGGGGCTCAGAAAAAGCAAAAGTACGATATTTTCATCCATCTCTGCTTGCTGCCTCTAGCATTTTATCACTGCGTAGTCCAGAATCTTTTCAAGTCTAGTTAGGTATCTGTAAGGCTTTTTTAGAGCTCATTCTTCCCCATTACTATCGCTGATGGAATTACCTTTAAAGTTTCAGAAAATGTTTTAGAAAAAGCATGTTAGATCAAATAATTTTTAATTCTCTTGCTATCTGCATCATTCTTCTAGCTCATTGAATGATTTTTTTTTTTTAATCCTTTAAAACCCAAGCAATATAACTTGGAAATGTTTTTAATATTGCTTTTTGATTAATGGAAAAATATTAACTAAGACCAGCTATACAGTCACTTCAGAATACTGATATTTTTGCTAGCATGTTTGTGGAAGCAGATGCAAATGGAGGAGTTCTGAAGAAACACAAACTTCCTTATTGGCATCAACAGAATTGTTTTAATATTAATTCTGGAGTGAGTAAACACTGAGTAAACTCATGAATAAGAAGGTCAAGTGTCTGTTTGTAAACTAACTTACATTAGGTTTGTTGAAGGAGGATTATCTTCAGTTTTGGCTGGCCCAGTCCCAGATGATTCACCAGTTAATCACAGGCTTGAGAAGTTTTATGTGTGTATATATCACTAATCAAAATAATTTTAAATATGAATACGAGAAAAGTGAATACAATAAGCTGTACTTCAGTAATAAAAATCATTTCATATTGCTAAATTTTAGCTTAGTGAGTTTGATGGCAGAGTTATCCATCATTCCAGGGGTTTACGCAAAATTTATACCAGTTAATTATTATGTGACTGTCAATTGAAGGAGCTCCAAGCACAGAACTCTTGCTACTTAAAAAAAAAAAAATTTAAAAATCAAACTATTCAAGATTGTCTTAAATTGCTGAAAGCACATTAAAGCCATGAGCATGTTAACAGGCAGTATCTCTGTGAAGGTTCAGACTGACTTTTTTTTAAGATCTAAAATACATCAATCAAATGGAAGTTAACATTATACTACAGTTAAGTCAGCTACAAGTTTTTAGAAATCAGGTATGTATTTTAAAGTACACTTAAGAAGAAATAACCAATTGTTCATGGTACTATGTATTAATTGTTCCTAATAGGATGAAATAATGCATACATTCCCTTTTTTTTTGTAATTCAATTAATTTCTCCAGATAGAGTAAAAATATCTCAGTTGACGTTAAGCAACCATTTCAGTGCTGTAGACTGGTTTTGGGTAACTGCCCTTAGAGGCTTAAATGAAGCTATTTAATATAGCAGATGTAACAAGCCAGGTTTTTGACACCTTACTCATCTGATGAGAGAGAAGAAGGTATGTGTGTGGGAGTCTTGACTGATCAGTAAACTACTGATTTGAACACGAGGACACAATTCATGTGACGAGCTCAGAGGTACAGATGAGAAAATAAAACTGTAATGACTTCTTATGGTGGGTGGGGGGAAGCCCACATCCCTTCAGTGGTTTCAGAATTGTCTATTTGCATGTAAAGTTACTGGGACAAAATACGTCCCAAGCTGGGAGAGCTTTTAAATGTTTATGTGGATTATTTTGATATATCCATGAGATACCCTTTTCTGCATTCATTTTTCGTGACCTTGGGGTTGCCCAGTTATGAAGGCCATTTTTTGTTCAACCCTATCCAATCCCATTGTAACAGTTAACTCTTACTAGTACTTCATGGTGTTTGGTCTCAGGAACTTGGGAAAAGGATGCAGAGAGGTAAGCTGAAAGCATGGTTGTACTTTCACCATGTAGTCACGATGGCCAGATGCATTTGTGAGAAAAGAGTGCATGAACTCTTCAGCAACTGAGTTGTCATATCTGCTTTTTGTGGGTTTGTTCCCCCCACACTTTCCTTTAAAATTGATTAATGGGATTTCTCTGATTTGTATGATGTCACTGTTTACCGGGGACAGCGAGAATAATGACATCAGTCCAGGAAGAAATGGAATTATTTAATAAATTACAAACTTGTTTATATAACTTGGCATGAGGCCATTGGTCCTTTGACCATCCACCTCTCAGAATGATTGGTTAAGACCCTACAACACACATTTTAAAATATTTTCTCCAGTGTACCATAACAATACTGCATAACAAGCTTGCACCTGTGAGATTAAAGTCTTGGTTTACAAAACCCTCAAACTGTTTTCAACTAGCCTGCGTGAAAAAGGCAGTACTTTCACAGGATGCTGGCAGAAAGCTGGATAGTTTCTCTGCTTTAAGCTTTTCAGCATCTACAGTATGACGACATAATCACGGATCAACAAAGTTAAAAACAGCAAAGTGTATCACACAGTTTTCTATCATAGTTCCTGTTACACAGCAGTAATAAGTTAGGGGGGTTTTTTGCAAAGTCCTATACGTAGACCTGCTTACCTTGAGTACTTTGTCAGTTAAGTCTCTTGCTTGTGGAGGCGCTGAGGAAACAAGAGAACACAAAGGAGGGCAGCAAAAAGCAGAGTGAACTCAATTTTTAGAGTGAGTAGAGGTGACTATTAATAGTCTATTAATATCATTAAGGTAGTAAGATAAATGAAGAGAGGGAATTGGTTGGTCTCAGATGGTAGGAGAAAGAGCAATCACTTAAGGCTAAGGAAGGAAAAGTTTGAACTAGATAATAAGGGCAGGGGAAGGAATGCTTTAAGTGGAGAAAGTGATGTTTTGAGGAACCTAAGGAAGAGTTTGAGGTACCATCACTCTAGAGGTGTGAAATTTAAATCAGAGATGTGGCTGATAGGGTTTGATACGTAAAAGTTACCTAAAATCCTGGAGTCAGGTTGGGTTGCTTTAGCCTGTTTTTTACAGTTGTGATACGATGCAAATAATGCCTGTGGCCTTGACTAGCTTTTATAATGTAGCCTGTACTTCTTCAGCCTGTTGACAGAGGTTTTCGGGCAATGAGGGAAATGTGTGCAGGAAGGGAGTGGGACAGGATAGACTCTAGTAGTAAAGTAGCTTGTCATTTTATACCAGCAATTATCTAATAATTTGGTTTGGGTTTTTCTCTTTTTAAGTCAGTGCAGCTTCTCAGTACTGGATGACATTGGGAGTTGGAGTATTGCAGTGATAATGACTTTGTAGTGCTGGAGAAAATTGCTTAAGACAATGTTTTCAACCTTTCTGATAATAAGATTTGTCATAAAATGTCTGAATTGGGACAGCAGGGAAACCTTGTGCCCTCTTAAAAGAAAGTTTTCAAGTATTCATATTGGAACTCAGTACAGCAATATGTCAAGATGTATTTAAAATAATACATGCCTTGTTTTGAGGCAGTCTTACTGTTTATACCAACCCCAGTACCATTTCTGCCATTTCAGGAAGGACAGCTTCAGACAGTCACTAGTGAGAGTCAATGAAATGGAACAACTGCTTAAAAGTTTTGTCTTCATCTTATTCTCCTGCTTATATCACGTCTTCCCCTCTCAGACCTGGTTTATCTTTGCAAGATATGTTCTGTGCATCTTTCTCTTGGGATCTGGAATATATCTCTCTCTCCTGTGAATCAATTTCCTTCTTAGTTTTCAAAAAGTTCTTCTTTGGTAATTAGATGATTCTGGGACATTGTATTGTGCCAGTTTTTAAGGTATGTCACTGTTAGAGTCAGAAGAGACTGTTTCCTCCTGCATGAGATGGCTACAAAATTTCACATAATCATTTTTATGTCTGACTTCTTTCTGCTTGAACTTCAGTAAACAGCACGTGTCTGGGGCAATGATTAACTAAAATACAGTTGCTACGATACCTTGCAGCCCCTCCGTCAGGGGAGGTGTCAGAAAAGTTGGTTTTAACATAGCACCTTTTTGTTTAAATAGCTCTTGCAAGCTGCTTCAGCAGGTACTGCTTTGAGATAGAGCAGAAGGAAATCAGGTGTCATCTGCATCCCAAATGGTCCCATTCCCTGTGGTACAGAAGAAAATGGATTGCTTTGATTCCATATGCTTCTCCTGCTGAATTGTTTCTCCATTACAGTAGCAATTGTTGAGAAAGCAGTCCAGTGCTAGCAGCTAGGTAATGGTTTGGAGTATCCCGTCAGAATAGGAATTAATCAGCTTTTCCTTTTTCCTTTTTCTTTTCCTTTTCTTTCTTTTCTTGGAACAGAATGACCACTTGGTGGCAAAACTGAACAGGAAGGAAAATATGACTCTGCTTTTCAGATTTATCTGGCATTTTTGGGAAACTCACAGGATTATAAAGGCATACTGCCTTCTACCTGCAAGGCTATATTTGTGTTTGTAGTTGTGTTCTTAAATTCCTACAATCATAATGCTACTTGTGGTGCTGATGGAAGATGTTTAATTCCTTGAACACAAGGTGTATCAAATCAATCATCTTAACCTTCCGCAGGAGGTAAATTGGGGCAATGTGAATGTTCCTTCCAGAGCCTCTAGCAGACTTAGAGACAATACCACATGAAAAACCTTCAGTGACAAGATAAAGGGCTTAGGGAGAGAGGCAACTACATATTTCTGCCTCATGAAGATTTTGATATTGTCTTAATGAGAATCGCACATGCTCAGCATTTTAATGAGGTAAACTAAAATATGTCAGAAAAATGACAGTAAAATGCCAAGGTAGCTGTACTAGCCAACTTCTTTTTCTAGCTGCTGTTATCAATAAAAATGGTCAAATAATTATTTTTAATGTTTTTAGGAGGTGTGATTTGTAGGGAGACATAACAACATTTTTCACATCAACCTGATGTATTGGGAGAACAAACCCAGCAAGGTTTCATTCATATGAGCCTTTTCTTCAGGTGATGCCTGGATATAACTGAAGGTGTTCCAGCATGCAGGGCACTAGGTATGCTGCCTAGAAGCTGATAATGTTCCCTTCTGGCACAGCATCATAACAAAATAATAATATGCTGTACTTTTTCCTCAGTGAGCATTCTGACTATGTCAGCTCCTTTTACTTCACACCCCAGGGAACATGGCTGCAGGCTCCTGAGAGAAGTGAACAGTTCAAATAAGTAAGGCATCTCTCTTGCAACTGCACTTCAGGTGAGGTGAAGAGAAGATTCCTGACAACACTCAGCAAGGTCTCTGGCTCCCTGTGTGTTTGGAAATGTATGGACAAATGAATTTCTTTATAATATGGGACCCTCTGCTGTTTCATGCTGTCAGAAATTCAAACTGCATTTATTACTGGGCTCCTCTTGATTTTAAATACGAGACTGAATTCATTTCCCCTGCTCCTTGTTTCAGCAGATCTACTTTAAGCTAATGTTAAAATCAGTAGGAGCGACATTTACTTACTGCCCTTCCTGTCCTGTGCTCTCCCTGCATACTCTGAATGGATACACATCCTTGCTATTGAAGGAAATGAGTTTTTGTCCTATTTAAAAACCAGGCCCTTTAAATTGATTGTACAATGACAGACATTTGCAGAACATGTGGTATAAAGTAGTAATTCCTGCTGCTGGAAAGCTTAGCGATTAAATCCAAATAGTCATCCAGGATTTTTTCCATGACACTCTAATGTATTCCAGCTCTCTTTTTGCATGCATGCACACATTTTACTTGTGGGCATGGAATTACTAGAATTCTGTTTTTCCAAAACTTTGGAGCCTTGCAAGTGTACTAATAAATACCCCAAGGTTTTATCATTCTTATTCCCTTAAAATTTTCATTTGCTTCCTTGAATGTTTTTATGTGATGTTTCATTCAAAGTTTCTTGCTTGTACTGTCTTGGCTGTAAAATAAAAGCATGGTTAACCCGAGCACTTGTGTGACCTATCAATTTCAATGTTTTTTGCTTAAGCCAAAGAGTTTTCCATGCTCAGCATGGCAGATCCTCACCTCAGGTGTCATCCTTTCCCTTGGAGCTGAATGGGGCAAGAACCAAGACCTTGCTGGAAACCACTACTTCTGAATGGCTTTTTTTTGTTAAATTCCTGGTTTATTGTATGGAATAGATTGCACAGCTCAGTGCAAATAATGCATCTTCCTTGTTAGCTGGGATGCAAAGCAGCAACTTTTAGATAAGCCTATTTAATCAAATGGAGTATATGTGTACATGTTGTTTGCTAGATCTGGCTGGTGTGTTGGCTGATATTTAAGTGATGCAAAATCTGAAAATTTTCAGTTGGCTGATTATTGTTTGGGTTTGTTTTGCTTTGTGGGTTTTGTTTGTTTGTGGGTTTGCTTTGTTTTGTTTAAATGCAGCTCATTTCTGTGATCTCAAGTACAGTGCCAGTCCTACAGCCAACCTCCACTGGTACAACTGAGAAGACACTAAATCAGAGGAGAGGGGATGAGGTTATTAGCTGCTACAAAGGAGAGCAAGAACTACTTAGCTTTTTTCGTCAGCAACGTTAATTTAATATGGAGTAGTCATAATGACCAGATAACCTTATAGTTAGTATGAGTTGTACCAATCTTTTGGCCGAGGCAAAGCCCTGTCTTACGCCCTGCATCTGGCTGGACTTACTGCTCTGCACATCATTTGCATGGTTTGTATAGAACGTAAGGGCTGTAATCTGCTGCCTTTGCCCAGACCGGGCCGTGGTGCAGAGCCTCTGCCCCCTTGTCAGCCTGCGCAGCTTTGGGGCATGTCGGGGATGAGGCGGAGCAGCTCCTGCCGCCGTACCCAGGGCCATCCATATTCTTTGGTCCACTCTTTTTCAGCTCCAGGGGGGAAGCAGAGAAGTCTGGCTGAATTATCTGGTACTGGGAGCTTGCCCCAAGCTGTGGCCAGGTTCTCACTGAGGGGGAACTTCTCTTTCCTCCTCCCTTCCTGCCGTGCTGGCGCCCGGTGATGGCACGGGCGCTGCCCCTCTCTCCGCGCTGGTTGCCTCGCCACCCCACAACATGGCTCCCACAGCTGTGCCACCCCCGGCCCCACGGAGCTCTCCAAGGTGGCTGCCGGCCTTCGCCCGCGCGGGGTCGCTGGGGGCCGGGCCATCCGCCGCACCGCCTCCTCAGCCCCGGCCTGGCGCCCGCCCGTCCCGGGGCGGGGGCGCTCCGGCCGTCTCGCCCGCCTCTCCTTGCTGTCCGGGGCGCGCCTGGAGGCGCCGGGCCGCATTCCCCGCCCCGCCCCGCGCCCCGTCCCAGGTCGGGCGGGACTCTCGCCGCGGTCCCGGTCGGGGCCGGGAGTTCCGCGCGCTCCCGCGGTGCCCGGCGGGCGGCGGCGCGGTGCATGCCGGGCCCGGGGCGGACCGTCCCCGCGCTGCGCCAGGAGCCGCGAGCCGCGCCCGCCGCCATGTTCCGCCGGGCCGCCGCCGCCCGGCGCCTGTAGCCGCCCCCGCCCGCCCCGCCGCGCCCCGCCAGCCGCCGGCGGAGGGGCGGACGAAGGCGCTGCCGCGCCCAGCAGCCGCCGTCGGAGCCCGGCAGCACCCAGCGATGTCCGCCAAGGAGGGGAGCAAGGTGCTGCTGCTGACGCCCCACGCCACCAGCGAACGCGCCGTCAAGGGTGAGCGTCCCGCCGTCCCGCAGAGGGAGCATGGCTGCATGGTGCGGCGGGGCCGTGACCCCCGCCCGAGTGCCGGGGCCCGCCTGGGCGCGGAGAGGCGGCCCGGCCGTGGGGAGCGGTGCCCTCCACGTGCGGGCCGGGCTGCCCTGCCCGCAGGTGGGGACGGGAGCGCAGCCCGGCACCGTGCGGAGGCGTAGGATGCCCGCACGGGCGTGGGAGTACCCGGGGTCGGCTCTGCTGAAGGCGGGGGACGGAGCGGGGCGCGGGCAGGCCCGTGAGGGCGGCGGGGCCGCGGATGGCAGCGGTGGCCGGGGCCTGCGGGCCTGGCGCGTCCCGCCCGGATGCGCTGCCCGGAGCGTGTGCGGGGCTGGCCGGGGGCACCGCCGCATCCCGGCCCATCCGCGCCCCGGCTCTGCGGGGCTTTTCCGCTGTCTGCTTAGGGGAGAGCCCTGTAATTGCAGACGCTGACAGCGCCGGGGAAGAGCGAGTGGGAAGGTGCTGCCGCTCGTTCTATTGGCTGCTGTTCTCAGGTTCTGGTTCTGATGGAGAAAAATCACCTTGATCTATTTCTTTGTGGCCTTCCCTGGTAATCTCGTGGGGAGCCGTGAAAAGTCAAACGTTATACTTCTTAGGAGAAAAAGTAAAGAATTTTATAGTAGATATATCTGTCTAAAACTAGGGTGGTGTGGCGACCAAAATGGTATAAAATAGCAAGTTCTTTTCTCTGAACCCCATGAAGTGTGTCATTTTAGTTTTTGTGAGGAGAATAATCCTTTGCAACCAGAACATCCTGAAATATGTGTGTTAGACCTAAATTGATACTTAATGGTATATCGAGTGCCTCAAAGAATTCCTAGGTTGTGTTTACTCAAGTTGCACATCATTTTATTTTGATCCCAGTGGCTTTCATATTGAACTGAATTCGGTGGTGTCAGTGTGGACAATTGCTACGGCAGGCCTGGGCTGTTGGAAATCACAGGTGTATGCAAGCAGTCTGCTTTTAAGACTGACATTCCTAGGAACACTGGGTCTGACTGAGTTTGAAGGGGTGCAGAACAGGGGGCCTTGAGAAATGAAAAGGATGCATTTGTCTTCAGCAGGTGTTAATTAAAGCCTTGGAATCCCACTGTATGTTTTGGACATTGGCATGTTTTCTAGTAAACTGGAGAGCTTTACTCGCAATAAGTTGTTACTCATTTTGAATTGCTTAACCTGTTGATTTGTTTGAACAAATTGCAAGGGTAAAAGTAGGAAATATTAAAACCAAGTCTATTGGAAACCTGTACTCATTAGTGCTACTTCAGTGTGTGGTGTTTAGACGTGCTGAATTTTTGTACCTTTACTGCAATTTTTGGTAAGAAGTTAAGTTCTTCAAACAATGTAAAAGAATTAATAGTAAGTGATCAGATACTTTAGAATGCAGTGGAAAACCTGGTGATTTCCAATCACTTAATAATTCAGCTTGTTAAATGTGACCTATGCATCTGGTTGTTTAAAATAATAGTTAAGACTTGCTTCATTCTAAGCAGAATTACTGCCCAAGCTTGCAGTATTTCTTTGAACCTGGATGTTAGGATGCAGAACTGTTGTAATCAGTCTTTGATGGCTTCATCTGACATAATTACAACCAGTTCATATAGCAGCAGTTTTCTATACCTTCTGTTGACCTGTCCTATCCATCCCTATCATGCTGAATCACTGGCTTCTGGAGAAAGCCTGGCCAGTTGTGCCAAGCTGTCTGTGTTATTGATACGAAGGACAGGGTGGTTTGGTTTCCCCTCCCCCATTAGGTGCAGTGCAGTTGGAAATATTTTTTTTAGACAGTGACCCCAGAAGTGCAAGATTGCAGGTTATGTCAGTCCTAAGTGGGAGTATCTGTGCAGTTTGTTGAAACCATGCTGAAATGTGACAACTGTGTCACATCCCTCTTCACAAACAGATGCATTGCCTCTCACATACCAAGAAACATTCACCATACTCTTTCCTGTTATACAATGAATAGGTCTTTTATAATGTCTCAGATTCTTAAGAAAAGCCACAGAGAAAATGTAGTAATATTATCTGGTGTATCCGTGTATTGGTCCGTAATTCGGCTTTCGTGCTCTCTATATATATACTGTGTCTTCTTGGGAGAAAATATGAATTCAGGACTTAAAGCTTGCTGTTATTTGCATTATTTATCTTGATTTTATTTAAATTTTATTTTCTTTCTCTGTATCACTGGAAGAGGAGGATAAAGAACAGAATCCATTAAATTTCACAGGCTTTGAGAAATTGAATTCTTTACCACTTCTGTGTTAGCAGAAATGAGCAAGAGATGCTCACCCAAGAAGAAATTATTGAATTACTGTATCATCAGTAACTAATCTTTTCTAAGAAGGTAGGGTAATGATTAGGATGTGTCCCCCTTCATATTTTGACTTGTATATTTAGCAGCTGATGGGAAGTACAAATATGTACAAATATGTAGAGAAGTATTTGAAAGTCTATCAGGTATTATATCAGATAGATACATATAAAATAAACATAATAATGACTTCAAATATGCAGTCTAGCTGTGTTGTTTAGCATATCTTTCCAAGTATGAATTGTCTCATCAAAGGTCATTGGTTGCTTTTAAAGTGTATAAAAAGCTCAAATTTTCTTTTTACACCACTTAGTTAAATTTCCTAAGTACTTTGTACTTACAGAGTTTCCTATAAATTAATGGTTAGCTATGAAACCGAAACACCTTAAAGTCAGCTTTTGGCATTTGGTTCCCAAAAGGTGTCTTGTGATGAGGCTTTTGTTACTGCTTTTTTTTTTTTTTTTTCCTCTAAATAGGGATGAGAAAATGTACCTGTTGTTCTGATTCACTGTTTACTAAAGCACCCTCTCCATCTTTGAAGGATACTTAGTGTTTTACTGTCCTGTGAAACAGAGTAGTTCCCTTTGTTATGTTCTGTCAAAATCTTTTTTCTGTAAACTGCTCTTGATACTTAAATGTTGTATCTGGTTCTTTGGGTTTGCCTTTCTTGTTGGATGACAATTGACTGACTTCAATCGGCTCACCTCACCTTTCAGCATGTGACTTTCAAGTTTTAAATTTGTCAATGTATCTTTTCTACTGAAACAACTGTTTTGCTACCTTGTAGTAAAGTACTTTTCCCTGGTAAGGATGAAGAAGTGCTTGTAAATTCACACTGTTTGATAAAGTGCTCCTGGGCATGGCAGGGATGAGCCTTCATTGCCTTTACTTTGAGGGCAAAGCATCAGGGCTTCTCTGACTCACTTGTGGGTAGTTCTACTTGGAAGTGCTCTATCCTCCCAGCATTACACTGTGGGTGTTGCTAGGCCTTGGGAAGCAATCCATGGGACCTTGTCATGCTGACCTAATGCTAAATTTGGAGATTATGTCTGTTCTTCCGGAAATGGAAGGATTCAGTATTCCTTTGTTTTGGATAAAAGTCATGGTACAGTCTGATTGGCAGACAATCATTTTAGATATTAAATGGAAGCTTATTGAAACAACTCTTTAGAGAAACCCAAAGAGATGTAACTCATATCCTTGAACAGGCTCCTAAATTGAGGTTCTGATAGCTACTTTTGAACAATTACGCCCATGTAAGGAGAAAAAGAAATCATTGCAGTATTTAAATTTATAATTCAGAGTCTGGTTTTAAAAAAAGGTAAAAGGTTAAAAGTTGACAGGCAGCATGAAGCCTGCTTTAAAAATATTATATGGCACTTATGCTGCTGGCCAGAAATTATTCTAACATCATCCAGAAAAGCAGCAGTGTATAGAGAGTATTAAAAGTTCATATTTAAAAAAAAAGAAAGAAAAATTTAAAATCACAGTTTTGTTTTGAGGGAGAGACAATGGAATGGAACTGAATTCTGACAAGTAAGTGTTTGACTGGTCTTTTTTTGTATTAGGGGATATTTAGAGTGCTTAAATATTGAAATAATAACAAAACCCAAAAAACCCTACGCAAAAATGGAAGCCTGCTTAGATTTCAGTTGAGCAAATTGGCAGTTGAGGGCTGGGAAGGTAAGGGCAGAGCACAAAAATCTGGCAACTGCTTACATGTGTGTTTATTGTTTAAGGAACTAAGGACTCCTTTGCACATGAGTCAGTTCTTATTGCTGAATGGATCAAATAATTCTCTCATTGAAATGTAAGTGGTTTCAAAACATATCAACAAAAGAAATGTTCTCCAAAAAATATCCCAGGATCAGAAGATATTTGTCTGGTGGTTCTAAAGGAATTATTTGGGGGTTTGGGGTACAAAATTATGGGTTTATTTTCAATAGCCTGTGGCATATCTCATCTTCTGAGTCTGAGAGATGGAGCACAGCAGCATTTTCTAAAAAAATTCTAGATTGCACTGGAGAACTGTTGATCAATAAGTTTAATTTAAACAGATTCATAGCACTTGTAAGAAAGAGTGGACTAACTATATCCCTGGCAAATACAGTGTTAAAGAGGAGTTGGTACAGTTTTCATAGATGAAAATCAAGAGAAATTGTTAGAATATTTTGAAGGATCCAGTGAGCTTTTTCATCCAGGCAAAACTATTCATCAGGCATTGAAGTCTTTAAAGTAAGCAAAAGAAGAAATACCCTCTTCTGGATCAAAATTAATTAGGTGAGAAAGGATGTGAATAGGTAGTAAACTCCCATGGTGGAGAGAGGTTAACATCTGTCATCTGTGCTCTTTAAATGTGTTGACAAGTTCTTTAGAAAACAGAGTGAATGGCAAATAGTAACACTTATCCAGGACAGCAAATTTCCAGAGATGCTTCAGGAAGCTCTTGTTAGACTGAGTGCCTGGTAAAGAAGTTGTAGGAGATACTGTTCAGATAAAGACAGAGCAGACTCTACAAAGGACAGAACAATTCTTGCTTAAACATGGAAGGCAGTGAACTTGGGAAAGAAATATTAGGATCTGTATGGATAACATTCTGAAAATGTTATTGCAGTGGCAGTCAAATGGTCTGATAAGAATTCAGGGAGTATTGGATGACCAATTTAGAAAAAAGAGATTGTACCATCATGCATTATATGTATTTTGTGTTATTTGTCCATCTTGAACAACAGCATGTAATTTTGTTCCATCTTCCTGATTTTTTTGTTTATGTAAAGGTATGTTCAGAGGCACATAGTGCCTTTTGGACAGGGTGGAATGACAAAAGTGACAAGTCTCTGACTTGGAAAAGGAGTGGTTTAATAGGGGATAGAATTAGATATTTCTTACCTTATGAGTGGTATTTAATGGAAAAATTGATTAGGAAGCAACTGTAACTCTTGTCTTCCTGTGAAAAGGAGAAATGTGGTACTCAACAAAATAGAAAAGGTGTGAAATACCTTTTCGTATAACATGTGATTCAAATTGTGGAATTTGTAGCAATAAGGTGCACTGGAGGCAAAAACTATGAAAACGTCTATTCAGAATCTGGACAAAATAGCAGAAAACAGTTCTAGCAGTGGTCATGAACATGATAGTCTGGATGAAACTCCAGAGAAAATCTGTAAACCACCCTGTTTGGACAACAGAGTATGGAGAGGGAAAGATCTATTCATCCATCATTGCCAGAAGCACATTTAAGCACTTAAGTAATCTTTTGGCAAAACATAGTGCGGCCATTTTAATGGCAGGAGTATCTTTAAATACTTTTCAAACAAACAATTGTATTTTTCCTGTGAGGAACTTCCAAAAACATCAACCAAGTTAATTGAAAAACTACACAGACAGTATAAAAGATGAATGAACGCACCACGGCATGCAAGATATATCCATAGTTTCATTTGAGATTTAAAATTCTATGAAACTTTTGAGACTGCAAGTACATGATAAGTGAGGATGAAATAAATAGTACCTTCAGTGCTGTTGTAGGGTTTACGGTTTACAGGGCCCTTTTTCTTGATTCTAGAATGCTGGCTAATACAGCAGGAACCTTGTATTCAAAGAAACTTTTGGATATTTTTTGTAATTTGCAAGAAACTGACTTTGCTGAATCTGTGCTTCCTTGTTTGAGGTGAATAGGGTAACTTGTGGTTTTTGTCAGCTATTGATTGTAGCTTTCTGATTCCAGTAGATGCGGCTGTGTATTTGTGCTTATCTAGTATTTTCAAGGTTGCTGGTCCACAGACCATCTGTGATGTCTTTATCCTATTTCTTTTCAAATCTGTTCTGCCAGTGCAGAAGGATTATTGGATGTATTCTGTCCTTAGCAGTTATGGGTGCTTCATCTTTTCCTTCTGTAGGAATGTTGGCAGAGATGTGAAAACTCCAGGGACAGACTGAAAGATATAGTAGGTGTTAGGCTTTGTGATTCTTCTGAGTGACAATACATAGCAATGCATTTATAAAACCAGAAGACCAGAAAAGGTGACTAAACAACAGAAACACCACAGACCACTCTGCTGTCATGATAATAAACCTGCTGACAAAATGAAGAATGCTGGCCTTTCTGTCACAGAACACCGTGGTTGTATTGATACATGGTACATTTGGTGGAGACAAACATATATACTGTTTCATGTATACCTATCACTGAAGCAACAATTTCTTTGCAAACAGAATGTCTGTGTTTAGTAACCTTAGTAATGTGAGGTGAGACTTTATCTATGAAATCAAAAACATTCTTGAAACAGAAAATGCAATCTGGGATATTTGAGCGGGTTTTAACAGCCAAAACTAAATTCATGAAACATGCCGTGGACTCCTGATGGTAGAGGAAAAATGGCTAATTTTCTGTCGCTGTGAGAGACGAAGAATTATTTAAGTTTTACAGTTATAAGAACAGAAACAATTTTGCTTATGGAAGTACAGTACCTTGTACAGTTAATCCTTGATGCTTTTTCTTACATTAGTCTAGAGGCTTTGATCTCATCTTGTTTCATGAGCCTATTCCAACAGGGTGTCTCTTGATACAAGCCAGATTTAACTGAGGTTATTACAATTGAGCATATATATCAGCGTGGTTTAAATTTACAATATCTACATGTAAGATTTTATGAGCAGCTACTGTTGTACTCTGTTACTAGCCAGTGTGAGACCTGCTTTGGGTCTGGAAGTAGCGTGTTTGTGTTAGTTGCCATATTGCACCTCTCAGCAGGGATTATGATATTGGATGAAGTGCCACACTAATGTAGTTTTTATGCTTTGAACTTCTTACTACGTACTGGGAATTTATCCCTTCAGATTGGTGCTATCCTTTGAATCTCCACAGCATGCTTTATTGTAAGATATCAATGGACCCAGAGACTTGTAGAAAGTCAGTGTAGAACTAGGTTTAGAGGTTTTGCTTTCTATATCTTATTAGTACTGCAGTATAAAGGAAAGGTGCTTTTTTTCCTCTTTGTTAGTGCATATACAAGTAGTAATAAAAACCCATCAAAATATTTTTATTAACACGTCCCAAAAGCTATTCACTGCTTTTTTTCCCCAAAACTATTGTTTACATTTTTTGATCAATATATTAAAATTGTATCATCCATATATATTTCTAAAGTGAAATTGATTAATTTTGACTAGCAAGCAATGGTTTGTTGTAGAAAATCTTGTTCGTGGTTGGAAATCATGATGTGTTACATTTGTTATTAACATCTATACTTTTACTAATAAGATACAATCTGTTATTTTGTACTGCAGTGTGTATTACTTTAGAGATTGATCTCTAGATACTTTTCTATTGTTTAGCTTTGCTGGGAATGGAAGAAGAGAATCCTTTAATGCCCAACACCATGTTATTTCCTTAGGGTAATTCCTCTTAATTACCATTCCGTTACAGTCCCGAGAGCACATGTTGTGCACAAAGACTTTAAAACATGGATTATATTTCTGTCTTGGAACACATCATGCTGCAATTCTTTTTCCTTAGGCTATAACATTCTATGACTACTTCATCAAAGGTTTAATTAAACCCATTAGTTTGCAGAAATTGTCTACATGCTTCAAAAATCATCATCCTTAACTTATTAAAAGAAGTTGTTTGTAATATTTTTCAAAGGTATGCACTCTAATACAGTGTTAACTATTGCTGGGACAAAAATTAAAGTATAAAATGGAAAGAAACAGTTTTTGTATTAAGTATTACTTTTTAGTCACTGGATGATGCAGATCATGGCTCAAATCTTTAGCAATATTTTATTCTGCCTTCTCTGAAAATTACTCTTAAGAAATCCTTCTTGAGCAATGGGAAAATACATGTATTGTGTGAAAAGGATTTTGTTAAACTCTGAGGAACTAGTTTTAAGACTTCATACTTCATTTTTTCATGAGGCAAATATAACTTTAGAGATGCTTAATTACTTCTCATACCACAGTCGTGGGCTTTGGGCATTATGGGTAATGAACCCCCAGATACAGAGTTTTAAATTTGAGTCTTCATAAGTATATTAATTCAAATAATTTGACACTGGATTAAAACATCTGGTTTTTTAGCCTCCCAGAAAATATAACTTGATAGAGAAACTCAAAGCTATAGTTTGTTAAAATAGATATTTTTGTGCTAATCAGATCTGAAATGCGTTAAGTAGATATAAGGACTTTATTAAGAGAAGAAAATTTCATTTACCACGGACTTAGAACCTCTGAAATATCTGAACTGTCATAAGAAAGGGGTCTTTCTGAATTCTGCAGCCACTGGTAGTTGTAGTAAGTCAGTAATGATTTGCACTTTAGAAAATTAAGAACAGGTGGTCATCTCAACAGACCATTCTCTGCCACACCCTCTATCTACCCCAAGAAAACTCCAAAAAGAACAAACAGTCATCTTTCACCTAAGTAGATCTGAATAATACTAGGATTAATGAAGCACAGTTCTTAGAAAACTGTGTCTTGGAGGTGACTGACTTTGGTTCTGGGTAGGTGTGTGAGATCTCTAATGCGTTTGAAACGATTAAAGCAGGAGAAATCTCCTTTGTGAGTTGTCTGGTCTCTCCTAAAAGGACGAACTCAGCTTTGAGTTGCTGAAGGCAGTTGTGGGCCCACAAATAATGTATTAAAAAAAGTGGGGCAAGAAAGAGCCTAAAACTAATTTATGTACAGATTGATATAAACTTCCAGATAATGTAAAAAATAACATTAAGAGAATCTGAAGGTTGCAAAGTTAAGTTCAGAAAAGCAGTAAATATTATAACTGATGCTTGCATGGTTATAATTAAATTATTTTAAAAAATTAGATAGATTTATTTTGTTGGAATAATTAATTTCTCTTTTCAGAGCTAGATTTATGTTTTTAAACAATTGTGCATAAAATGGAAGTGGTTCTTTTGATAACTAAGTTAAGTTTATTAACATTTGGACTACATGGAATTTTAACATTTCTGAGTGAAATTTGAATTACTGATAGAGGGGACTGAAGGAAAGGCATGTAATTTCTCTTTTGTTAATCAAATACTTTATGTCCACAAAAAAGTGGTGAATTTGTTCTACACTGTGTAAAGGCACATTTTTCAGCTTCTTCCTACCTAGAAACTTTTATAAGAGGAATAGTAGACATATCTCTAGTTTATTTTCTAGACTAATTTAATTTCAGTGAATATATGTATGATTTATGCATCAGTTGTTTTATTGATAGATTTTTATTATTTCATGAAAGAGAAGGGTAGCAATGTGTTACTAGTAATCTAGAAATTGACTTCATGAAGTTAGTGAATGTTTCAGTACCTAAGCATTGATTTTTGGAATGTAAAGTTTGACTTCAGAGAGTAAGAAAATAAGTATGAATAATCTATCTACAAGTGTATTCATACTACTAGTTCTTATCTTTGAATAGATGTGCTCCTCCCATTTTTCTCTTTTAACATACAGTATTTAAATGGCAAGAAACAGAATGGTTTTGCTTCTGTTTTAGTTCATTCTTTCAACAGTAGTTATGCTTGAGGAGAGGACAGGGTCAGATTAGTTTTATTTCCTGTAACATCCTGAGTGCCATGGTACTGCTTAGTGGCAGTTTTGAAGTATCCTCTTTTTCCATAGCTCACATGCGTATTTCACTTGTGCAGTAACTGAGCTGCTGCCAACTGCCAAACGTGCTGTCTGGGCAGCTGCTGAGCCTGCTTGGGTCCCCAGCCACTGCCTGCTGGCTCCTTTTATTTCTAGTCTTTTGAACAGTATTGGATCCTTTTCTTGCTAGCTTTGCATTTGTTTTGGTGGTTGCGTTGTTTGGTTGAGGGTTTTTGGTGGGTTTTTTTCTTCTGAGGCTTCAATGATGGGATAATTTTTAATGCTTTTGAAAGTCTGAGTGGCTATTACATGGATAATCCTGCATCATCAGTACTTCATGTGTCCTTCAGGGAATGGTGGTATATTGGAAAGAGATTATTTCACTTTGCAAAGTCAGTTTTGACTCTTCCAGATACTGTACATATTACTGTGCCTTCTAACTACATTTTATAGTTTCTACAACCTTATTTTTTAAAATATATACACAGCACTGCTCTGTCCAGATTTTAATGATGTCATAAAATTGGTTGGTGAAAAGACAAGTTCGCTACTTGGGATAGCAGCTATTCCGTGATAGATCCCTTTTCCTAGATGGACTGTATTTTTAAAATAGCATTGTTGTGACTGCCATTTATTCTTTTTAAATTTTAGCTGTCCCTTTTCCACCAACACATCGCTTGACGTCTGAAGAAGTATTTGACACAGATGGAAGACCAAGGGTTGACATTCTGAAGAACCACTTGATAAAGGAAGGTCGAGTGGATGAAGAAATTGCACTTAGAATCATCAATGAGGGTGCTGCAATATTACGGAGGGAAAAAACTATGATAGAAGTTGAAGCTCCAATTACAGGTAATATTTCTAGGTAATTTCATACATAATTAAATTTGAAAAAAATTTGAAAAGATTTTTTCAGTAGTAGAATTTGTCTTAAAATTGCTAAATTAAAATTTCTCTGTTAGTCATATTGAATTATCCCTCACAACTGCATTTGCCTAACAGTCTGCACATTGTTTTGCAAAATGAAGGCATTAAACCTATTGAAAAAGCTAGTAGGATTGGTATTAAAATTGGGAAAAAAGAAGGAAGTAGTTAAATGTTGTTAAAATATGGATTTCTAATTCCTGCAATATTATACGTAGGAATAAAGGCATCTACCTGAACTCAGGATAATCCTGAAATCTAAATATGTGAAGAGAAGCTAATTATTGTGGTTTGAAACAAATACTGTCAACTGGGATTCTTAGTAAAAAATACACCTTCGTATTCATCTATAAGTGAGACTGGTGATTGCATGTAAAACCACGTTCTTGTGAGAGTTGTGGTACTGATAAAGATTGTTTTAGCATCTTTGACACTAGGGCCAGATCCACTGGGATACAAAACTGACTTTTAGGGTTTTCTTGAGTATTTTCATAGTTTGAACAGCTCTATTTCTGTTTGACCTGGTGAAAGGTGGAATTTGGTGTCCGTTAATACTTTTATTTATAAACAGTCTAGACTCAGAGACAGTAGTTTATGTTGCATGTCTGTTATTTATGATTATGAAAGTAGATTTGCTTTTTATGTTCAAATTGGATTTTCTTTCATCTGAATGTGTTTTCTTCTAAATGGATTTATATAAAATTAGTGTCTGAAAGCTTCTTTTAGGGCATCAGCTTGCTATTTGTTAGTATTGGGTAAATGGAAACTTTACGTCAGCACATCATTATTATTGCTGACATTTAAAAAAAAAAGAATGATTGAAATGCTGCTAACTACTAAGTGGCTGAATGAGCTCAGAGTCCTTTGAAGTTCCAGATAAACTCAAAACTAAAGTTTGTTTAGCATTTTTATATTTCTGTTTGTACAGGTAATTGGTATATTGGCAACTTAAAAAGGAGGGAAGTTCTTTCAGTGGTTGAGTAGAAGTCATAATGAAAGAGACATAGAAGAGTGCACATTCTATTTAGTCTCATATTTTGTAGGCTGTGATGACAAATGGTCTGCTCAAAGAGAGTAACAACCTTTAAAATGTGGTGTGCCATATCCAGTATTTCTTTCCAGAATTAGGACAACTTTCTTTCCTTCAAAAATTTTACTGATTAACTCTAAGAAGTCCGAAGATGCTATTTATGAGTTGATCAGTGACATTTTGCTTCAATGAAAGGCATAGTCTCTCAAATTCCTGTTAATTGTTGCCAGTGACACATTATGCAGAAGTGAGAAGGCAGATCCTGACTTCCATTGAACTGGGAACTCCTGTGGGAAAGAGGAGATAGGAGCAGTTGTCTCTTCCATGCATTTTTTAATTACTTTTTTTAAAACTGTGAGGTGATCTGGTTTTGCTGTACGCTCCTTAAAGACTTCCCATCTGCTGCTATCTTTGGCACTTCTGCCTTCAGTTGCTGACCACTGGTCTTGTCCTATCTCATATTCTAAAAGCACAAGAAAAATCCACTGTTGAAATAGTGAACGTGGTTATTTGAAGGAGAAGAGTAAGGAGAAGATACGATTTTATTAAAAGGTATGTTAGTCTGACTCAGAAACAAAAGCACTCTCCCTGCTTTTTTCAAGTTCACATGGACTCAGCAGATTGTTGCGAAGCAGCAGGCATTTTCAAATACATGTACCAAGGAGATTTTGCAAAGATACCTAAGGAGCTGGGGAGGACATTAAAGAGGTGCTGACAGCTTTCAAGACCTCAATGCTCAGTGCATTAAATGTGTTAGAAAAATACCCCCCAGTCGCCTAGACTCAAATAGAGCTATCATCAGCATTGTCACAGGTAGTGAAGACAGCATTTTAATGAAAAGCAAAGGGGGAACCTTCAAAAATTTCTGTTATTCCTGCTTTATACCTGCCTTTCCTCTTAATTAGAAGTACTTTGTGGCTGTTAACTATAACTTAGTAACTTTTCTGTTAGATATTTTTAAATTAATTCGAACAAAATTTTTGCTTGCAGTGTGTGGTGATATTCATGGCCAGTTCTTTGATCTAATGAAGCTGTTTGAAGTGGGAGGATCACCTGCTAACACAAGATACCTCTTCCTCGGTGACTATGTAGACAGAGGTTATTTTAGTATAGAGGTAACTGAATATATTAATCTGTTTTGTCCTAGTTTTTTTATAAGCACGCTTTCACTTAGGTTTTCGAATGAAATTTTAGGTCTGCTTTAACATGTGAATGTGTTCTTCCTTGCTGTGCCTTCTCCTGTGACAAAGGCCTGTTTACAGCAGGATGTTGACCAGTTGTTCGGACTGTCCTGTTGAAATCGCCAGACTTACTCATTTTTTCTCCTCTTTCTCTAGCTAATTTTCTAAAAGTTGAATTCTGTAACATTATTACACATAATGCTGCTTCTCTGGTAATATGTTTGTGTGTTTTCAGAGAACAGGTTAGTCGTGAGTTTTTAAATTTATCATTTGTAACATTATTATCTGTTTAATATTATTAGCTGTTTGTTTTTATAAAAGAAACTAGTTTTATTTATATAATCAAATGTTTTTTAATAATTATTAATACTTTTCTTTACTAAAATTCTTAGAGCAAATACAGATATTTCCTAAGGATGACCTGTGTTTCTGCCATTAATTTTTCAGTTACTTTGAATTCAAATAATTTTTTTAATTTTCAGCATGTTTATTAAGTATGCTACATTTCAAAGATATTCACTTATCCACATCGATTAGTTTCAGAGCATGGTTTTTAAGTTAAGTGTTCTTCTGGAACCAGCCTGGGAAGTGCCTCAGCTTGGGATCTCTTCATAGATACCAACTCTAATGGAATGGCATATCATTTGAAATAGTGTCGTGCACGGTGTATTTTCTCTAATTTCTCTATTAAAATGTTGCGCTTCAAATAACGTGTGGGTGTGTGCTGTGAAAGGCATGCACAATGCATTTTGGGGTTTTTAGAGATGGTAGCCAAACAGGAGATGTAGCAAGAATGATTGCTTCAAAGTCATCTTTAAGGAAAAATTTCAATAGACATTCCCTATTTATTAGTTTGATCTTCTTCGCCTGTTCATGATGATTACAAATAATGTAATCGTCCTAGAAAAAGGCATTTACATAGCAACTCTCTATGTTAATATATCAAAACCTGGTATGAAAGCTTTTCACCGTTACACTTAAAAAAACTTCTGAGCAATGATTGCTTTTGCATATTTTTACGAAGAAGATAAAAATTCAGTAAATAGTTTAGCAATACTTCACAATAAAAATCTTTGATGTGTTTCTCAGTGTTTGCAGTGGTTTTTTGCAGTGTTCATTTGTTTTCTTTTTTCCTTCATGTACTCTGGTATTCTGTGCAAAATGTCTTTGAAGAATGGTAGCTTTGGGGTACTGGTATTGATTAAGAACAACAATAATAACAGCTTGCAGGTGACTTCAGTGAAGTCCAAAACTTCTGGGGTTTTGAGATTTCTGTGCTCAGTTAGAAAGACAAGAATTAGATCTGAAATTTATGAAATACGTTTTGGGCATTCAGGACTGCTGGGTGGTAACAGGCTATAAACTGAAATAATTGTGCATGTTCTTAGCTCTGTCTTTTTGAGGGTTTGCTGCTGTTGTTGCAGTAATAATGATAGATAGAAAATCACTGTAATTCTTTGACTTTGCTGCTTGTACACTGAAAAAGCAATCAGCTTTCCCAGTGTTTGGGGAAGGGATGATTTACTCTGTCCAGTTGAAGTTTAAAAGTTGTATCCAAATGATGTAGGTAACCTTAAGGGAAGTGATTTTGTCAGGTTGGTTTTTTTTTTTTTTTTACAGTCTCATTAATAAATGTCTGCTTTTCTTCTTATGCCAGTGTTTAGAATCATATATAAAATCAGATTTTAGGCAGAAACACATACAGTATTAGTCTAGATGAAAGTGTTCTACAGTTTAATTCTGCTGAGTTTATTTTATTATTGAATATCCAGCAAATATAAGTATTTTTTCAGCATTCTGTGTGGCTATTATTAGGAAAAGTAATAAACAATTTGCCTAACTCATGTCCAGAACTGGACTCGGGGAAATAGTGCCGTTTTAAAATGACACATTAAGCAATAGTGACACAAAAAGCAGTGCTTTTTGAAACTGTTAACATCCTTACTCAGTGTTCCTCAGTAATAATTTCTAAAGTTCTCATAAACTAGTGTATTTTACTGCATATCCTGTTTTTTCAACAGTGCGTGCTGTACTTATGGGTCCTGAAAATTCTTTACCCAAGCACATTGTTTCTTTTGAGAGGCAACCATGAATGCAGACACCTAACAGAGTATTTTACCTTTAAGCAAGAATGTAAGTACTGTCTAAGAATATAAAATTAGCTTACTTCCAACCTGCTGATCTATAGTCTGTCATTGTGCTTGAGAGATGTTTGTCCCTTAGTTAATTAAGGCATTACAAACCTCTGGAGGCCCCCATTGACTTCTGTAGAATTGCTTGCAGTTCAGTGTGGCCTTGGAGTGCAAGAAGACAGCTGGCTGTAAATATACATTATTGAGTAAATTTTGATATAACAATCTTGATTTTAAAATCCTGGAGAGGAAGATAATTTTGCTGTGTTGGCTGTAGTCAGGAGTGCAGAGCAATTTGCTGAGCAGCATTGTGAAGCTAGCAAAAATCCCTACTGCGGGGTAATTTTTCCATTTGGAGGATTGATTTCAGCTATACTAGTAAGATAACTCTTTGGTGATGTAAGCTGTCTCTCCATTTGAAGGCTTGTATAACTATTGATCCAGTGATAAATGGATCATTTGGCCTGGTAAAACCCCCTTTGGTGTAGGTAAAAATGGTGTAATCTATAATCAGTTCTTAGCTTTTCATTGTAAATGAGAATTCACAAATTTCTCAGTAGTATTTTATACTGAAGTATGCTGTATAATTGTATTAAAATATTAAATAATTCAGTGTTTGTTTTTTTAAATAAAAATAGTTTCTCCACAGTTGAGATAACAGAAGAAGTGAAAGCAGTTTATAGTTCTGCAAGAAAATAAGTCTTAGAAATGTGCTTGCTGTTGTGGTGTGTGGAAGTGCTCATTTAAACCCCAAAATACTCATTGTTTTGGGGCTTTTTTAAGCATTCACTTTGATATATGTTCTTATAACTATGATCCACTAGATTACTTCATCCATATATTATGGATTTTATAATGATTTCTGTTTTCTTTCCTGCAGGTAAAATAAAGTACTCTGAAAGAGTCTATGATGCTTGTATGGAAGCTTTTGATTGTCTCCCTCTTGCTGCTCTCTTAAATCAACAGTTTCTTTGTGTTCATGGTGGACTTTCACCAGAAATTAATACACTAGATGACATTAGGAGAGTGAGTATTTTGTGTATTTGAAAATAAGCAGAAATAGAGATATTTATATGATGTTATACAAAATCATCTTTATGAAGTTGTCAGTATATTTTCTGTTCTTGTCTCTTGTTGAAGTGTAAATCTGGAACTGAAATGTAGGCTAAGTAGTATCATAATTAAAAACTCATAGATTATCTAGTGCATTTTTCATTAGTAGGCTTCATTGGGACAGGCTGGGACTGTTACAAAACACAACAGAAAGGAACCCTCAAAATCCCCACGTAGTTTTCTGAGACAGGTATTACATGTGAAGAGTTTCATATCCAATCAAAGCAATCCATTGTATTTCTTTCCAGATAAGAGCTAGTGTTCTCATGGCTTCCAGGAGAGAATTTGTTGAAATTAATTGTAGTCTTAGAATTGTTTACTATATCTAACATCATATTTCAATTATTCTCGAATTTCTTTGAAAAAATTTTTACTGTCTTAGATATATGGATTTTAGTTTTGACAAAGTGAGATGTTGCAGTATTTAGTAGAAATTCAGATTGCTGTTTAAAATGGCAAATTTGGTAGGCATTTGAGTAACAGTTGAGTACTTCTCACTGTGGTAAATGTGCTGAGCATATTCATAAGAAGAATTTAAAAAGTTTTTTAAAAATTATACAATGGAAATACTAAGTAGTGATGTGCAATTTAAAGGGCAGAAGATTGTGATGACATGAGGTATCTGTTTCTAATAACGTGCTTTCTACTTGCATGGATGACTTGTCAGGTGGAGATTGCATCAGATGGGAATTTTCAAAGTCCATTGCTTTCCTTTTTGCATACTCCTTTTAGACTTCTTTAAGTTAACTTAGCTGACATCTTGACTGCCGCATTTGGAAATCAAAACCGTTCCTGTTGTGATTAGGAACAGCTAAAATGTAGATTATTTCAGCTTAAAATATACATAGGTAGTTCTAAGAAAGCTTTGGGATTCTAGGTAAGGATGGAAGAAAAAATGTGGTTTATCCACCTATGGAAGATGGTACATGGGGGCCTATTTGTAAAAAAATCTAAATGTCAGAGAGAAAGTAAAAGCATGCTCCTAAATTGCTTTTATAGTGTATAAAAGTATATATTGACAGCCTATTTTGTCTTTTTATCTTCATTAATTGCATTTCTCATTTTCTTAGCATTTTCTCTTTTATTTGTGCTTCATTTTTCTTTTTTACCTCTCCCTTTCCTCAAATTTGTAGGCTGTCCAGTTGAATCTCATTTCTGAATTCACCATATTTATTCATTAGGGGTTTTTTGTACTGATTGGACAATTTCAGAGCCTCCAATGTCAGTTTATTTCACTTACAGATGTTACACTGCCAAGCAGAGTGATGTGAGAGGAGAAGAAAATGGTAGAAACAGAGAGGAAGTATATTTACAAGAGCAGTGGTGTAAGTGGGAAAATGTACTGAGGCACATTGCATTGTCAAAGGAAATACTAACGTGTACAGAAATCCATATGCATTGTGCAGAGAGAGAGAGAAGTAAGAAAGCAAAGAGACTAAACAGTGCCATTCTGACAATGCCTTAGTACTTCTCACTATACAGATGAAAAGAACCGTGGTCAAGGCTTTTTGGAAAGTAATTTAAAGAAACCATATTCTGGAAAAACACTTTGGAAAGCCACTGTCTTAACAGGACTGTGGTTAATTTTTCTGGTAGACTCAGTCTTGCAGCTAATCAGGTTTCAAAGTGTCAAGTAAATTAAACTAAAAGGTAATTCTCTTGTCTTGGCCTGTACTTTCAGATGTGCTTCTCTAATGTTCAAGGCTACATTACGGTGAAATGTTTATATGCATATATGAAAATCTGCATTGTATTTTGTTCTGATGAAAAACATGTTTATAAATGTAAGGCAGTGTTAATAGAACTGTTCCTTGGGCCTTTTTTGTTTTTAAAGAATCATCTGGTAACCTGAAAAAGGCGCTATTCATGGATTGGCAGCAGCTTCAATTGGGCTGCATTAGACCTTGGCATGCACTGATATTTTTAATGTATTTAAATTAAATGGGTGATGTGAAATGCTCGTTTTGTATCTAGGAAAAAATCATATACTTGGAGTACAAGTGAGGTGTGTGAAATTACTTCTGTAAACAATCAAGACAATTGTATAATATTTCAAGCCTTCTGGTTTATTAGCAGAAGTTCTTATTAAGGAGAGGTCTTTGCTGCAAGGATGTAATTATTTGGCATAAAAGGGAAATCACAGCTCTATAAATAGTGCAGGAATCACCTAAGAAAAAAGTTGTATGCAGGGTGCAATTTCTTCTGGATGAAGTCTTTCATCAGTATTGATATGCAGGAAGGTGATTAAACTACACAATTTAAATTATTATTTTTGCGGTCATAAATTTACTTCCAGAAGGGGACAGCTATCACACTAGGCATGATAGTGAATCCTAACCAGAGAGGTTGTTGTAGATGCTTCTCATTTCTGCCAAAATGGAAGTTTGTGAATCTTGAAGTAATCTGATTTTTATTCTCTGAACATCACTTCCACAAATGTTCTGATTGTCTTGGTAAAGAGTGTCTCTTTCAGACACATCAACTTAGAGATGGTGTTTAGTTGATCATTTACACTGCCAAGACTTCTACTGAAACAAAATGCCAGGAATTGTGATTTTTAAGCCTAGTATTTTAGAAAGAAGGAAGTATCCAGGTGAGATTATGGTGACTCTAAAAAAGAGAGACTGAGTTTTTTTCCCCATTTACAGCAGATGATCCTTCTTTTGTTTAGCTCTTGGTGATATAAGACTTGGTCAGCTAATTGCCTTGAAATATATGGTGGCACTACTGGGAATCTGTCTTTGTAATACCTCGCTTCCTTTCTGTGGCCTGCTGAAATTTCCTTTTGTTCAGTAATATGTAAGATGACTGCCACTCTTCACTGGCCTTCATCTTGTTCCGTAGGCTTTATTAGCTGATAGTTCTCAAGGAAAATTAGGACAGATTAATTAAAACTGGTGTCCCTGTGTGAAACTTCTGTGAAGGTCTTTTGCCTCAAAAGTAAAATTGTTTTAATTTGCTGTACCTTAATCTGCCTCTCAGGTTTTGGTACTTCTGAATTGCAACATTCATACGTGTCAGTTTAGTTGTCCTGACTGCATAGTACCAGAAAATAATTTAGATTTAAGTATTTTATAGTATATTAAAAAAATATACTACCTAGTTCTGTTCCAACACCAGGTGTATTGATTCTTATTCTTGAATAAAATTGTCTCTCTCAGTTACCTTAATCATACTTAGAAAAACGTTAAGCCAGTTTGTATTGAGATTCTGTTTTGCCATTGTCAAAGCACATTCAGAAGTAGTTAATCAGTAACAAGTGTTTTGAATTGACTCACGTCCTTTAACTTTCGTGCTGTGCCAATATAGAGAAATCCTTAAGTTGATTATTCTGATTTGATATATGCAATCTGGGTTGAGTAGCTTGAAGTGACATTTCCTTGAATTTTGAGATGTCTTGAGAACCATGCCAGTTAGTAGACTGTCTAGTCTGATGGTCTAGTGAAGGAGAAACAGATTTGGTGTGAAAGTAAGTAAGTATATGTAGTATAAGTATATGCAAGTATATTTATTTTTTACAAACTGACCTTCCTTCAGGAAATGGCTGCATTATTGTTTGAATGCTATGAGAAATTAGTTTGGGAGAGAGGTGTGTTAATTGCAGGCAGCCAAAACTTTTTATTTGTAATGTCTCTATCCATTTGGCCAAAGTCACAAGGAAAATCCTTGAAGACTGAAGAAAAATTCTTAAAAATGTTTTCTAGACTTTCAGCTTTCTGTATTGCAGGAAACATCAATCAGCAAACAGTTGAAACTTCCTTGTGTGAATGCCTCTGTTAGCTTCTGGACCCAAATTTATTGCTGGAGGTTTAGAAACTTGATGGTTTAATCTACAGAAATTCAGGTACTTGCAGAAGTTGATGGACTGACTTCTTCAATCTGGAAGAAATACTCCATACCAGGTTTATCATCCAGTGTGGGAAATGTTAAACCACAGGATTTTTAATATTGAATAAATTCCAACAACAACTTCAGTTAATACCTGCCTTACCATTATCTGGCAGGAATTTGTAAAGATCTGGACCTTTCCACTTATGTTACAGGTGGCAGCCTCGGGAGCTCTGATTTTCCAGGGCATGAGAGAGCTTGGCACTACTGCTGGTTCCATATTTGAATGGATTCCTATGGACCGTTAGACTCAAATTCACCAGGTGCTCACCAAACCTCCCTTCGAGCCTGTCCTGAAGAGTTAAGTGTTCTCTAGTACCATCAAAGTCATCTTCTTTGGTATGGGAAGTGAAGTGAGATAAATGCACTGTCCATCAAAGAACCGTTCCTACATTTCTTGGATAAAATCATCTTGTGAACAAACTCCAGCTACATAAAGACAAAATAAACTTTACATTGAATCTGGGATATCTACTTTCATTTCTGGGACAGCAGAGATTAATTGCCTGTAACTTACTTAAGCAGGGTATTTTCCTTTTATGTTAACAAACGTGCTTTCCTCCTTACTTCTGCCCTTTTTGACTGTGGCTACTAGGAAAGTTGCAGGCTGGTAAAACAGGTGTTTCAAGTGAAAATCAGTAAAGAAGAAGCAAGAGAGAAAATGCAGACATCTCCCAAGATGCTTGTGGCCCATTACATCAGGGATAGAGCTGAAAAATAAAGCTTGTATGAAAACAATCTAAGACAGCTGGGCCAGTCATCTTCATTACATTGTTAAATGATCCATTATGGAGATGGGTGTTTCAGGGTGGGTTTTTTTTTTCTTTTGTTAGTTTGGATTTTTAGCAGTTTTTTGTAATATATATTTAGTCTCTTCTAGTTGGTGCTAATTATCCATCCTTTTCTTTTATAATTCCTGTTTTCTGTACTGTTTCTCTTTGCTAATTCCTGGTAGTGTCTCCAGATTGGTAGATGTGGCATGTGCATGAAAAAGGACCATTTTGTTCCTTGTCTGTATCCTGACCTTGTATTACACATATCCATCAGTCTGGAAGTTATCTCCCTTCTTTTTACAACTAATAAATCTTATTGCTCTTAACAGGTTTGGTTCTTTTGGCATGCCTCTGCCTTATTTCATGAGGAGGAGAGGAAAAACTATACAGAAACTACTTCTCTTTGATATGGTTGGGATTTATTCTAAAAATGCTTGGTATTGATGGATATGTAGGTTAACAAATGTGTAAAACTTAATAATTTAATATTTAAAGAGTCTTTGTGCTGTTACATCTTTTTTCTAAACAGTTAGATAGATTCAAAGAGCCTCCAGCATTTGGACCAATGTGTGACTTACTGTGGTCAGATCCTTCAGAAGATTTTGGAAATGAAAATTCACCCGAGCATTTCAGTCATAATACAGTCAGAGGATGCTCATACTTTTATAGGTGAGAGTATGCTATGATCTACATGGGTGTTTTAGTACTGTCTCTTCTTGCGTATTTTAAGAGAATATCTTTTACTCATCATTGTTTTCATTTCACAGCTATCCAGCAGTTTGTGAATTTTTGCAAAATAATAATTTGTTGTCAATCATTAGAGCACATGAAGCACAAGATGCAGGGTGAGTACTTTGTGTCTTTCAAGGAAATATTCACAGTGTGAAAATTGTTTGCTTATTTGCTGTAAGATGTAATATAATTTGTTTGGTTTTGCAGTTATAGAATGTACAGGAAAAGTCAAACTACAGGGTTCCCATCTTTAATAACAATTTTTTCAGCACCTAATTACCTGGATGTCTACAATAATAAAGGTAAGAACTTGTTATTAGTAATTGTATGTAACAATAAAAGAAAATTGTCTAACTAGATAATCTAATATCAACAGCTTTTTGCCAATTAAGAAACTGAAGGACAGAAAAAAATCTATTAGTGAAAGTTATAAAGAAGAGCCATAAATGACAACCTCCTTTAAGAGGAGTACCTTGAAACATAAGTGTGGGCAAAGGTTTCCTTTATGAAAGTTGTTGCTATTTAGTACTTGTGATTATATCAGCTGGTGTTATCCAGTCAGGCAAGGTTTCCCTGTGCTATGAGTTTGCATTCCTCTGCTTGTCTTCAGTGGGCAAGGAAGGTGGTTTGCATTGTGTATCTTGGCATCTGAGCATCTTAGCTGTGATGATAATTCCCATAATGGCTGTATATGGGAAATCAAGAAAGAGCAAGTAGTGATCAAAATACTGATCGCCAATGGGAATATTATTTAGGAGGTATAAAACAAGGAATCCATTTCTGTCCATTCTCTGCTAAGACAGAGTTGAACATGAGAAGCATGTTTAATAGTGTGGAGAAAGATTTACAAGTCAGAATTACAGAGAAGAGCTTAGCTGTGAATTAGTGTTATTCATAGATGAGAATAAAGTTCAACAACAGAAATTAAAAATAAAGCCTGCTGAAATTCAAGTAGGATATTAAAGTAAGGCATTTCAAGTATGTGATGAATGAATGATCTCCAAATGTTCAAGTAGTGTTCCTTTGAAACCAACACCTTTTTTTCTATTAAATACATTGCATTTTCTTCCACCCACCTATGAGGAACCACCCCCAGCCCATACCACTTCTGTAGGGTGAATGACTGTACACAGGAAAAGATGAGTTGTTTTTATTTTCACTAATTGCAAAGTAAAGGGGAAGTAAAAATATCTTCAACTGGCTTTTTAAGTTTTGTCACTATCTCTATGGATACTGTGTTCATACAACCCTTTTTCACATGAGCTATTCCCAGTCTAATGTAAGCTTTTTTCACATGAGCTAATCCCAGTCTAATGTAAGTATAGAAAAATGTAGTCAACTGCTTGTTTAGCTTTAGAATGCTTCTGGTTTTTTGTCTTTTTTCTTAATGCTTCCTCTTTTCCTTCGTCTTCTAGATGTCTATGGTTTTACTCCAGGCTTATAGCATGGGAAGACACAAATGAAGAATAAAACCTGAATTTGCATATACTGAATATACTGCTGTTCTGAGTTAGTTTTGTTAAAGTTAATGAAATTATGCCTTTTCAGGACTTTTTAAAACCTTTGTTCATTGTAGACCTAAAATACGGTAATACAGACCTTTATTGACATGTAACAGTACCTTAAAGTGCAACATATGCAGTGAAAATCCTAAGTGCTCCATTAGTTATCTGTCTGCAAATACTGTGAAAGAAAGAGAATGGAATACCACTGGGATTCTTTAGTCTATAGTATAAATAGACCTAAACCAAGCCTGTGACTTTACATTAGTGGTACTCAAAAGTTTTAAACATTCTTTTCAAAATGTCTGAATTTCATTTTAGCTGCTGTATTAAAATATGAAAACAATGTGATGAATATTCGTCAGTTCAATTGTTCTCCTCATCCTTACTGGCTACCAAATTTTATGGATGTTTTCACATGGTCTTTGCCATTTGTTGGAGAAAAAGGTTAGTAGATGTTATGCATCAACTAATATCTTTCTTATATCTCCCAGATCCATGTTGGGAAGATTTTTATTTTTTTAAACATATTTACTGATGAGAGATGAATTGCATTATTTTTGTGTTGTTTTCTTCACTTGTTTAAGTCAAGGTAGTTAGAATTGTGTCTAATATAGCTAAGATGTTAACAGAAATTGTAATTTCCATTGAGGGTGTACATCTTCATTGTTAAGTAGTGTCTTTGAACTGCTTTTGAAGTTACTATTAAAATTGTTCATATTGTACAAAATGCTAAGTTATATACATGATTAATCCTGTATAGTTATAGGTACAAGTTTATATTGAGATTTTAGTGTAAAATGTTAACTTTCTTATGTAGATATAACAGACTGACCTTCATTGAAGATAAGTTTTTCAGTTAAAATTTTTCTTGTAAAAAAGATAATTTAGAACAGATCCTCCTTTTTTTCTTTTCTTTTCCCTCTAGAGA